>NC_140497.1:61236157-61966782 GCF_964271855.1 Acomys minous
GCTTTGCATCAGGGAAGCAGGTGAGGCTGCCCAGTGGTTTGCAGGTACCTCTGGTGGATGCTGAGGGGATCCGTGGCTACAGAGATCTTCCAGTGGATTGGGGCAAATGGAGGTCCCCTCCAGCAGACACCTACTTCCCAGGCTTACTAACATCCTGGCAGCCATCCTTAGTGACTCCTGGCTCCCATGACGTCTCTCACATCCCTGTCATTCCATCGGCACCTTGTGCTAATGCTTCACTTTGGATTCTTATTACCTCATGTCTAGATCATGCCAACAGCTGTAAACTAGTCTCCTGCCTGCCACACCTCTTGGAACCACAGCTTTATTGCTTGCTTGCCTGCTTGCTTCCTTTTTTTTTTTCTTTTGTTTTGTTTGTTTGTTCGTTTTTCAAGACAGGGTTTCTCTGTGTAGCCTTGGCTGTCCTAGACTCACTTTGTAGACCAGGCTGGCCTCGAACTCACAGCGATCCACCTGCCTCTGCCCCACCCCACCCCCGAGTGTTGGGATTAAAGGCGTGCACCACCACGCCCAGCTCAGAGCTTTATTTCTAAAGAAACTGCCTGCATTTGGTGAGTTCACTGCTCAGAGCCTCCAAGAGACTCCTAGTGTCAGCTGAACACACCGTAGTGTCTCACACACACACGTTCAGGTTCTGTCTTCACCTGAGGTCATTTCAAGCTGTTCTCTCAGGGTTCCCCTGTGAACATCCCGTGACTGACTTAGCTTCTTGTGGCTGTTCCTTAACCACCCAGCTTCTTTTCCTCACCCACTCTACTCCTCGTGCCTGTCACATTGTCCCTCAGTCTTCTAAATCTTGCCCCTCTATTGTCCCCCATCCCCACTGACACCTTCCCTGCCAACTCCGAGGATGTCCTTATCTGAGCGAAGCAAGCGTGTCACCTTCCCCGTTGCCTTGTATCGTCAATGAGCTTCTTGTTCAAGCATGCACTAGACTTTCCTGTTACTCCCTGAAGGCCTCATGGCCAGGGAATTAAGAGACAGATGGCTCAAGGACTCTGACAAGGGGAGGTGTGGGGACAGCCTGGCTTTGGGGCTCAAAAATCAGACGGGCTGTATTTTAACCACCATATCTGTGAACTGATGAGATCCATGGCCTTTCTATGACCCTGAAAATGGGAACAATGACCAAGCCCACCCTACAGGGCAGTTTACGAGGACTAAGAATTAGTATGCAGAGACCAGCACGCACATAAAGTTCACTTAATATAATTATTGCTTTCATTATCAAGCAAGGCGGGAGGATTTGTCATGGGCTAGATACCACAGGCAAAATGGGACCCTGCTCACTGTAGAGATGAGAAATCTGAAGTTCAGAGGAGTTGAGTCAAATGGCTGGTAATTAGCTCATCCTTGGTGCCTGTGAGTTCTTCATCCTACACCAGGACAATCCTGACATATCCTTCAGGGTCTCATAAGGCACTCAAAACACCTTTGTTGATGAATGACTGAGAACCTTCTGAGAACACCAGACCCCCAGCACTCAGGAGGCAGAGGCAGGCAGGTCTCTGAGTTCGAGGCCAGCCTGGTCTACAAAACTAGTCCAGGACAGCCAAGGCTGTTAAACAGAGAAACCTTGTCTCAGAAACAAAACAAAACAAAACACACCAGACCAGCGAGCCCTTTATGCTCCTGTTGTGTCGAGAGCGCTATTTGCCCATCATGGATTTCCTTCAGCACCCTTTCAGACCTCCAGTGTTTAACTAGGAAGCCAGCCACTGGCAGCAAAGGTCATAACTGAGCTGGGGGGGGGGGGGGGGCGGGGAAGCCTAGAATCCCAGGACTCAGGAGGTAGGAGCAGGAAGATTGTGGCCATCTGGAGTACACACTGACACTGTGTCAAGCTGAACAGAGGTCAGCCAACTTTCCCAGAAATGTCAAAGACAGAGCACATTTCAAGTTTGGCATATGGCCGCGTTATACTTACTCCGCTGTGCCACGGCAGTGTCTAGGCAGCTGAGGACAATGTGTGTGAACGAGGGTGGCTGTGTTCCCAGAACAGGAAGCTGGTCAGATTGCCTGTGGGCTGCAGGTTGCTGCCACTTGTCCTAATATGAAAGGAGCCATTGGCTGACTTGAATAAAGGGTGCAGTGATGGTTAACTTTGTGAAATAATGGGCCAAGATATTTGGCCAAACATTATTCTAGGAATTTCCATGCCGATGTTTTTCAATGAGACTGAACACCAGACCAGCGAGCTTGGTTTCGCTGATTTTGAACAAAGGAAGGCCTCCTTACCTCATCTGATCTGATGAAAGCTTGCTTGGCCAAAAAAGACTGTCTTTGTAGATAGGGAGAGAACTTTCCAGTGGACTATCTTTAGATTAGTCTGCCTGTGCAGTCTTCAGGTTTGGACCCAACAACTTTTGTAACCACGGGAGCCAGTATCTGTGTACACACACACACACACACACACACACACACACACACACACACACACACACACTAGTTTTGTTGCTGTGGAGAAATCTGAATCATATGATGTCATGTTCCATCTTCCTTGGTAGCAAGATGTGCCAGGGAGATAAAGGTCTGGCCAATGGAATGTAAGACATGCTGCTCTGGGGAAGCTTCCAGAAAGTGGTGACCTTTGCCCTTTGACCTGTCATCTCTCCTTTACTCTTCCTGCCGATGTCATGGCTGAAAAGCCACTGTGGACTACAATATAACAAATATCCAAAGCGGCCTGGGGTTCCGGGACTGTGGTGCCCTCCCTTGAGCCCCAGAACCTTTAAGTCCTCATGTTAGGACAGGAGGGGCTCATGAGGCCCCGGCTGGACTTGAAGTTCACATGTAGCCAAGGACAACCTTGAATTTCACATTCTCCTGTTTCCATATCACAGGTGTGTACTGCTTAGCTTCCTGTCACGGCTTTTGTATGAGATAAAAATACAGCCCGATCTGGTTTAAGCCATATTTAGTGTCCCTGCCCAGCTGACATGAGCCCTGATGGACACAATGTCATCGCTCTGGAGCTGGGATATAGTTAGCCTTCTCTCTGATGACCTTGAGCAGCTTCGGTGCCAGTAGTTCCCAAAACTTCTTTTGATAAGGAAGTACCACGTGGAGAAATCTCTTTTCATACAAAGCAGAGTGAAATGAAATGAGGCTTAAGGGTAAGAGCGAAATAGATTCCTCCTAAGTGGATATGAGGGACAGCCAAGCAGAGCCAGATTTGAGGACTGTGGGCTGACTGCAGTGATCTCACCCTGGGGATGCAGGACAGGATGCTGGGCTGCACCCCACACAGCCTCCAGGGGATTATGTATTCTGCATCTGGAGCGGATGTTTCCAGCTGTGTAGATCTGAAGCCCAGCCTCGGATTAGAAACACATCTGGAGCTGGCTGTGGGTGTCTTTTGTCATGGCTCAGCAATTTGTATCCAGTCCTGACCTTGACCGGCTTTTTGCGCCTCCACAGTTTACAGGTGAGGAAGTAAGACCAGAAGCCTGGTAAAATGGCTAAGCAGGTGCCTTTGTTACCTTTCTCCTGTTGTGATAAAGCACCATGACCAAGGCAAGTTATAAAAGAAAGCGCTTACGTGGTTTCAGGATGTCAGAGTAAAGGAACACTGTTAATCCCACTGGTTAAGAAGAAAACCATGGAGCCAGGTGCAGTGGTACACGTTTGTAATCCCAGCACTCGAGGAGGCAGAGGCAGGTGGATCACTGTGACTGCGAGGCCAGCCTGGTCTACAAAGTTAGTCCAGGATAGCTAGGGATATACAGAGAAACCCTGTCTCGAAGAAAACAAACAAACAAACAAAAAAAAAAAATAGTAAGCGCACAATTACAGTTTTTGAGCCAAATTTGAAGCCAGCTTTATTAAACACTGGCTAAGATCAGGGATGTGGCTAGGTGCATGCTGGGATTCCCAGAGTGTGGCACCATATTGCATTAGTCAGGGCCTCATAAAGGCAAAGCCCTCCAGGCTTCCCACCTTTGTCCAATTAAGGACCAGCATACATTCTGATGTACTTCCGGCCTACGTGTAATCAAGCACACATCCTGTGCAGCTGGTGCAACCAAGCCTGTTTACAGAAGTGAAACCACTCGGGTTGTTAACTTACATGAACAGCCTCCAGCATCCCAGGAAGTTTATCTGTCCTTGGGCAAGTGGGGCTTACGTGCTAGAGGCTTACAGAAATTTTTGTCTTACAGATCTTGCCTTGAGGCCATAAACACGAGTCTCGATTTTTGTCTCATTGACCAATAAGGTCTGCTGAGTGTCGTCTTATGGCAAAATCTCTCACTAGTTAAATCTTTACATATGACCCCCAGAAGTACTGTGACCATCTTGTTTGTTGAGAGTGTCGTGGTTAATACAAGGCAGAGGCAGGGGGATCTCTATGAGTTTGAGAGCAGCCTGGACTGCTCAGTGTGTTTCAGGTCAGCCAGAGCTAGGACATGGTTAGACTCATCTCTGCTGTAGGAAATCCCTGATTACAACTCCTTCTCCCCCTCCCCCATTTCCTTCCAGACAAAGCCCCCAGTCGCAAACTCTCCCTGTTACACACTCTGTAATGTGACATGCTATGGGTCTGAGCAACTTGGGTGAAAGCAAACCTGCCTCACTTTCACTGACATGATTCTGCCCCATTTTCTAGTCGGAGATGGAGCGCTGTCCCTAGTTCCTGGAAGGCGGTGCAGCTGGGAAGGATGAGTTCGAAACCTGGCTTCCTCTCTGTGACCTTGGGCAAATTACCTAGCTTCTCGGTGCAAAAGCTTCTTCACCCACTGAGTAGGAAAAATACTCATCATGCAGGATGAAATAAAGTAATACCATGACACGCGAAGGACAGTGTCTTCACCTTCCGCAGTAATCGATAAACCTGCGGCGGTTACTCATCCTCCCGCTCAGAAGCACATCCTTCTGCAAGTTCCCAAGGCAACTTATCATCATGCTTTCTACCCACATTTTCCTTGGCTGAATATTCCTGAGAATAGCTGATACATGAGACACGTGTACCCAGTCTGGCCTCTTGCTAACGAGCAGACTACAAGGTCATCGGGAAAGGAATCTGATTAACAGTATGTAATATCTTGTTAGACATACTTTTGTTGTTTTTGTTGTTGTTGTTTTGTGTCTTTGAGACAGGGTCTAACTGTAACTCTGGCTGACCTAGAACTAACCATATAGACCAGGCTGGCCTCAAACTCACAGAAACCCACCTGCCTCTTGCCTCCCAGTGCTGGCATTAACAGCGTGTGCCACCGTACCCCACTGGACATAATCACTTATTCATGGGGGATTCAAGAACTCCCGAGGGTGACAGAACCATAGAAAACGCCACACTGTATATATATTATGTGTTTCCATATATATATATATATATATATATATATATATATATATATATATATTGTGTATATATATATACATATATTGTGTATATATATACATATATTGTGTATATATATATATATATACATATATTGCGTATATATATATATACACAATAAAATAGTTGGATGCCAGAGCAGCAACATAAGCTTAATGTGGGTCTGAGTTACTACTGTACCACCCAGTCGTCCTGAGAGCTGAGTGGCTGGGTACTGAGTGAGTGAGCTCTCTCGGGTGGAGATGGATGGGTCACACTGCACGAGGGAATAATCCACATCAAGGCTGCAGGGAGCTGACAGTACCAGGGTCCCTCTCAGCCTGCAGCTTAAAGTTCATGAATTATTTATTTTTAAGAGTTTTCCATTTAATATTTTTGGACTGTGGTCCACTGTGGGTACGGAACGGCAAGCACCGCAAAGCTGTGGATAAGGGCTTCCGTACCGGAACCAAACTCTGAACGTTCTGCAAATCCTACACCTCGGGAGTTTCCCCTCCACTTACAGGAGTCGGTGGCAAGGACCCCGCTAGGCCATGTCAGTCACAGGGGCAGACACCCCACAGATCAGAGGACATTTCCGATGTTGTTGGAAGTTTCTGCCTGAGTTTCTCGCCACCTTTAGTTTCTTCACGGAGCCAAGAGTATCTTCTGACCCTCCTCACTGGGAGGCGCTTTGCTCGCACCCCAGAACCACACCCTTGGCTTCCTAAAACTACAGAGATGGTCCTCTTTCCTCATCTGTGTGTGCTTGTCAGTCTAGACAGGCTTTTCAGCCATGTACCTGCCCATCACAGTTTAGACAGCTTTGGAAAGGCTTTGACCAAAGTTAATTTTCACAAAAACATTTGTATGCTGTGTGTATGTGTGTGTTCTTATCCCAACCAGACTGCTTGGGGCTTTTTTTTTTCCTTTTTTTCTTTTTCTATGAGGGTCAAGGGTAGGTAGGGGACAAGACATTAAATCTTTCATTTATTTTGGGGCCCAAGATAATAAGGATCTTATGTGCTGTTACTTAAGCAGTGGAAGAAACCAAAGACCCTGCAGGGATCATCTGAGGTCTCCTTGATGCTTGAGGACCCAGATGTTGTCAACTGATACTTGTCTGAGTAGAGAGGTCTGGCTCTGACTGCTAACTGCTGATCCGAACTAGAATTGACAGAGGAGAGAGCAGGTTCTAGAAATTAGCGGGCTTTATCTCTTAGCATCTGTATGAGACCGGAAAAAAAAAAGCCTGCTTTTTTGATTCCCCTCAGATTAAAAGTGCACCATTGGTGGTCACTGGCAATGACTAGGCCGGAACTGGAGCACCAGGGCAATTCGCCACAGCTGGAGAAGCCACGCTGTCTATGTGAAGAGATGGCCCACTGCAAAAGCTACCTGGTCAGAACCGAAGGCCTGAGGAGCCTGCTCTCTGGGCCTCGAAGGTAGTGCTGGAGCTGGCATTTCTGTTGCTTCAGAGTCTGTTGGAGCTGCTTAAACTCACAGGAAATTTCCTTCTACTTTTTTTTTTTTTAACAATTTATTTTTATTCCATGTGAATTGGTGCACGGGTGCTTTGCCTATTTGTTTGTCTGTCAGTGTGAGTGAGGGTGTCAGATACCCGGAAACTGGAGTTACAGACAGTTGTGAGCTGCCATGTGGGTGCTGGGAATTGAACCTGGCTTCTCTGGAAGAACAGCCGGTGCCCCTAACTGCCGAGCCATCTCTCTAGCCCCTCCTTCTATTTCTTAAGCGTTGCCTCAGTGCCAACTTTTGTTGGCCAACTTAAGTGCCAACTCAGTGTCAAGTTTTGGGAGTCCTGGAAAGGGGTCAGGGATCCAAACACAAGTGGCAAGTGATAACCGCTGTCCTTACCTTTTCCCCAACCTGCCTTCCAGGAAGACTATACAAAAACTAAACCAAATTCCTTGCTTTCTACTTTCAGGCTCACCCTGTTCTTCCCAAGGAGACAGAGGCTCACAAAGTAACAGTTGTTCACAAGGTCTCTATTGAACCCTGCTTGCTTGTCCTTGGCCCGGGGATCAGCTAATGAGTTCCCACAAAGCCCAGGCCAGCAGGGGAGGCAGATTTCACAGGAGAAAAACCAGTCTGCTTCCAGCTTTCCTGTGGATTCCGGAACGTGACGGGAAACGGCAGCGTTTCTGGATGGATGCTGTAGAACACAGCGGCAACTGTTCACTGTTGCTCTGGGTCAGGGATGACATTCGTGTTCCTGCCTGTGGATGTGGCTCTCAGAATGGGGTTTAAACGAGGGCAGCCGAGCATCTTCCCCTGTTGTCACCTGACTCTGTTCTCCCAAAGACCTTTGCGTTGGCGCAATTCCTACTTTGGAAGAAGACGAGTGAGCCATCTTGAGACTCTGCAGTAGCCCCGTTGGGGACGGGCTATATGGCCAATGTTCAGACATCTTGTTAGAACCTAGGTTCCTATTTCTCCAGAAGTCTGCCATTCACCAGAAACTAGCTGACCTTGTCGTAGGTCAGCAGTTAGATACCTGTTGTGGTTTATTGTGGGGGCTGGTCATTCCAGACACCGAGCTACTCCTTTTCCGGTGGGACTACTGATAAGATCAGATTAAGGGCCAGCTGCCTGCGAGCAGCAGTTCCGGGAGCTTTTTCCTGACTAACCAGATCCTTCACGACTTTCCTAGAATTTCTCTGCTGCAATTATAGCAGCTGTAAAGATAGATACCTACCTGCTGGAGCATTCCAGAGTTAGGTATCCATAGCAACCCTTGCTTACGCAAATACCCATGCCTCTGTGCCTATATAAACTCTGTAAAAATTCTCAATAAACGGGATTTGATCAGAATGCAGACTTGACCCTTTCTTCGTGTCTAGTGTTCTGTCTCCATACAGGAAAATTCTCCTTCTGAGCGGGCCGGGGCAGACTCCCACTTGTCCACACCACATTCAAAATGGGTTTGGGATCTGCACCTATCAGATTAGATCAGAGAACTGGAAATGGCAGAGGCATGCATTGCTAGATTATGCAGAACAGCCTGATATAATACAGACTCCTGCATCCTGTGAGGACGGTGCTAATGTGGATCACAGTTGCTGCTCACAGGATGAACTTTCCCATCAGGGACCCCTCAGCTCTGCCCTCACAGCCTTCCAACTGATTAGATCAGACTTACCCAGAATCTATGATACTCCCTTAGCCAAAATGTATATGATTGGGGATAGGTTTTCATGTGTATTGTGTGCACAGACATGTATTCATGTTTGCATTCACGTGAGCATGCATGTGTGTGCAGGTGTCCGTGCATTATGTGTGCTTTCATATGGAGGCTCAAAGTTGATGTGGGGGTAGGTGCCTTGATCGAGGAGACTGGAGATGGACCTGCTGGCTCTTCTAGCCAGCCATCTTATCCTGGGACTCGCCTGTCCCTGCTTCCCAAGTGCTGGGATTCAAGGCAGCCAGCTCACCTGCCTGGCTGTTTCTGTGGATGCTTGGAATCTGAACTCCTATCCTCAAGTTTGGACCAAAAGTGATTTATCCACTAATTTACCTTCCTGCCCCTAATGAGGGACTTGAGTCACATACATACAGTATCTTTACTACAGCCCCCAGACTGGTGTTTGAATAGCTGCAAACTGTCATTTAGTCAAGTTAATACATGCAACCAGATGTCATCCAGCCTGACTCTGTCTTCCATAGCTGCTCCCCTCCCTTGGCTGGAGCCTCTGTATTTGGCTCTGAGTTTTAGCTAGAGCCTCTTCACTTGGTGTGAGTTGTCATTGTCCCCCACCTCCCCCCCTCCCCCCCATCACACATGCCCCCTTCTGCTGCTGCTGTCCTCTCTGCCCTACTGACTTCCTCAAGCTGTTTTCTACAGAGCAGAAGGAGCCATTGTCAGGTAGGGTGCAAGCAATCATGCCATTGCTCAAACCCTTTGTGATGGGCAGAGCAATGCTTCACTAGAGATGTCTAAGTGCCAGTCCATGAAACTGGCTGAGTTATAGTCCCTGATTTATGGGTGTGGTTGGAGGTCCTGGTCTATCCTGGTGCTCCATTCCCATCACACTAGTCCTTAGAAGCAGGAGAATGGTCTGAGGAGATGGCACACAAGCCTGGTGACCCAACTTCAATACCCAGAACCTACGTAAAGGTGGACAGAGCGAACCAACTTCACAAAGTTGTCCTCTGACCTCCAGGGTATGGCATCGGTCCCCACCTCCTCCCCCATCATGGATGCCCATACACAGTAGTAATTTGTTTTGTTTTGTTTTTTCAAGACAGGGTTTCTCTGTGTAGCCTTAGCTATCCTGGTCTCCCTTTGTAGACCAGGCTGGCCTCGAACTCACAGCGTTCTGCCTGCCTCTGCCTCCTGAGTGCTGTGAGAAAGGGAGAGAGGAATGTGGATTGGAGGGATGACTGCGATGTGGGAAAGCCTTGGCTCTCTATGCTGCCTTTGAATATGAAGGAGAACACGGTCAGAAGGCAGCAACAAGGGGAGGGCAACCCCAGTCCTTTAAACACTGCCCCCACATGTCACCACCAAGACAGGTAGCATGCTAAAGTAGATTTTTCTACACTCTATCAGGAGGTAGTATAGTAGATGCTTTTGGTATTGATTGAGAATCTGCTAGTAAGGGATGCAGCCACGTCAATGACTTCATGCTGTCCCATGAAGCCATGAGTGATGCAAGCTGGTGTTCTGTGCGTCACAGCCTCGTGATTTGCTGCATCACACCAATGGCTTCCCCTTAGACACAGAGTCAAACCCCAACTCACTTCAATTCCTCCTTCCCTCACCTCTGATCCATGTAATGGCATCCATATCAGAAGGAAGTGATGCTGGTGTGCCTCGGCCTCAAGGTGCCCAAACAATCAGGAGTCGAGGTAAATAGCACTTTGATGTAGCATCAAAAGTAATGCAAGTGGGGTCGGGCGTGATGGCACATGCCTTTAATCCCAGCACTCGGGAGGCAGAGGCAGGCGGATCGCTGTGAGTTCGAGGCCAGCCTGGTCTACAAAGTGAGTCCAGGACAGTCAAGGCTACACAGAGAGACCTTGTCTCGAAAAACAAAACAAAACACAAAAAAGTAATGCAAGTATCTGTGACACACAAACATTAAATATTGGAAGAAGGACAGGACTTGCTCGACCTGTCTCTCTTCTTTGCCACCTCTTAGCTCTGATCCTTGATGCTCTCAAACTTCAGCCCCACCGCAATGGTTCTTTTCCTCCTGCTTTGCCCTAAGATGCCCACAAGGCTTTCTCTCTTGTTACCTTCATCACTTTTTTGCCTTTGCTTTTTTTTTTTTTTAAACACTGAATCTTACTGCCACGGCCCATGCTGGCATCAAACTCTCCATCCACCTGCCTCTGCCTCTCAAAAGCTGGGATGATACGTGTGCACCACTGTACCAGCCTTGGCTACTTACTAAATCTTTCCTGGCCATTTATTTGAAATCACAGTGCCCCTCACCAGCACTCCTTGACTTTCTGTTTGCCCAAAAGGTTTAACATACCTAATATATTGTTTTATTTATTCACTGCTCTTTGCTTCCAGATATATGTCCCCTAGCAAACATGTGACATGCAGCAAAGGCTCAGTAAGTATGTGTGGTAGGAAGGAGGGAGGGGGGGAGGGAAGGAGGGAAGGACAGGGGAGCATAGGAAAGTATTCAAGGAGAGACTTTCCCACTGGATTGCTGAAGGCAGAACTCCCTGAAGAACAGCAGTACATTTTAGTGAGTCTGCTTGCAGAAACATTAGTTTATAAGCAAGCTTAGTTTTTCTTCTCCCTGAGGGGAGCCACTGCGTTCTCTTAGATTAATGGGCAGATGTGGGCTGGCTCTGTGCTCGCTTTTCTAGGAATTAGTTAAAACGCTGTTTCCGCGGAAACTCCAGGAATCCCGTGCGGCTTATCTGAGATCCCGCGAGGCCCCGTCTTTGCAATGTTGGACTTAGCAATCCCTAGAAATTTTGTTCTCTTCAAGTTGTCCCCAACCATTAAAAGTTCAAGTTCGATTCTGCCTGCCTCCTTCTGTGTGTGTGTGTGTGTGTGTGTGTGTGTGTGTGTGTGTGTGTGTCCCTTTCTCCCTCCCTCTGAATGAAGAAATTCTAATAAAGACACTATAAAAAGTCAGCGATATTTTGTATTGTAGAGGCTCTTGTTCCTCCTGCTTAAGAAGAGCTGGCGAGAGAGACTGTGTGTTCCTGCGAGAGGTTATTGAGGATGCAAGAACTTCTGAGCAGATTCACTAAACAACTGCCAGAACGTGCAGTGGTCCCTCCCCCTGGTGTTAAAAAGTGGGTCCTGTCTTGAAAAACTTAAAAAAAAAAAAGCGGGTCTCCAAGTTTTTAGTTCCATCCAAGGGAAAGCGGTCCAACAGTGGGCATCTTGGATCAGATCTCGGAACAAAAACAAACAAACAAACAGAAGGGATACTGACAGAAAGATGACAGAATATGAATGGCCCGGAGTGTGGTGAGCGGCAGTGATGTAATTTCTGCATCTTGACTAACGTGGTCGTGAGCGACGCCAACATTAAGGGATTCTCAGACATTCCCATTTTAACTGCAGGGTTTTTTTGTTTGTTTGTTTGTTTTTTGTTTTTTTTGTTTTGTTTTGTTTTTTTTGCGGAGGCTTAAGCTTGCTGAGCTGGAAAAATGACTCAGCAATTAAGAACACCGACCGTTCTGCAGAGGACCCTGGTTCATTCACAGCAACCACATGGCCGTTCCAACACATGTATAACTCCAGTTCCAGGGAATCTAAAGCCCTCTTCTGTCACCCGAGGCCACCGGGCATAAACATGGTGCACACATGTGCAGGCAAAAATTCGTACACAAAAAAATGAAAGAAAATAAATCTTTCATTTAAAAAAATGTTAAAGCTAAAAAAAAAAAATAGACTTTAGTTCCTAAGTGGAAAGGAAAGTAGAAACAGCAGCTATCATGGGAATCAGAAAAAATTGGAGTCAGACTTGGAAAACCTTGGCTTCCCTTCCGTGTTTGCTGTTTCTAGCTATGCAGCTCTGGCCAGGACACTCACTCTCTGAGTCCCAGTTCCCTTAGGAGTCCATGGTGCTATACGGGGGGGGGGGGGGGGAGTGGGGGGTCAGAGGGTTGAGGGGAGTGGGGGGTTGGCAGACAGGGACGCTGCTGCTGATGCCGTGGGTAATGAGCCAGGAAGGTGGTATAGATGGGAGGGAAGCCAATCCTGCCTGCGCACTGGACCCTGGGTAAGCAGCTCACAGCATATGACTGATAACTTTAAAATAAAAATATATGTGTTTGCACACATATATGTGTAAAGGTCAGAGTTGATGTTGGGTGTCTTTATCTTCCTCCATCGAGTTTCACGTTAATTTTTGAGATAAAGTCTCTTATTGAACCTGGTTCTCTCCAAATCATCGAGTGTCATACTTCCTCCAGCAAGCCCACACCTCCTAAACCTACCCAAGCATCACCGTCAACTGGGGACCTAGCATTCAAATATCTAAGTTTAGGGGGACAGCCTCATCCAACCACCACGATCTTCAATAGTTGCAAGGAAAAAATAATTCACCTGTGGACATGTCTTATTTAACAATTCCTACATTAGGTGACATTGGCTAATTGCAATTTGTTCCATTAGCAGAAAATTACATAGAATCCTGGTGATATATGTCAGTGGCAGAGCAGTGACTAGAGTGAGCAAGGTCTCAAATTTCATCTCTGGCACCACTGCAAAAAAGAAAATGACTCTGAAGTATGAACTATGTAGCAAATTACCATTAATTTTTAACAGTGTCCCTGAGATTTGCAGGGTTAATAACGGGACAAAAGATATGAGTACGTGTCACTAGCTGTTCCCCTTCAGTGGGGACATCCACCACTGAGCTAAGTCCCTAACACTTGCCACTTTTTGCTTTGGGATGGGATCTTGCTTTGTCGCTTTGTGTTCACCTGGATCCAGGATGGCTCCTAAAAGGCCTCAGTAACAGGTCCGGTTTGCATTCTCGCTCTATAGTCTAAAGCCAGGAGGTGAGGTGGACAAGCAAGCAAGCCTTTCCAGAAGTGGACGTGGCAGTCAGTGGGTTGTCAAGGGCAACCACCGATTGTTCTAGCTGTTTCCTCAGCTCATCCTGCTCCAGGTAGCAAGTGACGTCATGCTTGGCAACTAGGCAGAGCAAGCAGTGTTTTAAGGGAATCACTGCGTCAGTGTCTAGGAACTGCTCTTGTCTGCCGTGTTCCACTGCAGAAGCGGTTTCCGGGCAGACGTGGGTAGACTCATCTGTGTGAACCCATGACTCTAAGGATCGAAGTGCCCTTTCACACCCGAGTTTCTGTCTTGTGTCTGAGGAGGGTCCTGCCCTCTGCATGAAAGACGGGAGAACCTCCTTCTCCTTCACTTGAGACCGGTACAAGAAGGAGGTGACACGCCCCTTCATGGGACACCAATATTCCATTTTTGTTAAACACGTTGCAAATACAGCGAGAGACACAGGTGTGGCACAAACAAAACCCCTGCTCCTGAAAGGCTACAGTATCAGGACTGAAAATTTAAATTGGACTATTCTGTCTCAAAAAAAATAATTGTACCTCTAATTATTTGTGAAAAGAAGCATCTTTCTATATACTTATTCTATTATTATATTTGCACTTTTATTTCTGCCTTTCAGTGGGTTTCCCATTTGCAGTCTTTTTCTTCTGAATTTGTGTGGACTTCTTAAATGTTAAATTTGTAACTTCTTATTTCCTATCTGATGAATATTTTCTGCAATCTTTTGCTTTTTTTTTTTTTCATTATTGGCTTGTGGGTCACAGCCATGTTAGCAAACATGATTTCATAGTGAATAAGAATGAGATGTTTTAACCAAGATCTTGTTTGACGCATCCCAGCTCCATTTCCTTTTCTTGAGGACTTTGCAGAGAGCTGGAGAGGCGGGCTCACCATCACCATGATGTCATCTTCCTCATGAGGAAGCGCCTTTACCTTCAGCTGGAAGTCCACACAGGCCATAGCTTTCAGGCTCTTTGTCCCAGCCCTGAGGTCAGGCTCACACTCCACACAGATGCTTCCAGCCACCCTGTGGGCTTCTGACAGCAGCTCAAGTCTGCGGGCAACTCTGGGGCTGATTCAAGCTGTTGCTGTCCTTGTCGACCACACATCACCTCCCCTCAGCTCTCCTGTACAAGCCTGAGCCTTGGGGCCTCTGGAGGCCTAAGTAGGTTCCTCCCATTCTTCGATCATTTTCCAAGGAAGTGATAAGGTTCTGTCTAGGTGACTGACCTAGGGAGACGGATACTTTTCTTGGTCGGGTGGAGTCAGTGGGAGTGAGAAGTGAGGAAAGCCTCAAGAACAGCGGCTGCCATGGGCAGAGAGAACTGAATGCTTCTGCCCCAAGGGCCCCTGTCTCCTCCTTGGGGAGCTCTGAGGCTGGAGGCCCCTTACAGCTATCCTGAGTGGGGGGACAATGGGGTGAGGCTTTGTTTTTTCACAGTGACAAACCTTTCTACTGGCCGCCTCCAGGAAAGGGAGAGAGTCTTGGTGGAACCCCACCCATGAGAAAGACTTGGCTGAAACTCATCAGCAGAGAGACAACTCCCAGAAGAATAGCCAAGGGCTGAACAGAGTCCAGAGCACCCAGCAATGTGGCCTCCTCGCCTCTGGGCTGCCTTTTTGCTCCTCAGGCCACAGGTTCTTTATCTAGCCTAGGAGATTGGCCTGGTTTTTGGTCTCTCTCGTAATTCATTGTATGTGTCCTGGGCCTGGGATTATTAGGCTAATAAGCCTTCTTTGTCATCTGCATTCTGCAGTGTCATCCCGTTCCAGAAACAATGAAACAAAATGCCTTGCTGCCTAAATGTGGGACAGAGCGGGCAACAGGGAACAAAACAAAGCTTCCACACACTGCCCTCTGTGGAAGCCACAGACAGTGGAGAATGCCCATGTGATGCCAACTAACCAATGGGCACAGAATCTTCCTGCATGGTGAGGACACAGGCAGGAGAGAGTGAGTCTCAAAAGGACACCAAACCACACGTTGCTGGGGAAAACATTGAGAGCTACCAGAAAATGAGGTCAAGTCTTTATATCCAGCAAAAGAGAGTATGGATTTCATGGATGGAATTTGGTCTCCTTTCTTGCCATGTGGGGATACATTATTTATCCCTCTTTTTCACTTCTGTACTACCCATAAGGAACAGGCCATTGGCAGGCATAGAATGTGACAGTTGTATGATTTTAAAGCTTATTTGATTTATAAATTACCGAGTCTTGGGTCTTTTGTTATAAGAACTCAAACAAACCAAGGTAAGTCCTGGCTCCAAATAAGGTCAGGGTGTAAATTTCTGAAGAACATGAATTTGGAGGATATTGTGATTTAAATGACAATGGCTCACCGGGCGTGGTGGCGCACGCCTGTAATCCCAGTATTTGGGAGGCAGAGCCTGGCAGATCACTGTGAGTTCTAGGCCAGCCTGGTCTACAAAGTGAGTCCAGAACAGCCAAGGCTAACACAGAGACCCTGTCTCAAAAAAAAAAAAAAAAAAAGACAATGGCTTCCACGGGCTCATATATTTGAATACTTGGTCTCCAGTTGCTGGAACTGTTTGAGAAGGATTAGGAGGTGTGGTCTTGTATGAGGAGGTGTCTCACTGAGGTTCAAAAGACTCACGATATTCCCAGTTGCTCTCAATCTGCCTCATGGGTGTAGATCAAGATGTGAGCTCTCAGCTGTTCCTTTGCTTGTCATCATAGACTCTAATCCTCTGAAACCGTAAGCCTGATTAAACACTTTTTCTTTTTATAAGTTGCCTTGGTCATGGTGTTTTATCACAGAAAAAAAAAAAGTAACCAAAACAAGGGCAACACTATTCAACTATGTACCTTTGTTTATCTTTCTGATCAGTGGATCCAAGCCCAATTTTCATTTGTTTTTGCTTATTGGTTTGTTTGATTGACATCACCCTGAGAGGTGAACAAGCAAGGAAGCTGAAGGCATAAGCAAAGAAGTGTTGATGTTTGGCTGGTGTCTTCATTACTTTGTTCAATGATGTGACAAAATAGCTAGCCAAAAGCAAATTAAGGGGAAAGGGGTTGGGGCTGGAGAGATGGCTCAGAGGTTAAGAGCTCTGCTTCCTCTTCCAGAGGTCCTGAGTTCAATTCCCAGCAACCACATGGTGGCTCACAACCACCTATAATGAGATCTGGGGCCCTCTTCTCATAATAAATAAATAAATCTTTGAAGAAGAAGAAGAAGAAGAAGAAGAAGAAGAAGAAGAAGAAGAAGAAGAAGAAGAAGAAGAAGAAGAAAGGGTTATTTTGGATCGTAACTGGAGGGCTTAGTCCCCGTGGAGGGGAAGGCAAGGCCAGGGACAGTAAGGGCCATGGTGGCAGGAATGAACAGCTGGGGTCCTCACCTCTTCGCATCTTAGTGGAATAGGACGTAGAGAGAGCAGACAGGAAGTGGGGTCAGGCTATAAAACCTCCAAGTCTGGACCTAGTGAGCCACTTCCTCTAGTGAGGCCCCACAGCCTTCCAAAGCAACACCAGCAGCTGGGACCAGGAGTTCATACACTTGAGCCTGTGGGCACATTTCACATTGAAATGACACTAGCAGGGAAGAAAGTAAAGACAGAAGATGAAGAGTGGTAGGATGGAGCCCAGGCTTGCACGCATGCCAGGCACGCACTCCACCAACACGCTACATGCCCAGCCCTCAACAGAGATATCTCTAGAAAAGCACTGACAGTAAGTCTGGGTGGCAGATCTTGAAGAAAGATCTGCAGGTTGAGCATGCTTAATTTGAAAATCTGAAATCCCAAATGTTCCAAAGCCTGAAATCTTTTTACTGGTCAACACGATAACATGACACGATGTCGGCTTCTAGAACTTTCAATTTATTCTAGTTATACAGACTCAGCCTTGCACTGTTTATTTGTCTATTCGGTTTCTCCTCATTCATTTACTCATTCAACAAACTTTCCCTGAATGCATAGTAATAGACAACTACTGGAACCAAAGATAAAAGTCTAAGCCCGTCATGGTGACTTATGTCTGAAAGTCCAACACACAACAGGCTGAGGCAGGAGACTGCCACAAGATGACATAATGAATTGTAGGGCTGCACATTCACCAGCGTGGACCCTTTCCACGGGGCAGTGGGAGCCAGGGCTGCCTAGTCAGCATTGAAATATGTCACCTTTCTCAGATGTGAGGTCAGGTGCTGAGGTTGAAAAAGTCAGCCCTAGGATTGCCAAGTCATTGTATCGCCTGGTAGAAGAAAACAGATGCTTGAGACACGGTAGTGCCCCGATTGGTGCTCAGAGAGCCAGTCTGTAAGACTTGGTGAGGTTTGAGAAGTCAAGGAAGCCAGGAAGGAGGAACAAGGAAGGCTGCCACATCCCATCTGGGCAGATGATGCTCTCATGACTGTGGTCGTCACTACCCAGGCCAGCCTGGGACACACAGCAAGACACTGTCTCAAAACAACAGCCTGTATATGAAACCAGTATATGGGGGTGGGGAATATGGGAAAAACAGTTTTAGAAAGGCAGGAGAGAAGGGGTAGAGGAAGTGAGTTTACTCTTGGTGATTGGGAAGTTGATATGTATATATATACACACACACACACAGAGAGAGAGAGAGAGAGAGAGAGAGAGAGAGAGAGAGAGAGAGAGAGAGATTTCACATTATCAGTGGTGACAAAGGGACCACTAAGCCTGAAACTGCTCAGGGGAACAAGGGATGTGCCGTGAATGCAAGCCTTCAAGGGGTGTGTGGTGAAAGTTACCCCAGTCAAGAAGTTAGAGAAGCAATCAAAAAGATAACAGTAAAATCAAAATACATTTTAAAGGTTGTGGCAGCCACCGCGTATCAGCGGTATCCCCCCCACACACACACTGCAGGTTGAGCATGCTTAATTTGAAAATCTGAAATCCCCAATGTTCCAAAGTCTGAAACCATTTTAGTGGTCAACAGGATAACAGGACATGATGTTTCCTGTACAAATTGCTAAAAACAAATATTATATAAAATTACCTTCAGAATGTCTATACAGCATATGTGAAGCTAAGGAACAGCACCCGTAGACTTGAATTCTAACCCCTAAACATCTCTTTGGCTTCGCAAATATTCCAAAATATGCAGAATAATAAATCTAAAAACACATCTGACCCTAGGCATTCCAGACAAGAGACACTCAACATGTACGCAGAAGTGCCCGGCTCCTACTTGTTCCGTGAATGAGTAAACAGAGCCAGGGATAAGTATCACAGAGATAAGCAGGCATTTCCAGAAGGTACACATTGGCACGCCGTGAGGAGGCCAGGGGTGTATAGAAAGAACTGAGTGTTCCAGGCCAACCCACGCCGGGACAGGAAGAACCAGAGCAGCCTCTGCTGTCACGAGGAGTCACCAGCCTCCTGGCACAGGCCCGGGCTTTCTCCATCGCCAAGCAGAGGAGGTGTCTTGCAGAGTGGCTCTCAGCTGTAGCCCTCCCCACCTTCACCCCATTCTCATGTCGTCATTAGGGGGGTCTTGGCTATAGTGGTCATCTACTGCTGAGTAAGAAAGTGCTTCTAGTGGGTGAGTTAAAACAATGCACATTTGTAGACTGTGGACATGGCTCAGCTGGAATCTCTCTTTCCAACTCTTGCAAAGCTAATATCAAGTGGTGCCCTCATTTGCTTTCTGTCAAAAGCAACCTGGGAAAGGAAGAGTTTATTTCCACTTAGAATTGTAATCAGTTATGCCGGAAAGTTAGAGAACAGAACCAGTGTAGGAGCCTGGAGGTATACATTGAAACAGAGGCATGAACAAACACTGCTTACCGACTTGGCACCATGAGAGACCAGGAAACACCATTGGTGAAGGCGCAACCTAGTTGGCAGTGGAGGCCACGGGATAGGAGATGCTAGGGATGAGGGATGGTTGTCAGAGATGGTGCCAGAGAGCTGGGCTGAGCCTAAGAGATGCACTGTGTGCGCTGCGGATGGCACAGCCATCGAAGAGGGCATCCCAGGCTCTTTAGAGGAGGGTCAGGAGTCAACACCAAGCATTGAACTTTTAAGATTTAATTTATTTTATGTGTATGAATGCTCTGTCTTCGTGCACACCAGAAGAGGGCATCAGATTCCATTACAGATGGCTGTGAGCCGCCCTGTGGTTGCTGGACATTGAACTCAGGACCTCTGGAAGAACAGCCAGTGCTGTCAACCTCTGAGCCATCTCTTCAGCCCCTTAAGTATGTTTCTTTTTAATTATGATATGGTTACATCATTCTCCCTTCTCTTTCCTCCCTTTAGTCCACCCCATGTACTTCCCACCTTGCTTGTACTCAAATTCATGTTCTTTTCTTTTTCTTACACATACACTCACACACACATACATACATACACACACACACATACTCATAAATATATAAATATAACCCCTCACTATATATAATGTTACTTGTCTGTATATGATTTCAGAGCTAACCGCCCAGTATTGGGTAACCAACTGGGAGCTCTTCCTCCTGCTCTCAACACTCCTCACCGGTCCCTGTAGTTCTTTGCCTAGGGTTAGGTCTCACGCAAATCCCCACTACCTCACGAGCATGTCCATTGTCATCATTGTTTAAGCATCTATGTTGATGAGCCTTTGTGGGCGTAGCTCCTTTAATATTTCTGAGAGACAGTCTCACAGCAAAGGTCCGGTTTCTCAGGCTCTTGCAATCCTCTTCCACGATGACCCCTGAGCCTTTCTTGCAGGAGTTGTGTCTTAGATGTCCTATCTCTGCGTTCTGATTGGTTGTGGGTTTCTGTGATGGTCTCTGTTTGCTGCAAAGATAGTTTTCTCTGATGAAGGTGAGAACTATACTTATCTGTGGGTACAAGAACAAATATTTAGGATGTACTTAGGGATTAAACTGACAGTTGTAGCCCCTCCTCCAAGATCCATGATTTCTCCAGTCCTGGATGGCAGGCAAGGTTTCTAGTACCAGGCGTGATTTCTCTCTTGTGGAGCAGGCCTTACGTCCAATCAGAGAGCTGGATTTCCTGTCATTTACTACACAGTTAGGGCTGTTATCACACCATGATGGTAGTTGCTGTGGTTCCTAGGTGTCATAGCTCAGCAGAGCTATTGGTTGCTTCTCTCCCTTGGAAGCTTGCATTGTGTCCTCTGGCCCCACGAAAGCTAGTCCTTAGAGAGGGGACATTAAGCCAAGTTCATCTCAGGCCCTCTGGGTCCCTGTGTCTGAAGCATGAGGTGTCCTCAGCAAAGAGCACTGCACTTTCAAAGTGTTGAACATGTTAAAGACTGTGAGATCTTTAACATTATATTTTTATATGTACTATTAATATAGAGTCTTGGAAAGAAACAGAGAGGAAATGTTATGGTTTAATAATGATGTGTTTGTGTGTCGAGTTGACAAGGAGTCAGTTGTGATAGCTAGGGTTTGTTTTTGTTTTTGTTCTGTTTTTGCTTTTTTGTCAAGTTGATGTGGGGGACGGTCATTTTAAGACCCCCGAGCTCATAGTAAGAGCTATTCCTTTCTGGCTATAAACTAGCTTTTCCAGTAAGACTACTGGTAAAAATCAGATAAAGGCCAGCTGCCCGAGAGCAGCAGTTCTGGGAACTTTTTCCTGACTAACCAGATCTTTTACAACTTCCCTCTCTCTCTGGAATTTCTCCCCTTTCTGTGATTATATCAGGTGTAAAAGTAGACACCTGCTGGAGCATCTCACAGTTAGGTATCCATAGCAACCCTGGCTTACTCAAATACCCATGGCCACCGAGCCTATAAAAACCCTGTGAAATTTTTCAATAAACGAGGTTTGATCAGAATCCAGACTTGCCTCCTGTTTCTTGTGTCTCCTGCCCTTTCTCATTCCTGCATCTCTTCCCAGGTTCCGTTTAAAAACCCTGCAGGCCGGGGCAAGGTGACACAAGACAGGGTCTTTGGGAAGAGGAAACTTCAATAGAGTAAAGTCCCCCATCAGATCAGTCTGAATGTAAGTCTGTGGGGGAATTTTCCTGATTAATAATAGACATGGGAGGGCCCAGCCCACTGGGGCAATGCCACCCCTGGGCAGGTGGTCCTGGGCTGTATATGAAAGCAGGTTGATCAATCAAATAAAGAGCATTTCTTCCTGGTCTCTGCTCCGGTTCCTACCCCGACTTCCTCAGTGATAAGGAACTACCTGGAACAGTAAAATAAAATAACCCTCCCGCCCTAGTTGCTTTTGGTTGTTGAGGTGGCTGGAATAAGAAAGATCCCCCATAGACTCGTATGTTTAAGTGCTTGGTTCCCTAGTTGGTAGAACTGCTTTTGGGGGGATTAGGAGGTGTGGCCTTGTTGGAAGAGGTGTGGCCTTGTTGGAGGAGGTGTGGCCTTGTTGGAGGAGGTGTGGCCTTGTTGGAAGAGGTGTGGCCTTGTTGGAAGAGGTGTGGCCTTGTTGGAGGAGGTGTGGCCTTGTTGGAAGAGGTGTGGCCTTGTTGGAGGAGGTGCATCATGGAGTAGGCTTTGAGGTCCCAAAACCTTATTCCAGGCCCAGTTTCTTTCTTTCTTTCTCCCTCGGCACCCCTGCCTGCCTGCCACCATGCTTCTCAACTGGATGATTATGAATTAACCCTCGGAAACTGCAAGGTTTAAATGAGATGTTTTCCTCCCATAAATTTCCTTGGTGAAGGCTTCTCATCACAGCAATAGAACAGTGAGTAAAACAGTTGTGTTGTGGTCTTTAGCACAGCAATAGAAACGAAACTCCAAAAGATGGGATTGCTTCCTACTAAGTGGAAGGACTCAGTTCCTCACTGGGGGCTGTGGTGAGCCACTGGCCTCAAGCTATCTTTAGTTCCTTGACAGGTGGGTCCCTTCTAATATGGCAGTAATGAGTGAGAGAGAGAGAGAGAGAGAGAGAGAGAGAGAGAGAGAGAGAGAGAGAGAGAGAGAGAGAGACGGAGAGAGCGCTAACAGGACTGAGATCATCGCCTCTTGTCACTTGTTGAAGGGGTATCCTATCTATATGACAAGTGCAGCTCACGTTCAGCGAGGAAGGTTCATATAGATGCATGTCTCCACATCACAGCACCGCATTTCAGGCCTCAGAGCCCTTCATCTGATGCTCACTCTCCCCTACAAATAGTACCGGAAACCTCACTCAGGACATTTTTTTTTTCCTTCTCTCTTGGTTCCTTCTTACCTTCTATTATGTGGCCTGATTTTGTCTTTTGGCCTCACTCTGTACTGTGCTACTGTTTAGCTCATTGCCTGAGTTTAAGACACAAAGGAGTAATCCTGGAATTACCCTAAGCAATTGAGAAATATTTACATTTTAGCTATTATTACCGTGGTGGTGGTGGTGGCGGGGCACTTACAAGCCACAACGTGCACATGAAAGTCAGAGGACAACTTAATGGAGGCTCCAGGGATTGAACTCAGGTCACTAAGCTTATCGGCAAGTACTTTTACCCACTAAGCCACTTGGCTGGCCCCTAATCAAGAGTTTTATTGCTTTTCTTCCCACCTCTATCTCATTAGAAAAACACTGGAGCAGCAGAGCCAGAATCCTCTCTGATGAGTCAAAGAGTAGGAGAGGGCGAGCGGACAGAGAAATCCTCTGTGTCGGGGCTGAAGGTGGAGTATGGGGGATCAGAAGCAGAGTTGACATGAACCCAATGGTCCTTGTCTTTATCGTGTTCCAGGAGATTCGTGATGGAGGTGCTACACACCATCAGGCACATGTCTGCCGAGCAGAGTGCAGCTGCCCCGCCCCCACCCCCCACCCCCCGCAGAGCTGGGGACCAGGGGACTTTCCTTTCCCATCCATCGCATCTGGGTCTTTCTTCTGAAACAGTACCTTAGGGTTGAGCACTTGAGGACCAGTAAGGAAGAGAGATGCTCCCAGCTCTCTACGCCCAAACACCACCTCAAGCTCCTCCCTTTGCCTCCCAACCTAGAGCCGTCTAAGTCCCATCGTAAGTGCTTCCTCCCCTCAGCCTCCTGTCCATCCCTACGTCCAGCACTCTCCTGTATAAACCTTGCCCTGTTCCACTTCAACTGTGCCTTTTGTTTGCCCTCCCCTCACTTCTGCTCTTTTTCCACCTCCGTCCTTTTCACAAGCCATTAACAGAATACCATCCAAATTGTCAATCTTTTGGGGGTCAAATCTGGGCTTTGGTAACCCTTACAAGCCAGGCTTTGATACCTGTCTTCAATATGCCAGTTAAAGGGATGTGTTTGGTATGGCCATCTAGAAAGAGAAACAGGGATTCAGTGACCTCCCCAAGTCCATCTTTGAGGTCCTGACTTGAGGTTTAGGTTTAGCTGAGGGCACGAGGTCAGCCTGACTAAGCGCTCCTCATCAGGGTGTGGCCCCACTTATCATTGATCCTGGAAGGTGGTTTAAGTCATCAGAGCTGTGAGAACTCTTCTTAGAAGCTAAATCTTTTCCCGAGAAACAAGCTCCCAATCTAGCAGCAGCCCCACCCCCACCCGCTACCACCACTGCCAAGGAGACGCATAAGAAATAAGTTCCGGGGACTGGAGAGATGGCTCAGAGATTAAGAGCACTGACTGCTCTTCCAGAGGTCCTGAGTTCAATTCCCATCAACCACATGGTGGCTCACAGCCATCTATAATGTGATATGGTGCCCTCTTCTGGCCTGCAGGTGTATATGCAGGCACAACACTGTATACATAATAATAAATAAATAAATCTTTTGAAGAAAGGAATGAAGGAAGAAAGGAAGGAAGGAAGAAGTTCCAATTCCTTGGGGTCCATTTACTCAGTTGAGACAGATGAAAAGGAGAGGCACACATGCCCCTCGTCAGAGTATGTCCGTCCCTTCCAGGTTGGTCATTCAACCATGAGCCTAAGCACAGCACGTTCCTGCCCACAGGTCCTCATTTGCTTTCCCTGGGAATTTCTCACTTGGCCCTCAAGACCCCCAAGGGTGCTCTCTATACATTCCTGTTCTCTCAGTGTCACCCACCTCCAACTGGTGCCTCCCTGACCACCGAGCACCTCTGCTCCTCTCTCCCCCTTCACACCTACTTCTGTCAGCCGTCCTTCCTCTGCCTCCCAAGCCTTCCAGACCCTCCTCCTTGCCTCTCCCACCCGCACCTGCTAAGTTCAAAGTCCACAAGGTAAAGCATCCCCCACCCCGACACACACCCACTCCTCCACATGAGGGCGATGAATATGACCTCTCCCGTGCCTCATCACATCACTCACCCAGGCTCTCAGTGCAGCATTTTGGATGGATATCCATGGACCACGCTTTGCTTAGAAAATATGATCTCTGAGAGTTTGCTTAAAAATATGAGCTTTGAGAGGGAAGATGTTTACTTGCTCAACTCTGGCTTTCCAGTGTCCGCCAAAGAGCCTTGAACTTGTATCCACTCAACAGTCAATAAAGAGTCGCTGATTTGAAATGAACTTTGCAGAGTTCTTGTTGCTCGTGCTGTAATTTATCATTTTATATTTTTTTTCTGTTGGCTTTTTGGGCTTTTCCTTTATTTTATCAATTCAGTATATGATACTAGCTATTTTACTGGGTTTTTTTTCTTTTTCTTTTTTAATTTTCAACTGACATTTAAAAAGTCAAAATTGTGTACTTCAATGGGCTACTATGAGACGTTCAATACATGTTTATGTCGTACAACCGTTAAACTAAGTTAAAGATGCCTACTCCTGAGCGACTTTATCATTTCCTTGTGAGAAATGATCCCAAATCCTTCCTTCTTGCTTGGTGAGCTGCACAGACCATGTGTGGTCAATCTCCACGTTATGCAGTAACGCCCAGAGCTTCCCTGACGGTCCTTGCCTGCCTCTCCCATCCCTTTCCCAGCACGTCACACCTTTTTCTGGAATAGGAAGACGTGCTGTGAGACATTCCTTTGTAGAGAGGAGGCAAGAGGGAAGCCTGGGAGAGGCTTTCGGCCTGGGCGGCCGTGGTCAGGTACGTTCCACAGCCTGAGTTTCATTGGGCTCTTGAGCACGCAGTCTCCGGCTGCTCCCTAGTGAGCAATGCTTTCAACCGGCCTGACCTCACGCTTCTCAACTTTGTCACCCATCGCCATGAGAGAGAGAGTGTGTGGCACAGGGCATCTCAGACAGGAAATACAGTTACGTAATCCAAGTGGAAAATATACCTAGCACCTACTAGGAGCGAGGCAGTTGGCTGGAAGCTGGGGATAGAGAGATGACAGATATGGCCTGACACCTCCAAAAGAATTCCAGAAAGAGCAACTGGTAGACCGCTAACCGGGACCCAGCTTAAGCCTCTGAGGCTCACTAGCCATTTAATCCTCACTATAGTTTCTACCATGGCCCTTATTGTACAGATGAAAAACAAAGAGTTCATTGCATTTTCCCCCTGGGTTAGCAAGTAGTGGAACTAGGGCTTAAACCTAGGGTTTGTGACTTGAGTCCGTTCTGAGGTACAGACTCTGCCTTCCCAGCAGGCTTCTCTTTCTGATCAATGTAGAGTCTTATTCCTTTTCTTGTTCCCATAGGGAGACTCTAGGTGAAGGTGCACATGTGACATAAGCAATCTCACCCTCCTCTGTTGCTGGAGATTGCATACATGAATGGAGTAATCGCCCCAGCACTCCTCCACCCGCGACACTCACAGAGCCCGCGGGCAGAGGCCGTGTCGGATTGCACTGTGCATGGAGTGATCTCCCCTGCACTCTCCCACCATCTCTCTACCTGCAGCCCTCACTGGCCGGAAGAGCCTGTAGGCAGAGGCTGGCTCAGTCTGCTGATGTGTCTTACAGGCATCCTCCAAACCTCCCCTGCCTGATACTCTGACTGTATACCTAGTGCTCTATCGTGAGCTACCACAAGCCTCTTCAGTTCTACTACAGAAGAGGCAAAGCGTACGCAGTTAAGCCTGTCTTGAGCCTATCGGGCCTCGTCTGTCTTAGAGAAGATCGCATCCTGCTTTCATTTTGTCCCACAGGTGCTTGCTGGGCATCAGTCACCTAACGTCACTGGAATTAGCCCCTCCTATTTCTTTCCAGAATTCAGATTTCCTCTACAGAATAAAGTCTCTTACTAATAGGAGTTCAATATATCATTGGAATCCTTGTGGATTGCTGACAAAATATGAAGTGGTGTAGACACTGGAGAAACGGTATGTGGCTCCTTAAGAAGTCAACAGCACTGAGTGCTGGTGGCACGTGACTTTAATCCCAACACTCAGGAGGCATAGTTGGATCTCTGTGAGTTCAAGGCCAGCCTGGTCTATATAGTGGGGTCCAGGATAGCCAGGACTACACAGCGAGACCCTGTCCCAGACAACAAAATTAAAAAGTTGAATAGGGAGCCAGACGTGGTGGTGCATGTTTGTAATTACAGAGCTTAGGAGGCTGGAACAGGAGGATCACAAATTTGATTCCAGACTGGACTATGTAGCAAGACCTTGTCTTTGAAAAAAAAATTATTATATTTATTTGTTTGTTTATTGTGTGATGTGAGTGTGTGAGCACATTTCAGGGACGTGTGTGGACATCAGAGGACAGCTGGCAGTGGTCAGTTCTCTCCTGCTCTGTGGGTCCCAGGGATTGAACTCAGGTCTTCAGGGTTTAGTGACAAGTAGTCCCACCCACTGAGCCATCTTGCTGCTGCCCTGATTACTAACACTTTACATTTCGTGGAACCAGAGTGTGAGTTTCAGGCTGAAGTGGCTGGTCCAAGGTTGCTCAGCAACATGAGGAGAGCAGAAGGATTCTGATTATCCTTTGTGGGATGTCCTAAAATCATTGCCCTCCAGAAACAGGTTACATGGTGATTCTTTTTATTTTATTTTATTTTATCTTATTTATTTATATTAATGTTCTATATGCTTGTATACCTGCACAGCAGAGGAGGGCATTAAAGGGTACAGGTGGTTGTGAGCCACCAGTGGTTGGTGGGATTTGAACTCAGGACCTCTGGAAGAGCAGACGGTGTTCTTAACCGCTGAGCCATGTCTCCAGCCCCTACACAGTGACTCTTGATCCTTGTTTGATGCTTTGCCATCTTCACTCCATCTTTCCCTCCTGACTTGAACACTTTCTCGTTTTGTCTCCTTCTTTTGATATGGGATCCTGTTTTTGCAGTCCAGATTGGCCCAGAAGTCCCTATCTGGCGGCCTCGCTTCCAAGCACCTCCCCCACCCCTCGCCCCGCCTACCTGAATTTTCTCATGGTCAAAGCAGGCAACATCTTCATGGCAAAGCTCCAGTGGCATGCAAACCGCAGTGGAGAAGGCTCCAGTGGGAAATGCACCCTCTCCAGTGCGGATGGGAATTTTTTTTTTCTGTCTCCAATTCTCTTGGCTCTTGGGGTTTCATTCAAGGTATAATTCCCAGCCCTGGATTGGCTCCTCACATGAGAGTGCTGCCCCTCCCCCCACCAAGCCAAGCCCTCCCCGCCCCCCCTCCCTCTGCAGGGAAACATGTGTCCCCCTTTACGTTTGCTGTTTGTTGCCATTGGATGTTTCTGGCTGCTCTCCACCCAAGGCTCTGCCTGTCTAGTTTGAACACTACTTCCATTATAGAAGAGGCATGCCCCAGCAAGCTACAGAGACATGTCCTGACGGACCTGAGGGAGGGCACACCCTGGGAAACAGGTGGTTTCTCCAGCTGCAGAAATAATACCTGCTCAGGAGAGACGCAAGTCAAACCTTTCCTTTACTGACTCTTCCCATACTGCTGGACAGAGCTCAGCTTGCTCAGAAAGTAGAGAAAGGTGCTGAGCGCCAGGGAAGCCCTCAGACAGCTCAGAAGACCTTCTGGAACTCAAGCAGAAGGTGCCCTTTGGAGGAAAAAAAAAAACTGTCCATCATATTACCATCATAGATCTACGGAAGCATGGGGGCAGCAGACAAGAGAGTAACACGTGGGGTGAATGTGTTCAAAACATATTTTGTGTACATATAAAAATGCCATAATGCTCATGTGTATTTGTTTGTTTGTTTTAGACAGGGTCTCTCTGTGTAGCCCTGGAATTCTCTTTGTAGACCAGGCTGGCCTCGAACTTACAAAGATCCGCCTGCCTCTGCCTCCCAAATGCTGAGATTAAAGGCAAGCACTACCAAGCTTGACCATTATTGTGTATAATTAATTAGTATATAATAATACATTTCAGAAATTAAATCAAGCCCTTAAAATTGCAATAAGGCAAGACAAATATAAAAAGAGAAACTACATTCGTGTCTGTTTTCTTTGAGACCCATTCTCCTGTGCAATGAGTATATGCTAATAAAATATTTTATCCACCTGATAAAATAATGATCCCCTCCCTGGCCACCCGCTCCAGGACAGAAGCTGGGCTGCCAGACACCCCTGAGAAGATTATACGTCATCGTGCCCTGTCCCTTGTCTGTTTGCCAAGCTGGATCTGGAAATCACATCCTTCTCCATCTGAGGCAGCAGCCCAGAGGAGAAACCCGAGAGACTTCATCTCACATCTGCAGCTAACATCAGCCACGGCGCCTTGAAGCTAAAAGCCAGGCCTCCTCTCCCGCCTCCTCCCACCAAACAGAGTGAGGCAGCTGGGAGACAGACACTCTTAGGAAACCTCCCGGTGCAATTTCCTTCATTTGCCAACGCTGTCAATTAACCTAATTAAGGCTCATTCAATCCACTCTCCGTTGCCCAACCCCCACCTCCAGCTGAAAACCCAGATCACTGACTCAGAAAACTAAAAACTTTTCCGAGAACCCCAGGACCTCTAGCCCTGTGTAGAGTTACCATCTTTTATACCAGATTAGGCCACTGGCAAGGAAAATGGGACTTCTGCAAGAAATGCTATGTGCCCCGGCAGGCAGGGCGGAGTTCTGGACCCTCTCCATCACTGAAGGACTAAACATCATCCTGGCTCTAGCTCCATTTCTTTCCGTTGTTCCATGATACTTATTGAGAACTTAGCATTTTCCATGCAAGCGTTTCTCTGATGCTTTCCTGGACAGGCAGGGTAGGGACAGCTTGGATACTGAAGTCAGACGGCCTCAGTTTTTAAGCCAAAAGCTTTCCCTGGCTTGGAGCTAATTGTTTTGCTTTTCCCAAACTTTGGCATCCGGTGACCTGTTGGCTGCTCTCTTAAGGATCTAACGTGATAATGACGAGAGTTTTGAGGACTGTATTGACACGCTGGGTGTTTGAGGACAGTACATCGGTTTTTGTTGTTTTTTTTTTTTTCCGGAGGGTCTGTGTGAGTTATTGACAAACGATGGCTGTTGACAGCTAATGGAGATGAGACTTCAAGTGCCATGTGCCTCACCAGACACCTTTTCTAGAAGCCCCAGTGGTGTGGTCCTACCATTGTGTCCTGTTATCTAACCTGGAGAATAAGATACACATGGACGGCACGTGGTGGCCACTGTCTTTCTCCTGCCTGGGCATCTGTTGAGTACTGACAAATTAGTAACAGGCTGTTTTCTAAGGAGAAGGTGAGTGAAGGAATTGTTGAGATCAGGCAGAGTGGTAGAAACGCTTGGGTTTCCAAGTCACTTCCGTGTCCCATTAGGTTAGCACTAGACTTTCAGGAACATGCCTAAACCTACATACCAAACCAACGGGTGTTAGAGCACAAAGGGGCGGGATGAGGAGCAGGACCAAAATCACACTATGGTCATGGTCGGGGAGAAACGAGATTTGAAAGCACAGTTCATCTTAGGAAAGTTAATCTTAGGAAGTCATTCACATTCCATTAATAACAGATGAGAAAATCAGTTGTCCTTGACACCCAGGGGGAAAAGAGAGTTGGTGGTATGTATACACAATTATTCATCATAGAAACATAATGTAATGATAACATTTCTTTTTCTTTTTTTTTTCAATAGGAAACTCAGAGCATAAACTGATTAAAGACCCTCAGTTGCAGCCACTGCCCTGTTATAATATTCCCAAACAGCAAGCTTGGCTGTGGAGGTAGTGCCAAATTCTTTGCATCAGATCAGACCACATGAGCTCTTAGCATGTCAGATTGATTGATGACAGGCATTGGACGTTGCCTCAGATGATGAAACACAGCTGAAGAAGCAAGTACACCTGTGTGTAAACTCCTGCCCATATCTGGTGGTAAAGCAATGTAACAGTGTAGTAGTAACTTCATGACATAATTGCATCATTCGATACAAGAAGCAATTTTTAAGTTTGTTTTTGTATGTCTTAACCCTGAGTTAATTTATATATTTCCTTAGCATTACTAACTGTATGGATCCTTAAAAATAATCATTGAGGCAGCTGGAGAGTTAATGAGTACAAAATATTTTTTAAAGATTTATTATTATTATTATTATTATTATTATTATTATTATTAGTTTGTTTTTGAGACAGGGTCTGTCTGTATAGCCTTGGCTGTCCTGGACTCGCTTTGTAGACCAGGCTGGCCTCGAACTCAGAGAGATCCGCCTGGCTCTACCTCCCGAGTGCTGGGATTAAAGGCATGTGCCACCATGCCTATTATTTATTTATTTATTTATTTATTTATTTATTATGTGTACAGTGCTTTGCCTGTATGTACACCTGCATGCCAGAAGAGGGCATCAGATCACATTATAGATGGTTGTGAGCCACACATGCTTGCTAGGAGCTGAACTTAGGACCTCTGGAAGAGCAGACAGTGCTCTTAACCTCTGAGCCTCTGGCATGCTCCTTCTCCCACTGACATTAAAGACACTTAAAATCTGAATAACTGGGCTGGAGAGATGGCTCAGAGGTTAAGAGCACTGACTGTTCATCCAGAGGTCCTGAGTTCAAGTCCCAGCAAGCACATGGTGGCTCACAACCATCCATAATGTGATCTGATGCCCTCTTCTGGCTGGTAGGTGTACATGCAGACAGAACACTGTATATGTAATAGTAAATAAATAAATCTCTTTAGGGAAAAAAATCTGAATAACTGCACCAGTTGACAGTCAAGCTTGTACCCCAAGTTTTCAGTTGTTCCCAGTCCTGTGACATCTGATTCTCCTTGTTTCAATACAGCTTTACCAGCCCGCTGGCAACTACTCATTAAGTTGCTATCTGGAGGAGAGGCCAGCGGCTGGGTGAGTCGTCCACCTAGACCCAGAGCTATTCACAGTGTTTGAGTGCTCAGTTCACACCCTGCCTTGTTGTGACACATCCTGGTCCCTTCTAGGATCTACTATTTCCAGACAGTTCCAGCACCAGAACCTGGAACATCAGGCTTGACTCTTTCTTCGCCATCTATTGACTGTTTCTGTTATGTTCTTAGCTGCTCAGTGAGAAGATACACAATGATTTCTTTTTTTTTTTTTAAGATGTATTTATTTATATGAATGCTCTGTCTGCATTTACCCTTGAAAGTTAGTAGAGGGCATCAGACCCCATTACAGATGGTTGTGAGCCACCGTGTAATTGCTGGGAATTGAACTCAGGACCTCTAGAAGAGCAGCCAGTGCTCTTAACCACTGAGCCATCTCTCCAGTTTCCATGATTTCTTTCTTCTGATTCACTTTTTTTTTCATTGATAGACTAGGTCTATCACTAGGCAAGGTGGCATACACCTATAATCCCAGCACTCGGGAGGCAGAGGCAGGTGGAGCTCTGTGAGTTCGAGGCCAGCCTGGTCTACGAAGTGAGTCTAGGAAAGCCAAGGCTACACAGAGAAACCCTGTCTCGAAAAACAAACAAAAGAGACAGGGTTGGCTTGGAATTGATGAAGCAGGCTAGATTGGAGGGCAAGCAAGTCCTGAGAACTTCCTGTCTCTGCCTCCCTAGTGTGAGCGTTCTAAGTGTGCTTTAAAGTACCCAGTTAACCATGTCTCAAAAAAATAAAAAATAAATAAATAAAAATAAAATGTCCAGTTGATTGGCTGATTGGTTGATTTGATGGATGGATGTATCAATTGTGGATTTTGGGATGGAACTCAGCTTTTGCGCTTTCGAGGTAAGCACTGTCCTGACTGATCTATCTTCCCAGACCACTTTTTATTGTCATCATTGCTGGGTTGTTGTTATTGATGTTGCTTGATTAGTTTTGATTTTGAAATGTATAGGGAAGTCTTGTTCAGTGCACACTTGTGCCTGCAATGTGCACAGTGTGCATTGTCCAGTGTGGGTTGGGGTTCCTGCCAGTCTGTCCCAGGAGGACCCAAGGAATTCTTGAGAAAGGGTTCTCTGAATTAGGTAAGAACCAGTCAGAACTGTGTTCCACTTAAGGGAGGCGTGGCCTCAGCTGGTTCTGTGACCAAAACTCAGTTTGACTAGCATCTGCAATATATGATTAGAGATGAAAAGGAACAATAATACAAAAAAACCTAACTCAAGCACTGAGTTTCCTTTGTCTGTTTTCTATTGCTACCACAGAACACCCTAGATTGTGTAACATTTTAAAAAGTAGGGGCTTATTTGTGCCCATGGAGCTACGGCTGGTGAAGGCCTTTGTGCTAAACTCATAGTTGAAAGTGGAGAAGCAAGTTGCGTGTGGAAGAGCCAAGCCTTAGGGTGGACTTGCTTTATAACAACAGTATTCATAGTAACTCAGGCAGTGAGAGTCACCACTGGGGGAAAGCACTGATTCTTTCATGTGGGCCCCACCCCATGACCAAACATCTCCCACTGACGCCACCTCCCAGCACCGCTGCATTGACGACTGAAGCTACATCATGGACTTTGGTGGGAACAAGTTCTATTCACACCATAACAAGAGTTCTCACCCAATTAAAAACAGCAACAACAACAACAACTAAACAAGCCAGACCTGGTGGTACAAGCCTGTAAACTTAGTGCTCGGAAGGGTTAAGAGTTTAAGACCGGCTTGGGCAGTATGACAAGACCCTGTCTCCAAATAATAATTGGATAAAGAAACCCTTCGGAGAACAAGGGGACTCACACTGTGCATCCTATGTGCATTCCCCGAGGACGCTGTAGCACATGAGTGCAAACCGGGTGGCTCGGCACAGAAGTGAGTGGTCTCAAAGCTCAGGAGGCCGGAGGCCCAGAGTCAAGGCACCACGACAGTGCTCCCAGATGCCCTCATGCACAAGCCATGCTTGCCTCTTCACCTTCTCATGCTTAGCCAGACCTTTCTGGTCTTGGGTCCATGTGCCTTTAACACTGTTCTCATACAGCCTTCTCCTCTGTGGGGATCTTCTGCGTGTCTATCTCATAAAGATACATTCAGAGCCGGGCGTGGTGGCGCACGCCTTTAATTCCAGCACTCGGGAGGCAGAGGTGGGCAGATCGCTGTGAGTTCGAGGCCAGCCTGGTCTACAAATCGAGTCCAGGAAAGCCAAGGCTAACATAGAGAGACCTTGTCTCGAAAAATCCCCCCGCCCCAAAAAGATACATTTAGATTCCCCCTGAAAAAGCATAGCCCAAGCTCTTCCTGTCCCATCTGCCAAGGCTTTTCTTCTTTCTTAATAATGTCACATGCACAGATTCTGTGATTTTTTTTTTTTGAGGCCTTTCTTGGCCTGTTCTTAGAACCTATTGACAGAGTAAAGCTGAAAAGGGACGGTGATGTATTCTCACCACGGCTCTGCCCTGTGTTTCTGCAACACGGAGTGACCATAGAGCCCAGTGACATTGTAACTGAGCTGACTTAACTACGCAGATGCAAGAGATGGGCTGGCGAGATGGTTCCGTAGTTAAGAGCTCACACTGCTGTTCAGATGACCCGGGTTTGGGTACCAGCACCCACATCCAGGTCCAACACCCACATCCAGCTCCAGCACTGACATCTCTGGTCTCGCACCCACTCCAGCTGTTATAGTACCTGTACTCACGTTCACATAGTCCTACACACACACACACACACACACACACACACACACACACACACACACACACAAATACAGTGAAAAATAGGATATAAATCTGTCTGTTTGTTTAAGATGCAAGAAAAACTCCTTTGAGCATCTAGAAAGATTTAAGATGAGTAAGAGGTGTCTACAGAGGACTACGTTGCTGTCATTTGGAAGGAGTAGAAAGAGTTTCCCAGAATCCTCTGGTTGTGGCTGTGAATCTGATGGCTCACCATAATTCAGGAACCTCAGCTCCCAGCAGCTCAGGGTACATTGTGCTGTGCCTCCCAGGGAAGAGCCGGAGTAGTGTCTGCCAAGGCTGCACAGCCCAACCCCAGGCGGTTATGCTCAACCAGGCTGGATAAGAAGGGCCTGTTCCTGCCCGGGGCCTGTACCAGTTTCAAAGCCAACCAACCCTGCAGAATCACAAACTAACTTGGGCTCTGGAAATATAAGACTTAAATGGAAGAAAACAAAACAAAGCTGCTCGTGTGCGCCAGGCCTGAGCAGGCGCACCAGCAGCAGTTCTCGGGTAGGTTAAACATCAAGACCACTGGCCTGCCGGAAGCACCACCACAGGCTGGCAAAGGAACCGGGCAGGGCACGATGGGTTTAGGGCATTGTTGACAAAGCTGAGAATCTGTAGTCAGCTGCTGAGGTCTCTAAGCAGAATCTGAGTTTTGGTTTTGGCTTGGCCCAAGGGTGGAGGGGGTGGGGTGTGGGCAAGGCTGAAAGCACAAGTACAAATTACTACAGCTGCCTTTTCCCTGCCTGGTTAGCCTTACTAATCTGCTATTGGATGGGATCCGTTTGCACCTCCCACCCAGCACCGCGATGGTTCCTGCCTCCCTAAAGGCTGTCTTGTGGGACTCTTTTACCCTGACTGGCTTAGAGTCAGCCCCTGGGGAGGGTGAAGTGAGGTTGTCCCTTTGCAGCTTTCCGTTTCCGGTTTCCCCGTGAAGGAGGCGGGGCTCTTGGGATCCAGTAGCCAGGGCACTGCACAGGGAGGAGGTGGCTGTCCCGCAGGGGTTAGCTGTTTAGTCCTGTAACTCTTGCGCCAAACTGCCCTCTCTCTTTTCTTCTCTCTCTCTCTCTCTCTCTCTCTCTCTCTCTCTCTCTCTCTCTCTCTCTCTCTCTCTCTCTCTCTCTCTCTCTCTCTCTCTCTCTCTCCCTTCCTCTCTCTCTCTCTCTTTTAATGTGTGTGTTTAGGGTTGGGGAGGGGGTATTTGTTTGGGGATCCAATTTCCTGCTACTGCAGTTTCCATCAGACCATTTTGTTTAAAAAGCACTTTAAATTAATGTCAGCAAGCAGGACGAAAGTAAAGTAGTGGCATTTTAAGGTTTTTTTTATTGCTTGAGTTTTACTTCCTACTGGAGAGTTAACAAAATTCTCTGAAAGTTTGTGGTGTGTGGCACTGGAATGGCTCGGTGGGTAAGGGTGCCAGCTGCCAACCCTGAGTCCAATACCCAAGGCCCATAAGGTAAGAGGACAGAACCTACTCTTGGGAGTAGTCCTCCACACAAGCACTGTGGCACAGGATGGACACCCAAGCAAGCACAAGAGCGTACACACACACACACACACACACACACACACACACACACACACACTCACACACACATGCTAAATAAACAACTAATGCATCAATGTAAAAGCAAAGTAAAAGGAGATGAAAAAGAGTATCTGTGATTGAGTGAAGGCCTCCAAAGCAGAGGAGCCGCAGGCTGGAGTCTGAAATTGTATGAAAAGTTTTTTTTTTAAACTGATTTCCTATTCAAAACGTTTTAAGTGCTGAGCATCGTGGTCCATGCCTTTAATCCCAGCACAGGGAAAGCAGAGGCAGAGAAAGATCTGTGAGTTCGAGTTCAGTCTGGTTTACATGGAGAGTTCCAGGCAAGCCAAAGCTACATAGTGAGACCTTGTCTCAAAAAACAAACAATAAACCCCTACCCAGATCTACCCAATGGACAGGACATTCTTCACAGTTGAGTGGAGAGTGGGGTCTGACTTTCACACGAACTCTGGTGCCCCATATTTGACCACGTCCCCTGGATGGGGAGGCTTGGTGGCACTCAGAGGAAAGATAGCAGGTTACCAAGAAGAGACTTGATACCCTATGAGCATATACAGGGGGAAGAGGTCCCCCTCAGTCACAGTCATAAGGGAGGGAAGTAAGGGGAAAATGGGTGGGAGGGAGGAATGGGAGGATACAAGGGGTGGGATAACAATTGAGATGTAATATGAATAAATTAATAAAATGTAAAAAAAAATACCAATAGCAAATGGCAGCAAGTAGGCTTACCAAAGGACTCTTACCACAATGTTCTGTAAATCTGGGCCTGTGCAGTTTGAGGCTAGGATGAGAAACGTAGGGAGATGGCATTTGAGGCTCAAGGTTGAACAATATTTTAAATTATTTTTTTTAAATTATTTTTGGTTTTTCAAGACAGGGTTTCTCTATAATATCTTGGCCGTCCTGGACTCGCTTTGTAGACCAGGCTGGCCTCGAACTCACAGTGATCCGCCTACCTCTGCCTCCCAAGTGCTGGGATTAAAGCGTGTGCTACCATGCCCAGCAAAATATTTTATTTTTAATTAGGTATATATCTGTGTGTCTGCCTGTGGGCATGTGTGAGTGCAGGTGTCCTCAGAGGCCAGAAGGGGGCGTCTGATGCATGAGAACTGATGTTACAGATGGCTGTGAGCCACAAGGCGTGGGTGCTAAGGAACCAAACTCAGGGGCTCCGCAAGAGCAGTACGTGGGACATATACATAGCCATCGAGCCATCTCTCCAGCCCCTAAATAGTATTTTAACAAACTAAAATTAGTTGGTTTTTTTTTTAAATCCACCATGAACAAAGGATTAAAATTCTCAATAAAGACAGAACCTTATGCTGGCCCATTTTTTGGTATCTGCCATTGTTTCCAGCTGGGCTATGGCTACTTCTCTATGGGAAACATAGAAAACTGCAGGTAAAAATTTCCAGAAGGCCCTTACTAAAACACTGAACACCGCCTTGCTAAAAATGACCTCATGCTCTGCCTGCAGTGCGTGTAAACACGACGATGTTTACTCAGTATCCAATGACTGTGGGTGGATTTTTATAGCATGTTCTTAATATCACTTATCAATACTGTCTCGCTGAACCTCAAAGCCAATGTGACACGGTTTCAGCAGACGCGAGGCTGGAGGGAGGCTACGGTCACCAGCACCCTCTCCAGCGCCAGAGATACAGAACTGTTTTCTGATCAAAAAATCGTCGTGTTGTGGGAGCAGGATGAGTCCCAGGGAGCTCAGTGCAGAAAGAAAAACAGGAAATTAATCTACTTTGGCCATAGATGTGAGGCCGGGCGGGACCTTCTTAAGAAGCACTTTTGACATAGTTTCTTTCTTCTTTGTTTCTTTGCCCAGAGAGAAGGAAGTCCCCACCTGGGCCCACTCTGCTCCCTCGGGACCCAGGCATGCAGTGGCTCGCGGTGGGACTCTTCTGCTTTGTCCCAGCAGATCCACATTCCGTTCCCACTTTGGTAGGCTGGACTCTATGATCTGTCAGCCAGCGTCCTGTGTGCCCTGTGTTGAGGTTGCCCTAGGAAAACGGAGGAAACAGCAGTTAGAAAGACAGAGTAGACCCTCCTTGGCTCCCTTCCGTATTAGGATGACGTCCTGACTTGGGAGGTGTTTCAGGGTCCCTCCGTGGCTTCCATCAACCCCGCCCACAAACCTTTGTAAACAGACTTGATACCCTATGAGCATATACAGGGGGAAGAGGTCCCCCTCAGTCACAGTCATAGGGGAAGGGAGTAAGGGAAAAATAGGAGGGAGGGAGGAATGGGAGGATACAAGGGATGGGATAACAATTTAGATGTAATATGAATAAATTAATAAACTATATTTTTAAAAAAGAAATGAAAATCTAACATTTGAAAGCATAGCTATGCATTTTATATGGCTTATTTTATAAATTACATTATTTTACATTAGAAAAAAAAAACAGCCTTTCACTCAAGCTTCCTCTTTACCCCCTGAAGGTGTGATATCTCTTGCCAGGGCTCTGACACTGCATTTGCAAGTGCCTGTCACAGGGTGAAGGGTCTGACAGTTATTTTTCTACTGTGTAACTAAAGCCTCTCTCCCTGGACCGCCTGCTCTTCCTGTGTGTAGACACTGTGCACCTGGGAGTCCACGCAGCAGGAAGTCTGAATCGATGGTTTCCATCTGCATCGCCTCCACCTCTTACGGTTTTAAATATTTACTCCAGAAAGAGAAATGTGAGCTCATTCCTAAGACTGTCCAATCATCATCGGCTGCCAAAAGGAGACCGCCAGCGGTCAGCCCAGTGAATACAGGTCTGGCCATCGTACTAGCGTTCCAAATCACTGAAAAGAGCAGGGATTTGGGGGCCAAGCGGAGCATCGCAGCTGTGCCCAGTTTGCTACAGCAGTGTGATAAGGAGATTCAAGCCAACACCGGAAGACAATAGACTCAAATGGTTTGTGTGAAGGCCAGAGTCCAGTCAGTGCTGGGCCCCAGGAGCTGCCTCATCAGCTAACCAGGACCTGAAAGGTAGCAAGTGAAGAAAAATCCTACAGCAAGAGGTTGTGGGGTCTATGGCGTTGTACGCCTAAGATGTCCTCTATGTAATGTAGATCTTATACATACTATGAGCTAAACGCACAGGTCAAAGCCTGCTACATCCGGAAACTACAGTAACACCACTCCCGCCCCCACCCCCAATGCCTAACTGTATTAGTCTTCAGCGGGGTTGCCTTATTCCTGGGAACGCCTGGAAAAAAATGCTTACTTAATTTCAAAACCTATCCCAGCTATCCCTCCTCAGCAAAGTCTATCATATTTTTTAGTGTTTTTAAAAATTATATATAATTACATTTCTTCCTTCTCTTTCCTCCCTCTAAATGCTCACATATTCCCTTCCCAGCTCTCCTTCAAATTCCTGGGCTCGTGTGTGTGTGTGTGTGTGTGTGTGTGTGTGTGTGTGTGTGTGTGTGTGTGTACGTACATGTATTCCTAATTATAACCTGTTCAGTACATGCAATGTTACTTGTATGTTTTCAGGGATGACTGTTTGGCCTTGGGCAACCAATTAGTGTGCTGCTCCCTGGGGAAGGCCATCTCTCCCAATCCCAGATTTTCTCAGTTACTTAGCGTTCTGTGTGTAAGGTTGAGACCTTGTGGGCTTTTCCCCATCCACTTTGGCACGACCATTGGTGTCCTGGTTTAGCTCACATTTGGGCAGTCACGTGGTGAGACTTTGCGGGGTGGAGCTTCTGACGTTGCTAGGAGACACAATCTCACAGCAAACTCCATGATCCTCTGACCCTGACAAGCATTTCTGTTTTGTAGATGTATCTGTTGGGATCAGGCTCCATGACTCTGCGCTTGGATTAATTATGGTTTTCTATAATGGTCTCTCTTACAAAGAAAAGTTTCGCTGGTGAGGGTGAGGGCTACACTTATCTGTGGTATAAGGGCAAGTGTTTGTAGATTGCCATTAGTGATTGTCCTCAGTTAGTAAATTAGTGGTGCAGCTTCTCCTCCATTAACTGTGACTTCTCTCTAGCACTGTGTGTGTTATAACGCCTGGCTTCCAGTACCAGGAACTGCTGCCCTCTTGGTGATGGAGTCTTAAGCCCAATTAGAGAGCTGTTGGTTATCAACAAGGTATGTGTGCCCCTTTTTCATCCTTAGGGATGTTGTGAGTAGCCCATCATCTTAAAGCCACCGGGGCACCCATGTGTTCTCCTGTGTGCCCCTTGGAGGTTGCACAAAAGTGCCACCCTGCAGGTTGCTGCTGCCTTCCTCGGTGTTGCCTCATCCCAATCAGCCTTGCCCCTGCAGAGGATGAGCTAAAGGACACTAGGAATGTCTGACCAAGCTTTTTAAGAAACCGGTGGTTAGCATGAGGGAATTAACCCCATGGGCCTAGAAAACTACAGATCTAGGGTTCTCAGCTTTGCCTAAACATCAGCCTGTAGTACTCAGTGAGACCACTACATTTTTTTTCTTTCTTTCATGCTTGACTTCAAGCCTTTGGGCATATCTTCTGTTCTCTTCTAAGGCTTCGGACCCAAGTAGGAAGAGTTGCCTTCTCAGGAAATATGATGCACAACCTCCCTTTGATGCTTTGTCTTACTTTCCAGCATCTACCTCGCAAAACCAGGAATGGCCCTACCCTACCCTGCTGGGCTCACTTTGCCCCAACCAGGCACACAGTTTCCCCAGAGGTCCTGCTGTTTTACATCTTTCAGAGTCTTCATCTAGCACCATACCAGGCGTAGCAAAGCCAGACGAGGTTAAGTCAAGAGGCCCACAGCCCAGCTTTTCTCAAGGCCTGTGACTGACCTCTCATGGACAACTGATTGCATAGCAGTAAATGCTCATAACTACCCAACTAGGAATGATATAACTATACCAAACACCTTTGGTCTTGGAGCCGCACATTTCAAATCCATCCGTTCTGGAAACAGATGTGGTGGCTAGTCTCTAAAGACTGCCCCCAAAGAACTGGATCTCCTGGCATAAAACCCTTTTGTAGCTCCCTCTCTCAGGAAATCCAGGCTGCATTCATGACTCACACTGTCAAGCAGAATGTGGCAGAAGTGGCATTCTTCCAGCCCTAGGCCCAGGCCTAAAGAGCATCTAGTTTTTAGTCTGAAATATCTCTTAGCTAACTGCTCGGCCTTTTGGCTGAGCTCAAGTGTAGACTCTTCTAGCAGACACAGAAGAAGCCAGGCTGCTGTATTAAAGAGGTCACACAGAGGTTGCTCAGAGAGTGGTCCCTGCCTTCTAGATAATACTGCCAGGGGCTGGAGAGATGGCTCAGAGGTTAAGAGCACTGACTGTTCTTCCAAAGGACCCGGGTTCAATTCCCAGCACCCACATGGCAGCTCACAATTGTCAGTAACTCCAGCTAAAATAAAAATAAATAAATTTAGATAATGCTGCCAAGAGCCCAGAGGTGAGCGATGCTTTTATGGGGAGGAAAAGGCTCTTGCTATATAGCACAGGCCGGCCTCAAACTTGTGACATCACCAAGCCACTGTTGGTTATCAACAAGGTATATGTGCCACTATTTCACCCTTTGGGTTATTTGTGAGCATCCATTATCTTAAAACCACGAAGGGCAGAGCGAGCTTCAGGCCAGCACAATTTATACATCAAGAGTGAACTTTCTACCTCTCCTCTTTCATTTTATTTGTTTTTGTTTATTTGTTTGTTGGGCTTTTTTGTTTTGTTTTGTTGAGATAGGGTTTCTCTATGTAATCTTGGCTGTCCTGGACTCACTTTGTAGACCAGGCTGGCCTTGAACTCACAGAGATCTGCCTCCTGAGTGCTGAGATTAAAGGCGTGCGCTGCCACCACCACTCAGCTACTCTTTCATTTTAAAATTGTAAAATTACATTTGCTCCCTTTTGATAGTTGAAATATGTTAGGGCTAGTTAGAATTAAGGTCCAAGAGCCAGATAGCTGGCTCGGGGATTAAGAACACTTACTACTCCCATGGGCTGGAGAGATGGCTCAGAGGCCAAGAGCACTGGCTGCTCTTCCAGAGGTCCTGAGTTCAGTTCCCAGCAACCACATGGTGGCTCACAACTATCTATAATGTGATCTGATGCCCTTTTCTAGCCTTCTGCCTCACATGCAGGCCGAATACTCTATAAATAAGAAAGAAAGAAAACTACTCCTGCAGAGGACCTACCTACAGTGCAGTTCTCAGCACACACATGATGGCTCATAACTTTCTATAACTCCAGTTCCTGGGGATCCCACACCGACTTCTGATATCTGCAGGCCCTGCACTCATGTGGTACACAGACATACACAGGAATACACACACACAGGTAAAACATTTTTTTAAAACTTAAGATGCAAGTCAAAGTATCATCATTTATTTATTTACTTATTTAATTAATTTATTTATTTTCTTCTTCGAGACAAAGTTTCTCTCAGTCACCCTGGCTGTCCTGGACTCACTTTGTAGACCAGGCTGGCCTCGAACTCACAGCGATCCACCTGCCTCTGCCTCCTGAGTGCTAGGATTAAAGGTATGTGCGCCATGCCCGGTTAGTATCATCATTTTTAAAACTTCTTAGCAATCTCAGTGTGTCAAATCCTTTATAGAGAGGGAGGAGGTGGCAAGATAAGGCCCTGCTATGCAGCATAAGCTGGTCTCAAATTTGTGCCACTACCATGCCAGCCTGGGCTACCTAGTGAGCTCTAGACCACCCCGAACTACAGTGTAGGTCAGAAGACAGCCCACATAAAAGGCCAGGGAAGAAGGAAGCTTTTGCTCTTTGCCTGTTCACTCCGACTCTCACTGGCAAGTTCATCCACACTGCTGCTGAGGCATTCCTTTGCTGATATTAGAATTATTTGGGATTCCCATGTAGACTGAAGACCAGTTGAGACATCCAGCCTCATGGACTAAAGAACCACCAAATTCTTGGCCTTTCTGTCAGGAGACAGCCATTGCTGGACTAACCAAACCTTAGCCTTCTACGCTCCTCAAATAAATTCCCTTTATACATGTGTGTGTGTGTGTGTGTGTGTGTGTGTGTGTGTGTACCCATGCTATCAGTCCTGTTCCTTTAAAGAACCCTGACTAGGGCCTGGAGAGATGGCTCAGTGGTTAAGAGCGCCACCTACTCTTCCAGAGGTCATGAGTTCAATTCCCAGCAACCACATGGTGGCTCACAACCATCTATAATGAGATCTGATGCCCTCTTCTATAAAGAACTCATATGCAAGAAATAAAGTAAAAAAAAAAAGAAGAAGAAGAAGCATGATTAATACAGGGACACTATAGAGTTAAATCACAGCGAGTAACTTAAAGAAGAGGAAGATAAAGTTAGCAAAGTGTCGACTCTCAATGGACTCTTTCTCATCACCCCAGCTACTTTATCTCGGTCTCCAAAATGACCTCTTACTTCTGGCCCACAGTTCATGAGGTGGATAGGGTGTCGATTTCCATCTATTCATTCAATCATACATCCATTGAACAAATGTTCTGTGACCAACTCCTATGGGACAGGATGCATCGCAACACTTAAAACCCCGTAGAGACATTCCTTGTCGCCCCACCCGCAGTTACATGGAATTTGTTCAATCTGTCTTCATTGTAGCCAGAGAGCATATTCAGAGACCATCCAACACTCTCAAAGAAGATAAAGCTAGTCCCAACATTCCCCGCCCATCTCCAGACAGCTCAGACTTCTTCTTATGACATCAGCACCCTTTACTGATGATTGCTGTGGTCCTGAGCAAAAGAAAAGAGCAAAAATTACACTCCGGTAAGAAAGAAGTCCAAGAAGAGTTTCTTATTGATCAATGGTTGGGAATATGTGATAATGCATTCCAGAACACCATTTATAAATAATACAGTGCACTTGAAAACTAAGTGGACTTCCCAGTAACAGAAACAAAGCAAGCAAGGGCAAGCCGTCCATGCAGTGTAATAGCAGTTGCTCTAAAATGCCTGCTGATATAGTGATAAAACCTGGGTGTGAAATGAGGGGAAAGAGCTACATTCACACGTGTCCCTGTCTTGTTCTTGAGCACTTCTCAGAATTTTCCTCACAAGGTCATTAGATGGCCGTAGCTCCATGACTTGGACAGTAGACAAACTCGCTTAGGTTGACCTACTAAATTATCCAGTAGGCCTGGGCATACAATAATACTATTAAATATTTCATCAGTATCAAGAAAAGCATTTTGAATGTGTAGCATTTTTTTCTTAAAAAATGGGTAGATTCTAAAAGCTGCAGGCTTCGAAACAGAACCAATATTTAGAAAACAGTGTCCGTTTTTGACCATTTAGTATGTGAGAGTTAACTTCATATTTGCCAGTGTTTGCCTGTCTCTCTTCTCATGTGCAAAACCATGCGAATGCCCTGACTTGGGAAATTTAAGACCTAGTTTTATTTTTCAGTACCAAGTGAAGCTCACGAATGCTGAAAGCTATTAATTTTAGAGATAATGGAAGGGCATTAAGAAAGAAAAAGAGTTCCCCACGTCCCCATGGCTTCAAAGAATCCTATTGACATAACTGCATCTAAGAAAACAACACGGCTAATGATATCCTTACACATTATATGTAATTACATTATTACACATAATAGACTGACTTCTCAGTTGCCTGTTTTATGAGAAGGGAATTCAGGCCTTGGGAGAATTATGGAAAAGTGGATAAACCAGAAAGGAACTCTGGGATGTTCTGTTTGGCTCGGATTATACCTCCCGTGGAACTTGAGATAAAATTTACTCTTACTGCAATTGATTCAGTCACCTGTGAGCTCCTGCGTGGCAGGAGTGTATCTTTTTCTTCTCTTCCCATTGCCACGTCTGTCTTGATTTCCTTCCGTCTCTCTGAACACCGCCCAGTCGTCGTGCACCATTCCGTCCACTCGAGACCTCTTAAGTTTAGCCGTCCCTCCTTGACCAGCCACATGACCCTGTTGCTCCTGTGCCTTCCCCTGCCATGCGGATGAGCTGTCCCTTCAGTGATTTCTGATACCAACCTTCCTCCGGAACTACAGCCCTATGCAACTAACTGCCTACTGGGCATCCCTAAATGAGGGTGTGTGAGCACCTTGAGTTCTGGACAGCCAAAGCCGAGCTCTTTATCTGCCCTTGGAGATCTAGTCCTCCATGCCAAGCTGACAAGTACCCTGTCCGGGATACAGTGATATATGGACATGGACTGTCTAGAGAACATACTAAGAGCAATGGGGAAGCAGCTGTGGAAAATTCCAGTAGGCATCCTTGGCTAGTCATCACTGAGGAGTATAAGGTTGTAGAGCCACTGATAAATCCTTTCTGGGCTGAGCAACTAGCACAGGATATAATCCGTGCCACCAACCAAGTTAGGAAATTTTTTCTGACCCGAGTCTGAAGACAGAGCTGGTTTTAACAGCGGTGACTTTTTCCCCATTGTTTCCATGGTGTAGTCTCAGAGACCCGAGCCACTCCCCGCTGACCTTCCTCATCTTCTGCCCCATCTATTTCTTTAATCTGGGGTTGCATTCCTTGTGAAAATGGAAACATAGGGGGAAAAATATGTTGAGTTGCCACTGTCCTTTTTTATTCCTTGGAGTGACCAACAGAGCTCAAGAGCTTTTTCAAACAATAAGTAGGGTGGATGGAGAGGCTGAGAGCAGCACGTTCTTGCAGATTGGGAAGTGAGCTGCCTGGATTCAGACTCCTCATGGACTTGGCAGGTCTGCGTGGGCCTTGTGAGTGCGTGCGAGAACAGGATGTGCATCTCTGGATGTGGGAAGGAGTCGAGAAAGAGAACAGAGCACCACTACCCCACCCACCCACTCCAGCCACCACCCCCCCATTCACACATGAGTCACCGTGCTGTGGGACTCCGTCCCAGCTTGTTTGACAGCCATCTTCTAGACCCGACGAGTTGGTGTCTTTTTGAAGGAAGAAGAAAGTTGAAATGGGCCAGAGCGGAATCAAGCCTGGGGCGTGAACCAACTCACCAGAGGGTTTCCCTGGCCTGTGATGCAGAGAAACTATGTAATTATGAAGCTGTAATTCATCTAAGTTGGCTTGAAGAAATTAGACACATAAGCCTGGGTGCCAGGAGCTGCCAGGAGCAATGAGATAAGCCTGGTCTGTCGGAGCCAAACGGTGTGTGGTGGCAAGCAACTCGGAGGCTTGAGAGCCTGATGGGAAGACGCTGCCGAGCTGAAGCTAATTACGGCAGCAGAGAGAGAAGCTGGAAGGGCTCTGCCAAGCTGTGGCAAGCAGCGTCTGAAGGAGTGGTTGGGAAGCTTCTGGATAGTGAGCAAGCCCTTCTTACGCAGTCAAGTCCACCCCTGTGGGATAAACAGAGTCTGTTTCAGACTGTTCTCATCGGTCGTCTTTTCTGTGTTCATCCAAGTTGCTGATGAAGTCGCAGACGTGATTGTGTGGCTTAGAAACAAACATATTTAGTCACGCTTTACTCCGTTCAGAGAGCTATGACAAGGTCACAAACTGAGCAGCTCAGAACCAACAGAATTTTACTCCTCACATCTCTGGAAGTTGAGAAGTTTGGTTATGGTGAATTTGGGTCTACCGTTGGTTCATAACCCTGAAAGCTGGCTGCTTTTTGCATCCCTGCATGGGGGAAGGGGTCAGCTAGCTCCCTGGAATTTCTCTCTCCCTCCCCCTCCCTTCCTCCCTCTCTCTCTCTTTTGGTTTTTCTAGACAGGGTTTCTCTGTGTACCCTTGGCTGTCCTGGTCTGGGATCTCTCTTTATGAGAGCTTTGCACCCACAATCTCATAATCTTCAAAAACCCCGCCTCCTAATCTCATCTCCTGGAGGTTAGGATTTGAACATCTGAATTGGAGGTGGGAGGGAAACAGACATTCTGATTTTAGTGGTCACTAACTACAACCTAGTTAGTTGTCTTTGGAAACTTAGTTTTTTTTAAATGGAACGGACTCGGGGAAAAAAAGCAGTGTAGCTTCCTACTTCCTCTTCCTCTTGGTCTTCGTCCTTCTGGCCCATGGGTCTACCAACTCACGGTGAAGTGAGCCTACGCCAAGAGCCTCTGACGCGCAAGTTGGTGCAAAGCAGGACAAAACATCACTCGTTAGCATCTCAATCTAGAGTTAGCAGGACCCTACAGCTACAGCCTAAAGAGCAATGAGTTAATATGTCCCTAGTGAGAAGCAGACTGCAGTGAAATGTCCATTTGTTGCACTCAAGAGACATCTGCAGGTACAAGCATAAATAGGAGGAGGAGGATGGATCTACATTTTATGTCTAAACTGAACAATACTGAGAAGAAATGAGACACTCACATGCTGAGCATGGTGAGCAGGCCTGAATCTGCACAGGAGGCTGAGGCTACCAGAGCTTGAATTGAAGGCCAGCCTGGGCTACATAGAGAGACCCTACCTCAAAATGAAAAGGCCATTTGTAGTCCTGTAATTGGCATCCAAGAATCAAGATAAGTAAAAATATCAGCAACTGGGCAGCAATTGCAACGTTTAAATGTGTCCTGGGCATATTTCTGCACACACTCATATCCAACAAGAAGTTGTTCATTATTTAGTACTGGTACTTTGAATTTTTAGCAGTTTCCTTCCTTATTTGAAGTACTGCAGCTTACGGAGTGTTCACTAGAAACTTATTATCTTAAATTTTAAATTTAATTTATAAATATGCTTCTTTAAACAAGAAGAAAGAAATGTTTTGGGGTGAAGGCAAGATGTCTCTATTATGAAGGTAGAAAGAAAATGAAATATATACAAAGTCTCCCACATCACGTACAGCCCAAGATCACAAGTTTTCTATCCCATCCTTGCCTATTTCTGTTCCTTTCTTGGTTATAATTAAACCAACGTTGACTGGTCACACTCCCTCCAGTGAGAAAGAGCTCCTGCAATGAGGGTGTGTCCCCATGTGGTCATTTCTTTTAGTCTCCACTCCTGAGGAATGTGTACAGGCGGGATGAGGCCAGGCACCCCTTTTTCTAGTCTTCCTCTGCTCGCCTCTGCCCTTGCTTGCACAGGTACCCCAGAGACGCAGGATAGGACCAGCCTGTTCCTTCCCCATTCCTGCAAGTGACAGAGATAGCTAGATATCTACTCAAAGTTATTTCCACTCCAACTTTCTCCAAAACTCCAAGTATTGCCATCTTAATCCTTCTTGTGAATGTATCTGAAGCTAAGTAGTTAGGAAGTAATTAAGGTCAAATGATGCTAAAAGGGTGGGGGCTTTAATAATGGAATTTATACCCTTCTAAAAAGAAGCTCATACATAGGTTTGTTCTGTATTCTTTACCATATGAAAATGCTACAAACAACAACAACAGCAACCAAAAAAAGACATAAAGCTGCCATCTGCCAGCAAGGACGTGGCCCTCACTCGAGTCCAAATCTGCCATGACCTTAAAGTTGGGCTTCCCAACCTCTAAAATGTAACCATTTGCCCTAATTTTTTTTAAAGATGTATTTATTATGTATACAGTGCTCTGTCTGCATGTACACCTGCAGGCCAGAAGAGGGCATCAGATTACACTATAGATGGTTGTGAGCCACCAGGTGGTTGCTGGGACTTGAACTCAGGACCTTTGGAAGAGCAGTCAGCACTCTTAACCGCTGAGCCATCTCTCCAGCCCATTTGCCCTAATAATTTTACATAGAAGCCCATATGAGCTACAGCTTCTCACTCTAGGGCCAGAAAGCCAGTTCAACGGTTAGGAGGACACAGTGTTCTCACAGAAGATCACGGTTTGATTCAAAGCACCCACATGTCCACTCACAACTCTCCTTAAGTCCAGTCCCAGGAGATTTAACACCCCCCTCCTGGCCTCCTTGGGCACCAGACATAAAACTTAAAAAAAAAGGGGGGGGGGGAGGTTCTCCCTCTTCTGTACAATAAAACCTTCATGTTAGTGCAAATGTCATTGTGTTCAATTAAAAAAAACAACAACTTTTCTCAGCCACTCAGATGAACAAGAGTAGGCAAACAGCAGAAACGTCACAAGATGGAGCAGAGGTTATTGAGCAGGACCACTGGTGCCTTGTAAGATGGAGACGGGCTGGGCTGGGTGTGCATGTGTGTGATCCCAGCACATGAGAGACTGAGAAGACCAATTAAACCAAGTGCCAAGGAGGCGTAACTATCAGGGGCGGAGCCAGGGACAGGGGAGGGGCAGAGGGCGGGGCCGGGGACAGGGGAGGGGGCGGGATCATCTCCTTTCTGCTCCCTGATTTCTTTGTGTACGTGAAAAATGCATCCGTGTTCCTAGAGTCTCATCAAAGTTATCTGGCGCACACCTTTAATCCCAGCACTTGGGAGGCAGAAGCAGGAGGATTACTGTGAGTTCGAGGGCAGCTGGTTTACAAAGCAAGTCCAGGACAGCCAAGGCTAGCTAACACAGAGAAACCCTGTCTTGGAAAAATAAAATAAAATAAACAAAAAGAAAGCTTGGAAACACACACACACACACACACACACACACACTTTTTTTTTTAAGAAAGGAGAGAAAGAGCGCCCCCTACAGTGACTGTTGATAAGAATATGTTCTGAATTGGGCATTTCAGTTCAGTTTCCCCACAGGTGTATACTGTGCCGTGAAAAGCAGAGGCTGGGAGTGAGTGGAAACGGGCAGGAGGAGGAGGGAGAATGTTGGGCAAAAAAGAAGCAAAGCAAAGTTATTACCAACAGTCATGTGAAAGTCCCCAGTATGCACATGGGGCGAATTCATCTGGCCGCAACTAACTCTTGGAATCAGGCCGGCACTCCAAGCTTCAACTCTTCCAGGCTTGCTGGGTCGGCCCTCACTCCCGGGAGTTCTCAAGTGTCCCCAGTGCAGCTAGCACTCGGTGGATGACTAAGATGAGCTCTCTGCTTCCATTGCTGTCCTGGAAGATGTGAGCAAGAGCCCTGGGCCACCCTGCGCCAAAGACCTGAGCAGCTCTTGGAGTTCAGGCCCGGAGGCCACATTCCTACTGTGGAATTCTGTGTTAGCTTTGGGCCCCACCCAAACTTCAAGGTCTGGATCAGTCTGCACAACTGTCCCTTTCGGGACCCAACTCCCAGTTGGATTCTTTTTCCCAACAGGGGGAGGATTGCTTGCTGCCTGCTTCCTCTGCACGGTTATGTTAACTTGAGCAGAAGCCAGAAGGAAGAGTATGGGAGGCAGCCCCATTAGTGACCCAGATGAGCTGGCCTCCCATATGTACTCCGGCTCCTTGGATTCTCAATGGCTTAAATCAGTCTGTAGAGGTGGCCCGGCACCACTAGAGGGCTAGGAAGTCCTGGAAACTTCTACTTTTGCACAGGAAGATGCGCTCTTAAGCCACCAAACTGTAAGAAAGCTCATTTTAGTCTGTCTGTCCACTGCCCATCCTGTCCCAACTCTCCTCCCCTAGCCGCCCCCCTCCCTCCCGACCCCTCCCCCCACCTCACCCCCGTCAGCTTGTTTAAGGCATTTGTTGCTGTTTTGTGTTTGGTTCTAGGGGTTGATGGGTTTTTTTTTGGGGGGGGGGCATGGAAACAGGGCCTTGTTATATATTATCCAGTCTTGCCTTAAACTTGAAGCAAGCCTCCTGCCTCAACCCGTGTGGTGGTATGAATAGGTATGGCCCCCATAGACTCGTGTGTTTGAATGTTTGGTCCATAGGGAGTGGCACTGTTAAGAGGTGTGACCCACATTGGAGTAGGTGTGGCCTTGTAGGAGGAAGTGTGTCACTGTTGGTGGACTTTGAAGCCTCTGATGCTCAAGGTATGCCCCATGTGGTTTACAGTCGCTTCTGCTGCCTGCAGATCGAAATGTAGAACTCTCAGCTCCTTCTCTAGCACCGTGTCTGAGCCTGTGCACAGTCGCTATTTCCCGCCATGATGATAATGGACTGTAAGCCAGCCTTTACTAAATGCTATCCTTTATAAGAGTTGCTGTGGTCACAGTGCCTGTTCACAGCAATAGAAACCCTAACTAAAACAGCCTTCCAAATAGAGAAGCAAGGAGCTCTTACAGACCACGCCACACCTCGCTCCATAGTCAGTTTTGTGGAGATTGGTTTTATAACTAGATAAGCAAAAACTGAAAGCTGTGATGCCCTGTCCTAGTTACTGTCCCACTGCTGTGAGGTGACACCATGACCAGAGCATTTCATTGGGGGCTTGCTGATAATTTTAGAGGTCTTGTCCATTACCACCATGACAAGAAGCACAGCAGCGTGCAGGCAGGCATGGTCCCAGAGAAGTAGCTCATCGGAAGACAGGAGACAAAGAAAGACAGACTAGATCTGGCTTTGAAACCCCAAAGCCCACCCCTGGTGGCACACTCCCTCCAATAAGGCCACTCCTACTCCAACAAAGACACACCCCCTAATCCTTCTAATCCTTTCACACAGACCCACTCCCTGGTGACTGAGCATTCAAATGTATGAGTCTACGGGGCCATTCTTTGTCAGGCCACCACACTGTCTAATACTTAAGGTTTGGAAATAGAAATACTGGGGAGGGGTAGCATTTCTTCACACATGAGTGGTTTTCAGACATCTGCCCCGTGGTGTATGAATTTTCAGAGCAGCATTTGAACACTGCTTCTAGCGTCAGCCCTTCGTCTCTGTCTCCTCTCAATATCATTGCCACAGGCAAGTGTTCCGCCACTGAACTATGTCCCCAACCTTCTACCCTCTTTTGTGGTGCCAGTCAGTCCATCACTGCTCCTGGCTCTGCCTTCTGCCTTCTTCCTTCCCATCCTATGGCTGTGCCTACTGTGCCATCCACCTAGAACGCTCCTCTCCTCACCACTCAGTTCCCAGTTGCACCGGTTTTTCTAGGCTATTGTAAAGTTCAACCATTTTCTAAAGTTTCCTATGATCCCCCCCTCCTCCCTGCCTCGCCCCCCCCCACCCACCCAAGTCCTGGCGAGTGTTCCTTCTTTCCTCCGTTTCCATAGCAACCTTGCATGGAAAATTGATGTAGCCATTATCCATTTGCAACGGTTACTTTTCTGTTTCTGGGATGAGGCACCATGACCAAGGCACTCGTAGAGAGTTCATTTGGGCTTATGGTTCCAGAAGGTTAAGAGCTCATCATGGCGGAGTGAAAGTAGGGCAGCAAGTAGCAAGCATGGTGGCCAGAGTAGGGTGCCGTATCGTCAACAAAGAGCAGAGAGAGTGAACTTGAATTGGTGAGAGGATTTGACTCTCAGAGCTTGGCCCAGTAAAATCCTCCAGCGAGGTATACCTTCTAAATTTGTTTTAAACAGCACCACCAGATGGGGACCAAGCATTCAAATGTCCAAGATTATGAGGAACATTTCTTAGCCAAACTACAACACCATTTCTTTTGGGTTTTTTGTTTTGTTTTGTTTTTCAAGACAGGGTTTCTCTGTGTAGCCTTGGCTGTCCGGGACTCACTTTGTAGGCTAGCCTGGCCTTGAATTCACAGCGATCCACCAGCCTTTGCCTCCTGAGTACTGGGATTACAGGCATGCGCCACCAAGCCTAGCTCATAGCATTTATCTTTACCTAACATAAAAATATATCTTGATTTAACTCTATAGTGGTTTGTTTTTTTTCCCCTGAATCAGACTATAGTTTATCAGGAGCAGAAACACATGTATGTCCGCTTAATAAAACAAAATGACAGGCGCTGGTGGTGCACGCCTTTAATCCCAGCACATGGGAGGCAGGTGGATTGCTGTGAGTTCGAGGCCAGCCTGGTCTACAAAGGGAGTCCAAGACAGCCAAGGCTAACACAGAGAAACCCTGTCTCTAAAATAAACAAACAAATAAAACAGAAAACATCCATTGAGATGGGCCTGGTGACGTTAGCCTATAATCCCAGCTACTTGATAAACTGAGGCAGAAGGATGACAAATTCAATATATCAATGAAAAACACAACTCCCACTTTAAAGGAAATAAAAAACAGTTTATTCTGTACCAAGTATGAGTGGTATGTCCCAGGAACACATTGTCCCAAATATCATGTTTCAAAGTGACAAGAGTTTCACACAGCTTTTATAGTTACAGGACAAAAAGAAAATCATAAGTCAAGCAAGACCCTTTGCAAACATGCTGGTGGGAATGGAGGTGCACGGGTGAGCTGACACAGGTCTCAGATAGTCTCTGAGGGCATCCTTAGCTTCTGCCTTGGTGGATGCTAGTGTTCTGTTAACATATTCCAAAAGGTTTCTTGTCATAGTCATGAGGAAATTGGGTCAGACACAAGTGAATGATGTTAATCCCAATACTCAGGAGACAGAGCCAGGTGGATTGCTGTGAGTTCAAGGCCAGTCTGGTCTACAAAGCAAGTCTAGGACAGCCAAGGCTACACAGAGAAACCATGTCTTGAAAATACAAAAATAAACCTTAAACTCCTACCCAGATCTAGACAATGGACAGAACACTCTCCACAGTAGAGTGGAGAGTGGGATATTACTTTCTCACATACTCTGGTGCCTCACCTTTGACCATGTCCCCTGGAGGGGGAGACCTGGTGGCACTCAGAGGAAGGACAGCAGGTTACCAAGAAGAGACTTGATACCCTATGAGCATATACAGGGGGAGGTAATCCCCCTCAGGAACAGTCATAGGGGAGGGGAATAAGGGGAAAATGGGAGGGAGGGAAGAATGGGAGGATACAAGGGATGGGATAACCATTGAGATGTAACAAGAATAAATTAATAAAGTACAAAAAAAAATACAAAAATAAATAAATAAATAAATAAATACAAAAATAAATAAATAAATAAATAAAAACAAGTGAATGATGAATGATTTGGAGAGCTAATGATAGCCCAAGGTAATTTGAGTCTGGATCTGCACCATTCCAACTCTCAACTGCAAATGTCTCACCAATCAATTAGCCTTGCAGAGTCTTTAACATGGATGTCAATTTTTGTCTGAGACCCTCAGTCCACAAAGGCCTTCCTAGGCCACAGAATGAGTTCAAGAATACCCTTGATGTGTTCCCAAGACTCTATTTCCATTTTTTCTCTCTATTTCAAATTTTTAAAAGGCTTGGTACTGTAAATCAGTTGTAGAGTGTTTGCTTAGCATGTATAAAGCCTTGGGCTCAAATTGTAACATTAAAAAAAGAAAACAAACAAAAACAACTCTGGTTTCAAGCTGATTAGCATTCAAATGCTCTGACACCACGCAGCCTCCGTTGTCACTGTTCAGGTGACCATTTACTATGAACATAACTGTCGACATTTTTAAACTGCTGCCCAGGACTGAGGGGCTTCCTGGGAAATGGGACCTAAGTCACATGCCAACGCCTGCCACCCTGCGTATGAGGTTATTGCCACATCAAATTCACAAGCTGCCCCACCCAGAGTTTCAGACACTGGGACAGTTGCCCAATCCTATTTTCACATAATTGCTTTCCGCACCTTGTAAAGTTCAAATGGGTGGTCCTTCATACACGTTTCACTATCACTTAAATCTGGTAGGAAAGCCTCTGAAAATCGCCCAGCCGGTAATTATACGGTACCAAACTGGAGGTTGCTGAAATAGCTGAGGATGAGGAAAGGAAAAGCGAAAACCTGTGCTTCCCCCCCACCCCCCAGCATGGCTCCAGGTGGAAGCCAGAAAGTCAGCTGTGCTCCATGCAGGAGGAAGGAGAGAAAGAAAGACGGAAGTGGAAGAGAATGAGAGATCAGAGAAACTTTGGTCCTTTCAAGGTCACACCCTAATGACTTGAACACACACACACACACACACACACACACACACACACACACACACACACACACGGCGTCGCCTCTTAAAGTTTCTACCCCATTCAATAGCAACAAGTTGGGGACCAAGTTTTCACCACATGGGCCCTTGGGGTACCTTCTATTCTGACAGGATTGCAGAGTAAGTAGCTTTGTAAGGCCCTCTCTCTCAGCCAGCCTGGGAACGTGACCCCGGCAAGCTTGGGAAAATGACCCAAAAAGAATTGAAGGCCAGCTCAGCTTCAGTTTCTGAGATCAAGGTGGCCAACTGAGATAAACAATTTCAACTAAGGTAAACAATTACCATCTGGAAATTCCCCAACACCCCTCCCTGCAATAGCCAATAACATTTAGACAAGCACCCTTAGCGACCACCAGAGCCAATCCTAACACAGGGCACGCAGCCCCTCCTAACCTTTGCGATTTTAGCCTTTAAAAAGTCTGTAACAGTGACTTGGGGTGTGCCTCCCTCCTGAGTGAGTGAGTGCTGAGGCCCCCTGACGCGCGTCAGCAATAAACCTTGTGCTTTTGCATCAACACTGTGGTCCTCGAGTGGTCTCTCGCGACGACCCCCTACTACCCGAGTGGACTCTAGGGTCCAACAGCTTCAGTGACATCACACACATATGACAGCTATACCCTAAGGACTAGGAGTTAAGAGGGTTCTAGTCTCACATGTAATTAGGGGAGAGAGCCAATAGTTGTCCCTCAGTTTTGCTGAGTTCCAGTTACACCGCCAACAGAGGGGTGTCCCAAGACAGAGCTGATGGCTCCTTCCACCCTTCTTTCTCTTCACCTTGTGTGCCCTGCCCACCTCTCCATAGGCACCCCCATTCTAAGGCACCCCTGGGTTATAGCTAAGGTAGCCAAGGCCAGCTACATCTATAACACTCAGGCCCTGCTGCTCAGTCCAGCTGGCTCTGCTGGAAGGCCTCTCAGTCACTCGGAGGGCCACACTCCACAGGCCTGTGTCTGAACTGATGCTCCGGCCTGGGTACCATTTCTTTCCCGCAAGCTCTCTAGATCTCTTGTGAAGCAAGCAGGAGACATGCTTAGATGTCTGTGATTGTCAGTATCCCTGAACATGGCAGCGCAGTGGCAAACCTCTCTATTCCCTGCAAAAGCTGACCTCCCCTGACCTTCCCTGACCTCCCCTGACCTTCCCTGGCCACATAGAGGGCTGCTAGAGACTGGCATTGCCTAAACTCAGATAACCTGGCCTTGAGGAGCGGACCTAAGTGCCTTCAGACCCATCAGTCAACCCAACGACCATGGGTAGAAACTGTATGAAACTACCGAACTAGACCGCTCCGTGGGTAGAAAGAAAAGTTTATTGTGGATCAATCTCTTTGGGGACCAGAGAAGCAGGTGGATTTTTTTGCGACAGTCAGCAGGGCGAGGGTCTTTGAACTGATGCAAGCTGTTCAGATTGACAGAACGCCATGCCCTTGCCTGAGATCTTAATCTGACCTTGGGGGGCAGAAAAAGAGAAGGTCTTGGTAATCAGAAACCACCTTAGAGATCTGCTTTCCTGGTAAACAGCAACCCACCTTTAGGCTTCTGCTTATGTGACCCAAGTCCTTCCATTTAGAATGTTGTCACCAGCACTGCCATTTTTTGGAGAGTTCCTTGTCAACTCTAACAACAAAAGAATGAAGACACAATAACCATCCTTACAGAGCAGTGGTTTTCTTTTCTTTTCATTTTTTAAAATTTAATTTTACTTACTTATTTATCTTGTATACAATGCTCTGCCCGCATGTACATCTGCCCTCATGTACATCTGCACACCAGAAGAGGGCACCAGATCTCATTGTATATGGTTGTGAACCACCATGTGGCTGCAGGGCCTTTGGAAGAACAGCCAGTGCTCTTAACCTCTGTGCCATCTCTCCAGCCCTAGAGCAGTGGTTTTCAGCCTTCCTAATACTGTGAGCCTTTAATACAGTTCCTCATGTTGTGGTGACCCCAACCATAAAATTGTTTACATTTCTATTACACTACTGTAATTTTGCTACTTTTACAAATTGTAAATACTTGTGTTTTCCGATGGTCTTAGCCGTTCAACCCTCAAAGGGATCACAACCCATATTTTTGAGAACAACTGTTGTAGAGGAAAGATTCTTGTGCCTGATGGCCTGGTGCTAATTATTGCAAAAGACTCTGAAAAACCACAGGCCTCATGGACGATACATAGTCTCGTATGGGAGCCTTTTGCAAGTGTGTCTGCCCAGCAATTGTCCCCTCGGACTTGAGCTGACACCAGTCTTGTTTATCATTGTGGCCAGGAATGATTGTTTCAAAATACCTGGTGTCATTTCCTCATTTTTGCTACTAAAAACCTCCCTGCTCCTCCCATCCCAGATCCCTTTAAAGATGCTCATAGTTTACCACAGCAGGCACAGCCCCCATCACACTGATCTGCAAATAAGTTATCACCATCCGTAGAGAACCAGCTTGGCTGGTTTCTTTTAGAAAAAAAAAAAATGACACTTTCCAAACACACACTGCTTGGAAACACCAGGAATCGTCATGTGGCCACCTTGGCCAAGGCTGCACCCTTTCACCACGCAACAGATCAGTTCTGCTCCCATCCCCCACTATTGGCCAACTTGTCCAGCTTTTCACACAGATGCTGCTGTCCAGCATAGAGCCTCCTACACTAGACACTGCAATGTCTATTTTCACTTCTCTTTGAATTCCCTTGCCCTTCTCTGCCCAATCCCCACCCAAGATACTTCTCTTACTTCCTCAAAAATTAAAGGGAGCCTCCCAAGTCCTGAAACGGTGAGATGACTCAGTGGGTAAAGGTGCTTGCTACTAAACCTCATGGCCTGAGTTCGAGTCCAGAGACCCACACGGTGGACGGAAAGAACTAATTCCTTCAAATTATACTCTAGTCTCTACACATGCATCGTGGCACCTGTGACACCACACACACACACACACACACACACACACACACACACACACACACACACACACGAGTGCACACACTGCTGCTATTCTTTGATATTATACTTTAGCCCTTTCAAAGGCCTTCTGTAAAGTGCCAATTGTAGCTTCTCGCCCTCTGTGAAGGGTTTCTCATTTCATGATTTCTGCTGTGCTTTCAATCACATACATAAGTCTCAGAAAAGAACACATTCTAGAGCATTCTTCAAGAAACGTCAAAGTATCTGGTGTGGGGAGCTGATAAATGTTTATGGTTGACATGAGCACAGCCACGTGAAGGACCCCGGTGCCTCAGACCCATGAGAGTGTCTTGCCTTCTGCAGATCAGACTCAGAGAAATAGCAAAGCTTCTGTTGGCCCAAGCATGAGTGTTTAGGAACAAGTGACAGGGATGTGCAGAACCTGGCTTCTGTAGCTCTCCTCCCACATGACTGCCACCTTAGACTGCTCTCTTACAGGCACCTCCCACCAAGACCAGCTAGCTACTCTTTTCTGTGCTGTACATAGTAAACTCAGTGAGTTTCTGAGCTTCATCATAGGTGCTCCATCGGATTGAGTACAGCCCACCTCCAAAAGCCTAGCTTTTCTGTTAGCGTGTCTTTCATTACTTCAGTATCCATCATTTCTTCATTCCCAGCCTGGGCAGGATGCAGTCACCCTAAAACACCCGAAAATGACTGGGAGATAGTGGCTTGATGTCCTCCACCAGGGCATTTCTCTAACAATCTCATGCCCGCTGTGCCTGGGTTTCGATTGACCTAAGAGATTATCTGTGCTATGTGGAAATGAGACTCTACCCACTTAGGAAGATCTGAGAGGATTCCTCACTTACATATTTTAAAAAAGATTTTTGTTGGGGACAATAGGCCTTATGGCCAATGTTCAGCCGTCTTGTAAGAGTCTGCACCTTTAAGTCTCTATTTTTCCTAGAGCTTGCCTTTCACCAGAAACTAGCTGACCCTGTTGTGGGTCGTCAGTTAGACTAAAGACAGATAGAGATGCAGCAACCCTGTTGTGGTTTAGCAGTTAGACTAGACAAAGATGGAGCCAGATACCCTGTGTGGCAGGACGTTATGACCCTGCCTGGAATTCCCTGTGTTTTGAGAAAAGCCTGCAGCTCGGTTGCTATAGCAATATGCTTCCCTACCTTCTGAATTATAAAAGCTGCTGCCTGACTAATAAAGTTTGAGAGTTTGGTCAATCAGACTTGCTCTCCTTCTTTGTGTCTTGCATTTTCAACAGGTGAACTTCCTCCCGAGTTTTAGTCGAACCCCGCAGGCCAGGGCAGATTTTATTTGTAGTGTATGTATGTAAACATGCATGCTTGAATGTGTGTTAGCACACCACATTTGCGCAGTGTCCTCAGAAGCCAGGAGATGGTGTTAGATCCCCCGAAACTAGAGTTACTCATGTTTGTGAGCCACTATGTGGGTGCTAGAAACAAAACCTGGGTCCCTGCAGGAGCAGCAAGTGTTCTTAAAAGACTAAGCCATCCTTCCAGCCCCAGCTTTCTTTCTAATAAAGTTTTCTAAGTGTATTTTGTAGGTCAGTCTTCCTGGTTTCTTTTTTCTTTCTTTCTCTCTTTCTTTCTCTCTTTCTTTCTTTCTTTCTCTCTCTCTTTCTTCCTTTATTCATTCATTCATTCATTCATTCTTGGTTTTCCATTAAAATAAAAGCAGGCAAAAAGTCTTAGGGGAAAACAAAATCCCAACACAGAGAAGACGAGGTAGACACAAAGTTCTACCCTTAACCATGAAGTTATTCGTGGTTGATACCTGCTAGGAAACGGAAAGCCAGTTTGCTCCAGTGGGTGACCTTGGGAATAGCAACCACACTGCAGGGAAGGCCCCATGCTGAGTAGTTGGTTAACACAAAACAAATTCCATGGTTTTTGTATTCTTTTAAATTTTGATTTGGCTTAGTATTTTATTTTGTCTAATTTTTTGTTTGTTTGCTTGCTTGCTCATTTTTGCTTTTGTTTTGGGTTTTGGTTTTTGTTTTGACAGAAAAAGAAAAACCATGAACTCAGGTGGGTGGAGGGGTGGGGAGAATCTGGATGAGTTGGGAAGGGGGAAAGAATATGATCAAAATATATTGTATTTTGAAAAAACTTAGATAAATGTTTTTGTCTGTATTAGTTTTGTTTTTATTGGGTTGGGTTTGGTTTTTTGAGACAGGGTTTCTTTGTGGAGTCCTGGCTGTCCTGGACTCCCTTTGTAGACCAGGCTGGCCTCCAACTCACAGACATTCACCTGCGTCTACTTCCCAAATACTGGCATTAAAGGTGTGTGACACCACTCCTGGATTTAAATAAGAAAATTTTAAACCTGACTGTAGCCCTTCCCCTCTTCCCTGTTCTGTCATTCAGTTTCCGGTTGTTAAAATCCTGTCCTGGGGCTGGATGTGGTGGTGCAAACCTTCAATCCCAGCACTAGGGAGGCAGAGGCAGGTAGATCACTGTGAGCTTGAGGACAGCCTGGTCTAAAAAGCGAGTCCAGGACAGCCAAGGCTACACAGAGAAACCCTGTCTCAAAAATAAAAATAAAACAAAACAAAAATCCTGTGCTGGCTAGACTTATGTCAACTTGACACAGAGTCATCTTGGAAGACACCTTCAACTTAGGAAATGTCCCCGATAGATGGGCCTGTGGTGCATTTTCTTAGTGATTGATGTGGGTGGACTCAGCTCACTGTGAGCTATTCTACCCCTGGGATTGTGGTTCTGGAAGCTATAAGAAAGCAGGCTGGCCAAGTGGTGGCACACACGTTTAATCCCCAGCACTCAAGAGACAGAGGAAGGCAGAAGAAGGCAGATCTCTGAGTTCAAGTCCAGCCTGGTCTACAGAGTGAATACCAAGACAGCTGAGACAACACAGAGAAGCTCTGTCTCAAAGAGAAAAAAAAAGAAAGAAGGAAGGAAGCAAGCAAGAAACAGAGCAAGCCATGAGGAGCAAGCCCTTAAACAGTGTTCTTCCACGTCCTCTGTGTCAGTTCCTGCCTGGAGGTTCCTGCCATGACTTCTCTGTGTAACAGACTGCGAGCTACAAATAAACCCTTCCCTCCCCAGGTTTTGACCCTAGTGTTTGGTCAAAGCAGTAGAAAAGCCACTTCAAGCAACATCAAAGTATCTGGTGTGGGGACCACGGAGAGATTACACTACGTTCATTCGCTTGGGGTATAGCACAAAAAGAGCTACTAAGCAGCTTCAACTCATGTGCCCACTTGATTAGTCTCCAGCAGCACTGTCTTCGAGATCCTTAGGCTAAGTCTAGACTGCAGAATACCTGTCACGCTAGGACATACCCACCATGGTCAGGACCGTGTAGAGTCTCACCTGGAACTTTCCATTCCGGTATTAATAGATTGCCTTTCTATGGAGTTGACTCAGGCTAAAAGGAAACTACGAAGAAATCACAGCTTATTAAAGGACTGGTGGATCTAGGATGTAGCTCAAGGGTAGAGTCCTTACCTTCCTGGGTTCAGACTCTAGTCCTGGAAAACAATGACAACAATAACAAAAAAAACCCACAGATGAAACCAGACATCTGAACATTGTCAGAGGAGATATATATTGCAGAAGCCGTAAGGGAGAGCTGAAGTCTATGGAAGAAACTGTGTTCCAACAATAAAGATTAGTTTGATCAGTTTTGGTTTGTCTTATAGGTTGTTTTTCTTTAGATGGGGTCTCCTGCTGCCTAGCATGTCTTCAAGCTTGCCAGGTAGGTGAGGGACAGCTTTTGACTTCTGTTCCTCCTGCCTCTACCTGGAAGTCTCTTAAAAGGGCTGAGATTCAGGCATGTGCCAAAAGATCTGCTCTTGCTTTTTGTTTGTTTGTTTGTTTGTTTGTTTGAGAGTTTCCTACAAACATATGATGTGTTTTGTTCAAATCCACCCCCTAATTTCTTCCTGTCCCCATTTTTTCCCTCCCAACTTCAGGAACTTTCTCTCTATGACAAACAAAGGCCAGGTGATGCCTTTAATTCTAACACTCAGGAGGCCAAGGTAGAAGGATTTCTGGGAATTTGAGGTCTACAAATTGAGTTCCTGGACAGCCAAGGCTACACATAGAAACTCTGTCTTGAAAAACCAAACAAACGCCGGGTGGTGGCACACGCCTTTAATCCCAGCACTCGGGAGGCAGAGGCAGGTGGATCTCGGTGAGTTTGAGGCCAGCCTGGTCTACAAAGTGAGTCCAGGACAGCCGAGGCTACACAGAGAAACCCTGTCTCGAAAAAAACAAACAAACAAACAAACAAATGAAACAAGGAAACAAGCAAACTGCCCAGTCTACTCCGTACTGCCTGTGATGTGTCTGAGGAACTTCCATGAAGAAAGCTGATCTTCCTTCTCCAGTAACCATCAGTTACCAATGGTTCCTCAGTCAGGGTGGGCCATCCTGGAACTTGCTATGTTGTCCAGGATAGCCTTAAATTCCCAAGTGTCATAGCTGGCATGGTGGTGTATGCCTATAATCCTAGAACTCAGGAGGCAGAAGCAGGTGGATTGCTGTGAGTTCAAGGCCAGCCTAGTCTAGAAAGTGAGTCCAGGACAGCCAAGGCTATGCAGAGAAACCCTGCCTTAGGGAAAAAAAAAAAGAAGCCAAGTGTCCTTCTGCCCCAGCTTCTCTCTGCATCCACATCTGAACGGAATCAGACTAGAAGTTAAACCAATTGCTGGTCCTAGCCTTACTATCTACTGCTTATGAACCTAATATCAATTTAGGATGCTGCCTAAAGTTATAAAATATGTACAAGATATTGTGGCTCATTTTATTGATAATATTTTCCATGCCTCGAGTATTCGGTGTTTTCTTTTTCTTTTTCTTTCTTTTTTTTTCTGGAACAGGGACAGCATTTCTTTGTGTAGCCTTGGCTGTCCAAGACTCTCTTCATAGACCAGGCTGGCCTTGAACTCACAGTGATCGGCCTGCCTCTGCCTCCGGAGTGCTGGGATTAAAGGCATACGCCTGCTTTCCCTTCCCCACCCCCTTTTTAACTTTATGTCTGTGGGTGTCTTGCCTGCACCTGAGTACCTGAAGCTACCTATGTCAGAACAGGATGTTGGATCCCTTGGAACTGGAGTTCCAGATGGTTGTGAGCCACCATGCCGGTGCTGGAAATCCAACCCAGCTCCTGTGCTCTCACCAAGTAAGCCATCTCTCAGGTCCCCTCACCTTCTTTTTTTTTTTTTTCTTTCTTTCTTTTTTTTTTCTTCTTATTTTATTTTTATTTAAGGCAAAGTTTCTCACTGAACTGGAGCCCATTGTTTTTGCTAGACTGCCTAGCCAGAAAGCCAACCAAGCCCTCCTGTTCCCATATTCCCTCCCTAGCAGTTTCCCTGCTCCCCCTGCCCCACCTCCCACCACGTCTGAGACACACACACACACACACACACACACACACACACACACACACCAGCACTAAGATTACAGATATAATCTGCTACACCTGGTTCTTGTGCAGTTCTGGGGACCTGAATTCAGGTCAAACTTGCACAACCAGCACTTTGCCCACCCCCATCCCAGGCTGGCACTTTTGAATCAACCAGACCAGTGCAGCCTCCTGCTTTAAAAAAGCAACCTTTCCCCAGCAGGGTCTGAATGAAAAGCATCATTAAGACCACCCAAACCAGCGGGGCATGGTGGCACACGCCTTTAATCCCAGCACTGGAGAGGCAGGCAGATCGCTGTGAGTTCAAGGCCAGCCTGGTCTACAAATCGAGTCTGGGACAGTAAAGACTACACAGAGAAACCCTGTCTTGAAGAAAAAAACAAACAAAACAAAACTAGAACACCCAAACCTCCTTAGTTTCTTATATACAAAATGGAAATTGGGTGTTGGGAAAGTAGCTTGGGAGTAGAGGCCTGCCTGTATACATGAGCCATGGGTTCAATCCCACTGTGATGGGGACAGGGGTTGGAAGGGGCGCCTCCTGACCACATGTTTCTCTCCATATTGCCCATGCTGTTCCTTCTCAGAACAGAGTTTGTTGTCCATCTCCAAAGCTAAATATTCTCAGCCTTTTAAAGACTGTATAGGATCTTGACCAGGAGCCTGGTTGCTGAGCCAAAGCAATGCCATTACATTAGACCCTACTCATTCAGGTTTGTTGCTTGTTTGTTTGTTTGTTTAAGATTTATTTATTTATTTAAGTGTACAGTATTTTGCCTCCATGTGCACCAGAAGAGGACACCAGATCTCATTATAGATGGTTGTGAGCCACCATGTCCTTGCCGGGAATTGAACTCAGGACCTTTGGAAGAGCAAGCAGTGCTCTTAATCTGTGAGCCATCTCTCCAGCCTTGTTGTTGGTTTTTTTTTTTTTTTAAGACACAGTATGGCTAGGTTGGCCTCAAATTCTGGACCCACTCTCCTTAGCCCTTCAAGTATTGGGATTATTGGCATGTTCCTGGCTGTTGCTGAGGCAGGTTCCCCATGTTGCTGGCCTGCACTCCTGGACTCTAGAATGGCCTTAAACTGCACACACTCCTGCTTTGACCTTCTGAGTGCTAGGATTCAAGTGTGTACCACCATTCCCAGCTTCACGCGCTCACTACTATGCAGCTCTTCCTGCAAATAATAAAAGTCTTGAAAGTGGGAGTCAAACTTCAAACCATTTCAAATCACAGGCAAGAAACATACATGAATGTGTTTCATGCAGCACAGAAGACTCCCTCAGCCATACAGCTAAGGAGGTATCGGATCTCGCGATGCAACCTTTGACACATTAAACCAGAATGAAAGATGCTGAACCAAAGAGGGAATGGCAAGGCAGGAAAGCTAGTCCACAAAAGCTAGACACTCGCCAGGCAGTGGGGGCGCACGCCTTTAATCCCAGCACTTGAGAGGCAGAGGGAGGTGGATCGCTATGAGTTCAAGGCCAGCCTGTTCTACAAAGCAAGTCCAGGACAGTCAAGGCTACACAGAAAGACTCTGTATGGGGGGGGGGGGGAGAGAGGGTAGTTACACGCTCCCTCAGAAACTGGCCCTCACAAGTGTCAGGTCTTCTCCTCCTCAGTTTTCCCATTTGTAAAGTGAGGTGGCCTGTCCTGGTTCAACATTACAAGTCTGTAATATGTCCTTAGTTCCTTCCAAGGGAAAACTGGCTTACATAAGAAAGACAATCCAGAGGCTGGAGAGATAGCTCAGAGGTTAGGAGCACACTGACTCCTCTTCAGGAGGTTCTGAGTTCAATTCCCAGCATGGTGGGAATCACAACCATCTGTAATGTGATCTAATGCCCTCTTCTGGCCAGCAGGTGTACATGAGGCAGAGCACTGTATACATAATAAATAAACAAATATTTAAAAAAGAAAAAATAAAACAAAAAAGAAAGAAAGAAAGACAATCCAGTTAAAAGAATGTCTGCCCAGACTCCTGTGTTGGAATGCTTGAACACTTGGTCCCAGTCGTCAGTGTTGCTTCCGGATGTTGCGGAACCTTTGAGATGTGGGGCCTAGACGGGAAGGTGGACGGGATGAGATGAGTAGCCACTAGGGACCAGGCCTTTGAAGTCATCCTTGCACCTGCTCCCAGCCTACTCTCCAGCTCTTGCTGATGCCACCACTGTGGATGGAGCTGCGTCCACTGCCAGGCCTGGTCCCTGAAGACACAGGGACTTTTGAAACCATGAAGCAAAATCTCTCTTCTGTTATTTCTGTCAGATATTTTGAAAAACTGCAAGGAATGTATTCAGCACAATAAGTTCATGTGCCAGAATACAAATGAAAGAAGTAAAACGAGGAGATTTCTCTTTAAAATATCACTCAGCAAGCTGGGTGTATGCTTTTAATTCCAGAACCAGGAGGCAGAGGCACATGGGTCTCTGTCAGTTCGAGGCCAGACTGATCTATGAAGACAGTACTAGAACAGCCGGAGCTACACAGAGAAACATATACCTATCTATATCTACCTATATGTCTACCTATATACCTATATGGATAGATAGACAGATATCTGTATAGATAGATATCTAAATTGACAGATATTTTCATATATATACATATATATGTGTGTATATATATGCATATCACTAAGCAAATCATCCCATAAACCAGGGTGTAGGTCCCTTGGTTCAAGGTTACCTTCAGTATGGAGTGAAGAAGTAGTCCCAAGGGCCAAATGGGAGTGATTTGTCTAGTCATGTAGCACACCTTGCTGCCTGAATTCTGGCTCTCCTGTCCAGGACCCTTGCAGACCTGACTCTGGCTGCAGAGTACAGATGGCATCAGAGTGAACTGAGCAGCTTCATAGCCCAGACTTTCTGAACTGAGGGAATGAGGAGCATGGCTCAGTGCAGAGTACTCATCAGACACACACACACACACACACAGAGAGAGAGAGAGAGAGAGAGAGAGAGAGAGAGAGAGAGAGAGAGAGAGAGAGCACACTGCTGTTGAATCCTGTGGGGGGGGGGGGGAAACCAGATAAGAAAACAAACCTGGCCAGGTGTGGTGGTGCATGCCTTTAATCCCAGCACTCGGGAGGCATTGGCAGGTGGATCGCTGTGAGTTCGAGGCCAGCCTAGTCTACAAAGCGAGTCCGGGACAGCCATGGCTAACACAGAGAGACCCTGTCTCGACCCCCCCCCCAAAAAAGAAAAAGAAAACAAACCCATGATTTCAGAAAGAAAACCATTTGTTCTGCTTCTTTTGTGCATTTGCTTGTTTGTTTGTGACAGATTCTCACTACGTAAGCCAGACTAGCCTCAGATTGTGATTTTCTTGCCTTCACCTCACGCGTGTTAACAGTGATGTGCCAATGGGTATTGCTGAAGACATTTTTGTGTGAATGTGTGTGTTGCTTGTTTCACTGGAGACAGAATTTCAAGTAGCCCAGCTAGCCTCCAACTGATTGTGTAGCCAGGGATACCTTGAGCTCCAGGCTCGCCTATCCTTACCTTCCAAGTACTGGGACTTGATAGATGCCCATGCCCCAATTTAAGAGAGCTTGAAAGGCCATTGAGTGCTGAGACCTCAGTGGGATATTCTCTAGGAGCCTGGGAGAGAAGACTGTTGAGAGCAGTGCAGACAAAGGAGGCCTGGCTTCAGAGGGAAACTCAAAGGCTCTATCAGGGCCATTTGCTACTTTGAATTAAGATTCAGTGATTCCAGTCAGCTGGGCCTGAAGAGTCTGCTACAGTGAACAAGAGACCAGCACCACTGAGGTGAAACCTTTGTGTTAATGGGACAATTGATACTGTAGCTGAGCCGAGACATCAGCAGTGATTAAGGAGAGGCCAGTGTCACTGAGGCGAAACGTTCTGGGAAGTGTTTCCTGAGGGGACAGAGAAGCCGTGTTCCAGAGGCGGCTAAGGTTGCACCCTGTGCTGGCCGCTGAGCTTGGTTCTATGTAAGAGTCACCCAGCTAGTGCTAGCTTTCAAGGCATTAAGGGGTCATGGAGAGCAGCTGAGGCTTGGCACTTTAAGAGGCCAGAAGGGGCCATTGGTGAAGGGTCAGACTCAATGTCAGTTGATGGATTAAGAAGGCCATTCAGAGAAGCTGAGGCTTGGCACCGCGAGGCTTGGCTTATAAGAGGCCAACAGTAAAAGTGCAGCCCAGTTGCAGCAAGGGACCCCAGAAGTTTTGGGGATGCCAGTGCCGTGGGATGGCCACCAAGGACAGGAGCATCCGTGGAGTGGGGCCAGCAAGAATCCAGCAGACAAACTGTGTGTTGCAGAGGAGGACGGAGCTGGAGAAGTGACTCAAGCCCCTTGGAGGAGTCTGGGAGATTGTAAGTGGATCCCAGACAACAGACGGTTGGCGGTTGGTTTTGATTTGATTTGATGGTGCCCTGATTGGGATTCTTCGCCTTCCCCGATTACTAGAAAGTTTTAATTCTGTCCCTAGTCTATATTTATCTCAGCAGATTTTCACTTGGCAGACAGACTCCATCCAGAGATCACCTACAGACTGCTCTGAACTTGCTGAAAGCTGATGTAAACCAGTCCACCTGGTGTGATTGCTCCCTGTCTTTTTAGCTGGATCAGTTAATCAGATGCTTCTGATAATTGCTCCATTGCCCAGCCTTTGACTAGCATCTCAGTCTTCCTGGGCCCCATAACAACATCCTAATGTCAGCTGGAAGTAGTTACAAAAGAGAATACATCGTCCATTGTCTTACCTAACAGGCGGAACTGCTACCTCAAAAGGAGCTCCCTGGCATAATGGACAAATGGCTTCCTGTAATGCCAACTGACATGCCAAAAATGGGCCTTTAGCTCTGTTCCTCATGTTACGCTATATTCCCCAGGCATGATAAATTTTATTTCATATTTTTCCAAGACCATATTAATGCCTTGAAACATGGTTTTGAAAGCATAATATAATCCCTTATATAATGGACAGGATATATGACATCAAATATTTGACTCAGGTGCATAAAAATGGGGGGGTGGTGTTAGGAACAAGCAAAAGAAATTTATTCTAAGTGCTACCGTTTTGTTTACTCCATTTAATCATAAGAAGAAACTAAATTCAAGGTTCCAGGCCCCAGGGGAGCTGGGGACTTCCCAATAGCTAAACAGCACCTGCTCTAAGGAAACAGTTGTCCGAGTCCTGACATCTCAGGGACAACTTCTCCATCTTGCTGGCAGGATCAGACAAGTTCAAGCCCAAGAACCTACTCCTACCCTGATTGATGGAAACTTCCTTGCTCTACCCTGGTGCCATTCCTGGATTCTGTAAGAATGCAGGCTAAGCAAGCGTGGGGTACAGGCCAGTAAGCATCATTCCTCCATAGCTACAGAGGAATGTTAATTCAGAACATGGCTGCTCTGGCAAGACAGCACACCCACGGATCTTCTAAGTCTGTCTGCTCTGGAGTACAAACAGTGCCTTTTAATCCAGGAGACAGAGAGCAACAGATGTGAATTCAAGGCTAGCCTTGTATAGAGCTGGAACAGGGAAAAGCATAAGCCCAGGCATGGTGCAACATGCCTTTAATCCCAATAGAAGGTAAAGTTAGTTTGTAGAAGGAAGTACCCATTTTTGAAAGTGATGTCTAATTGAGTGGCAGAAAAAGTGATAAATCAGAGAATATTTGATGGAATAGGATATGCCCAATTCTCACGAGAAGAGAGGAAAGGCAAGCTATTTAAGAGGCAGTTTTACAGGGAGAGCAGGCAGCTTTACCAGGACAGTAATAGAGAAATGGATTGGAGAGAAAGAACTCAGGTGAAAACAGTGAGTCAGAGAATGAGAAGGAGCCAGAAGATTAGAGCAGATTGCTGAGTTAGTTTGAGGCCAAGCAGAGCAATTCCAGGCAGAGAGAGCGAAGCCAGATTAAATAAGTCAGCTGGGAGAAGAGTTTGAGCCAGAACAGCTGAGTTGAACCAGCCAGCCCAGAGCTCAGAACAAGTAAGGGTGAGCTTAGGAAGCAGTAAATCTCAGAGGCTGAACATATTCTAGGCCTATATTAGATTGTACAGAGGCTAGAAGCTTCTAGGACCAGGCCTAGTTTAGCAGAAGAAGGCAGTAAGCCTCCCAGACAACAATTGAGCCAGGAGAATAAAATTGCTTTTACACATGGCCTTACCTGCACCAGCTCCCTGGTCCCTGCCCTGCTTGAGTTCCTAAGCTTTGGTGATGAACAGCAAAGTGAAAATGTAAGCTGAATAAACCCTTTTCCTCCCAGACTTGCTTTTTGGTAATAATGCTTTGTTGCAGCAATAGAAACCCTAAGGTGGGGTCATTATGGGGAGGGCCAGCGATGGAAAAATAAGATAAAGTTGGGACCAGAACCTCTTGCATGAGCTAATAGTCATGAAAGTAAGTTTATTAAGAAGTGAACTATCGGGGGCTGGAGAGATGGCTCAGTGCTTAAGAGCATTGGCTGCTCTTCCAGAGATCCTGAGTTCAATTCACAGCAACCACATGGTGGCTCACAACCATCTGTAATGGGATCTGATGCCCTCTTCTGGGTGTGTGTGAAGACAGATTACTCATATACATAAAATAAATAAATCTCTAAAAAAATTTTTTTAATAAAAAATAAATTATCACCAAGCATGGAGGCACACATCTTTAATTCCAGCACTCAGGAGGCAGAGGCAGGTGGATCAATGTGAGTTCAAGGCCAGCCTGGTCTACAAAGCAAGTCCAGGACAGCCAAGGCTATACAAAGAAACTCTGTTTCAGAAAAACAAAAACAATAACAAAACAAAAAACGTAAATTATCAGGCTGGAGAGATGGCTCAGCGGTTAAGAGCACTCACTGCTCTTCCAGAAGTCCTGAGTTCAATTCCCAGCAACCACAAGGTGGCTCACAACCATCTATAATGTGATCTGATGCCCTCTTCCAGCCTGCATGGGTACAAGCAGACAGAACACTGTATACATAATTAATTAATTAATTAATTTAAAAATAGAAGTAAATTATCACCAAATGGTGGTGTGCACATCTTTAATCCCAGCACTCAGGAGGCAGAGGCAGGTGGATTTCTGTGTTTTTGAGGCCAGCCTGGTCTACAGAGTGAGTTCCAGGACAGCCAGGGCTATTGCACAGAGAAACCCTGTCTCAAAAAGCCAAAAAAAAAAAAAAAAAAGGTACATTATCAACTGGGTGGTGGTGCTGGCCTTTCATCCCCACACTCAGGAGGCAGAGGCACACTCTAACCTCCCTGACTTTATTGCAGAGGGAATAAACAAATTAATGCACTAACTTTATTTTTCTTCTCCAGAAGAAAGTTAGGGAGGGGTATGGGTCTATCATTGCACATGGATCCACGGAAACACTATGGATTCTTCTTCATTGGCTCCTGCAGCCCCAGGCCACCAAGGACACTGGGCAAGATGGAGGAGACAGTGGAAGTCACCAGAGAGACAGAAAGCCTCCAGCTACAGGGCAAAAGGAGATATCGACCCTACCACCAGAAATCAAGTCTGCCCATCAGGCTAAGGCCCTATGCACCAAGGGAGATCTTACTCTACTAGTCACTCTGTGTTTATGACTGGACCTTGGATCTGTAATAACTCATCCATCCATCTGAAGAAGGGGATGTGTTTAATTTTTCCTTCATCATATTTGCATAGGACATCATAACATTTGTATTCCTACTAGAGGCAAATATGGCCTTATGTTCTACAAGATACTAGAACAGAACTGATGGTTCTAATTAGTTCAATGGAACCAACATTGATATGGCTCCCATATCTAGCTATTCTCTAGATTTTTTTTTCTGATCAATATAATACTGTAACTAATAGTATGGGACAGAGTCCGGGATCCCTGTTCTTGGTGGCAGAGTATGACACAGAATGCTTTCACCGTTCTAATATCATTTGCTTGCTTACAAGACTCTCATGCACAGAATGACAATTAGATTTATCAAATCAAACCAAAACAACTCTGGATATCCTATTATTAAAAAGACTAAAAAGAGGAAGATGCAGGAACAGGGTCCAAGAATGGAGTCACGTGAGAATTCTGAGTGCTTGTGAGAAAACTCTAAGAAAACGAGACAAGAGTCACGTGACCACAGTTTCTTCAAAACACACAATCCTCCTTGGAATGTGTTCCCATGCACCTCCTAGGTGGAGCAGATAGGAAGGAATTCACTTCCACTGTTGCTGTTCATACGCCTCTATGGAAAAACACATAGTTGCCATGTGCATCTTCCCCTTGTGACTGTACACTTTACTCAGGTGACTCTTATGGGGGGGGTTGTTTTTTTGTTTTATTTTGGGTTTTGGGTTTTGGCTTTTGGAGACAGGGATTTTCTATGCAGTGTTGGCTATCCTGGACTCCCTATGTAGACCAGTCTGGTCTTGAACTCAGTGATCCCTCTGCTGGGATAACAGGAGTGTGCCACCATGCTAGGCAAGTGACTCTTCTTAACCCTCAGAGTATAAACGGTGTGATGCTCTGGACGAGCTGGCCATTGCATGAGACTTTAATCAGCCTCATTCTTAGGCCCTGCTTCTCCAAGGCTGGGGATGCAGCTCCGTTGGTAGAGTGTTTGCCTGGGCAGGAGCAAGGAAGGTCATTTTGTTCGGTCCTCAGCACTTCTTGACCTAGGGCTAGTTGGAGCTCTCTGGTAATCCTCAGCTTTTGGGAAGTGGAGGTAGGAGAATCCTAAATTCAGGAAACTTGAAACTCTGTCTCAAAAATAAAATAAAAAAAAAGCAATATTCCTATTCCTGAAAGAAAGGAACTTTCAAGGATAGCAGTTGAGGATGGAGGCAGTCTATATATGTATGACCAACTTTATTATAGTAATTTTTGTCTTCCTAGCCACTTCTCCACGCTGCTACTACCTAGCCACTGCTCTTTGTCCAATCCAAATGTGTTCAATTCTAACACCTTCTGTCTCTGTATGTTCCCTTCTTGAACCCCTTTAAAAGCATTTACGTTAGCATATAAAGTATTAGATAGACATCATTGTGGTTACTTTCAAATAAAGTTTGAGATTACCCTTTCCCATCCCCCACCATTACCCCCTTAGTTCCCTCCCCACCCCCACCCCCCTCCCCGAACCACCTCCTGGTCTCTTTCCTCCCTCATGTCTTTCATGTGTGTTGTTGTTGTTGTTGTTGTTGTTGTTGTTGTTGTCTTGTTCTGGTTTGGTTTTGGGCTAGATCTCATTTTTTTCCCTCATCATTTATTTTTTACCTTCTCTTTGTTTCCCTTTTGGTTTTTCCTGGGTTTTACCCACATTTTGTACCCATTGGTATTGATAGTCGTAGAAATTGCATGAGTTCCCTGGCTGCATCCCGTCATTCAAGAATGCTCTCTCACCTGAGACAAATAAAGGTGCGTACCTTTCTCCCGCCATGAGTCTGTGTCCGTTTAATTCTCAGGCTCAGTGAGAAACCTTGAGACAATGTGGGTTAAAAATTCTCCTAGGGTAGAATAGCATTTCCAACAGAACACACCAGTAACTGAATTCAATGCTCATTTTATTCCAACTAAATAAAGCAATGCAAAAGTCATCTGGGTCATAAGCTAAACTCAACTAACAAAAGCCCAGGACAGGATTCTTAGAAGTTTATGAATCGTTTCACATCGCTGTCTTCCAACCTCCTCTCAGAGAAGTTGTGTTAACAAATATCATGCAAAGAAATGGGGGAAAGAGTGGGATTCTAGCAGGAGCTCAGGAGTAGTGGGGGTTCTCCATTTGCTCTTTTGCAAACAGCCCCTTAACATGGCCCGTCTTTGATGATCTTAATAGGGGTATCATCCTCCCTGCAAAACAAACAGCCATAAACATGGGATTAGTACCTATCACAAGGAAACCAGGCAACTGTTTGCACTTTAAAGTCCTATTTCCATTATGTATTCAATTCCTTCCAGGGCTACGTTGACTTGGTCACTTTTTAAGGTGTTAGAGCCGGGAGATCTGTTGAGGACTCCAAGGCAGTATGCAAACCAAAGACTTTCTTTTTATTCTAGCATGCTAGGATCGCCTCTCTCTAGAGGGCGACCCCGAAATGAGCACGCAGGCTCAACTCATAGACAGCTGGAGGGATCGGTGACGACAGAACTGAGCCAGGGTGTACGAGGGGATGCAGGACTGGCTGTTTGTCTGGTTACTGAAGACTTTTTGAGTCACTGAGATTTTGGCTTTTACTCAGGAGTTGGCCTTTAATGTGATTGGATGGGACCAGCTGTATTCTTTACCAAGGCCATGAAGTAATAAAAACATGGTATCTAGTCATTTTGTTCTATAAGCTGCCCATGAGCTGTGCATAACTTGTGGGTTGTCCAGGATTGTTAGAAATTTGGCCTAGTTAGGCAGAGTAAAAAACCTGAAGCCTGTTATGGAGTTGGTCTAGTTAAGTAAAGTGAGATTTTTGGGGGGGCTGGGGTCCCTAGGGGAGGGTTAATCCAGAAAACACAAGGGACAAAGACCTTATTGCCCCATTCAGGCAACATACACCACACACACATACACACACCACACACATACACATACCACACACACACCACACACATACACATACCACACACGCACACTACACACACACACCACACCACACCCCCACACCACACACCACACACACCACACATACACACACCACACATACACACACCACACATACACACACCACACACACATACACACACCACACACATACCACACACGCACACTACACACACACACCACACCACATCCCCACACCCCCACACCACACACACACCACGTACCACACATACACACACCACACACACACCATACACATACACAGACCCCACACACACTACACACCACACACTACACACCACACACACACACACACCACACCACACACTACACACACCACACACACCACATACCACACACTTCACACACACACACACCACACACACACTACACACACACAAACCACACACACACACAGAACCTAAGGTAGAGGGGCTCTAATGCCTAAAAAAATTCCAAGACAACTTAGATTGCTCCATGGAAACTGAGATCTGAGAATGGACTCTGCTATGCCAAGTTGGATATCCCTGGGCGTTACAGCCACCTGGTCAGTGTGTTGCACAAAGGGAGTATCACACACTTAAAACTTAGCATTTTACTAAGTATACGTAGTAAGTCTTACCTTCCAACTAGTAAATACAGGGTGTACCTGCATGCCCCCAAGCCCTAAAAAGAATAGGATAGTCTGCAGGATTTTATACTATCATCTTATTTGTGGATACAGGTATGGAGGTATCGTGCTAAGGGCTGAGCTTGGGGCCTTATGTATCCTTGGCAAGTTCTCTACCACTGAGCTCTACCACGTCCCAGCCCCTACATATGCAATGTGCTCTTTTTTCCCCTCAGTGATAAAGATTGATCCCAGGGCCTCATGCACTCTAGGCAAACATTCTACTGATAAGCTGCTCTGCCTCAACTACGCTCTTGGTTTAGAAAAGCAGCACGCTGAGACAGTGGCCGAGCATGACTGCCTGCCACCTCACAGCTGACTGATCATATGCTTCGTTCTTCTTCTTCTTTCAGCTCTGAAAGAGCTGACTATTTCACACAAATAGACTGTGTATGAAAACAAAAAACAAAAAAACGGAGCCACATTTGACTCCTGCATCTGAGAAAGGAGTCCTCCAATAATCAAAATTCAAGGAAAGAAAAGAAAATACAGGGCTGGAGAGATGGCTTAGCGGTTAGGAGCACTGACTGTTCTTCGGGAGGTCATGAGTTTGATTCCCAGCAACCACATGGTGGCTTACAACCATCTATAATGTGATCTGATACCATCCTCTGGCCTGCAGATGTACATGCAGGCAGAGCTCTGTATACATAATAATAAATAATAAGTCTTTAAAAAAAAAAGAAAGAAAGAAAAAAGAAAATACGACTAGTACACCGCTGTGAAGCCGAGTGGCCTGGGGCTGGTGTTTAAAGCTCCTGTAGCTCTTGCTGAGGACCTCAATTTGATTCCAGTCACCACCATTTGTAACCTCTGTTCCAAGGGACCCAGATGCCTCTCCTGGCCTCTGTGGAATGACATATACACACTGTGCATATTAAAACACTCATATACATAACATAACAAATCTAAATTTTTTTTTAAGATACTGGACCTGATTTTCATGCACAGAATGCATTCGTTCCCATAGGTGTTCAGATCATTTCCGCACACGGGGCTGAGGTGCCTGGGGCATGCCAGATAGTCATAATGATCACAGTCTGGCTACAAAAGAGAAAGCAGAGACATAAGACAATGACTTGAGGCACATGCATTAAAAATACCTAAGAGAAAGTAATATCCCACTCTCCACTCACGTACTCTGGTGCCTCACCTTTGACCATGTCCCCTGGAGGGGGAGACCTGATGGCACTCAGAGGAAGGACAGCAGGTTACCAAGAAGAGACTTGATACCCTATGAGCATATACAGAGGGAGGTAATCCCCCTCAGGAACAGTCATAGGGGACGGGAATAAGGGGAAAATGGGAGGGAGGGAAGAATGGGAGGATACAAGGGATGGGATAACCATTGAGATGTAACAAGAATAAATTAATAAAGGAGAAAATAAATAAATAAATACCTAAGAGGGGACAGTGTCCCAACTTTCCCTAAATTTCATAGCATTATCCAACATAAGTATTTATGTTTTACCATGTCCCCCCAAAATGAGTTCATAATGTAAAAATCTGGGCTGGAGAGATGGCTCAGAGGTTAAGAGCACTGGATCTTCTTCCAAAGGTCATGAGTTCAATTCTCAGCAGCCACATGGTGGCTCACAACCATCTATAGTGAGATCTTGTATCTTCTTCTGGCCTGCTGTCACACATGCAGGCAGAATACTGTATAAATAAACAAATCTTTAAATAAAACAATTAAAAAGGAACTGGCTAACTAAAAACAACAGCAAGAACATAATGTGAAAATCTGATGCAATAATTCAAAATGCAATTACAAAAAGAAGAAAAAAAAAAAACATGACCTCAAAGCAAGTATGATTCAAACCCATAATACCAGGATGTGGGAAACTGAGGTAATAGGATGGCCTCCAGTTTGAGGCCAGGATGTGATACATAGTAACTTCTAGGCTAGCCAGAGGAACAGAACTAGATGTTCCTTGTCCATTCCAAAAAAACGCAAAAACTCAAATCCCAGCCTGGTACCATTTAGACAATAATCCCAGTACTTGCAAGGCAGAAGCAGGGGTGGCAGGTGTTTAAGGTCATATTTGGCTGTACATCCAGCCAGCCTGGGCCTTGTCTCAGAGGGTCAGGGGAAGGCAGGAGAGGAAAAAGGAAGAAAAACAAAAAGAAAGAAATCTCACCACTCTTCTGAAACACAGTGAGAATGTGGACATTATGAAATTGCTCCCTCGTGCCCATTACTTACCTAATTCACTGGCAGTTTGGGGACAGGGTTATTTATTTTGAAACAGGGTCTCACTATTGGGTCTGGACCTTGTATGTAACCAGGATGGACTCAAAAATGTACCTGCCTCTGCCCTCTGAAAAGCTGGAAACGGATAATCTTCACACCACACCTAGAAGCTACAGGTTTTTGTTGTGTTTTGGTTTTTTTGTTAGTTTGGTTTTGTTCTTTAAGCAATGCCTTTTAGCAAGTCTTTCTGAAGTATTTGATAGTGTGTGAGATACTCTCACACAAGTAATTTCACTTCATGACATGGGACCCTCACGTTTTATAAAGACTGTAACTCTATCTGGGGATTGTCAGGGGATGGTCTGATGTATTTTGATGCTAATTACAGCTTGCTGTCTCTGTGACCCAACTTTTGCTTAATAAAAAGCCATCCCACCTGGGCAGGGCAAGAGATAGGTGGGGCTAGGAGAGAGAGAGAGAGATTCTGGGAAAAAGGACAGCCAGCAGGAAAAAGGAGAGAGACCTGAAGGGAAGAGAGGAAGGCCGCCATGGCTTAGCTGGAGGAGAAGCACATGGCCGGCGTGGATGGAGAATGCGGCCCAGATGAAGAACATTAGCAAGTATTTGGGATTATGGATGGGAGGTAGCTTGATAGAAGTTATTAGAAGCAGGTGGCATGGGATTGAGGCAGGGATCCCATGCCTGCCCCACTATGGGAGGTGGTTTAGAGGATTGATATCTGCCCTGCCGCAGGTTAACTGAGGCTATTTAAAAATATAACAAATGTCTGTGTCTTAATTGATTGCTAGTCGGGCCTACAGATAACACAGATAATTTAAAAAACAATAGGGGATACACAGCTATGAGGATTCAGCCTAGAGCTGCACACATCCTAGACAAGTGCTGAGCCTCTGGGCTATACCCCTATAGGAAGTGCATTCTCAGTTTAGAAGAGTGACAGCCTTGAATTCATCAGGTCCTCGGTATCCTCACCCCGACTCCAAGCATCTAGAACCCTAAGCCTGGTGTGGCGCTGCACACCCATGATTCCATCACTCTGTCTCCAAGCATGGCAAAACCTCTCAGCCGATGGGACAGTCGAAGGTTCTGTGCCATACACATAACAGTCTCAGCCAGGCAGCAAAGCACGGCTATGCTGCGGGAACTGACAAGGAGCCGAGTATTTATCTGCAGGCTGTTTGGGTAGAGAGTGGTGGTAACCATTCCCATTTTCACTGTGAAATATCCAAAGGAAGCTATTACATCAGACTTGGAAGAAGTCTGCCGCCAGATGCTGAGAGTCACAGCCAAACTTCCCGGTGCAGTGCAAGGAGTCTTGTGGAAGAGTTGAGGGACAGAAGGACCTGGAGGGGACAGGAGCCTCACAAGGAGACCAATGGAGCCAACAGATCTGGGCCCGGGAGGTGGGAGGCAGCAGGTGGGGGGGTCTGCAGAGACTAATGCACCAACCAAGGGCCGTGTATAATGTGGACCTAGACCCCTTGCTCAGATGTAGTAATAGGCAGCACAGTCCACTTGTGGGTCCTATAATGGGGAGAAGGACTAATTCTGACATGAACTCTGGTCCCCACACATTGATCACTTCCGCCTGGTGGGGCAGCCTTGCCAGGCCACAGAGGAAGAGGATGCAGGCAGTCCAGATGAGACCTGATAGGCTCGGGTCAGATGATGGGGACAAAGGCTCCCCTTTTCTGAGGACTGGGAGGCGGGGATGAGGAAGGGAAGAGGAACTGGGAGAATACAATCAGGATGTAAAGTGAATAAATTAAAAATAAAAAATCTAATAAAAAAAGAAACAACTTTGTCACTACTTTAAGAATTACTCTCAGCCAAGGTTACACAGAGAAACCCTGTCTCAAAAAACAAAACAAACAAACAAACCAAAAAAAAACCCCAACAACAAAAAGAATTATTCTTTTGGGCTGGTGAGATGGCTCAAGAGGTTAGGAATACTGGCTGCTCTTCCAAAGGTCCTGAGTTAAATTCCCAGCAACCACATGGTGGCTCACAACCATCTATAATGAGATCTGGTGTCCTCTTCTGTCTCTGGTGTGCAGGCAGAACACTGTATAGATAATAAATGACTAAATCTTTAGAAAAAAATAGAATTACTCTTTTTTGTTGGAAATGTAATAAAAGCAGAAATTCAAAGACATTTTTAAAAAACATCTTCTGGGTATAATCTCTGTGTATAAGAAAATATGCTATTAACTCAGTTTATTTCTCTTTTAAAAAAAGAAACAAGGGCCAGGCGTGGTGGCGCACGCCTTTAATCCCAGCACTTGGGAGGCAGAGGCAGGCGGATCGCTGTGAGTTCCAAGCCAGCCTGGTCTACAAAGTGAGTCTAGGACAACCAAGGCTACACAGAGAGACCCTGTCTCGAAAAACCAAAAAAAAAAAAAAAAAGAAAGAAAGAAATACATATTTTTCTTCCCTCGGCCACCCCCCCCCAAAAAAAAAGGTCTGCTGCCTCCAAAGCCAGTCCGGGAAGCCAAATAATCCCTTTAGCAATCAGTCCCAAGTAGCAAGGTCTTGATTTTTTTTTTTTTTTGAGTACTCTATTTGCATATACACATATATACCTGAAGAGGGCATTATATCACATTACAGATGGTTGTGAGCCACCATATGGTTGCTAGGAATTGAACTCAGTACCTCTGGAAGAGCAGCCAGTGGCTTTATCCACTAAGTCATCTCTCCAGCCCTCCAGGTCTTGATTAAGGAGTGTCAGATTCTCTAACTTTGGTTCTAGATTCCAAATGAGGACTAGCCGAGTAAAACCAATCTTGTGGGCCGCCTCTCTTGATGACAGCTTGTACCAGGCCACACCTGGAGCCTCTTTCTCCACTCTGACACTTTACCACATCTTTGCCAGCAAATAAGTCTCTATCAAAATGAAAACGATGGGGGCAGACCCCTTAACATAGCAATTCTCAATAAACGGTATCGTTTGGTTTTCATTTATGTCCACAGAATTTAATGTGACAAAAACATGTGAAATGTCTAATATACAGAGTAACTGTCATACCTCAGAAAATTTGAATTATTAAAGGAAATATTGATGTAAACAAACCCATGGGGCCTTCCAAGACTGAACCATTCTTGACTGAAATGTATACATTTTAGCTGACATGGTGGCTCATACCTGTACTCAGAACACTGAGGCAGGATTATTTTGAGAAAAGTACATATTCATTTATCTAGTGAGGAAACTGCATGAGCTTTTGGCTTACAAAGCAATTCATAGTTTCGGTATTTTTTTTTTGCTTTTGGTGTGTGTGTGTGTGTGTGTGTGTGTGTGTTGTTGTTGTTGTTGTTGTTGTTGTTGTTGTTGTTGTTTCGAGACAGGGTTTCTCTGTGTAGTCCTGGTTGTCCTGGACTCGCTCACGTAGACCAGGCTGGCCTCGGACTCATAGCAATCCACCTACCTTTGCCTCCCGAGTGCTGGGATTAAAGGCGTGCGCAACCACACCCAGCTGCAATTCATGGTTTCTAAAGGGTCAAATCTGGCTTGAAAATGGCTCAACACTTCACTGTTTGAGAAGAGCCAGAACAAACAGGTCATACTTACTATTCTGAATTCTGAAGACGGAATTACATGAGGATCAAAAGAGTTGTGGAGGTCACGTGAAGCTGTAAGGAGAGACACTGACACTGTATACATGATTAAAGTAAATTTTTCATAAAAGATCCTTAAAAACCACTTTGTGGGGGCTGGAGAGATGGCTCAGAGGTTAAGAGCACTGACTGCTCTTCCAGAGGTTCTGAGCTCAATTCCTAGCAACCACATGGTGACTCATAACCATCTATAATGTGATCTGACGCCCTCTTCTGGCCTGCAGGTGTACATGCAGGCAGAGCACTGCATAATAAATAAATAATTTTTTTTTAAGTTTGTAAATAAGATAGAGAGTAACAAGGGAAAGTACCTTAAGCCAACCTCTAGTGAGCATGTGAACACACTCAGACAAGTGGATCTGTACATGTGTAAATCACTTGTGCGCGAGCAAGTGGTTTATCAGCACATGACTTCCTCTCTCCACACCTCTTTTTTTTTTTTTTTTTTTTTGGTTTTTCGAGACAGGGTCTCTCTGTGTAGCCTTGACTGTCCTGGACTCACTTTGTAGTCCAGGCTGGCCTCGAACTCACAGCGATCCGCCTGCCTCTGCCTCCCGAGTGCTGGGATTAAAGGCCTGCGCCACCACGCCCGGCTCTCCACACCTCTTTAAAAAGATTTTCGGGCCAGGCCTTTAATCCCAGCACTCGGGAGGCAGAGGCAGTCGGATCGTTGTGAGTTCAAGGCCAGCCTGGTCTACAAAGCGAGTCCAGGACAGCCAAGGCTACACAGAGAAACCTTGTCTCGAAAAACGAAAAAAAATTTTTAAAAATTAAAAAATAAATAAATAAAAAGATCTTCCGTGCCGGCACGGTAGCACATGCCTTTAATCCCAGACAGAGGCAGGCTCATCTCTGTGAGTTCGAGGCCAGCCTGGTCTACAAAAAGAGTGCCAGGACAGCCAGGGCTATTACACAGAGAAAACCTGTCTTAAAAAACAAACCAAAACAAACAAAGAAACAACTAAATCCATTGTTTCTTCCTATGACTTCTTTTTGTTTTGTTTTGTTTTTCGAGACAGGGTTTCTCTGTGTAGCCTTGGCTGTCCTATTCCCATCAGGAGTCGTGAATACAACACAACTCCCTATATGGAGTCCAGAAAATCTGTTTAAGGGAGGAAAAGCAGATGGCTGGGTGACATCTAGTAGGAGCTAGGATCGAAGCCCTATCTGGAGCTTCAGAGGATGCAGGCCTCACATTCATCTTCCATTCTCACAACTGCCGGCCCGCCCCGGCCGACCGGCCAGTAATGGCGGCTTGGCAGCGGGCGAGCATCCGTTGCCTAACCGGCCCCAGCCCAGCAGGCCAGCGCTCTCATCTCTGAGCTGGTCCGGGCTTCGCTGGTCCCTGACACTAGACCAACTTGAGTATCACCTGCGAAGTCTGTGGCCAGGAGCAACAGAGCCAGTCGCAGCACCACCAGATCCATCATTCCTGCTCTGCTGGGAAGCTCTCTCCCGTGCTCAACCGATAGAGTAGCGGTCAGAGGCCCCCGCGGGCACCACGCGGAGCGCGGAAGGGAGGGGTGAGGGGCGGGCTGGAGGCTAGGTAGGTAGATGTAGAAGGGAGGAGGAACAGAAGCGGTTTGGAGAGGGCATGTCGGGAAAGCGGAAGTGGGAGAGTTGGGGAGCGACCAAGGGAGGCACACCGCGTGCCCCTCCCACACACACACACACAAACCTAGATTTCTAAGCAGCAAGCCTCTGCACAAAGTTCACGCAAAGCAAACCATGTCCCCAGCCTTCCAGGCAGCCGCCACACAACCCCTACACTTCTCCAATGGTCCAGACACCCAACCGACCGACCAACCGCCCCAACAGCCCTCTCAGAACACCACACCTGAACTCTCCACAGACCCCATAGACTCCTTCCCAGCGTCCCTGCACACCTCCCAAGCAAACGCCTCACACACAAGTACGTCACTCGGTGCGCGCACACAACCTAGCCGCTCAGCACACCCCACACATCTTTACCTCCCCTCGAGTGCTTCAAATACCCTATGCTAACCCGTCTCAAGCGCAAAGTCTACCACAACCTGACCCCTCCTCAAAAGCCACACACCCCAAACATATCTCCACTACCTACGCCAGCAGCCTTCGTCTCTCCCACCCACCCTTTCAATGCTCCAAATATGCCACAACTCCCTTCCCCCACACACTACCCAACCCAACATCTCTCTTCCACATACCCCAAACGGCCCCTACCACGCCTTCAAACCACCAAACACCTCTCTCCATAGACTCCACACCCAAGGTACAGCCGCCACCTCCCCCACCACACATGCACACCCGTCCACACATCCCACACACATGACCACCACCTCCCCCCACCACACATGCACACCCGTCCACACATCCCACACACATGACCACCACCTCCCCCACCACACATGCACACCCATCCACACATCCCACACACATGACCACCACCTCCCCCACCACACATGCACACCCGTCCACACATCCCACACACATGACCACCACCTCCCCCCACCACACATGCACACCCATCCACACATCCCACACACATGACCACCACCTCCCCCACCACACATGCACACACATGCACACATCCCACACACATGACCACCACCTCCCCCACCACACATGCACACACATGCACACATCCCACACACATGACCACCACCTCCCCCACCACACATGCACACCCGTCCACACATCCCACACACATGACCACCACCTCCCCCCACCACACATGCACACCCATCCACACATCCACACACATGACCACCACCTCCCCCACCACACATGCACACCCATCCACACATCCCACACATCCCACACACATGACCACCACCTCCCCCACCACACATGCACACCCGTCCACACATCCCACACACATGACCACCACCTCCCCCCACCACACATGCACACCCATCCACACATCCCACACACATGACCACCACCTCCCGCACCACACATGCACACCCATCCACACATCCCACACACATGACCACCACCTCCCCCACCACACATGCACACCCATCCACACATCCCACACATCCCACACACATGACCACCACCTCCCCCCACCACACATGCACACCCGTCCACACATCCCACACACATGACCACCACCTCCCCCACCACACATGCACACCCACCCACACATCCCACACACATGACCACCACCTCCCCCACCACACATGCACACCCACCCACCCCATCCACACATCCCACACACATGACCACCACCTCCCTCACCACACATGCACACCCGTCCACACATCCCACACACATGACCACCACCTCCCCCACCACACATGCACACCCATCCACACATCCCACACACATGACCACCACCTCCCCCACCACACATGCACACCCATCCACACATCCACACACATGACCACCACCTCCCACACACTCCAAACACACATCACCACCACTCCAACCCTCCAGTCCTCCGCATAGCCCACTTACCACCCCACCCTAAAACTGCCATCTCACCCCATGATCCACCACTCCAAACTTCCGTATCCCAACACACAGCCCACCATCCGTCCACTCAAACACCCCCACCACTGAACAAGCTCCCTCGTATCCCCTGCACCACACACACACACTCCCTCTCCAACCGCACAAGTGCCCTAGCTCGCCACACACCCTGCACACCCAATTCCCACGCAACCCATATCCCTCTACCACACCCCCAGATAACCCCCGCCCTTGCAACCCACCAAAGACTTCAGCCACGACCCACCACTCCTACACACACACTCCAACCTTCCACGCACCCCACATTTCTGTACTAACCCTGGAAACAGACCACCCTAAACATACCATAGCACACTCCGCCCAACAACCCACCCTCCACATGCCCCACACACCCTCCACATACCCCATCAAATCTCCCACGTCCCATACACACCCCATCCACTCACCACGCCTTAAACCCGCTAAATCTAAAGTCTTCTAAACGTCCCACACAAACCCCATCACACAACCCAGCACCCCTCCACCTAGCCTTCCCCTCACAATCACCACCCTTCCAAACCTCCACACCCCACACATACCCCTCACTCGCCACCACTACCTCTGCAGCCTTCCTCACCGCCTCCCAACACATATACGCACACACACACACGCACACACACACACACACACACACGCTGAGTCACATGACAGCCTGCCTCAGAGTGTACACAACAAAAGTTCTGGACTATTAAATGAAGTGGCCAAGAAGAGACTTGATACCCTATGAACATATACAGGGGGAGGAGGTCCCCCTCCGTCACAGTCATAGGGGAGGGGAGTAAGGGGAAAATGGGAGGGAGGGAGGAATGGGAGGATACAAGGGATGGGATAACCATTGAGATGTAACAAGAACAAATTAATAAAAAAAATTATTTTGAAAAAAATAAAAATGCAATAAATAAATAAATAAAGTGGGGAAATGAAAACACAGCCCTGTTGCCTCCAGAGTTTCACAGTGCCCTCCCACTCCCATAACTGCCCCAGTCTCACTGGCTCCCCCAGACCTACCTTAGGGCATGTGCTTATGCCAGTGTTTCCTTTTTGTTTATTTGTTTCATTTTGTTTGTTTTTTGAGACAAGTTTTCTCTGGGTAGCCCTGGCTGTTCTGGACTTGCTTAGCTTCGAGCTGTGCCAGCTGGCTTCAGAGATCCGACTGCCTCTACCTCCTGGCCTGGTGCTGATGTTTCTACCCAGACGGCTGCGTAAGATTCCTTATCACCTATTATCTCTCTGCTCGCATGTCCCCAGATGGTCATGTTTTTATTATGTACCCAGTCCTACTATGCCCCTGATCTCCAGGGTCCCATCCCCCTCCCACAGGACTCACCACCACTTGACCTTCTAACTGTAAAGTGCTCTTTTGAGGCACACTCTCCTTGTGTAAGCTCCCAAAGCAGAGCACCCAGGCTGAACTTACTGCTGTATGCTCAGCTCCTGGAAGATTCTTCCCATATGTCCCCGACTCAGGGAGTATTTGAGCCGGACCTGTAGCTCAGTGGTAAAGTGCCTGCCTGCCTAGCCTGGGCAAGGCCCTAGTGGGGGTTCAATCCCCACCTCCACAACTACAGTAATGACAAATTCCAACAAGTCTCACTGAATAAGGGACTTCTAGGGGTCCAACATTAAGTCACCTAGAAGGAAAGTCTGAGCCATAAACTAAAACCACCTGAAGTTGGGTAGAAACCAACTCTTTCTGTCACCCAGAGACTGGAGTGTTGCTGCAGGTTCAATGCCAGCCTGGTCCACATCACCAGTTTAGGGCTAGCCAGAGCTACATAGTATAATCTGAATAGCATAGGTATTCACTTAAGCAAAATGATTTTGAGAGAGCCTTCATCTCTGGCTTTATGTGTCACATAACAAACCTCAATACAGTATGGTGTGGCTATACAACTAGTTTATGAACACTCACTCTACAAGGTAATCCACAGACTGGAACTTTCTATTTTTCTTTTGGTTTTTCAAAACAGGGTCTCTTTGTGTAGCCCTGGCTGTCCTAAACTCACATTGTAGACCAGGCTGGCCTCAAACTCATACAGACTGGAACTTTCTTTCTTTCTTTCTTTCTTTTTTTTTTTTTTTTTTGTCTTTTGAGACAAGGTTTCTCTGTGTAACCTCAGCTGTCCTAGACTTACTTTGTAGACCAGGCTGGCCTCCAACTCACAGAGATCCGCCTGCCTCTGCCTCTCGAGTGCTGGGATTAAAGGCTACAGACTGGTAACTCTCAATCTCCTGCTTAAATGAAATAGGTGTGCCAATTGAGGCTGGGCAGTGGCGGCACGTGCCTTTAATCCAGCTGTCCTGGACTCCCTTTGTAGACCAGGCTGGCCTTGAACTCAGAGCAATCTGACTGCCTCTGCTTCCCTGAGTGCTGGGATTACATGTATGCACCACCGTGCCCAATTCACAGCCAGATCTTATGGAAGCTTTTCCCCGATTGAGGATCTCTCCTTTCAGATGACTCAAGCTTGTAGGAAGCTGACATAAAACTATCCAGCACTCCCTATATCATATGCCCTCTCAAATTCTTGCTCCTCGGTTCAGGATGGCTTCTAACTTGGGATCTTCTTCAAATTCTTATGTTGGAACTAAATGTGGTGGTTCAGCCGGGCCTGGTGGCGCACGCCTTTAATCCCAGCACTGGGGAGGCAGAGGCAGGTGGATCGCTGTGAGTTCGAGGCCAGCCTGGTCTACAAAGCGGGTCCAGGCCAGCCAAGGCTACACAGAGAAACCCTGTCTCAAAAAACCAAAAAAAAAAAAAAAAAAAAAAAAGAAAGAAAGAAAAGATTCCCCCAATCTGCCATTTTACCCTATTCAAAAACTATGAGAAATTGTCCATGGCTTGTCTCTTTTTTTTTAAATAATTTATTTATTTTTATTGTATGTGCATTGGTGTTTTGCCTGCATGTATGTCTGTGTGAGGGTGTCAGATCTTGGAGTTACAGACAGTTGTGAGCTGCCTTGTGGGTGCTGGGAATTGAACCTGGGTCCTTTGGAAGAGCAGTCAGTACTCTTAACCGCTGAGCCATCTCTTCAGCCATGGTTGGTCTCTTAAACCCCTCTTCGTTGAAGACTGCTTTGGCCAGCTCTCTGGTGTGCACACTAAAGCTTTCTTTGATTTCACCATACTTTGGATTGGTGGCCTTTCTGGTGGCATCTGTGGGATTAACATTTGGAGGCCCCTAAGAGATAAATGCCCCAACCCAAATTTGGAAGCTGGACCCTCTGCTCTGAGCCTCTGAGACTGAAGAGCTCACTCCCCAGAGGGTGCACACTTTGGGAGCATTCCAAGGACAACGGGTTCACATTCAGGTTGACAGACTGCCTCAGCTACTGCCACGTAAAAAGCAAATGGACAAGCCGGGAGTGGTGGTGCACGCCTTTAATCCCAGCACTCGGGAGGCAGAGGTAGGTGGATCCCTGTGAGTTCGAGGCCAGCCTGGTCTACAAAGCGAGTCCAGGACAGCCAAGGCTAACACAGAGAGACCCTGTCTCGAGAAAAAAAAAAGCGAATGGACAAACAAGCAAACAAAATTACCAGGAAGTGCCTGTCTAAGAGGCCTTTAATAATGAGTCATGGTTCTTTTTGGTTTTTCGAGACAGGGTTTCTCTGTGTTACAGTCCTGGCTATGGCTGTCCTGGGCTCAACTTTTGTAGACCAGGCTGGCCTCAAATTCATAGGGATCCACCTGCCTCTGCCTCTCAAGTGCTGGGATTAAAGGTGTGCGCCACCACACCTAGCTGAAAAATCTTAAAAAGAGATTTCAAACATACAAATGGCTCTATGTCCATGGTTTCTTGGATATGTACCATCACGCCTGGCTAGTCCTGCTTCTCCCTGTGCCATCTGGTCCTGGTTCTGTTGGGATCCTATCTAGGGACAATGAGGTGTCTGACAAGACACGTGCACTCCTTGTTCAGGGCACCAGGAAGAGGACAGGGTGCCCACTTGGCTCTTGGCCTCTGTGTCTTCTTTGTTTTGTTTGGTGAACTCCTCTGGTCCAGAGCACTAGGGAGATGTCACACTGCCCATCTGGTACTCTGATACTGGGAGACCAGACAACAATTGATCAGGCCCAGTAAGGGAGACGGGTGGAGGTGGCCACTGCGTACTTTGTTTTCAACAGGTTTCTTCTGACTACGTCAAGGTTCTGTGTGTTCTGTGCTTATTAGTTTTGTGCTGTCTCTGCACCGTGTACATTCTGTGGTCTGTGTTTATTGGATATGTTCTGTGTTCTGTGTTTATTTGGATCCTTTTTACTTTCTCCACCCCTTAATATAATCTTCGCAAGTTACATGCAGACATGGGAGCTGGACCAAGCAAGCAAGGAAGAGAATGAGGGAGCAAGAGCAGCTACAGCAGTGTATACAGGCCGTGCTGGTACTTCTGTCTGCTCCTTCCAGTAATGTGCTCTGTCTATAGGCAGGACTCTTTTTTTCTTTTTCTTTCTTCTTTTTTTTTTAGGATTTTTTTTTTTTACTAATTATTTTTTTATTAATTTATTCATATTACATCTCAATTGTTAGCCCATCCCTTGTATCCTCCCATTCTTCCCTCCTTCCCGCTTCCCCCCTTACTCCCCTCCCCTATGACTGTGACTTAGGGGGACGTCCTCCCCCTGTATATGCTCATAGGGTATCGAGGCTCTTCTTGGTAGCCTGCTATCCTTCCTCTGAGTGCCACCAGGCCTCCCCATCCAACGGACATGGTCAAATATGGGGCACCAGAGTTTGTGTGAAAGTCAGATCTCCTTCTCCACTTAACGGTGGAGAATGCCCTGTCCATCGGCTAGTCTGGGTAGGGGTTCGAAGTTTACTGCCTATATTTTCCTTGGCTGGTACCATAGTTTGAGGAGGACCCCAGGGCCTAGATCCGCCTGTCATACAGTTCCTCTTGTAGTTTTCCAGGACCCTCTGGATCCTTCTATTTCCTCATTCTCCCAGGCTTCTCTCACCTAAAGTCTCAATAGGATAGGACTCTTTTTTTTTCATTTGTTTGTTTTTTAAGACAGGCTGCCAGAGTCTGCATGTGGGGAGTTCAGCAACCCGGGAGGGAGATGCAGAGTCGGCGAAAAGAAAAACTCTGGCCACTTGTTGCAGTTTGAGCAAGTGGCCCCGAGTAGCTCGAGCCGTCTTTATTTATACAGAATTTTGAAACATTACACACATACAATATCAGATTAACCTTTATTATCCAAAAAATCTTGATGTGTATTAAGTTTCTCTTGTTCCCTCCTAGTTGGTGATTGACCTTTGTCCATATCCATGCAGTATAATATTACAATCCAAATGATTATGTCATAACTAAATGTACCTAAGTGTCACAAGCCAAATGATTATACCTAGCCAGGCACAACCAGTTTGGTTTGTGCACAGGCTGGAAGCAAACATGCAGTTTCAGAGTGAAAACAATTAAAATCCAAGAATAAGCCTCCAACAGCAAAAATAACTTTTATAGCTTATTATAATCTAAATCAATATATTCCTAATATGTATTAAGCTTGTAAGCCAATTTTATATAATTATACAATATGGTCATACTCTATTATAGCTTTCTCATCAAGCAGAAATAATTATCACTTGTCATTATCCAATACTATTTTCTTCCTTGTTCAAGGTGGGAATGAATCTATTCCATTTTTTTTAAGATCATGACAAATTTTTACCTGCTGGCTTGTCCTGAAGTTAAGTTAACTTGACCTAAGAATGAACTCTTCTCTATTGACCTTTAGGGCCTCATCTCAGTAGGTCCTGTCTTTTTAGGTTCTGTCTTCTCTTGGTGTTGACCTTTCTCTCGCTCTGATGCATTAGCATACTTAGGTCCTCAGAAGAAGCAGTTGACCTTTCCAAGCCCCTCTTCATCCTCAAATATTTTATCAATATTTAAACACCATCTACTAAAGAATCTTTATTATAAAGGTCTTGGCGGATCATGTCTTTACTTGACCATTAATAAACAAGCAGGGGTCCTAAGCAGGAATCATGGCTCCATCTCTCAAGGGTTGACATAAGTCATTCCAGGTACCGTTCCCACTGGATCCCACCATCCAGGTACCGTTCCCACTGGATCCCACCATCCAGGTACCGTTCCCACTGGATCCCACCATCCAGGTACCGTTCCCACTGGATCCCACCATCCAGGTACCCTTCCCACTGGATCCCACCATCCAGGTACCCTTCCCACTGGATCTCACCATCCAGGTACCCTTCCCACTGGATCCCACCATCCAGGTACCCTTCCCACTGGATCCCACCATCCAGGTACCCTTCCCACTGGATCCCACCATCCAGGTACCCTTCCCACTGGATCCCACCATCCAGGTACCCTTCCCACTGGATCCCACCATCCAGGTACCCTTCCCACTGGATCCCACCATCCAGGTACCCTTCCCACTGGATCCCACCATCCAGGTACCCTTCCCACTGGATCCCACCATCCAGGTACCCTTCCCACTGGATCTCACCATCCAGGTACCCTTCCCACTGGATCCCACCATCCAGGTACCCTTCCCACTGGACCCCACCATCCAGGTACCCTTCCCACTGGATCCCACCATCCAGGTACCCTTCCCACTGGATCCCACCATCCAGGTACCCTTCCCACTGGATCTCACCATCCAGGTACCCTTCCCACTGGATCTCACCATCCAGGTACCCTTCCCACTGGATCCCACCATCCAGGTACCGTTCCCACTGGATCCCACCATCCAGGTACCCTTCCCACTGGATCTCACCATCCAGGTACCCTTCCCACTGGATCCCACCAAGTGGACGAAAAGCTCCAAGGGCCTTGCCTCAAGGAGATCACCCACAGAAGACTCAAGACGTTTTCTCAAGAGATGTAACATGGCTCCCACCAACAGGAGTTCTCTGTAAGCTTCTGGCTGTCCTGGAACTCGCTCTGAAGACCAGGCTGGCCTCAAACGCATAGAGATACACCTGTCTCTCCTACCTCCCAAAGTGCTGGGATTAAAGGCATGTGCCACCACCAACCACCTGGATTGGCCAGGGCTGCTGCTGCTGCTCTGGCATCACTGCTACCACCATTGCTCTGGTCCCTCCACCTGGTACTGAATTCAGTTTGGAGATATGAATAATATTGAAATATTGTTTTGTGCTGTTCTGCTTTATTGAAAAGCTGGCTCTAAAGTTGAGTATGGCTCCCCACTTTCCCCTACTTACTCCCAGACTCAAGCATGTCTGTTTAAAAGTTTGTTCCAAAATTTTTCTGTGGTAGTTAGAAGACCCCCCTAACTTTGTGACAGGGGGCAAAAGCAGAACAACCAAAGAAACTGGACTAAAACTTTTCCTAAGATATGAACCTTAGCTGGGTGCAGTGGTGCACGCCTGTAATCCCAGCACTTGGGAGGCTTAAGGAGGCTGATCTCTGTGAGTTCAAGGCCAGCCTGTTCTACAAAGTGAGTTCAGGACAACCAAGGCTATGCAGAGAAACACTGTGTCAAAAAAAAAAAAAAAGATAAAAATGTTATCACAAGATTTATAAGACTATTATTGTTTGAACTTTCTGTACCTCAAGATTTATAACTTTATTGAATATGATATAAAAATCTGTAAACTCTATAATACAAGTTGACTTAAAACTAGTAACAGGGATGATAATTAAATTAGTTTTACTACATAGAGAAACCTTGCCTTGAATAACTAAAAAAAAAAAAAAAACTAAAGTAGTTTTATACGTAGGTAATTTTTTTTTAAGATTTATTTTACGGGGTCCTAGAAACCTACAAGTAGAACATTATGATAGGCAGATTTGGGCCCAGGGGTCCCGCTCAAACTAAGGCACCAGCCAAGGACAATACAGGCCGTAAAGCTTTAAAACCCTACCCAGATCTAGCCAATGGTCAGAACATTCTCCACAATAGAGTGGAGAGTGGGATATGACTTTCTCACATACTCTGGTGCCTCACCTTTGACCATGTCCCCTGAAGGGGGAGACATGGTGGCACTCAGAGGAAGGACAGCAGGTTACCAAGAAGAGACTTGATACCCTATGAGCATATACAGGGGGAGGTAATCCCCCTCAAGAACAGTCATAGGGGAGGGGAGTAAGGGGAAAATGGGAGGGAGGGAAGAATGGGAGGATACAAGGGATGGGATAACCTTGAGATGTAGCAAGAATAAATTAATAAAAAAAGGAAAAAAATTATTTTATGAGTGCTCTATCTGCATTTACATCTGCGTGCCAGAAGAGGGCATCGGATACCTGTATTGATGGTTTTGAGCCACCATGTGGTTGCTAGGAATTGAATTTAGGACCTCTGGAAGAGCAGGCAGTGCTCTCAACCTCTGAGCCATCTTTTCATCCCTACATAGGTAATCTTAAAAGGATATGTACCTAGAGCCGGGTGTGGTGGCCCACGCTTTTAATCTTAGCACTCGGGAGGCAGAGGCAGGCGGATTGCTGTGAGTTTGAGGCCAGCCTGGTCTACAAACTGAGTCCAGGACAGCCAAAGCTACACAGAGAAACCCTGCCTCAAAAAACAAACAAACAAACAAGCAAACAAACAAAAGGATATGTACCTAATGGGCTCATTGTGGAGTAAATAAGCTTATGGCTTGACACCACCTTAGCTAATGATCTCATCAGGATGAAAGCAACAACGGGAAAGGGAAAAGGAAAAACTTTTACTCCTTCTCTCATGATTTATATCTTCTTTTCAATCAATGATTCATAAAACTGGAGAACTCAAAACCTACCAGTCTATGAAAGTAGAAAAACAAAAAAACCAAACCAAGCTGGATGTGGCGGCACACACTCGTAATCCCAGCACTCAGGGAGGCAGGAACAGGTGGATCTCTGTGTGTTCGAGGCCAGCCTGGTCTACAAAGCGAGGCCAGGAAAGCCAGGACTACACAGAGAAACCCTGCCTTAAAACAACAAAAATATAAATAAATAAATAAAGACAGAGAGAGAGAGAGAGAGAGAGAGAGAGAGAGAGAGAGAGAGAGAGAGAGAGGGAGAGACTATGATAGAAGCTTGAGCCTTGTGCATGCTGCCTCACTCCCTGTGACTTCCTATGTGTGTCACTACTGCTATATTTAGAAGGCCTTGTTTCTTTTATCCTCTCTAATGCTCCCCGCCCCTGTCTGCATGTACACCTGTAAGCCAGAAGAGGGCAGCAGACCACATTATAGATGGCTGTGAGTCACCGTGTAGTTGCTAGGAATTGAACCAGCGTAACTCAGAACCTCTGGAAGAGCAGCAGTGAGTGCTCTTAATCTCTGAGCCATCTCTCCAGTGCCCCACCCCCACCCCAGCTCTTACACTCATTTTACCTCCTCTTCCTCAGTGTTCCCTGGGCTACGAGGGGAGGTATTTGATGGAGACATCCCGCTTAGCACTGAGCATTCCAAAGTCTCTCTGCCTAATGTCTGACTGTGGGTCTCTGTTCCCATCTGCTGCTAAAGGAAGCTTCCCTGACGGCTGAGTACAGCAGAATGTCATGCCGGGTGTGGTGGTGCACGCCTTTCATCCTAGCAATCGGGAGGCAGAGGCGGGCGGATCGCTGTGTGTTCAAGGTTCGAGGCCAGCCTGGTCTACAAAGCAAGTCCAGGACAGCCAAGGCGACAGAGACAAACCCTATCTCAAAAAAAACACAAAAAACAAACAAAAAGGCGTGGGGCGTCGAGGGGTGGGTGGGGCAGGGCTGGAGAGAAGGCTCCGAGGTTAAAAGCTCTTCCAAAGGTCTTGAGTTCAATTCCCAGCAACCGCATGGTGGCTCACAACCATCTATAGTGAGATCAGGTGCCCTCTTCTGGTGTACAGGTTTACGTGCAGGCAGAAGACTGTACACATAATAACTGAGATGGCGGGGAGAGGGAGAGTGTGTTACGTGAGCCTCAGACTGCCTGGAGAAAAACAATTCTCACAGAGCAGTCCTGGATGCATATTACACGGAGCACAGCTGGTAATCATCTTAAATCCCAGCACTCAGGAAGGCAGTGGCAGGTGGATCTCTGTGAGTTTGAGGCCAGCCTGGATAGCCAAGACGACACAGAGAAACCCTGTCTCTGTCTCAAAATGCAAAATGCAAAAAAAAAAAAAAAAAAAAAAAAAAGTTGGAGGCCAGCCTGGGTTACAGAATGAGTTCCAGGACAGCCAAGGCTACACAGAGAAAGCCTGTCTTGAAAAATCAAAAGAAGGAGGAAGAGGAAGAAGAAGAGGAGGAGGGAGAGGAGGAGGAGGAGAAGGAGGAGGAGGAAGAGGAGGAGAACAAGAACGAGAACACAAGAAGGAGCAGAGGCAGATGGATCTCTGAGTTCGAGGCCAGCCTAGTCTACAGAGTGAGTTCCAGGACCGCCAAGGCTAAACGAGAAAACCTGTCTCAAAAAAACTAATAATAATAATAACAACAATATTGTTGTTGTTGTTGTTGTTTTAAGGGCTGGTAAGATGGCTCAGTGTTCCAGATTACTGGCTACTCTTCCAGAATATATATATATGATATAAATGGTCTGGAATTTGCTGGGTAGACAAGGCTGGCCTCAAACTCATTTCTTTAAAGATTTATTTTATTTCTCTAGGTGGTGGTGATGATGCAGGCCTTTAATCCCAGCACTCAGGAGACAGAGGCTAGCCTTATCTACAGGTTGGATCCATGACCAAAACAAACTTTTATTGTGTTTGTGAGTATGTGCACATTCCTGCAGGAGGCCAGAGATGTTGGAAGTCATGGGTGGGGCTGGAATTACAGACAGCCGTGAGATACCCAATGTGACTGTAGGAACCAAGCAAACTCAGGTTCTCAACGAGAACAGCGTCCACTCTTAACTGCTGAGCCACCTCTCCAGACACCAGAAAATTCACTTTACAGTTCACATCAAACAGTCTTCTAGGTTGGCTGGAGGACACAGAGGGTAATGGCATTTCCTATACATGCAGAAGAACACACACACACACTCACACACACACACTCTCACACACACACACACACACACACACACATAAATATTAAACAAATGCAATAAATAAATAAATATTCCTAAACCCAAACTAGTAGTTCACTTTTAAAAATAATACTTGAACCGGGCGTGGTAGCACACACCTTTAATCTCAGCACTGGGGAGGCAGAGGCAGGTGGATCGCTGCGCGTTCGAGGCCAGCCTGGTCTACAGAGTGCAGGACAACCAGGACTACACAGAGAGAACCTTTCTCAAAAAACAAAAACAAAAACAAAACTTGAACTTTAGCCACATTTCAGAATAATTACAGAACTAAGACTTCAAGTCATTTCCTAATGTCTACTGCCCTCTAGTGGAAATCGATTGATAAAACCAGTGCCCCATTTATATACAGTACTGTTTGTAGGTACAATGTTTTCCTATTGTCTCCACAGTAACCACAAACAGATACTGTTATTGAAGTTCACTTTAATATATTTACTTGTTTAATATATTTACCTTTAACTCCTAATCCTCTGGTCTCCACCTTTACAGGTTTCGTTTGTTTGTTTGTTTGTTTTTGGTGTTTTGAGACAGGATTTCTCTGGACTGTCCTGGACTCACTATGTAGACCAGGCTGGCCTCGAACACACAGCAATTTGCCTTCCTCTGCCTCCCAAGTGCTAGGATTAAAGGTGTGTGCCATCACGGCCGGCACAAAGCAAAGGCTTTTAATCCCAGCACTTAGGAGGCAGAGACAGGTAGATCTCCATGAGCTCAAGGCCAGCCTAGTTTGCATATCAAATTTCAACCCAGCTAGGGCTACAGGTGAGACCCTATTTCAAAAAACAGAGTTAAGGGGTTGCCTACTACAGTGCTTGTTATGTCCCTAGTGCCATAAAACAAATGACACTCTGGACAGCTGTGTTTAATAGAATTGAATAAAGCAAGTAAAGCCTCTCCTGGGAGGGCCACACCACACCAAGTTGGCGACTTGAATGCGAATGGTTTCCATACGTTTGCGTGTTCGATTGCTTTGTTCCCGGTTGGTTGGACCCGTTTGTGAAGAATCAGAGGGTGTGGTTTTGTTGAAAGAGGCGTGTCACCGAGGTGGGCCTTTGAGGTTCCTAAAGCCCACCCATTCCCAGGCAACACTGTCTTTTTTTTTTTTAAAGATGTATTTATTCATTATGGATACAGATCTCGTTATAGATGGTTGTGAGCCACCATATGGTTGCTGGGAATTGAACTCATGACCTTTGGAAGAGCAGTCAGTGCTCTTAACCTCTGTGCCATCTCTCTAGCCCACAACACTCTGTCTTATGTCTGGGTTGAGAAGTAAGCTCTCAGCTACTTCTCCAGAGCCATGCCTGTCTGCCTGTCTGCCTGTCTGCCTGTCTGCCTGTCTGCCTGCTGCCATGCTCCCTGCCTTGATGACCATGTTCCATATAGACCCTCTGGAACTATACCTTTCAAATTAAGGGCTTTCTTTCATAAGTTGCTTTGGTCATGATGTTTTATAACAATAACAGAAAAGTAACTAAATGTTACACAGAGAAACCCTGCTTCAAAAAACTAAAAATAAATAAATAAATAAATAAATAAAAATAAAAAAGCTGGGCAGTGGTGGTGCACACCTTTAATCCCAGCACTTGGGAGGCAGAAGCAGGTAGATCTCTGTGAGTTCAAGGCCAGCCTAGTCTACAGAGTCCAGGACAGCCAAGGCTAACACAGAGAAACCCTGTCTCGGAAAAACCAAAAATTAAAAAAAAAAAAAAAAGGGCAAGGAGTATCTGCAGACAGGGAAGGTGAGTCATAGACACGGTGTAACTGGTTAGTTGGTTGACTAGCTCAGCTGCTATGATTGGCTGAGAGTCAGCTATGTGTCACGAAATATCACTTCTAAATTAGGCCTTCTCTTGGTTTTTACACTCTGGGTCACAGGTCATTGCACGGAGACTCATAGTACAGATAAAGCTTCTGCCAGAGCCCGGTGTGCTGAGGCCTGTAATCTCAGCACTAGGAGAGGCAGAGGCAGGAGGATCTCTGAGTTCCAGGCCAGCCTAGTCTACAAAGTGAGTCCAAGACAGCCAAAGCTACACAGAGAAACCCTGTCTCCAAAACAAACAAAGCCTCTGCCAGCTTTAACTGGACCCTTGGTAACCCCTGTGTTGTGCAGCAAAGTTAAAGATGTATTAACTGAACAGATGGCTAGTTTCTGCCACTCCAAAAGCTAAGCATGTCCCTGGATAGCATCTGAAACCCACCGTGGAGACGTCCCTGCTTATTGGATCTTTCCACCCATGTTTTGACTGTCATGGATTTCTGGCTTTCCTTTGTCCTGTCACTATAGGCCATGAGGCTCTTCCCTCAGAACATGTATTTAGGGCCACCTGAATCCTCCCATGTTCCCCAAGGCCTGGCTCGAGAATGTATTCTCTCTTATTCCCTTTGAGGCGAGAGCCTGTGTTCGCATCAGCAAAGCCACGAGACTAAGACATTCCAGCTGCTTCCAATCCAAGAGGATACCTAGAAGTGTTAGCTGTGCTGGTCAAAGCTAGGGACATGTTTCATAATGCTGGGGAGGGGCAGTGACTCCAAGTGGAGAGCCTCTCTCTCTCTCTCTCTCTCTCTCTCTCTCTCTCTCTCTCTCTCTCTCTCTCTCTCACACACACACACACACACACACACACACACTAGCTAAGCCATAACAGAAGCAAGCTAGAGAGCACACAGTAAGAAGAGGGTTTACCCCTTTGGCACTGGTTTGTACTCTGTGGATTTACACTGAAAAGGCATGTGAGAAAATCAATTCAAAAAATAGCTGGTTTCTTCCAACTTAAATACGTATTTGTGTGTCCTGAGTGTCCGCCGTGTGGCAGCTCCAGAAATAAATAGGACACAGCCTGGAGTGTCACGGATGACAGTGTTGCTACTGAGGGACCTTTGTTCCTCTGTGGAGCTGTGAGAGAAAATAGGAAAACAAGTGTGGAGGCCTGAGGACTGTCTATAAGAAGCACAATTCAAGAAAGATGCACTGATGTGGACCCTAATTTTCCTCACATTTAAGTATTCTTTGTTTCCCCATCACTAAATAATTCCATGTATAGACCAAAAGTTCCAGAAGCAATCATGAGGTGACAGCAGTGGGTACTGAAGAAATGCTGGGTAAGACGAAGCCAAATTGAGTGGCTGAATGAGTCAAGACAGAGGTTGACAAGAGATCGTTGACTTAATCTTGTGCTGCTCCTGTTATGGGAAAAACGCAAAGAACAGGTACCTGTGCCCTCGAGGAAAATCTGAAGCATTCACTTTGCCTCTGACTCAGGGAGAGCTCTTCAAAGCCTGAGCCCAGGGCTAGAGTTTCTTGCAACTTTACTAATATGCAGCATCTTCCCTTTTTACCTTTTTCTGTCATTTTGGTGGCCTTAATTCTTAGCCTAAGTGACTTGGGGCGGGATGTTGAAGGGGTGAACCGACATTTCCCGCAGTGAGAATGTTTCCAGATGCTGAGAGGAGGGTGATGTCCATCAAGTGGCGTTTTCCCAGGTTGCCGTGGATTTGCCTGCCTGGGGAAGCCAGTTTACTGTCTCAGCCCTTCTTACAGAGGATTTAGGTTTGATTTCCAGCATCTAATTCCAACCCTCTTCTGCCCTCCTCGGGCTACTGCGTGTACTTGGTGCACATACAGGCAAGCAAAATATTCACACAGTAATGGCCAATAAGTGCTGTAAAACAAAAAGCCTTTTAGACATGAAAAAAAAAAAAAGCTTATTCAGAATCCCTACTGGGCCGGGCGTGGTGGCGCACGCCTTTAATCCCAGCACTCCGCGGAGGCAGAGGCAGGTGGATCGCTGTGAGTTCGAGGCCAGCCTGGCCTACAAAGCGGGTCCAGGCCAGCCAAGGCTACACAGAGAAACCCTGTATCGAAAAACAAAAACAAAAACAAAAACAAAAACAAACAAACAAACAAAAACCAGAATCCCTACTGGACCCAAGGCTGCATCTAATAATGGAACCCAGTGACATCACTCACCCAAGATAACCAAACACAGTCCCAGAACCCCATGGTGCCCACTGGACAGTATATAAGTGGAGACCAAGAGCAATGCCACCTTGATCTGTCTTGCAGCTGGAGAGTCTCCCACAGGATCCTGACCCTCAATCAGAGACTTCTGTTAGAGACTGGTCCTGACTTTCAGCTAACTACATCATATAGGTGGGCAGCCTTGGGGAGATCTGCTTAGGACTATGGTTAGGGATTTAGAGTGTGAACCTTGTGAGATGACCCTCAGGATAATAAGATTTAACTTATTATATTATTAAATTATTATTTATTATTCTTATTAATATTATTAGATTATTAGATTCTTCTCCTCCTCCTCCTCCTCCTCCTCCTCCTCCTCCTCCTCCTCCTCCTCCTTCTTCTTCTTCTTCTTCTTCTTTCTGAGACAGAGTTTCTCTGTGGAGTCCTGGCTCTCCTGGACTCCCTTTGTAAACTAGGCTGGCCTTGAACTCACAGAGGCCTGCCTCTGCCTCCTGAGTGCCAGGATTAAAGGTGTGCACTACCATCCCCAGCTGAAATCTCCCTTCTTGCTTGTGACACACACACATAAAATAAAGATCATGTGGGGGCCGGGCATCATGGCACACACCTTTAATCCCAGCACTTGGGAGGCAGAGGCAGGTGGATCTCTGTGAGTTAGAGGCCAGCCTGGTCTACAAAGAGAGTCTAGAACAGCCAAGGCTACACAGAGAACCCATCTCGAGAAACAAAACAAAAACAAAACAACCCCTCCCCCCAAAAAAGACCACATGGGTCAAAAGCAAATGCTAGGGTTATAGGTGTGAGGTACCACACCAGGCCCCTTATTTTCTTTCATAAATTCCTTGTTGCCACTGCTACAACTGAGTAACATACACCCCTACCTCCAACAAGACCTTCCTCCCTCACCCCCTCACTCCCACCTCACCCCACCCTACCCTGCCTTCCCCAGGTCACCATCAGCAAAAACCTGGCTCCTGCTTCCTGGCATGAGGCAGCCCTGGCAAGCCTTGGTCTTACCATGAAACCTGTGGGAAATTTCACATTCTCCAAGAGGCACACCCAGGCCTAGTGAATGACTTCTTTCTCTTCACTCCCATGAGTGGGTTTGTAAATTCCTACTTATTCATACGCGCTCATTCAAAACAATATCCGTGATCACAACCCTTGGGCAATTGAACCATAGGCTCAGGAAGTCAAGGCTGCACAAGACATATGACGTCAATCTGGGCTATTTGATACCCTGCCTGACTCGAAAGAAAGAAGGAAAGAAAGAAAGAAAGAAAGAAAGAAAGAAAGAAAGAAAGAAAGAAAGAAAGAAAAGTGCTAAAGACAGTTCAGGTTTTTGTGTACTACCATGACTGATCTCTGAGACCTTTTCTTTCTTTGTTTGGGGGGAAACTTTGAGGCAGTGTCTTACTGTGTACCTCTGGCTGTCCTGGAACTCACTATGTAGACAAGGCTAGTCTCAAACTCCCAGAGCGCATGCCTTTAATCCCAGCACTCGGGAGGCAGAGGCAGGCAGATCGAAGTGAGTTCAAGGCCAGCCTAGCCTATAAAGGGAGTCCAGGACAGCCAGGCTGTTACGCAGAAAAACCCTGTCTTGAAAAACCAAATAATAACAATTCTTTCTTTCCCTGCCCACCCCCAGTGTCTTACTGTGTAGCACTGTCTTGGATGTGCACACCAGGTATTAAGTGGTCCATGGGACTCAGCCTTTGCAATACTAGGACCCCCACCACTTCATGGGGTCCAGGTAAGGGAGTTAAACCAAGAATGTTCGGGGGCTGGAGAGATGGCTCAGTGGTTAAGAGCACTGCCTGCTCTTCCAAAGGTCCCGTGTTCAATTCCCAGCAACCACATGGTGGCTCACAACCATCTATAATGTAACCTGATGCCCTCTTCTGGCCCGCAGGTGTACAAGCAGACAACACTGTATACATAATAATAAATCTTTATTAAAAAAAAAAAAACCAAGAATGTTCAGTTTCTTGTCATTGGAATGAATCCCTCACACAGAGTCAAGAGGCACACATGGGAACAGGTAAAAGACTGCTTAACAGAGGGATCGCTGATGTTATATAGGGGAAAGTTGATTAGGCCGAAGAGTCCTGTCCTAGGGATGGTAAGCTTGTTCTTGCCACTTCTGGAGGTCAGAATCTGAATGGTACTGGAAAATTGTTAGGGTCAGAGCCTGGCCGCTGGCCAGTGGCCACCATAACAAGCCAGGTTAGGCTGCCCATCTCAAATAACCAAATTAAAGGGAAAAGGTAATAGAGAAAAACAAAAAGGAGAGGTTTATTCCACGGAGCCTCATTGGGAAGGAGAATAAAGAGGTACAGTGACCACCACAAGTCCATCTTTGGACTCCTGACACATGGCTTAGGTTTAAATAGAGAGCAAGAGATATGTCCCACTAAGTAGCCCAGCCAAGGTACGGGCCTGCCTATCATCATTGCCCAAACTAGCCTCTCCTACCAGGTGGGTGAGGGTTTGAAAATTGATGAAGACTCTAGAGTCAGATAGTATGTAAAGGCAAGAGCGTTTATTCTGCAGAGACAGCCTGCCCTCAGGGGTCAACACCACCCATACAAAATGGTGGCGAAGACCAGAGTTCAAGCTCCCAGGCTCTTCTAAAGGCTTCTAGCAGAATGCTGCTACTGTGACTCTAGGTAGGATTGCTTGGTGGGGGAGGTGCTCCTTCCCTCCCCCCCACCCCCCCTCCCCTCCCCAACACCCTTTCCCATCCCCCCCAGTTGCCCAGCTAGGATAGGCTGGTGCAGGGGTGCGGCTACCCGACTTCCGCCGTGGGCCTGGGCTACATGACTTTGTGACTTCTGTCACAGGCCCCCTGGTAATGTTCAAGCCTCATAGTTTAAGAAGTTGTGAGCACTGAGACAAGCTCCTCCTCGTTTTCTGTTTTTTGTTTGTTTGAAGATTTATTCGTTTTATGTGAGGGCTGTATCTGCGCATTCACCTACATGCCAGAAGAGGGCATCAGACCCCAGTATAGATGGTTGTGAGCCACCATGTGGTTGCTGGAGTTGAACTCAGGACCTTAACCTCTGAGCCATCTCCCCAGCCCCAAGCTCCTTGTTTTTGGTCATAAACAGGGCCTCTGGCTTTTCCTTCTCTCAGCAAGAGGTTCCAGGGGAAATTCCACTTTCTTGGGGGCCATTGTTTCAATAGTCTCGTAGCCATAAGGGAGGAGCACAAATGTCCTTTTTGCCCGCAGACAAGGTTTCTCTGTGTAGTCTTTGATGTCCTGGAACTTGCTCTGTAGAGCAGGATGGCCTTGACCTACATTGATCCTGCTGACTGTGCCTCCTGAGTGCTGGGATTAAAGGCATGTGCCTCCACAGCCTGGCTCACAGATGTCATGGATTTTTTTGGTTTTTGAGACCGGCTTTTTCTGTGTGGCTTTGGCTGTCTTAGACTGTTTATAGACCAGGCTGGCCTTGAACACACAGAGCTCCACCTGCCTCTGCCTCCTTGAGTGCTGGGATTACAGGTGTGTGCCACCCTACCCATCAGAAGTAAGTGATCTTAGAGGCTACAAAAGACCAAACCCCAAGAGGACAGGAACACAGATGCTGGCCAGAGCTCTAGGGAAATGTAAGAGCATTCTCACTTTGGTACTTAAAATGGGGCTAGGGAAGGGCAGAAGCAACTCAAACAGGAAACAAGAGCAGTTTAGAAGACTGTTGTCAGGACCTGTTCATCAGTATTTTTCCTTTTCTAAATTGTATTTATTTATTTATTTATTTTTGGTTTTTTTTTGAGACAGGGTTTCTCTTGTATTCCTGGCTGTCCTAGACTCACTTTGTAGTACAGGCTGGCCTGGAACTCACAGAGATCCACCTGCCTCTGTTTCCCCAGTGCTGGGATTACAGACATGTCCACTAAATTGTATTTGTTTTATTATGTATTTGCTTGCTTGCTTGCTTGTTTTCTGAGACCAGGTATCACTATGTAGCTGTGGCCAATCTGGAACTCACTCTGTAGACCAGGTTGACTTTAAACTCACAGAGGTCCACTTGCCTCCTGAGTGCTAAGATTAAGGGTTTGTGGTACCATACTCTCTTTAAAAAAAAAAAGTGGGGGGTAGAGGTAGGAAGCTCTCAAAAATAAATAAAAATTAAAAAGTACCTAGTAAGTTCCAGCTTAGCCAGAAATACAAAGTGAAACCCTGTCTCAAAAAAAATGGAGGGAAAACACCCAGGAGGGCTGGAAAAGTGACTCAGCATTTATGAGCACTTTTTTTTTTTTTTCGGTTTTTCGAGACAGGGTTTCTCTGTGTAGCCTTGGCCATCCTGGACTCACTTTGTAGACCAGACTGGCCTCGAACTCACAGCGATCCGCCTGCCTCTGCCTCCCGAGTACTGGGATTAAAGGCGTGCGCCACCACGCCCGGCTTATGAGCACTTTTTCAAGGGTGTAGGTCTGGTTCCCAGCATCCACATGACAGTTCGTATCTGCCTGAAACTCCCTTTCAGGGAATCTGCTGCCTTCTTCTGGCTTCTGTGGCACTAGCACGCAAATGGTACACATACATATATGGAAACACTCATAGATACACATGGGGGGAAAAGTCTAAGAAACAAGGGATTGGAAAGTTAGCTCAGTGGTTAAGAGCACCAACTGCTCTACTAGAGGACCTGAGTTCAATTCCCAGCACCCAGTTGGCTCTCAAGAGTCTGTAACTTCAATGCCAAGGCATCTGATGCCTCCTCTTCTATCTGCTATGGGCACCAGTCTTTCCAGACATACATGGAGGCAAAACACCCATACACATAAGATAAAAATAATAACAAAACTTAAAAAAAGAAAAGAAAGAAAGAAACAGGCTGGAGAGATGGCTCAGTGGTTAAGAGCACCGCCTGCTTTTCCATAGGTCCTGAGTTGAATTCCCAGCAACCACATGGTGGCTCACAGCCATCTATAATGTGATCTGATGCCCTCTTCAAAGATAAAGTACTCATATACAATAAACAAATTTTAAAAAAGAAAGAAAGAACCTCTTTAATCTCAGCACTCGGGAGGCGAATCACTGAGTTCAATGCCAGCCTGGTCTACAAAGCCAGTCCAGGACAGCCAAGGCTATACTGAAAAACCAAAGAAAGAAAAAAAGAATCTCGTCTCTTGGGTAGTTAAACTCTTTTTTTTTTTTTTTTTTTGGTTTTTCGAGACAAGGTCTCTCTGTGTAGCTTGGCTGTCCTGGACTCACTTTGTAGACCAGGCTGGCCTCGAACTCACAGCGATCCACCTGCCTCTGCCTCCCGAGTGCTGGGATTAAAGGTGTGCGCCACCACGCCTGGCCTTGTTAAACTCTTATATTTCTGAAATCCATCATTCCTCCCACTCAAAGCCCTGCTGTCCGGTTTAATACTGTTTTTCTAGCACTGGCATTCCCAGCTTTGCTTTAAACAGCAGAGAAGACGACGGAGGGAGGCTGCAAACCAGCAGCTGCTTTCCAGATCTCAGCCTGGCATAGAGGAGGGGAAAGGGTCTCAAAAGCCCCCTCCCACAGGTTCTTAACTGTCCCTGAGCTAATCTTCCCTGCCCAAATTACAAGGGAAATTATTTCCCAGTCTTTAATGTAGGACCACAGTTTGTCTTGGAATCTGTCTCTTCATCTGCCGGCTTCATCTCGACCCACAGAGATTTAGCAAAGGAAGCTCCACCACCTTCCCAGTCCCAGGGTTGAGTTTGATTGCTCTCAGACAGCTGCTTAGGGAAGTCTCCTTGCAGATGATTTCCATCAGGTTCAAGAAACCTCAGAGAGCTTTAAAAATGGGCTGGAACTGTTGGGTCTCAGCCTGCGGGAAAAATCGAATCAGGGTTCACCTGAAAGAGGGAGTGGGGATTGAAAGTAGGATACAGAGACACGAGAAGTAACAAATCAAGTCAGGAAATTTCTGATCAAGATTCACTTTATTGCCAACTAGCAGGAACATATATAGAGCAAGGTCAATAGGATCTATTCTAATCTCACTTACCCTAGCCCCCGGGCAAGAATACAATAGCCTAAATCGCTCCCTGTAGAACTTCCTAGTTCTCTGAGTAGTTCCCTGTAAGAACTTCCTAGATCCTCTGGGTGGGTCCAAACTGGGACTTCCCTACTTCTTTCAAAAGTAAATAGTCTGGCCAGGCGTGGTGGCACACGCCTTTAATCCCAGCACTCGGGAGGCAGAGGCAGGCAGATCGCTGTGAGTTTGAGGCCAGCCTGGTCTACAAAGCGAGGCCAAGACAGCCAGGGATAACAGAGAAACCCTGTCTCAAAAAAAAAAAAAAAAAAAAAAAAGTAATAGTCCAAGGATAGCCTGGAACACAAGACCTCGTGAGCTGACCTTTGGGTCAGCAACTCGAAGGTCACAGCATGCAGCCTAAGCACAGGATTTCTGACATAGCAGAACTTGGCATGGCTCAGAGGTTAAGAGCACTGTCTGCTCTTCCAGAGGTCCCGAGTTCAAGTCCCAAAAACCTCATGGCTGCTCACAACCATCTATAATGTGATCTGATGCCCTCTTCTGGAGCTCAGGTGTACATGCAGGCAGAGCAGTGTATACACAATAAATAAATCTTTTAAAAAAGAAAACCAGAGCATTGATTCTAGCCAGGCATGGTGGGACACACCTTTAATCCCAGCACACCCCAGGCAGAGGCAGAGAGATCACTGTGAGTTTGAAGCCAGCCTGGTTTACAAAGCAAGTCTAGGACAGCCAGGACTATAAGAGAAACCCTGTTTTGAAAAAGAAGCTGGGGATGGTAGTGCACGCCTTTAATCCCAGCAGCACTGGGGAGGCAGAGGCAGGCAGATTGCTGTGAGTTCGAGGCCAGCCTGGTCTACAAAGTGAGTGCAGGACAGCCATGGCTACACAGAGAAACCCTGTCTCGGGGGAAAAACTGTAGGCTCAATTTTCTTAACCAATATATTTTATTAACAACTTAATAAGTGAGCATACGTCACTTATAACCCGACTTACCAGGACAATAGGAAGAGAGGATTAAGGAACACAATAACAAAACCATAAGGATATCAGCTCCAAGGAACGATTCTCCCGGCATAATCAGCAGAATTTCTTCTGCTGGAACCTGGAGTAACCAGAACCCGGAACCTCAGCAAGAGCTGGAGCCCCGAAGCCTTCCCTCGAGCAGTTTTCTCTAGGAGCATCTAGAAGTGGAGCTATGAACAGCCAAAACTATCTGAAGTTTCCAAAAGGCCCCACCTCCAGTTCTGGGCTCATTTATATATCTCCTCCCAGAGTCTGTTCATGGGATCTTTTCAGCTAGCAACAATCAAGCTCCAGCACGAGGTGGTCGGTCTTCTAATGGATTAACCTCACCTGTTCTCTCACAAGACTGTTCCGATCCTGCACTTGGGATCCTAAAAAACAGGTTTATCTCTCCTTCAAGAGAGCACTGATTCAAAGCTCTAGCCTGATCTCTATCTGGAGTCTCTGTCAGTGTTAGCAGCTGGCAGCTGCCACAGGTGTAGGGAGGATCACTGCAGTGATTTCACAGAAAAAAAGAGAGGATGGAATTCCAGGGGGCCTTAGTGACAGTCTTTGTTCACATCCTAAGTCCATCAGACAGATGAAGCTGAGCCTTAGCCAAGCTTATTCAAAGAGCTAGCCTGGGCTACATATATCTTCTCAAAAGAAGGAGGGGAGGCCTAGGAAGCTGCACATAGTGCCAAAAAGCCTTAATCCCAATACTTAAAGGCAGAGGCAGCCAGTCTGGTCTACATAGCAAATTCCAGTGAGATCCTGTCTCAAAAACAAACAAAAACCAGAAAAGCACCTGGGCTATGTGAGCCCAGTCTCAGATAACTAAAACTAAACCACCAGGAGGTAGAGATAAAATGATCAGGGATTTAAGGCCAGCCTCTGTTACATTATAAGTCTGAAGCCAACCTGGACTATATCATCGAAACAAAATCACAAACACCCTAAAAGTAAAATTAACAAAGGCACAGTTGTTCTGCACTGTTCAGGGAATAAAGACAAGACGGGAAGTCAGGATATGTTAAACTAGATCCAGCTTGCTTTTTTTAAAAAAAATATTTTATCTTAAATTGTGTGCAGCTGGGCAGTGGTGGCACACACCTTTAATCCCAGCACTTGGGAGGCAGAGGCAGGTGAATCCCTGTGAGTTCAAGGCCAACCTGGTCTACAAAGAGAGTCCAGGAGTACTGGGGTTCTGTGTAACAAAGAAACCTTGTCTCAAAAAAACAAAACAAAACAAAAAAATGTGTGTAGCCGGACGGCGGTGGCAGATGCCTGTAATCCCAGCACTTGGGAGGCAGGACCGCTGTGAGTTCAAGGCCAGCCTGGTCTACAAAGCAAGTCCAAGACAGCCAAAGCTACACAGAGAAACCCTGTCTCAAAAAAAAAACAAAAGAAAAAAACGCTGTGTGTATGTGTGTGGTGGGTTATGTGCACACAGGAACAGGGCCAACAGCGGCCAGGAGAGTGTACTGGATCCTCTGGAGCCTGAGTTGTAGACAGTTGTGAACCACCCAACACAGATGCTGGGACCACCCTCAAGTGCTCTACAAGAGCAATACTGCTCTTAACCCCTGAGCCACATTCCACGTCTGGAATAGTTCTGAAGCGCCAGACAAAGGGGATGTCAAGGAGTCTGAGTCATCACGGAAGTCATTACCTGTATGTGTCTCTACTGGCAGCTTCCTCAGTGTGCATTCTCTGAACATGTCCTCAGTGTAAAACATGTGTGGCCCTTTCTGACTTAATTTAGAAAGTCACATGACACTGGTTCCTCAGTGAGCCAGTCAGCCTGATTCAGAGAGAGGGAGAGAGAGAGAATATTTGGGCCCCAGCTTTTTTAATGAGGAAATAGTACCCATTCCTCAACACTTTTCCTGCTCTGTCAGCTGTGATTCTAATTATTTTCGGTTTTAGCCATAACATAGATTGAACCTAGGGACTCCAGTGTGCTAGGAAAGAGCTCTACATTAGCTGGGCCCAGTGGCACATGCCTGTAATCCCAGCACTCCAAAGGCAGAGGCAGAGGCAGATGGATCATTCTGTAGACCAGGCTGGCCTCAAACTCACAGAGAGATATGCCTGCTTCTGCCTCCTGAGTGCTGGGACTAAAGGTGTGTGCTACAACCACCATCCGTCGTTAAATCTTTTTTACATTTTGTTTTCTTTGGCTTTCCCTGAAAACTTATCTTATGTGCATGGTGTTTTACCTGCATGCACGCATGCCTGTGTACCACATGTGTGACAGGTGCCTGAGGAGATCAGAAGAGAGCACCGGCTCCCCCAGGAGATGGAGTTGTAGACAGTTGTGAGTGTGAGTGCTGGCAAGTGAGTTTGGGTCCTCTACAAGAACAAGTGGGATTAGCTGCAGAGATAACGCCCCGGAACCTTCTTTTGTATTTTCAGTCAGTTTCTCATTAAGTTGCCCATGTAGACTTTGAACATGTGATCTTCCTGCCTCAGCCTTCCAAGTAGTTGGGATTGCAGACCTGTACCACCACACAGAGCTCTCGGTGGGGTATATATATAGTTTGGAGTGTAAGGGCTGAATCAGAATGTATAGATAGAGTCAGGCGTGGCAGCACAAGCCATTAATCCCAGCACTCGGGAGGCAGAGGCAGGTGGATAGCTGTGAGTTCGAGGCCAGCCTGGTCTACAAAGTGAGTCCAGGACAGCCAAGGCTACACAGAGAAACCCTGTCTTGAAAAATAAAACAATACAAAGTGAGTCCAGGACAGCCAAGGCTACACAGAGAAACCCTGTCTCAAAAAACCATAAAAAAATAAAACAAAAACGAAAAACAAAACAAACAAACAAAGGAATGTATAGATAGTTGAAGATGTGGGGGTGGGGGACTTTTACATTTTTAAAGTGTGTGTGTGTGTGTGTGTGTGTGTGCGCGTGTGTGTGTGTGTGTGTGTGTGTGTGCGCGTGTGTGTGTGTGTGTGTGCGCGTGTGTGTGTGTGTGTGTGTGTGTGTGTGTGTGTGTGTGTGTGTATTTGTGAATGTATGCCTTTTTGTGGCACAATGTGGGAGTCAGAGGACAGCATGCAGGAGTGTTGGGGGATGGGCTGATGTATTCTGATGCTAATTACAGTTTGCTGTCTCTGTGACCCAACTTTTGCTTAATAAAAAGCCATCCCACCTGGGCAGGGCAGGAGATAGGTGGGGCTAGGAGAGAGAGGAATTCTGGGAAAAAGGACAGCCGGGAAGAGAAAGGAGACCTGAAGGGAAGAGAGGAAGGCCTCCATGGCTTAGCTGGAGGAGAAGCACATGGCCCACGGTGTGGATGGAGAATCCGGCCCAGATGAAGAACATTAGCAAGCATTTGGGATTATGGATGGGAGGTAGCTCGATAGAAGTTATTAGAAGCAGATGGCATGGGATTGAGGCAGGGATCCCATGCCTGCCCCACTATGGGAGGTAGTTTAGAGGATTGAGATCTGCCCTGCCCCAGATTAACTAAGACTATTTTAAAATATAACAAGTGTCTGTGTCTTAATTGATCACTAGCCGGGCCTACAGGTAATACAGATAATTTATAAAACAATACAGGAGTCGGTCTGTCCCTCCACCATGTGGGTTCTAGGGATCAAATTCAGATCTTTGTAGCTGGGCTGCAACCACATCGCCACCTTGCTGGTCCTAGATATGCTAAACTTTCTTCAACAGCAAATACAGAATATTTTTCAAAGTGCTTGTGCCTATTACATCCTTGTAAATAGTGGGTGAAGTCTCCAGTTTCTCTACGTCCTTGTTAACAACTCATGTTGTTCATCTCATTTTAGGCATTTTGCCTAGTAAACAGTGGCATTGTGCTGCTTACATTTCCCCGATGACTAATGAAGCTGAGAACCATTTGAAATATTTTTAACCACTTGGAAACTCGGTGTGTGTGTGTGTGTGTGTGTGTGTGTGTGTGTGTGAGAGAGAGAGAGAGAGAGAGAGAGAGAGAGAGAGAGAGAGAGAGAGAGAGGAGTCCCTTTTCAGAGGGCCATATTAATGTCTTTTTTTTTTTTTTCTGAGATTGGGTTTCTCTGTGTAGCCTTGGCTATCCTGGACTCACTTTGTAGACCAGGCTGGCCTCGAACTCACAGTGATCCACCTGCCTCTGCAGGGCAGCCAAGGCTACCCAGAGAAACCCTGTCTTGAAAAACCAAAAAAGCCCCAGCAAGCCCAGTGATCTGAGCTCAAGCTTGCTGCCCTTTGGTACACATCTGCAATCCCATCACCCTATCATAAGATGGGGGGGGGGGAGCCAAGAAAATGACCAGACACACTCACAGCCATCGAGCTGCAGTATGCTTGCTCTGCAGTGACAAACACAAGAGAGACCCTCCTTCAACAAGGTGGAAGGAGCTCCCAAAGTGGTCCTCTGACCTCCCCATGTGTTCTGTCACACAGGCAAGCCTACACACACACACACACACACACACACACACACACACACACACACCCCATACACATACGCATCATACTTGCACACACACAAAATAATAAATAAAATAAGGTTTACAAAATATTTTAAGGTCTTCCTCACCCCCTGAAAGAAAAACGTAAACTAGAGTTTAAAATATCAGAGTTTAGCCAGAACTGAAGCACTCAGGAGGCAGAGGAAGGCGGATCTCTGAGTTCAGGCCAGTCTGGTCTTCAGAGTGAGTTCAAGGACAGCCAGGGCTATTAACAAAGAGAAGCCCTGTCTTGAAATACCAAAAAGAAATAAAAGAAAACATTAGAGTGTATCGCACATAGACTTCTCAGTTTTCCTTCCACATGGGCCCTGCCATGTAGCCAAAATCATCCTGATACTCGCCTTTTTTTTTCTTTCTTTATTTTTATTTTTATTTATCTATTTATTTGTTTTGTAGTCCTGGCTGTCTTGGAATTTCTTTGTAGACCAGGCTGGCCTTGAACTCACAGAGCTCCACCTGCATCTGCCTCCCGAGTGCTGGGATTAAGGGCATGTGCCAGCATGCCCGGCTTTTCTTTTTTTCTTTCTTTCTTTCCTTTATTTTTTTCTTAAAGATTTATTTATTTATTTATTATTAATTATACAGTGTTCTGCCTGCATGTACACCTATAGGCCAGGGCATCAGATCACATTGTAGATGGTTGTGATCCACCACGTAGCTGTTGGGGAGTGAACTCAGGTCCTTTGGAAGAGCAGGTGGCACTCTTAGCCACTGAACCATCTCTTCAGCCCCCGCTTTTTCTTTTTTTCTTTTTTGGTTTTTCGAGACAGGGTTTCTCTGTGTAGCCTTGACCGTTCTGGACTCACTTATGTAGACCAGGCTGGCCTCGAACTCTCAGCGATCCACCTACCTCTGCCTCCCAAGTGCTGGGATTAAAGGCGTGTGCCACCACCACCTGGCATCCCTCTTTTTCTTAAGATTTCTTTATTTTTATGTGCATTGGTGTTTTGCCTGCATCTGTGAAAATGCACATCCATTGGATTTGGAACTATGGACAGTTGTGAGCTACCATGTGGGTGCTGGGAATTGAACCTGGATCCTCTGGAAGAACAGCCAGTGCTCTTAAGCACTGAACCATTTCTCCAGTTCCATTCTGATATTCTTATCAAATTATATTAGCTTATCAACAACTGTACAGCTACTTATATTCATGAGGTGTTTTTGTTTTTCTTTATATGTCTTGCCTTCTTTCCTCAATTAAGTCAAAGCCTTTCCTTCAAAACCCTTTCAAGAGCTGGAGGTATGGCTCAGTGGTTAAGAGCACTGGCTGCTCTTCTAGAGGTCCTGAGTTCAATTCCCAGCACCCACATGGTGTCTTCCAACCATCTGTAATGGGATCTGATGCCCTCTGATGGTGTGCATGAAGACTTCACTCATATACATAAAATAATAAATAAGTCTTTAAAAAACCAAAACAAGCCGGGCGTGGTGGCGCACGCCTTTAATCCCAGCACTCGGGAGGCAGAGGCAGACGGATTACTGTGAGTTCGAGGCCAGCCTGGTCTACAAAGCAAGTCCAGGACAGCCAAGGCCACACAGAGAAACCTTGTCTCAAAAAACCAAAAAAATAAGCCGGGCATGGTGGCGCACGCCTTTAATCCCAGCATTCGGGAGGCAGAGGCAGGCGGATCGCTGTGAATTCAAGGCCAGCCTGGTCTACAAAGTGAGTCCAGGACAGCCAAGGCTACACAGAGAAACTCTGTCTCGAAAAACCAATAAACAAACAAACAAACAAACAAACCAAAACAACTGTGAGTTCGAGGCCAGTTTGGTCTACAAAGCAAGTCCAGGACAGCCAAGGCTAACACAGAGCGGCTCTGTCTCAAAACAAACAAACAAACAAACAAACCCCTTTCAAATGCCTCCTGCCCAGCAGAAACAAACTTCCCCGTTCCCTGGCAGTTGCAGGATTACACTGTGCACAAACACGTATTGAGCTCATGCTAGAATTATGCTCCTGGGTCCTGCTGTGCTAAACAGAACACACAGTGCAGGCCCCCAGGCACCGTAGCAGAGTGGAGGAGGCTGGCCCAGGCGCATGTAATTACCACATGGGCTCTTCAGTATAATGGCAGAGATGGTAAAGGCCCCTAAGAGAGAGCTAGCAGGTAGGCAGCCTCCAAGATGTTCTGAAATGACCCCTGCCACGGGTGTTCAGCTGTGTGTGGGCCTCTTCCACACTGCACCAAAGTTCACCCGTGTAAGTAATAGAACAGGACGAGCCAGGCTTTGTGACGCACGCCTTTGATCCCTGAACTCAGGAGGTGAAGGGAGGATCAAGAGTTCGAGGCCTGGGGCTGAAGAGATGGCTCAGCAGATAAGAGTACTAACTGCTCTTCCAGAGCCTTCAGGGTTCAATTCCCAGCATGGCAACTCACAACTCTCTATAACTCCAAGATCTGACACCCTCACACAGACATGCATGCAGGCACATTAAAAGAAAAAGTTCAAGGCCCCTACAGATAGAGTTCAAAACTAGGCTGGACCAGGCATGGTAATGCATACATTTAATCCCAGAACTCAGGAGGCAGAGACAGGAAGATCACAGTGAGGTCAGCCTGGTCTACAAAGGGAGACCAGGACAGCCAAGGCTACACAGAGAAACCCTGTCTCAAAAAACCAAAAAGAAAAAACAAAAACAAAACTAGGCTAGATGGGCTATCTGAGACCATGTCTCAAACAACAAAAAAGTGGCCAGCCTGGACTACAGACTGAATTTTTAAAAAAGATTTATTTATTTATTCATTATGTAAACAGTGATGTGTTTGCATGTACACCTGCACACCAGAAGAGGGCATTAGATCACATTACAGCTGGTTGTGAGCCACCATGTGGGTGATGGGAATTGAAAAGACAGTGCTCTTAACTGCTGAGCCCTCTCCAGCCCCAAGATGGTTTCAAACAAACAAAACATGGAAACAATATAAAACAATATAGAAGCCAGGTGTGGCGGCGCACATCTTTAATTCTAGCACTGCAGATGCAGAGGCAAGTGGATCTCTGTGAGTTCAAGGCCAGCCTGGTCTACAAAGCGATTCTAGGACAGCCAAGGCAACACAGAAAAGCCCTGTCTCAGAAAACCAAAAACCAAAACAAAACAAAAACAATACAGAAAGCAAACAGGAACTGCCCCTGTGTCTGGGCCTGCTCTGAAAGCCAGGTAATAGAGACTGTGAAGGCTGAGGCAGGAGGATCATGCCTTTGTTCACAGCCTGCCTGAGCATCTCAGTAAGACCTTGTCCTAAAATAAAAAAAGGCCCGGTGTTTTCTTTCTTTCTTTTTTCTTTTTTAATTTTTGGTTTTTCGAGACAGAGTTTCTCTGTGTAGCCTTGGCTGACTTGGACTCACTTTGTAGACCAGGCTGGCCTCGAACTCACAGCGATCCACCTGCCTCTGGCTCCCAAGTGCTGGGTTTACAGGCATGCGCCACCATGCCCGGCTGGCCCCGTGTTTTCATTTTGTCCCAAGCCTGGTTTTCAAATGCCAAAGGCATCAGGCACACAGGGCACAGATTTTGCCATAGGGATTTCTGAGATTCTGAACCCCCTGTGACCATTTGTTACTATCAAGGAGAACTTTTCAAGTGTGAAGAGCTTTATTTGGAAGGGAGAGGCCTTGGTCTTCTGAGACTGGGTCTGGTTGTAGCCTAGGCTGGTCTCAAACTCATTATGTAGCCGAGGATGGCCTCGAACTCCTGCTTCTCCCTCCCAGGTGCTGTGTTACAGGGCGTTCGCCACTATGCCTGGCTCCAAAGAGCGCTGAAATGTGTGCGCATGTGTGTACATGTATACAGATGTCTTTAATGATGATATACAGGCAGAGAATAATCCGGAATTATTCTCGCTGTTTGGTGGTGGGTCTCGTTTTTTTTCTTCTGATCTCTGCTTGCGACTCTGGGCTTCATTTGTTCCACGCATGAAACAAAGGGAAGAATGGTGCTCTGTTCCCAAGGGGACAGATCTGTAACCACATTCTTAAGAAGCTACAACTTCAGCCCCACGTGGCCTAGAAACGCCATGTTTCCACCACATCTGGCCTCAAAGGAGAACTGTGAGCCCAGCACAGAGCTCATGTTCTTAGGCAGGCAGTGGGAGCTGGTGAGTAGGTGTGGGCCGTATCCTGTCGCCCTGTGGTTTTTAAATATTTTTCTCTGTCCATGCATCGGCCACATTCTTCTGAATGTTTTCAAAGCTCATTGAGTCTCCCGGGCTCTCAGATGTGGCTTAGTGGTGTCGCCTGCAGTTAGCAAACACAGGGACTTAGATTTGATGCCCATTGTGTACCCCCCAGAAATGACCTGAGTTTCAGTTCAAGAAAAATCTCTCCAGGTTTATTTATTTATTTGAGACACCATTTTCCCTTTGTAGTCCAGGCTTAGACTAAATCATTACCAGATTATAAATGTAAGCCAACACACACACACACCCCGCCCCGTTTTCTTTGCTTTGGTTTTAGACTCACTATGTAGCTCAGGCTAGATTCAAACTCCTGCTCCTCCTGCCTCATATTCTGGAATGCTGGGATTATAGTCAGGTCACCATGGCCCATCTATAAAGTACAACATTTTGTGAGTTCCGTCCTGCCCAGGGTACTGTGTAACATCTTGTCTCAGAAAAACAAAGCAGCAGGATCGGTTGTGTTTGGGGGGCGGGGGGAGGTGCTCTCTCAATTCCTTGGGACCACTTAAACATCAAGTCTACTAGATTTTGTGACCAGCTAGAGGGGAATTTGATCTGCCCACCTGGAGCCATTGCCAAGGTGGTAAGTGACTCATGAGCCAGGTCCCTCATATATGTCCTCCCTGCGATCAGATAGTAGAGAGTGTGCAATTATCTACTACGAGCGGGCGGGAAGAAACTCCAGAATGGACAGATGTGACAACTTGGGAAATGTCACCAAATGGTGTTTGAGGTACCAGAGTGACGTGTGTTTGCAAACAGGAAGCCCTCAACCCCAGGAAGCACAGACTGGTGACTTCTTCGGCTGTGAACTTCTTGTTCATAGAAAGCCCTGGGGTTTCATTTTTCAGAATTTTAACCTAAGGAATTTATCTCCCAATGAGTTCTCAGCGACTGCCTCTGTTCACTCCCAGAAAGCTGGGTTTTTCAATAACTGTCTTTGATGTCTGCTATGCGGTGTTCCTCAGTGGCCTAACCCCTGTTGCTGTCAATTACGCAGGGAGGCTGCCCTCACAATGGAGACTATTGCCTCAGGGACGGCAGCGGCCCCAGCTGAAGTACCTCTGAGCCAAAGGGGGCAGGCCCTGCTGAACACCACACCGTGAGTTAAGGGGACTTCCCAAGGTTGGCTGACACTGAAATACAAAGGTTTCCTGTCTGTTCTCTGTGCCCACTGTCACATGGTTTAAGGTGACATTTGCATCTCAGGTCTTGGTCAGATCCCCAAGCTGCCTGCCCCGACTGCAGGGAAATGAATCTTAATATTATAAAGCTGCCGCAGAGGGATTCAGAGGACAGAGGCGGGAGAGGGGAGCTGGCTGGGCAACAGTGCTGCTTTCCAGATGCCTCCCATAAGCGTTTTTACCTCACTTACACACTCAAGCTTTCCTAAAGGATTAAGACATTTCACGTGGGGCTGGAGTGATGGCTCGGCCATAAAGATCATTGATTGCTCTTCCAGAGGTCCTGGGTTCAATTCCCAGCCACCACATGACAGCTCACAACTGTCCAGTGGATCTGTCACCTTCAGACATTCATGCAGGCAAAATACCAAAGCACATAAAATAAAAATAAACCTAAACAACAAACCAAATAAAAATCTAGGCATGGTGGCACAATCCTTTAGTTCCTGTACTGAGGGAGACAGCGGCAAGAGGATCATTGTGAGGCCAGCTGGTCTACAAAGTGAATTCCAGGAAAGCCAGGGTTGTTAGACAGAGAAACCTTGTCTTGAGGGGAAAAAAAAAACAGCACTCAGGAGGCAGGCTGGTGGACCAATGTGAGTTTGAGGCCAGAGTGGTCTACAAAGTGAATTCAGGATACCCAAGGCTACACAGAGAAACCCTGTTTCAAAAAACCAAAATAATAATAATAATAACACAGTGACATCACCTTTAATCCTAGCACTTGGGAAGCAGAGGCAGATGATTCTCTGTGAGTTCGAGGCCAGCCTTGTCTCCAAAAACTAAAACAAACACATTATAGGCTGTTGTGCACTACCTCTTTTGTTGTTGTTTTGTTTTGTTTGAGACAGGGTTTCTCTGCGTAGTCTTGGCTGTCCTGGACTTTGTACACCAGGCTGGCCTCAAACTCACATCCAATGCCTGCCTCTGCCTCCCTAGTGCTGGGATTAAAGGCATGTGTCACCACACCTTATTTTGTTTTGCTTTATTCCCAGCACTAGGGAGGTAGAGACAGGCAGATCTTTGTGAATTCAAGGCCAGCCAGGTCTACAAAGAGAGTCCAGGACAGCCAGTGTAACACAGAGAAACCCTGTCTTGAAAAACACCAAAATACCAAAACCAAACCAAAACAGAACAGAACAGAAGTGAGAAAAAGACGTCATATCTCTTGAACTAAAGTCACAACTGTGAACCATAATGCATGCTGGGAACTGAACCCTGGGTCCTATGGAAAAGCAGCCACTCTCCCATCCTCAGTTTGCATTTATCTTGATGGGTCTCACATCATTCAAGTTGCATTATTAAACCTCTTTTCCTCCTGCCTCCCCTCCCAAATGGAAAAATTGCAAGTGTTCACTATCAAGGCCAGTCTATTGCACTGAGTACCCCACTGGGACCAGTGTTTTTTTGTTTTGTTTTGGTTTGGTTTTGGTTTTTCGAGACAGAGTTTCTCTGTGTAGCCTTGGCCATCCTGGACTAACTTTGTAGACCAGGCTGGCCTCGAACTCACAGTGATCTGCCTGCCTCTGCCTCCCGAGTGCTGGGATTAAAGACGTGTGCCACCACGCCGGCTTTTGGAACCAGTGTTACTCAGACGAGAAAAGGTCTGTGTCTTGTATAAACTGATTACATGCCTGCTCTATGGTATGGTTAGGAGGAAGGTTTTTCTTATAAATGAGAGAGAGAGAGACAGACAGACAGACAGACAGAGACAGAGAGACTCAGAGAGACAGAGAGAGAGAGAGAGAACACAGCAGAGGCATCTGAAAGAGTCTGGAGCAGAGAGAAAAGACTCACCAGAGGCTGGAATCTCTCAGAGGACATCTATGTTGGGCTAATATCCACTTAGACTGAACATGGCCAAGCAAACTGGACCTGACCATGAGAAAAAGCGGAGCAGGAACTTAGAGCTGAAATACCAAGGTTATAAGGAAAAAAATGAGTGGCTGAGGGAAGGGAAGCCAGTGAGCTGGGAGAGTTTGGTGGCGGGGAGGTGACATGAACTTTGCAATGTGTAGCAAGCGTGCTCCTTGGTTTGTTACTAGGCATCACGGATACCCATCGGTCCCTTCTGCCTCTTGGGATTTGAGGAAACAGAGTCTCCTTTGGACCTCACACGTCCCATACTGTTCCCAGGATAGATCTATCTTTTTGGTCCGAATCCCACCCTTGTTTCTGCGCTCCCTTTTCAGTCTTCTCTCCATCCAACTCCTCTTGGTTTTGCCATTTGGCTTCAGCTTAAGTCCCAGGTAGCTCTTTACCACTTGTCTGACTGTAGTGGGTGTAAACATGCTTTTGTTTTGATCCCAAATGTAGCATGTCAAACAGACTTGTGTAAGGGTGTGCGGTGTTTTTCCGCTGAAAACAGCTGTGTGAGAGAACAGGTGATGTTTGTCCTCTGGAACTGCCTCTTGCGGGGGCGGGGGGGGGGGCGGGGGGCATGGTCTTTGCCAACTGATACCTAGTACAGACTCTGAGAGGATATATATGTATGAGCCCCAAACAAGAGGCAGGGCTTTTTGGTCTTGGCTATTCATCACTCCACTTCAAGATGCTCCTAGAGAGAACCATTCCAGAAAACGCTTCAAGGCTCCGGGCTCTGGCTGCTTCTCTGGGTTCCTGGGGTTACAGTTACAGTTACCGTCACTGAATTGTTGGTTTACTGTTTAACTGGTCTATTGGAATCCAGCCGACTACACAGTGGAATCTCTCCAAGGACCTGAATATAAAAAAGGTCTATCTATTCTGTTCCTATTAAGCTCCTTTCTCTCCTATCTAGGATAGGTGGGTTGAAAGGGGGGGGGTTAATCATTAAAGAACCCCAAATAGGGGCTGGAGAGATGGCTCTGTGGTTAAGACCACTGTCTGCTCTTCTAGAGTTCAAATCTCAGCACCTGCATGGCAGTTCACAACTGTCTGTAACTTCAGTCCCAGAGGATCCAACACCCTCTCACGGACATACATGCAAGCAAAAGACCAATGCAAATAAAGTAACTAATTAAAAAAAGAACCCCAAATAAAGTAAGGTTTGAAAAAATTCAAAGCCTACATCTGACTTTCATGGTTTCTGTCTCTTCTGGTATGGCACTCTAGGAAGAGTCAGACACCAAACCACTCAGAAACTGTATCCAGAGGCTGCTTGGTTTCCAGGAAGACAGAGCCACCTCCTGGAACTTGCTCAACCTCCAGCTGGCAGTCGGGTCTTCTCTGAAGTGCAAACTCCCCCAGCCTGCTCTCACTCACGCAGGCTTGTTCATTTCCTCGTCTGGGGTAAACCAGGAGCCATCAAAAACCATTTTCCACTTCTGTGCTGTCTTCCTACTCCAGGCCACACTCTCCAGCCTTAGAGAAGGAGCCTGGTAAATTCCTGCCAGATAAAGGTAACCTGAAGATTAAGGGGACAGCTGGGTGGTGGTGGTGGTACACCCCTTTAATCCCTGCACTCCAGAGACAGCTAGGTCCACAGAGTTCCAGGACAAGCAAGGCTACACAGAGAAACCCTGTCTCATAAAACAAACAAACAAACAAACAAACAAAAAGATGAATGGTTGCTGTGGTATTCACTACCAAAGAATGTCTCAGGAGAAAATGCTTGGCCCTCGGGAATGACTCCAAAGAGAGATAGAGGATTTGAACATTTTACTAAACTAATGCAAAGAAGAAAATAACCCCACCAAGAACTTCCTCCTTGCTGCTTTGACACAAGGGCTGCCTACATAGTGTAACCCATACTGGCTCTGAACCCCCCATCCTTCTGCCTCAGATTCCTGGATGCTGGAATTATAGGCATTTGTTCACAGCTCCCTAGTCAAAAATTTTTATTTTTTTCAGTTTGTTCATTTGGTTTTTCTTTCGGATCTTGGTCTTTTTTCTTTTACAGAGTCTTCTTATGTAGTGCTCATTGGTCCGGAACTCGCATATGGACCAGGCTGCTGATCACCAGCTCAGAGAGATCTGTGTGCCACTGCCTCCCTGGTACTCAAACTACAGGTGACTCTGTGAGTCACGACACCACACACTTTTTACTCGAGACAGTTCCCTTTAGGCCAAGAGGCAAGGTTTGCCATGAATGCCCTATGTGTCTGAGAATGACCTTGAACTCCTTCGCTTCTGTGTCCCCCAGGTGCTGAGATTACCAGAAGGCACTGCCATACTAACTTTAAGAAATTTTAGGCCGGGTAGGGCATGGTAGTGCATGCTTTAATCCCAGCACTCCGGAGGCAGAGGCAGGTGGATCACTGTGAGTTCAAGGCCAGCCTGGTCTACAAAGCGAGTCCAGGACAGCCAAGATAACAGAGAAACCCTGTTCTCAAAAACAAAAACAAATAAATTTTAGGCCGGGTGTGGTGGTGTACACCTGTAATCACAGCACTCAGGGAGGCAGAGGTAGGAGGATCGCTGTGAGTTCAAGGCCAGCCTGGCCAGCTACGAGTCTTTGCATTGATGTCATCATTTATTGGCCTTTGTTTTGGTTTTATTTTTATTTTTATTTTTTTGGTGGTTTTTCGAGACAGGGTTTCTCTATGTAGCCTTGGCCATCCTGGACTCACTTTGTAGACCAGGCTGGCCTCGAACTCACAGCGATCCACCTGCCTCTGCCTCCCGAGTGCTGGGATTAAAGGTGTGCGCCACCACGCCCGGCTGTCTTGGGTTTTTTTGTTTGTTTTGTTTTTCTTTTTTCTTTTTTTCTTTTCTTTTTTGGTTTTTCAGACAGGGTTTCTCTGTGTAGCCTTGGCTGTTCTAGACTCACTCTGTAGACCAGGCTGGCCTTGAACTCAGTGATTGCCCTGCTTCTGCCTCCCAAGTGCTGGGGATTAAAGGCCTGTACCACTACACCTGGCTTTGTTTTGTTTTTGAGACAAAGTTTCATTACCTAGCTCTGGTTGCCTTGGGGCTGTCTGCATAGACCAGGCTGGCCTCACACTTTTTCCCCCTTGGTTTTCTTCAAGACAGATTTTCTCTGTGCTGTCTCAGCTGTCCTGGACTCACTTTGTTGAGCAGGCCTGGCAGGCCTTCAACTCACAGTGAAGAAGGTGTGAAAGACAGTGATAAGATAGTTTGTAAAAGCCGGGTGTGGTGGCACACGCCTTTAATCCCAGCACTCGGGAAGCAGAGGCAGGCGGATCGCTGAGTTCGAGGCCAGCCTGGTCTATAGTGTGAATCCCAGGACAGCCAGGGCTACACAGAGAGACCCTGTCTTGTTTTTTTGTTTTTCTGTTTTTCAAGACAGGGTTTCTCTGTGTAGCCTTGGCTGTCCTAGACTCACTTTGTAGACCAGGCTGGCCTCGAACTCATAGTGATCCCCCTGCCTCTGCTTCTGGAGTGCTGGAATTAAAGGCATGTGCCACCACACCCAACAGATACTCTGTCTTTTTTTTAAAAAGGGGTGGGGGTACTGGAGAGATGGCTCAGTGGTTAAGAGCACTGCATGATCTTCCAAAGGACCCAAGTTCAATTCCCAGCACCTGCATGGCAGCTCACAATTGTCTGTAAGTTCAAGATCTGACACTCTCACATAAACACACATAAATTAAAATTAAATAAGATTAAAAAAAAAAAGTCGGGTGGTGGTGGCACATGCCTTTAATCCCAGCTGGAAAACTATACTTTTTTTTCCCCTTAGAATTCCTTAAGCAAGTATGCACTGTACGTTCAAGACCAGCCTGAACTATGTAGTGTGACTCTGGTTAAAAACAAACAAACAGCCGGGCGTGGTGGCGCACGCCTTTAATCCCAGCACTCGGGAGGCAGAGGCAGGCGGATCGCTGTGAGTTCGAGGCCAGCCTGGTCTACAAAGTGAGTCCAGGACAGCCAAGGCTACACAGAGAGACTCTGTCTCGAAAAACCAAAAAAAACCCCAAACAAACAAAATCAAGTGGGCATGGCGGCAAACATCTTTAAACCAAACATTCGAGAGGCAGGAGGATTTTCATGAGTTCGAGACCAGCCTGGTCTACTGAGTAAATCCAGGGCTATTATACAGAGGAAACCCTGTCTTGAAAAAAAAAACAAACCAAACAAAAAATACCCCATAATCATAATCATTACCATAATACAATAAAATATGGTGAATCAGGCCCCTATCACAGCACTTGGAAGGCTGAGGCAGAAGGATTACTGTGTGTTTGATGCCAGACTAGGCTACAAAGACATTGTTAACCAGGCATGGTGGTGAGTGCTCTTAACCACTGAGCCATCTTTTTTTTCTTTTTCCTTTGGCTATAACTAGACGTGACAATTTGAAGACAAGTAAGGAGAAAGCACAGGTTCAGTCATGCGAGGAACATTAATTGGTAGGAACAGTACGTGGTCTAACTTTGGATGATTTGGAACACTGTCAACCTTGTGACTTTCTAAATGTGTTGGGACTTTCAACAAGTGCAGCACACACAAGACAGCTCACCTCCAGCTGCTGCTGGGGACACAGCACTTTAACAAATGCAAGGCCCTGGGTACCATCCCCTGTACAAGAAAGAAGCCGAAGGGGATGGGAATGGTGCAAAGGCGGACTTCTCATGGTAGTTTGGGAACTCACATCAGAGGCTTTGTATCTTTCTGTAAGAGGAAGAGGAAGAGTGCCATAAACCATCTCTTTTATCAAGGCCTTCCTCATATTAAATTGATGATTAGCTTTGTAGGTTTAAATGCTAATGCTGGGGGCTCAGACATTAAGAGCACTTATTACTCTGCTTGCAGAGGACCTGAGTTCAGTTCCCAGCATCTACCTGGAGGTTTACAACCATCTGTTAACTCCAGGGGGGTCTCACACCCTCTACTGACCTCCTCCTGCACATACATCCATGTGCACGTACAAACGTGCAGGCAAAACATCATAAAAGAACATAGAATAAATAAATCTAGGGGGCTGGAGAGATGGCTCAGAGGTTAAGAGCACTGACTGCTCTTCCAGAGGTCCTGCGTTCAATTCCCAGCAACCACATGGTGGCTCACAACCATCTATAATGTGATCTGATGCCCTCATGTAGGCAAAGCACTATATGCATGATAAATAAATAAATCTTTAAAAATTAAATCTAGAGCTGGCTGTGTTGCGCACGCCTTTAATCCTAGCACTCAGGAGACAAAGGCAGGGGGATTAAAAAGGCAACTGATTTAAAAAAAAAAAAAGGTTCATTGGGGCTCGTGGTTGCAGAGGGATAGAGTTCATGGCCATCCAGCAGGGAGTATCATCACAGCAGGGAGTATCATCACAGCAGGGAGTATCATCACAGCAGGGAGTATCATCACAGCAGGGAGTATCATCACAGCAGGGAGCATCATCACAGCAGGGAGCATCATCACAGCAGGGAGTATCATCACAGCAGGGAGTATCACCACAGCAGGGAGTATCATCACAGCAGGGAGTATCATCACAGCAGGGAGTATCATCACAGCAGGGAGTATCACCACAGCAGGGAGTATCATCACAGCAGGGAGTATCATCACAGCAGGGAGCATCATCACAGCAGGGAGTATCATCACAGCAGGGAGTATCACCACAGCAGGGAGTATCATCACAGCAGGGAGTATCACCACAGCAGGGAGTATCATCACAGCAGGGAGTATCATCACAGCAGGGAGTATCATCACAGCAGGGAGCATCATCACAGCAGGGAGCATCATCACAGCAGGGAGTATCACCACAGCAGGGAGTATCATCACAGCAGGGAGTATCATCACAGCAGGGAGTATCATCACAGCAGGGAGCATCATCACAGCAGGGAGTATCATCACAGCAGGGAGTATCATCACAGCAGGGAGTATCATCACAGCAGGGAGTATCATCACAGCAGGAGGCAGAGGGAGAGGGAGGGAGGATGAGAGAGAAAGGGTGTGGGGGAAGAGAGAGGAAGAGAGGGAAGGAGGAGGGAGTGGAGGGGGTGGGAGAGAAGGAGGGAGGTGAAGGGGAAGGAGAGGGAGAGATTTGAATAAGAATGCAGGAATCTGCACTCCCAGCACTTGGGAGGCAGAGACAGGCAGATCAAGGCCAGCCTGGTCTACAAGAGGAGTCCAGGACAGCCAAGGCTACACAGAGAAACCCTGTCTCGAAACACACACACACACACACACACACACACACACACACACACACACGGGTGTGGTGGCGCACGCCTTTAATCCCAGCACTCGGGAAGCAGAGGCACGCAGATCACTGTGATTATTAAGCTTCAATATAACACTGAGGCGGAGTCAGTCAAGCTAAGCTCTCTTCTAAGGAAAAGATAAAAGGGCTGGCAAAGGAAAGCACATGGAAGTTCAGGAGCAATATTTGACCAAACTTTGAGACACAGCTTTGGAGAAGAATATGCCTGAGAGTACAAGATAATTGAAATTAAAAAGGACGGATGGATTAAATACAGAGGAAAAACCACTTAGAACATATGTCACTCACAGACCAAAGCCTCTATCTTGTAGACCTTAAAGTTTGGAGACAGCAAAATAGATTTCAGTCTGTCAGAAACAATTAAGAATTCAAGTTTTGGGCTGGGTGTGGTGGCACTCGCCTTTAATCCCAGCCCTCAGGAGGCAGAGGCAGGAGGATTGCTGTGAGTTCAAGGCCAGCCTGGTCTACAAAAGGGAGTCCAGGATGGCCAAGACTAACACAGAGAGACCCTCTCTCGAAACACTACCCTCCCAAAAAAGAATTCAAGTTTATAGGACCAGTCCCCCCTCAGGCTCCCTGCTTACCCCTCCCCCACCCCCAAGTCTATTGAATTGTACTTTGGCTTTGAATTTGACCTGAGGCCTGCATAATTTGGGTCATTTGAATATTCCATTCCTTGAATAAGAACCTCTGCAAATATCAAACACTGCAACCGCCTCATGCCATTGCTTTATTTGCATCACAGTACAAGGGACTAAATTCACAATTAATACACCATTTCCAGTTAGCAGTCAAAGGGGAAGGAAATGAAGGACATTCTTCCAGGAACTGTAAAGAGCCCGTGTCATTTGTGCCCGCCCTTTTGGACATAGAAGTAATAGCTCATGTGTAGCCTGGCATGGTGTAGAAGAAATAGTTCCTGTGTAGCGGGGCATGGTGGTGCTTGTCTTTAATCCCAGCCCTGGCTGTCCTGGACTCATTCAGTAGACCAGCCTGCCTCTGGCTCCTGAGTACTTGGAATTAAAGGCGTGTGGCACCATGCCTGGATTGTAATGATTGTAAATGATTTTCATGTTTATGTATTTATTGGATTTTTGTGGTTGTGGTTGTTGTTAACTGGTGATGGTGGTGGTAGTGTGTGTGTGTGTGTGTGTGTGTGTGTGTGTGTGTGTGTGTGTGTGTTGAAACAGTCTCAAGTAGCCCAGGCTGGCTTTGAGCTCTATGCATAAGAGGACGAACTTGTTTGGCTCTACTGGCCCGAGAGGCATACACCAAGCAAGACACACATACCTTTTTAGATGCTTAGCTTCTTCTAACTTGTCAGATTTGAGGCCAGGTGTGGTGGCACTTTTCTGTAATCCCAGCCCTCAGGAAGATGAGGCAGGAGGATCACAGGTCTTGAGCCAGTTCTAGGCTTGCGAAAACTTACTTATGAGACCTGAGCTGTGAAACAGAGAGCTAGAGATCTGCCTGCGTCTGCCTTTACTGATTTAAAAATAAGAAAATAAAGCCGGCGTGGTGGCGCACGCCTTTAATCCCAGCACTCGGGAGGCAGAGGCAGGCGGATCGCTGTGAGTTCGAGGCCAGCCTGGTCTACAAAGTGAGTCCAGGACGGCCAAGGCTACACAGAGAGACTCTGTCTCGAAAAACCAAAAAAAAAAAAAAAAAAAAAAAAAAAAAAAAAGAAAATAAGATTCCAGGCAACAGATATTAGATGGAGAAATTTATTAAGTGAGCATGGGGAGAGAAGGAAAGGAGGGAGGGGTACCCAAAAGAGAAAGAGAGAGAGAGAGAGAGAGAGAGAGAGAGAGAGGAGAGAGAGAGGAGAGAGAGAGGAGAGAGAGAGAGAAATAAAGTCAGTAAGCGAGAGAGAGGAGAGGTGGTTTTGTCCTTTTATATACTTGGCATGGCCACACCCAACACTACCTCCCAAATGCTGGGATTACAGGCCCTGGCCACCACCACCACCAGGCTGAGAAATCATGTTTTGAAGAACAAACAAAAGAAAATCATTTCTGGGCTGGAGAGTTGGCTCAGCAGTTAAGAGCACCTGGCTGCTCTTCCTTAGGACCCAAGTTTCATTCCTAGCACTACCATGCCTGTTTACAACTGTCTGTATTTCCAGATCCGTGGCCTCTGACAGCCTCACACCCACAAAATGCCACGCTAAAATAATAAATGAACTCCTGGGTTTGGTGGTGCACGCTTTTAATCCCAGTACTCTGGGAGGCAGAGGCAGGAGCATCTCTGTGAGTTTGAGGCATACAGCAAACAATTGCCTTTTTTTTTTCAATTTATTTATTTGTTATGGATACAGTAATAACAATGCCTACATGCCAGAAGATGGCACCAGATCTCATTATAGCGGAGCTAGCATGTGGTTGCTGGGAATTGAACTCAGGACCTTTGGAAGAACAAACAGTGCTCTTAACCACTGAATCTCTCCGGTGAGTCCAGTACAGCCAAGGCTACACAAGGAAACCTTGTCTTGAAGCCAGGTGTAGTGGCACACACCTTTAACCCCAGCATTTGGGAGGTGGAGGCAGCTGGATCTCCTTGAGTTCTAGGCCAGTCTGGATTACAGAGCGAATTCCAGGACAGCCAGAGCTGTTACACAGAGCAACCCTGTCTTGAAAAACCAACCAACCAACCAACCAACAAAACAGCAACAGACAAGCAAACAAACAAAACAAAAAGAAAAAAAAAGAAACTACTTTATCCTGAAATTGGATTTTAGTTTTAAAGGGGGGCGGGGGGGATAGCTGAGATGGGGTGGCTGGGAGAGTGCTGTTTAGCACGCAGGGCTTTCCAGCACTGCAAAAAATGTGGGTGTGTTGATCAAAGCCTTTAATCTTTGTAGCTGGGAGGTATAGAGAGAAAGATCAAATGTTTAAGGTCACTCTAGGTCACACAGTGGGTTTGGGCCACTATGACCGGCTCTTCCTCTTTTGAGACAGGGGCTCACGTATATATGGCATCAAACCAGCCATGTAGTTGAAAATTACTTTTAACTCTTGTCTTCTTGGCTTGAACATCCAAGTACTTGGATTACTGGCCCAAGCCACCAACTGGGTTTCACTCTTCACCAGTTCAGTGGGAAGGAGTTACTTTGTTTGGTTTGGTTTTCCGAGAGAGGGTTTCTCTGTGTTAGCCATGGCTGTCCTGGACTTGCCTTGTAGCCTGGCTATTTTGTTTGTTAATTTATTTATTCTTCCTCAATTTTATTCAACTGAGTTCTTTTCTTTTCTTTCTTTCTTTCTTTTTTTTTTTTTTTTTCTGAGAAAGGGTTTCTCTGTGTAGCCTTGGCTGTCCTGGACTCACTTTGTAGACCAGGCTGGCCTCAAACTCACAGTGATCTGCCTGCCTCTGCCTCCCAAGTGCTGAGACTAAAGGCGTGCGCCACCATGCCCGGCCCAAGAGTTCTCTTCAAATCTGATTCCATGTATAGGGCTTGCACTGACAGAGTTTGGTTCGCAGTGTAAGATACCTGTAAGATCAACACTTCAGAGGCAGAAAGATGCTAGCCTAGGCTACACAGGGAGACTGTTATTTAGAAAATAAATAAATAAATAAGTAAATAAAAGTCTCTGAAATCTTTCCTGGCTAAGCACCTTAGCGCCTTCATTCTACCTCACATCCGACTTTGTGCCACATGGTAATATATTGCCTGGCTCTTTGGAAAGATGGATTCTACAGATGTGTGCCAGGAAAGTGAAGTCAAGGAAACTGTCAGAAGAGACACCTGAAGGTCGCTTGCTTGCTTGTTCCTGTAAGAAGTCTCTAGATCCTCCGAGGGTCTACCTCCAGCCCCCGAGGCAGGCATCTGCGGCTACAGGGGTTGTCATACTGATTGGGTCACACAGTTAGATCAGGTAACGGTGGCCTTGAATGCCACTAGCTTTCCACTGTAACTGGTCGTTCACTGCCTACAAATGAAAGGACAGCCAACGAAGCCCACGTTTTAGGAAAATATTAAAGACAGGCTAAGAAGACTCAGGTGAGAAGGGACAGGACTTGAGACTCCCTGTCCCCATTACCAGAGGTCAGGCACTAAACTTGACTTGGCTTTGTTTTAACTCCCACAGGGACTCAATTTCCCTTCCTTAGAGTTTGACATTGGAAAGCATGTACTGTAGAAAGCATAGAAATGACAATTAGTAAGGAGGATAAAGATCTGTGGGTGGAGGATTAAAAGATTATTTTCTTTGATCGAGGCTGGCCTGGTGTTTGTTTGGTTTGGTTTTGCTGGGATTAAAAGTTTGCGACATCACTGCCAGACCGCCTGGCGGTATTTGTTATGTGGCACATTATGGCTTCAAACTCTCAGCAATCCTCTTGCCTCTGTCTACTGAGGTCTGAGACTGACTACAGACATGAGCAATTCCCCCAATTTACCAAGTGGTAGTCAGTGACCTTGATCTCCTAAAGCCCAAACCTACCTTCCTTCATTCCTTTCTTTCTTTCTTTTTTTTTTTTTTCTTTTTTCCTGAGACAAGGCTTCTCTGTGTAGCCTTGGCTGTCCTGGGCTCACTTTGTAGAACAGGCTGGCCTCGAACTCACAACGATCCGCCTGCCTCTGTCTCCCAAGTGCTGGGATTAAAGGCGTGTGCTACCACGCCCGGATTTTTTTGTTTTGTTTTGTTTTGTTTTTTGAGACAGGGTCTCTCTGTGTAGTCTTGGCTGTCCTGGACTCACCCTGTAAACCAGGCTGGCCTCGAACTCACATCGATCCGCCTGCCTCTGCCTCCCAAGCGCTGGGATTAAAGGCCTGCGCCACCACGTCTGGCTCAAACCTTTCAAGTAGGATTACAGGCATGTGCAGCTAGGCTCTATTTTCCGATTTTCAAGAGAAGGTTTTTCTATGTAGACCAGGCTGGCCTTGAACTCAGTGATCTGCCTGCTCCTCAGCGTCCCTGAGTGCTGGGATTAAAGGCCTGAATAACTACACCCGGTTTATATTCTAATTAAAAGAAAAAACATTTTTGGACTGGTGTCTGTAAGTAGCCCAGGCTAATCTTGAACTTTTGATCCTCAGTGTCAACAACATTCTGCGTGCAGGGATTACAGGAGAGAGCCCACACTCCAGGCCTGAACGATATTTTCCAGAGTTTTGGATGTGAGAGGCCAGTGACAATACTTGTCAAGAGGGCTGCACTTTTTTTTTTTTTTGAACAGCCCCTATTCTCATGCACGCTCAGCAGAAGCCAGGCATAACTTTTGCTATTCGTTTGTAAAAGAAAGAAGCAAAAAGGAGAAGGTTCCGCCCCTTTAATGAGCCCAGGGCGGGAGTGGGGGTCCGGTGGATTAAGTGAGGATCCCCGGAGGCGCGCCCCTAGCCAGGCCAGGAGTCCGCACCGAGCCCCGGGGGCCGAGGGGCGGGGCGCGCCTTAGCGGCCACGCGCGCGGGCGGGTAGGGGGCGTGTCCGCGGGCGCGCGCGGACGGCGAGGGGGCGTGTCCGGCGGGGCGGGCGGCGGCGCGGGCCGGGTGCGCGGCGCAGCGTCCTGTGCTGGAATGTGCGGCTCCCGCGAGCTCGCGGCTCAGCAGCAGACCGAGCGCCGCCGAGGCCGCGGGCCCCAGACCCGGCCGGCGGGGACCGCTGCGACGGCAGGGCGAGGGCGGAAGGTCTGATCCCGCTCCTCGGCCGCACACCGGGTCTCGCGGGCCTCGGCGTCCAACTTTTCCCCAGCCTCCCTCCCCTCCCCCGAAAGTCCAGCAACAAAGAAAAGGAGTTGGAGCGGCAGCGGCAGCGACGCGGGGGAGGCAGCCCGTGGGCGCGCAAGGGAAGCGGGTAGGACGACGCGGATCGGAGGCGGGGGGGAGGGCGGCGGGCAGGCGCGGAGCGGCGTGAGGCGCTGTCCAGGGCTGATCTGTAGATACTGTGGTTCGCGCGGCGCGGCGCGGCGGGCGGGGGCGGGATCGGGTTACGGAGCGAGTCACGGGCTGGGCCGGGGGCTGGTGCGGAGCGGCGGGGTCCACCGATCCTAAGTAGAACTCGGGGCGGCCCTTCCCGCAGGGCGCTGCGATCCGGGGGTGCTGCGGAGGTCGGAGCGCCGCTGCTGGCCGCCGAGGTCCTGAAACTTCCCCCTCGCCTTCCCCTCCGCCCAGGGCCCACCGCCCCGGGGCCCCGGGGTTGTCCCAGGCTCGCCGCCCCCTCCCCCAGCCCGAGCCGAGCCGGAAGGCAGCCGCCCCGCTTGACTCAGCCCGGGGCACGGGCGGCGCCGCCGGCGGGGCTGGACAGCGATTTCTACGGCCCGCGCTGGCTCGGCGCGGTGGGGGAGAGAAGTTCGCAAACTTCCGGGCGCGGGGGCGGCGGCGGCCCGCGTGGGGCCCCTCGGAGAGACCCGGGGCCGGCAACCTCCGGAGGGCGCCGCGGAGCCCCGGTACAGGCCAGGCCCGGACGCTGGTGGCGAGGTAACTTTCCGCCCGGTCCGGGGCTAGCTCGGGCGGCGGGGGATGGGGGATGGGGGGCTCCGGGGCCGGGGCCGGTGGAGAGGAGCCTCTAGGGTGGTGGGCAGTGCTGGAGTGCGAGATCCGCGGCACCGCCCGCGCGGGTTGGTGGCGGAGAGGAAGCAAGAGGGCCCAAGTTTGCAAAGAGCTGCTTTGTGTTTGGTATGTTTTGAGAAAATGGCCGAATGCCTATTTCAGTTAGGAATGCCGCCGCCGAGGCCGGCGCTGGTGGCAGCAGCACATAGGAATTCCGTGCAACACGTTGCTACTCGGGCCGTGCTTGCACAGTCTTCCCGAGAAAACGTGGAGATTTCCTTGGGAGTGTGGCAGCTGAGGTGCGTGGGCAGCTTGAAGGTGGATATTGGGGTCCGTTGTGGAAACCCGTGGGGCTGTTAAACCAAGGCAGAGAGCTATGGCCCGCTGTTTCCTGTGATGGCATTCGAGCCCAACTTTTTGTTGGGGCATGTAACTGAGAGGGAGGTTGTGCTTAGACGCTTAGCGAAACCGGGGCCTGCTTTTTGTATTTTCGGTTTAACTTTGTCTTGTAGTACTTTTTGCACTTCGTGTCTCCACTAAACTGCTAGAGGTACACTTGAGTTCGAGGCTTGCACCTTTGAGGCTGGAGGTTGAGACCATTTAAAAACTCAACTTGTTTTCAAGAAGGTGATCCGTAATGGCTTCCTCTAGGCAAGTAGGCCAAGTCAAGCACAATGCGCGAAAGTTGCTGGTTGACGTGTTGAGTTGCACGGCTATTAGGGAGTTTTGAAGTTAAAAAAAAAAACAACCCACACTTTAAACTTCCCCATTTGTGAGAAAAGGGATCCATAAGCACCCCTTTAAATTAAGAGTCATCAAAAATTCGGTCTGTTACTGTTTCACAGTTTATTCTTTTTGAGGGAATTCTTAAGAAGAAATTAAATTACAGTCTTCCAGATTTCTTGCTGTGTTCATTCTGTGCACAGAATCGCCTGTGGATTTTTGGGGTTCTAGTTCAGACCATTGAACTGTTGAAAGGGAGAAGTGAGAAAACAATAGTTTACTATTCAGTGCTTTGGGTATTAAAAGTACTTTTAGTTAATATTAATATTGGTAACCACCAGAAAAAGGTTGACACACTTGCATGCTAGTGTGGATGAAAGAGTTGCCTTTTTTTTCCCCCTTTTTATGGTTGTAGGGGAAATAGCTATTCATTTGTATGCTTTTGTGACTTCAGTAAAGAGAATTGAAAATTAACAGTAGCCTTGCTCACACCTCCCTAGTTGGTAGGATTACAGGCACGGGTAGTCATACCAGCAAGAAAAGTATTTTAAAGTTGTTGTTAATTCACTTGAGTTTTAAAGGTTATGTTGGGAAACTGCTTGCTCTAGGTAATAAGGACTGTATTTAATTTTTGTTGTTGTCGTTATGCTTTATTCAGTATACAGTTATGGCCACCCAAGTGATGGGGCAGTCTTCTGGCGGAGGAAATCTGTTCACCAGTGGCAACATGGGCATGGCACTCGGCAACGACATGTATGACTTTCATGAGCTCTCCAAAGCTGAGCTGGCGGCACCCCAGCTTATCATGCTAGCCAATGTGGCCTTGACAGGGGAAGTGAACGGCGGTGGCTGCTGCGACTACTTGGTTGGTGAAGAGAGACAGATGGCAGAATTGATGCCTGTTGGGGACAGCAACTTTTCAGATAGCGAGGAGGAAGGGCTTGAGGAGCCTGAGCTGAAAGGCCACTCCGGTGGTGGGCTGCAGAGCGTGGAGCTGAGAGGGTTGGAGCTAAGCGCCGGAGAGCCGCCGCCGCCGCCGCCGCCCGTGTTCGAGGCCGCAGCCACCCCGGAAGTGTTCGGCTCTAATAAGGACCCTCCTCCAGAAGCCTTTGGGACCGAGGACAAGTGCAAGAGTTCGAAGGCCAAGCCCTTTCGCTGTAAGCCATGCCAGTACGAAGCAGAATCCGAAGAGCAGTTTGTGCATCACATCAGGGTTCACAGTGCTAAGAAGTTTTTTGTGGAAGAAAGTGCGGAGAAACAGGCCAAAACCAGGGATCCCGCCTCCTCCGCTGCAGAAGAGGGCGATTTCTCCAAGGGCCCCATCCGCTGTGATCGCTGTGGCTACAACACCAACCGCTATGATCACTACACCGCTCACCTAAAGCACCACAGCAGAGCTGGGGACAACGAGCGGGTCTACAAGTGCATCATTTGCACGTACACCACAGTAAGCGAGTATCACTGGAGGAAACACTTGAGAAACCATTTTCCGAGGAAAGTCTACACGTGTAGCAAATGCAACTATTTTTCGGACAGGAAAAATAATTATGTCCAACATGTTCGAACTCATACAGGTAAGAGAGCCTAAATTCTATTTCCCCAAAAAATGTGACTTTCTTTTTTTTAAACTTAGAGATAGGGCTGGGCGTGGTGGTGCACGCCTTTAATCCCAGCACTCGGGAGGCAGAGGCAAGCGGATCGCTGTGAGTTCAAGGCCAGCCTGGTCTACAAAGTGAGTCCAGGACAGTCAAGGCTACACAGAGAAACCTTGTCTCAAAAAAAAAAAAAAAAAAAAACTTAGAGATAATGTAAACGGAACACATCTAAGATAACTACAGTTTTCTAAGGGGATTGAGGGTTTATAGAGAAAGCCTACTGACTAAACACTAAACAAAGCATTCAAACTTTATATCCCCATTTTTTCTTCTACTTTTGGTTTTTGTCTTTTTGAAATGAGAGAGAGACTGTAGCCTCTGGCTGTCCTGAATTCCATGGCTGCCCTCAAATTCAGATCCACCTGCCTCCACCCCCTTCCGCATTGATAGGATTAAAGGCTTGCACCACCATACCGGGCCCCAGCCCTTCTCTTTTGGAAACAGCATCTCTCGTAGTCCAGACAGACCTTGAATTTACTGCGCTGTAGCTGAGGATGTTTACTTTTGGGTCTTTCTCCTTCTGTCTTGTAAGCAGTAGGATTACGGACAAACGCCACCGTGGTTGGTTTACAAGGAGGTGTATGGAACACAGGGCTTTATGCATACCAGGCTTGCATCTTCTTTCACTTTTCTCGCTTTATTTATTTAGTTTTTCAAGACAGGGTTTCTCTGTGTAGCCTTAGCTGTCCTGGACTCACTTTGTAGACCAGGCCGGCCTCGAACTCACAGTGATCCACCTGCCTCTGCCTCCCGAGTGCTGGGATTAAAGGTGTGCGCCACCACACTTTTTTCACTTTATGAGTATGACTAGTTTGCCTGTATCTATATAACTGCAACATATGTGTGCAGTGCCTTTTCGGGCCAGAAGAGGGCAGTGGATTTCCCAGAACCAGGCGTATGTCGGAGGGTTGTGAGTCCCTGTGGAGGCAGGAAACCCAGCCCTGGGTCTTCTACAAGAGCTGCTGTCACCAGCCCAGAGTAGAAACACTGCCCATTGAAGCCATTTTTCCTAAGAGAGCAAGCAAGAAAGCAAGCATACCTGTGAGAACTACTTCTCAGACAAGAAACGTTTGTTGAGCGTGTCCAGTGCGTACAGGTTGTGGGGAATGGCCCACAAGTATAAGTCAGGGACTCTGAGAGACCAGGAGTGCAGCTCAGCACTAAAGCCTGCATCACAGTCCGTCCTCAGCACCAAAAAGAAAGCCTTTATGGGGCTAGAGAGATGGCTCAGGGTTTAAGAGCACTGGCTGCTCTTCCACAGGACCCAGGTTCAGATCCCAGTGCCCACATGGCAGCTCCCAACCGTCTATAACTTTAGTTCCAGGGGACCCAACACTCTTACACAGACATAACATGCAGACAAAACACCGAGGAACATGAAATAAAATAATTTAAAAAAATTCTTTAAAAGAAAAGAAAGAAGTCTAAGAACAGAGCTTGTTTGAGACATGGCCTTGCCCTGCAGCCCAGCTGTGGCTGTGAACGCCTGGCCAGCGTTCTGGCAGAATGAAACATTTGCTGGAAGATGGCTCCGTGTGCTTAGGAGAACTTGCTGGCCCTGGATTTGCTTTCACCGTCCATGTTTGATGGCTCCAAAACCTGTGACTCTAGCTCCAGGGAATTCCACCCCTTCCTCTGGCCTGCACCTGCACACATGGCATGTGCACATAAAAATAAAAAATACACGAAAAATTTTGTTCTGGCCAAGAACAAAGAAAGACCCAACAGTAACCTCAGGAACGAGGGAGGGATTAAAAAGGCTCAAAATAAGAATACAGATGTCACAGACAATTACCAAAGATTTAGTCCCAGGGTTGGTGACTTGCTCTAAATGTACGCGGCCGTCACAGAGCCCCTCTGCCCATGTACGCTGGCCCATTTTCCTGTTGAGTGTCCTCACTGTTACAGAGGAGACCTGTCAGGTTGTCCGGCCAAGTATCTGGCTAATTCAGTGGAGTTTTAACTTGAAGGGAAACCTGCTTTCAAACTTTGAGGAGAGATAGATAGTTGCCTCTGTGTTTGTTTCCTGCCACTCCTTAGAGGGAGTAAGGATTGTGAGAAGGCTCCATTCCTTGATCATGCGGGGTGTGTGTGTTTAGAGCCCTCATTTTAGATGAATTCATCAATGAATAAGAATAAATGAGAAGGTATCAGTGGCTGAGCCTGTTTTATTTTTATTTTATTTTAACAATTGACTCAGCTCTCTGCAGCCCAGGCTAGCTCTAGATGCCTGATAGTCCTTTTTTTAGCATCTAGTCTGCTGGGGAATACAGGAGTTAGGTACAAATGATATCAATTTTTTTCCCCAAAACCAACCTCTTTGGTTATTGTGAATCCATTGTACCATTTATTCTTTGTAACAGTTTTTAGTCTGTTTATAGAGGTGCTGCCACTCTCAGGCTACTTTTATAAGACATTCTTACTATTCCAGATAAGAAATTATAGCTGGATGTGGTGGCCTACTTTTTTTTAATGCCAACACTTGGGAGACAGAGGCAAGAGGATATCTGAATTCAAGGCCAGCCTGGTCTGTCTACATAAGAATTCTACGAACTTTCAAATTCTGAGTTTGTGACACAGCTCAGGTATAGTGCTTAGAAAACATGTGGGTTTGGACACCAGTCCCCTTACCCACCAATAAGTAAAAAAACAAAAAAAGAAAAAAACAAAAAACCCAAACCAAGACAAAGAAAAAGCCAGAAGAAGTGCCTAGCTCATTCCAGGAAGGACAGTACTTGGGAAGTAAAGGGCGTTCTCTGCTGTTAGAGGCAGCCTTTGGCAGCCTTAAACCCGGCTCCAAGCCGCTTAGCCTAGTCCTTCCTGGTTTTCCTGCATCCCTTAGTTATAGGCCTCGTTATGTGGCGACTAGGACCCAGCCTGAGTAGCCCACGGGGTTGTGTGTATAGCTTGGCTGGCCTGATCCTCCCCGGATCATTCTGTCCCTAAACTCCTTTTGTCTTTGGATCCTGGGTGCATGCGTTACAGCCTGTGGCACTGAGCCCATACTTGTTTGGTTTAGTAGTAGCTGGGCCTTGGCTTGAGGACTTGCTTCAGGTTAACAGGTCTAGGATGACAGGTGTGAGCCGCAAAACCCTGGCCAGCCTTGATTTCACGGTCCTGCCTCAGCCTTCGATGACCAAGGCAAGAAAATACACATAACTGAAGAGGTGGATGTGCTTAGTTTTACTTGAAGAATGACATCTTGGCTGAATGTTTGATGCTATAGGTCACCGAGCATCTTCAGCATTTATCAGTTAATTTTTAAAAGACTCACTCAACGCTAAGAATGTTACTTTACGTGTGTATAGGTAGTGCAGAATTGTAGGAGTGTGCTTAAGGCTGTTTCAGAATTGTAGGAGAGCTGGGCACGGTGGTGCATGCCTTTAATCCCAGAGCTTGGGAGACAGAGCCGGCTCATCGCTGTGGAGTAGGCCAGCCTGATGAACAAAGCGAGTCCAAGACAGCCAAGGCTACACAGAGAAGCCTTGCCTTGTCTTGAAAAACCAAAAACCAAAAAACAGAAATTGTAGGAAATTGCTGTGGTCTCAAGATGAAAATCCATTTAATGATTTTTGTTTTGATTTTCTTTCTTTCTGCCTCCCGAGTGCTGGGATTGAAGGCATGCACCACCACGCCAGGCTGAGCAAACCTCCTTATCCTGTCCGCTGTGAAGATTTGTATTTGTTACCTACATGCTAAAAGGCTTTGTGTTCTGTAGTTGGACCAATCTGCTTCCATAAGACTATAGAAACTTTTTATGTATAATGAAAACACTGCAGTTCCTAACAACAGTCAGTGGTCTGCAATGTGAGCCCAGGATGTTTGAGTTAGGGTTGTTGCCTGCTGCAGACACACAGGAGCAGTGTGCTTTGTGCATTGAAAACCAGGGCTACAGAAGTACTGTCAGAAACACCTCAGATTTTATTTTATTTTTATTATTATGTAGTGCTTGCTGTCCTGGAGCGATGCAAATCAGGCTGGCCTGTGCCTCCACCTTCCAGCACTGGGGTCAAAGGCTTGTGCCCCAACACCTGGCTTAGAATTTGAATTAATTTAGTTCTTCAGAAACATTTTATTGTAGCCAGCTGTTTTGAAGACCACTGTTTATGAAAGGAGAGATGCTTGGATCTTACCCCACCATGAGCAGTGTGTATCAGCCAACTGTTTTGTAATTTAGTCTCTTTTTTTCTCTTTTTTAAAGATTTATTAAGTATATAGTGTTTCACCTGCATGTGCTGCTGCCCTCCAGAAGAGGGCACCAGATCTCAGTATTGATGGTTGTGAGCCACCATGTGGTTGCTGGGAATTGAACTCAGGTCCTTTGGAAGAACAGGCAATGTTCTTAACCTCCAAGCCATCTCTCTAGCCCCATAATTTATTCTTTAAAAAAATTTTTTATGTTCATTGGTGTTTTGCCTGCATGTGTCGGTGTGAGAGTGTCAGATCTCCAGGAACTGGAGTTACAGACAGTTGTGAGCTGCCATGTGGGTTCTGGGAATTGAACTCAGGTCCTTTGGAAGAGCAGCTAAGTACTCTTAACCACTGAGCCATCTCTCCAGCCCTGCATCAACCAATTGTTAAACTCAACTTCATCTTTGCTATCTTATGCAGATAACATATACTTCATGCTTGCTTAACATCTCTTCTTAAACTTTAGAGTCTAATTTAAAATAGCTAAGTCTGGTGCTGGAGAGATGCTTACGTGTGCTGCTTGTGCCAGAGGACCTGAGTTTAGTTCTCAGCACCTACCCACGGCTCACAGCTGCCTGCACCTCCAGCTGGAGGGCAGTCCTGCAGCTTGGTCTGGTCAGAGCTGGCATAGCCACACTCAGAGAAACCAAGTCTCTGGTGAAACAACAAAGTAATAACTAACAGAAAATAAGCCAGGCCCACAGTGAGCCAGCATGGCTTTACTCTCAGCAGAACCAGGCAGATAGCTGGGGCTGTAGCCAGCATGGCCATTTTTGTTTGTTTTGTTTTGTTGTTTGGTTTTTCCAGACGGAGCTTCTCTGTGCAGCCTTGGCTGGCCTGGAACTAACAGTGATCCGCCTGCCTCTGCCTCTGCCTCTCCAGTGCTGGGATTAAAGGCATGCTCCACCATGCCTGGCTGGCCTATTTTAAAAAAAACAATACAACATAAATTAAAAAAACAATATAACATAAGATTTCTGTATGTATAGCCCTGGCTGTCCTGGACCTCAGAGATCCACCTACCTCCCCACCCCCACCCCTAGCTGGAACCAGTGTGGTCTTAACATATTGTCTTTCAGGCCAATCAGGCCTAGTAAGACCTAAAAACCCAGGTGTGGTAGCACATTCCTGTAATCCCAACACTCAGGGAGGCAGAGGCAGGTGGATGGTTTTGAGTTGGAGGTCATCCAGGTCTACAGATTGAGTTAGAACAGCCAGGGCTATACAGAAACCATGCCTCAAAAAACCAAAAAAAGAAAAACAAAACAAAAATGTTGAACTAAAGTCTTTAAAATCTTTGGCGTGGAGGCTGCTAGACAGACAGGCTTGGAGGCAGAGGGCTGAAAGTTTGAGGCCATCTATGTCTCTGTCCTCTACCTACCTATCTGCCTAGTTCCAAGTTAGCCAATAATAACTGTAATAGCCATGGTTCATTGGGACTAAATCTGGTTGGTTTATACTAACATGGGCCATGATAAATAATATGTAGAATGCTGTGAGTCCTATACTACTTCTCTGACTTAGTAATTTTATTTATTAGCCAAATATGTATTTACACCTTCAGAACTGTTGGGCTGCTGAAGAGTTTAACAGGTTTGCAAAGCTACATGTGGTTTCTCTTTTCTGTAATCCCAACACTCAAGAAGCCAGGACATCGTTAGTTCAAGGTCAGCCTAGGCTGCACAGCGAAGCCCTATCTCAGAACCCAGAAGCTGAGGCTAGGGCAGCTTTAGTTCAAGGTCAGCCTAGGCTACACAGCGAAGCCCTATCTCAGAACCCAGAAGGGGAGAAAAATCACTAAAGAGCTAAAGTATTTTCAATAGTAAATTTCATTTTGTTGATTGAAAAATAGTTCTAGTGGGCGAAAAAGGGACAAGGATTATTTTACTTTTCATTTTACATTTTATTTTTGGAGGGCGTAGTGGGCCACACATTTTAAATTCTGGCACTTGGGAGGCAGAGCCAGGCCTGGTCTATAAGGAGTTTCAGGATAGCCAGAGCTACACAGTGAGGTCCAGTTTTTGTTTCTCTGTATAACAGCTCTGGCTTGTCCTAGACTCCCTCTGTAGACCAGGCTGGCCTTGAACTCACAGAGGTCCACCTTCCTGTCCCTCCCCAGTACTGGGATTAAAGGCGTGAGCCACCATGCTGGCTCTTTGTTTTAAAAAATAGGACCTTGCTGTACACCTCAGACCGAACTTGAATTCCAGAGTTTCCTATTTGAGCTCCTGGGTACTGAGAGTGTAATAAGCACCCATGGTTGCCTCCATTTTACATGGGGCACTGAAGTAGATAATGCATTATATGACTTTGAACCTTTTAGCTTTTCTCCCCCCCCCCCTTCTTTTTGGTGGGGGAGGTGGACTGAAAGGGGGAAGAAAGATATTAGGGGTTGGTCTTGTGCATTGTGTATTCAGATGCTGATTTGTGTGCGGGGAGGTCCTGAACATGGCCATTGTCATGATTGTTGAAGAATCTCCTGATCTGTGACGCATAACAAAGCTCCCCAGTTATCTCTGATTGGTTAATTAAAAGCTGAACTGGGCGGAGGAGATAGGAAGATTAGACTTCTATTCCTAGTCTGGGCTTCTCAGGTAGAGGAGAGAAGGAGGTAGCCATGGGGACTCCACCACAAGGAGAGAGAGATACTGCAGAAGGCCAGGGGGAGGCAGGTGAGGGCACGGGCCGGGAGACAGCTGAGTGGCTGCTGTTACAGGGCTTAGCCCCTGTTGAATAAGTCTCATGGGTCAATTGTTTGGGAGCTAGGGCAGGTGTTAGAAAGGGTCCCAGCCAATACCTTAATTCAACAGTCTCTAGACGGTTTTATTTCTGAATTTGGGAATATAGCATTTTGTCTATTCACTAGTTTTGAATATCCAGGTTGTTTCTGCACTTTGGGTGTCATTCCTTCCTCCCATCTTTGAGTCTTGGGGCTGGAACTCCATTGACATGTTTGGTGGCAAAGCCGGCCAGTGCCTTCAGCAGCCCCGAGCGTTCTTGACATAGGTGGGCTGGTGGCAAAGGCCTGTAATTATGGGTGTTGGGAAGCTGAGGCAGGCAGATCACAAGTTTGAGGCTTGTCTTGGCCTCCACTTGGGGACTGTCCTGAGACTCTCCATGTGTTTGTCACCGAAGCAGCTTCAGCCGTTCTCACTCTGTACTGCCATTTAATTGAACGTTTACAGACTGTTTTATGTTAAGTCACTATGTGGATTTTCTTGTTATATACATGTATACATATTTTAAGACAAGGTGTTAGGCCGGGCATGGTGGCTATGCCTTTTAGGCAGATCTCAGTGAGTTCCAGGCCAGCCTTGTCTACAGAGAAACTCTGTCTCTTGGGGGAGAAAAAAGGAAAACAGCATGAGATATATTGGCACGGTTGGTTGTATAACCCTGTATTCAGGCAGGGATAGGAGGGCTGAGTGTTTTGGCTAGCCTGGAGTACTAAGGAGAACCTGTTTGTTTCAAAACAAAAATAACCGAAACCCAGCCAGACCAACTCCAAAACGAAATACCGAAAAGTCTGCGGGAGGGGTAGTTCCTTTGCCTAGAATTCATTTTGGTTTATCGTGACATCTTCAAACGCTGTCATTCCTTTTCCAGGAGAGCGCCCTTATAAATGTGAGCTCTGTCCCTACTCGAGTTCTCAGAAGACTCATCTAACCCGGCACATGCGCACTCACTCAGGTTGGTAAGAAATGGGGACGCTCACCGTTTCAGCAAACTGTCGTTTTTATTTATTTCACTGTTATAAACTACCTTTAAAGGATTTCTTTTAGAACCGAAATTGAGTTGTTTATTTGTAACTTACTGTTTTTCAGGGTTTTGTTTTTGTATTTTCTTAAATGTTATCTTATTATGTAGCCACTGCTGTTCTTGAATTCAGAGTTCTGCCTGTCTCTGCCTCAGAAGTGCTAGGATGAAGAGCATGTGCCACCATGTTGTCAGGCAGGTCCCTGCCTTAAAAAAGGGAAACCAAAATGGCAGCAGGGAGGGCAAATATGGGCCCTCAGACCAGACTCCAGAAATAAACAGATGTGAATTTGTTTGTTTGCTTTTTTGTTTATTTTTCTGAAAAAAATTTCCCCTTCTGTTTTTTAAGACGTTTCTCTATGTAGCCCAGGCTATCCTGGATTTGGCTGTGTAGATCAAGTTGGCCTTAATCCTAACCGCCTGCCTCTGCCTCCTAAGTGCTGGGTTTAAAGGCGTGTGCCGCCACCTCCCTGCTTAATTTTTATTTTTATATTAATTATTTTCTGAAGTTTAATTTATGAGTATTTTGTCTGGCAGTGTACTATGTGGGTGTAGTAAGTACCTGTGGGGGCCAGAAGAGGGCGTCAGATTTTCCTGGAACTGGACTTACAGATGGTTAAGAGCCACCATGTGGGTGCTGGAAATTAAACTTGGGCCCTCTACACAAGCAGCCATTGCTCTTAGCTGCTGAGTCATCTCCCCAGCCCAAGAAGAGGTCCCTAATATGTGTCGGAACTCAGAAGAGTTCCACACAGAGCACAGGTGAGTTATTCCCATTCTTTTTGATTGTGTGACTAAAATGAATATCGGGCTGGGTGATGATGTCTCATTAGTTAAGAATACCAGGGTTTGATTTCCTGCACCATATGATGGTTTTCAACTTGTCTTTAACTCTGGTTCCAGGGGATCTGATGCCCTCTTCTGGCTTCTGCAGGCACTGCATGCATATGATGCACTGACAAATATGCAGGCAAAAGACCTATACACATAAGATAAAAGATTAACCATGTAGCCTAAGCTTCCCCCATTCGCCGTAGCGTGTTTGTTTGTTTGTTTTGAAGTGGTCTCTTGCAGCCCAGGTTGGTTTTAGCTGAAGATCTCTTAAACTTGTGATTCGCTCTTCTCAGTACACAGCTAAGATGTCTTAAATTCCTTGCCTTCCCCTCCCAAATGCTGGGATTAGAGGCATGAACTACGGACACAGCTCAACGGCACTAAGAGGACTGACTTTCAGAATACATTCAAAGACAATGATGGCTTGATTTACAACAAAGTGCATACAGGACTATATGGTGGCTGAAATACTCATGGCTCCCAGCTGGTCTCTGTTCTGAAGACATTTAAGTGGCCAGGTTAAAAAGTAGGCTTTGAAGCCGGGTGCATGCTGTTAATCCCAGCACTAGGAAGGCAGAGGCAAGAGGATCTCAGTTCAAAGCCAGCCAAGGCCACACAGAGAAACTTTGTTTCAAAAAATAAAAAATAGCCAGTTCTGGTGGCACACGCCTTTAATCCAGCACTTGGGAGGCAGAGGCAAGGGGATCACTGAGTTCAAGGCCAGCCTGGTCTATAAAGTGAGTCCAGGACAGCCAAGGCTACACAGAAACTCTGTTTCGAACCCCCCCCCAAAAAAAATAAAAAATAAAAAAGTAAGACGGTGTGGTGGTGGTGGTACACCTTTAATCCCAGCATGTGGGAGGCCGAGGCAGGTGGATCACTGTAAATTTGAAGCCAGCCTGGTCTACAAAGCCAGTCCAGGACAGCCAAGGCAACACAGAGAAACCCTGTCTTTATTTATTACTGCTCCTGTAGAGGACTTGGGTTCAGTTTCCAGTACCCAGATCAGGTTAACATTTTCAGGGAACTTGATGTCTTATGGCCTGTTAGGGTACATATGTACAGAGGCCACATACACAAAAAGTACTTGTTTTTAAAGAATTTGTTGATGCCCTTTCCATTGCTTAACAAGCAAGGCTGCTTGCCATCAAGTTCAGTCCCCCAAACCCATGTGGGGGGAGGAGAGCCAACTCTCTTCAGGTGGGCTCTGGCATCTTCACTCTGCTGTCCCCTTACACCCTAGCATGAACACACACAAAGTAAAAAGCAAATGTTCTAGTGTGCTGGTAATGTTTGTAATCCTGCATGTTGAGAGGTCTAGTCAGGAGGAAGGTTGAAGACTTAGGCCAGCCTAAGCCATGCTAGTGAATGAACTAGGCAGCATAGTGAGGTTAGCCTCAAAATCTGAGGGACCAAAAACAAATAAATGAATGTTAGACTGAAAGGTCTTGAATAGACAGTGCCATTCTTGGCTGTGACTGACTTGATTCTCAGCGAAGACTTCTGGACAGATTCAGAACACATACCCTGTAAGGCATGTTTTCTCTCTGACTTGACCTCCTAGTTTCATTTATCACTTTTATTAGAGTATATTTGTGGTTGTGTGTGTGTGTGGTTGCACACAAGCTAGAGGTGGGTGCTGGATCAGATGGTGCTGGAGTGTGTGTTTGTGAGCTCCTTAATGTGGGCGCTAGGATCTGAACTCTGAGCTCCAGTAGAGCCTCCAGCCTAGATTTCACCTTAGTTTTCCTTAGTCATATGGCTTTACGTATGTAAAATTTCTCTTGTATATATTGTTGCTTCAGGTGCATAGTAAGAGCGAGCCCTGGTTGTATTATAAAGTGCTAGCATCTGCTAAGCATTGGCTTAGCCAGCGAGGTCACTTCCAGACACTTAGTATTCTTGTTAGGCTTCCTTTGGCTGACTCAGCACCGTGCTCATGTTGATTAGGCTGTCCAGACCCTCCTGAGGGCTGGAGGCTACTGTGGCCAGCCTTGCCAGGTCTTCCTGATCTTGTGTGCTTACTATGTTGATGTACTTCGAGTGTCCTCCCAAGCTACCTAAACAAGAAATGTTACTACTTTTTGGGTGCTTCCAGAGTCTCCAAGGTCAGTTAGTGCATCTTGGGAGGGATTAATGTTCTACAGAGGGCTTTACTTAGTTCTTTGATAAAACACCAAAGGGAGGCTTTTTTTTAAAAAGATTTATTTACTTAGTCTATGTATACAGTGCTCTATCTGCATGTACACCTACAGGCCAGAAGAGGGCATCAGATCACATTATAGATGGTTGTGAGCCACCATGTGGTTGCTGGGAATTGAACTCAGGACCTCTAGAAGAGCACATAGTGCTCTTCACCCCTGAGCCATCTCTCCAGCCCTTGAAGGGAGCTTTTAATCCCAGCACTTGGGAGGCAGACGACTCTGCTTGCTTTTTTTTTTTTTTGGAGACAGGGTTTCTCTGTGTAGCCTTGGCCATCCTGGACTCACTTTGTAGACCAGGCTGGCCTCGAACTCACAGCGATCTGCCTGCCTCTGCCTCCCGAGTGCTGGGATTAAATGCATGTGACACCACCACCTTGCTCAACAGACATTTCTAATGGTATATTTTCATGGTTAAGCTTGATGTCTAATTTTGCTTATGGAAAACTTGGATAATAATGAATGAGGATGTTTGAAAGATTAATTTTCATAAATGTCAATTTCCGTTTCTCTATTATGCATTCCATTGGACCGGTGGGGTATGGATACCAATTGGTAATATTTACTAGAGAGTGATCTAGTTGGGTATGTATTCAGGTAGTTTTGTTTTGTTTTGTTTAATGCCTTTAATTCTGGGGTGGGTGGGCTTTGGTTTTCTTTGTGTCTGGTTCTGACTGTTTGCTTGTTGCGCACCGTATCTATTTGTATGCCAGGGCCAGTTACCTAGTTTCCTTGCCCTCCCCCCTTTAATAGAGAAGTTGAGACAGAAAAACAGTCACTATAAGCTTTCAAGTTCACTTCAGCCATATTTGTGCTTTAAAGCAGTCACTGCTCTTAGAAAAACTTGCTGAGTGAGGGGTAAAGGTTAGATTTGCCCCCTCAGGCTAAAGCAGAGCCTTAAACCACAGACCTGCAGCCTGGGAGTCTAGCATAAAGTTACAGAGTGCACTCTCAGGCTTACCTTACAATATATGTGTTTTACTTGTGTTACATTGTACTTTTGTTTAAAGGTTCTAGAGGATGAGGAGTAAAAAAGTAAAAAGACTTCTCTTGGAGTGGATTTGCCCCAGAGTTAGCCTCCAGAGACTTTGAGCTGTGCCAGCAGCTCCTGTCCCGGGGAGCCTGGTCTTCAGCAGTGCCAGAGAGCTGACTTAGTCAAGGGGTTTGAAGATAATGGCTGACTGAGTTGATTGTTCCTCCAGTTCATTTTGAGAATCAAGCCTCCGCCCCAGAATAGTTATACAAAGAAATATGGAAAATACAAGGTGCATGATCAGATCCTTCCAATAAATGGTCTTTGTGCTTATGTTTTATTTATAACTCCTAAGGGTATTTTAATGTTTGGGTTTGTCTTTTATCTGTGGTAACATCTCTTCTTTATCTGTAGGTGAGAAGCCATTTAAATGTGATCAGTGCAGTTATGTGGCCTCTAATCAGCACGAAGTGACCCGACACGCAAGACAGGTTCACAATGGACCTAAACCTCTTAATTGCCCCCACTGTGACTACAAAACAGCAGACAGAAGCAACTTCAAGAAACACGTAGAGCTACATGTTAATCCAAGGCAGTTCAACTGCCCCGTATGTGACTATGCAGCTTCCAAGAAGTGTAATCTACAATATCATTTCAAATCTAAGCATCCTACCTGTCCCAGCAAAACAATGGATGTCTCCAAAGTGAAATTAAAGAAAACCAAAAAGAGGGAGGCTGACTTGCATAGTAACACCATCACCAATGAGAAGACAGAGCCAGAGCAAACAAAAACAAAGGGCGATGTGTCTGGAAAGAAAAATGAGAAAACCATAAAAGTAGAGCGAAAAGATGTTTCAAAAGAGAAGAAGCCCTGTAGCGGTGTCTCGGTGGTCCAGGTGACTACCAGAACTCGGAAGTCAGCGACCGAGACTAAAGCAGCAGAGACGAAACATGTGGATGCACATACAGGAAATACTTCAGAGAAATCTAGTAAAGCCAGGAAGAACAAAAGAAGGATGGATGCTGAGGCCCGCTCCTTGGATGTTCCTGTGAATGAGGAACCAGTGACAAAAAAGAAAAGAAAGATAGAAAGCAAGCCCAAAAATACTACGGAAGGGCCAAAGGGGGACAGCAGAGTGGAGGAGAGTAAGGAAGACAATAAAAAGCAAAATGCATCCCGTAAGAAAGGGGCAAAGAAGAAAACTCTAAAACATAAGTCCGGTAAGAAAGGCAGCAGACCTGCGCAGAAGGAGGCAGGGCAGACAGAGCCTCCTCACACCGAGCTGGCTCAGGTGTCTGCAGCTCCCATACTAACTCAGGTCGCTCTGACAGGATCCACTCAGACAGAGCTCCCTTCTCCCATGGATGTTGCTCAGACAGAGCTCCCTTCTCCCATGGATGTTGCTCAGACTGAGCTTCCTTCTCCCATGGATGTTTCCCAGACAGGGCCTGCTCACACGGAGGTTTCCCAGACAGGGCCTCGTCAGGTGCAGCCGCCGCCGCCTCCCTCAGAGCCTGCCCAGGTGGAGCTGCCATCTCCCTTGGAGTCTCCCCCTCCCACCGAGGCTCCCCAGATGGCACCACCGCCCCCCATGCAGCTGCCTCAGTTGGACCCTCCTCTCAAGGAGCCTGCCCAGGTGGAGCTGCCTCAGGTGGAGCCACCTTCTCCCGTGGAGCCTTGTCAGAAAGAGCTGCCTTCTATGGAGTGTGTTCAGATGGAGGTTGCCCAGACAGCTCCTACTCACCTGGGGTCTGGTCAGAAGGAGCCTCCTCCTGTCATAGAGCCACCTCCACATGCCAAGCCTGTTGCCAAAAGGTCATCTCCCCGGAAAGAGTCTACAAAGGAGAAGATGCGGAGTGAGATGTTGCGGCAGGAGCAGGCCCTTATTGGAGTTGGCTTAGTGCCTGTTAGAGATAGCCAGCTTCTGAAGGAAAGCAAGAGCGCACAGGAGCTGCAGGCCTCGCCGTCACCACTGCCAAAGGGAAACTCTGGAAGAGGAGAGACACCTGAGGGCCAAAACATAGTCTCTGATGGGGAAGGGAATAAAATAGCCCCCCTCAAGGAAGCAGGAACAGAGGGGCGCGGTAAGGGGGAGAGTCTGGTTGAGCTTGCTGCTTCCAAGGAATCCACTACCAGTGTTTCTTCCTCTGAACAAGAGCCAGATGGTGAGACATTACATGCTAAGTGCCAGGCAGGCCCCACTGCGCTGTGTGAAATGGGCGTGGCCACTGAGCAGAACACAGCAGACGGTGTCCCCGTGAAAGACTCGACAGCGGAGCCAGTGTCACCTCTCACCCCGTCAGTCGAACCTGAAGCATCTTCTGCAGCGGTGATGGCCTCACCTCCTATCACTTTGGCTGAAAACGAGTCTCAGGAAATTGATGAAGACGAAGGCATCCACAGCCACGACGGCAGTGACCTGAGTGATAATATGTCAGAGGGCAGCGACGATTCTGGACTGCATGGGGCTCGGGCAGCGCCACAAGAAGCCAGCTCCAAAAATGCAAAGGAAGGGTTGGCAGTTAAAGTGTCTGAGGGAGAGTTTGTTTGTATTTTCTGTGATCGCTCTTTTAGAAAGGAAAAAGATTATAGCAAACACCTCAACCGCCATTTGGTTAATGTGTACTTCCTTGAGAAAGCAGCTGAGGGGCAGGAGTAGTTCAACTGGGAGAAGTGCACGCCTCTACGTTTAGTTTATGACAGCAGACCAACGTAGGCTTGCTTTAATTAGTGTCCAGTGCTGAGTTTGAAGTGACATTATTCTTTTTCTTAGGACTGTATGTCTGTCTAGTGATAGTTGCAAAAATCTTAGCAAATCCTAGGGAGTTAATGTAAGAAAACATACGTACCTAAATCTGTTAGCTTGGGCGGCCAGGTGAAAGAGAAGGAGAGGATGGTAGGAAGAACAGGCTCTCGCAATGTTTACCTACACCCTGTCAGTTTTTCCTGTCCTTTTCACTTTAGTTGCTATTTTTATTTCATTGTTTAGTTTGATAAAAATTGGCTTAGCAAATTACTTGAAGAATTTGCCTGCTTTATATAAAGTTAGCACTTTACAGTTTCTTTAGAGATGAGAGAAGACATTTAAATTGAAGAAAAATCCTCAACAGTGGACATTGTATCTCTCCAGGTAATTGCTTTCTGACTTATGATCAATATTTTGTGTTTATATGTTAATCGTATAAAAAATGATTTTTGGTATTTGTTATTTCGGTGCTTTACTGGCCTAAGATGTTGCACATGGTTCTTGGTTTTTTGTTTTTGTTTTTAACCTATGCAGTTAATCCCTCCACCCCTATAGCATTGTGTTAAACAGTAACACTTTATACATATATATGCATGTTTTTTGGTTTTGCTTTTCCTTTTTTGAGGGATGCTTTTGGGCGTGTTTGCAAAGGAGTTGTTTTTCTTTGCTGCAATTGTCTTTTTTTTTTTTTTTTTGCAGAACAATAGTATGTGCAAGTTTATGAGCAATGGAACGTGCAGGTTCAATCCATTGTTTTTTGTTTTTAATTTTAATTTTCACCTCTTTTATCTATGCCGGAATTAGTTTCTTATAAGTTATTTTGAATGGTGAGCATATGTATAATTACACAGCTCTTCATGGTTTTTTCAGTAACATATTGAACAAAATTTAATCTGAAATATCAGCCACCAGAGTTATTTTGCTCTTTTTACCTTATTTTTTTAAATCACTTATGATAAAGCCATTGTGCTCACATGGATAATACAGAGTGCAAGTGCTGAACTGAGTTCTAGCAAATAGCTGCGGCTTCCAGAGAGTACCTGAAAAGAGCTGATGTTAATTAAGTATGGTTCAGATATTAAGAATCTTACTTTCTCAGGAATTGCCACAAATTAGTGGGTGTCCTCGCTGTCCCTGTGAGACAGCCTCTGAGCAGGAGCGGCCTCCGGTGAATTCCATCCTGGCGGTGTTCTCTGGGGACACTGCATGAGAGGCTGCAAGTGCTCTAGGTCAGGCTCTCTGTTGTTGGCCTTTGCCTGTGTGTGAAAGAGCCCAGCATGCCTTTTTTTTTTATTAAACTGATAGTAGCAAACTAGGCACGATCCCAATTGGGAATTGTGACATTTTGATGGTCATGTACTGTTTTGAAATAACCTCTGTGTATTTCACTTATTTTCTTTAATCTGGCGATCTCTGAGCAGGCTTCAGATTTTGACAGTCCATGAAAGATATGACAAGCATTAATGTATGGGTGAAAAAGCTTGGTGAAATTCTGAGTGAAGTTCTAGTTAAAGTTGGTTGAACTTGGAATTGACTGGGAGGCCAAAGATTTAAAAAGCAGAAGATCTTCTCAAGACATAATAAGTTGTGTGATAATAGTATGTGTTTTGCGTGTGTGCATGAGAATCTGTAAATGTTGAATTCTAGGCTCCGACAATCATTGTCAGCGCAGATCAAGCTGCAAGTATTTATGTTTTAAAACTTAAATTATAAAGCTAGTTAAGTCTTTCTAATGACTAGTTTTAATGTTCATGAGCACATGTTACCTACGTTACCTTTTCAAGGCGTTGAGAAGGAAGCACCACAAGGGCCGCACAGGTGGAGGCTGGAACTAGCTGCCTTTGAGGAAGAGGTCTTTGGTATAGCGAATGAAACAATGCCTTCTGGGAATTGAACTAATTTTTAATCTAGTTTCTAAGATTAGAAATAAAAGCTCCCCCACACACAAAAAAAATAAAGGTAATTAAGGCCTTATTAAATTGATCTTTAAAAACATTGTTGCCTGAAATCGAGTGGGACTTTTGAGACCTTTCTTCCAGAAAAGAAAGACTTGGTTGTCAGGCCTATATTAGGCCTGGCCCATGGTGCCATGTATTTGTACTTAAATCGTTTCAATGGAAAGTGTCTTAGTGATTGAAACTTGTGGTATAATTGAGAGGTCTTCCATTTGAAAAATATATTGATTTGCATGGGATTGTTTGGGTCTTATTTGCTAAACTCTTCCCCCTTCCCCATTACCACCCTCATAGTCTAGTCTGCAGGTAGTAGGTTTTTCTCTCAATAGAGGAACAAAACAAACAAAAAAAAATCTTACTTGTAAATTGGTGTTTAGTAACTAGTTGGTAAACTTGAAATGGTAGGATTCTTTACAGCCTAATCCTAGGTAGCCTTAGGAAAGTGTATTTCAATTATTTTTGAACCTGTATTCACCTTATCTTTTCAAGATTATCTTAAGTTATATTTTCTTTTTCAGAGCTGCTTATTTTGGGGCTACTTTTTAAAAAAAAATTTAATTGAGGCGTAATTCATAAAAGACTACATTGTTTTGAAAAGACTTTTTGTTTTCTTTTTACAACTGTGCCTGGATGTATTTAGTCTTCCAAGAAGGGCCATTTTGGTTTTTTAGATTTACTTTTAAAGTCATGAAGCCATCAGCTTGGGCTTCGTTGCACGTAAATGCTAATGCAAAGTAAAACCCAAGCTGACTGCATGCAGTTCACCCTGAATGTTGACAATAGAAGGAACAAACACCTTGCCTGTTAGAGTACTGGCACCTGTGAGACAAAACACCAGCGAAACTTCAGTTTCTTTGCAAAAATCAAGGTGTATTCTAGGGTTTCCTGGTTGATCTCAGCAGATGAAGTGAGCTGACAGTCTTAGAACAAAGTGATCTGAATGTGGATTTAAGTCTCCTTACACTGCTGGTGAGACAGCTTCTACAGTTCTACATGTATGCCATAGGCTCCCGTTAGTCACTGTACTCTTAAAACTGGTATTGTAACATTACAACAATGTTTTGCGCCAATTTTTATAAACCTTTACAGTGCAATATGTGTTACTTTTCTGAGGCAAACCAAAGGTATATTTCTCAAGGTTCTGCTGCCTTCAGCAGCATTTGACGGAGGATCTTTTATACATTTGTAATAGGTAGAAATAAACCAGATTGCAGGTTTTTTTTGTTTTTTTAATTGTAAACCATGTACCAAGTTTCTGGTCAAGATTGTGTAGGGTAAGTTAAACATAATTGCATTCTATTAACCAATATGAGTGTATTTCTTATGCATATAGTTACATTGAAATAAAGTTCTAAAATGTATCAGACCTCTGTTTATTGTTTGTGTATCAAAGAAGCCAAGATCACCTTTTTTTTCTGTAACTAAGTGTAAGTATATCAAACCTTGATTTCCTTTGTTTTTCAGCTCAGAGAATCTTGTGCAGCATAGTCAAGGGCTCCGCTGCTGAGCTATGTGTCCAACAGTGTTTAAAATGTCTTGAGTTAGCTGTCAGGATAATACTGGGTGGGTAGCAGGGTCCTGGTGGTTCTGGGGTTAAGAGTATATCACTGAAGTATTAGTGTTAGAGTAATATTATACTTTTCATTGAGAATCACCCCAAGCATGTAGAGATTAATAAAGGAAGAGTTCTTTAATGATGGTGCAAACTGGTTTTGGCTACTGACAATAAGAACTGACTCTGAGCCAGGCGCGGCAGTGCACGCCTCTAATCCCAGCACCTGGGAGGTAGAGGCAGGCGATCTCTTGAGTTCGAGGCCAGCCTGGTCAACAAAGGGATTCCAGGACAGCCAAGGCTACACGGAGAAACCCTGTTTCCAAAAACAAAACAAACAAACAAACAAAAAAACTGACTCTGAACAGAGATTACAGTTTGTAAGGTTGAGATATAATACTGCTGTTTTACATGTGTTTTCATCTGCAAATCTCTTAGGCCCCAAACCCTTTGAGCAATTAGAAATGTTTTACTGAGTTTAGTTGTTTTTGGACAAATGGGGAAATTTGCAGTGTGCGGGTACTTGTCCCAGTTAGGCAGGAGACAGTACAGGGCTGTATGTTCTGTTAGCCAGGGTCATCCTGCCTGCAGGCCAGAAGAAGCCACCAGTTAGAGAAGCAAGGGGTGTGATGAGAGGTTGTCCCAGCATAGTCTTCTAAATGCCTGGCAGAGCCATGCTCCCTTTGATAAGCGGATGGAGCCTAATTGGCAGTTGTGAGCATCCAGGGTCACTGCCTTTGAACACCCTGCAGGGGCTGGGCTGCTTCAGCTGAATTCTACTTCTGTGTAGCTGTGTAAGGAAACATCAATACCCTCTTTATAACATTAGCTCATTTCATGTTTCCCTTCACCAGGGGCGACTGCAGTGCAGCAGGTAGCGTTCCAGGGCTTCTCTTCAAGTGTGCTGTCGTTGGGGAGAAACCATCAGTCATTCAGATTTACTCTGTGGTTTCTTCCCATGCAGCTTAACAGCCGAAAGTGTGCACATCCATCTTTAGTAGCTGGGTGTGGGATAAGCAGATTTTGATTGGCCATTGGGAAAAAGTTTGCTGAAGGGAGGATGAGTCGTAAGTTTTCACTGAACCCACTATTTTAATGTCTTACTATACTTTATAGGGCTTGTTGTGGGATAATTATTCTAGAGAGCTTTTCTATGACCCAGCTAGTTCCCCAATAACTGAGACACAGACTTACTGATTTATTTAAACAAGCTTTAAGCACAGTGTAACTGAGCGGGTACTGGTTAAACTAATTTTCTAGGCTAGTCTGGCTACATATCTGTCCTGTCTGGGCTGGCTCTGCCCCATCACCAAGCCATGTCGGCTCTCCATCATCTTCCGTCTCTTTCCTCTTCCTGCCTCGCCGGCTCTCCCTGAGACCCCAAGCCCTGGAGCTGTAGCTCTGCCTCTGCTTCTCTTCTGCCCAGTAACAGGCTCTTCAGCCCCTCACTTCACCAACCAGAGACTCCTGGGAGGCAACGTTTACAGAACAAAGAGCAGTGTATTTATGACTGGTGGACGTGAGACGGCACTTGTCTGGACTGCAAACATATCTTAGGGCCCAGAATTTAGCGTTTGTATAGGACCAGACCAACCCCCAACAGTCCTCTTTTTTTTTTTTGTCTAAATAAAAATGTGTTCTCTTATAATAATAAACTACATACATTAAGAACAGTTATGAAAATTATCGTGTAATAGTTACATTCACAATGTCCAGCCACCTGTATTTGGCAACATAGAAAGTATCCTTGGTGATTTCTGTATCCAAATCCTTTTCTATCATCGCTTTTTGTTTGTTTGTTTTTTGAGACAGGGCTTTATGTTATCTTGGTTGTCCTGGACTTACTTAGTAGACCAGCCTGACCTTCAAATCATAGTGATCCACCTGCCTTTGCCTCCCAAGTGCTGGGATTAAAGGTGTGTGCCACCACACCGGGCCTATCCTAGCATTTTAAAAATCCTAAACAATTTAAGCTTAATTGTGTGACTATGACTATCTAATCTTCAACCCTATCAGAGACCTGAAAAGGAATAAATATTACCTGATTTTGTAGGAAGTGCAGATCTTCTAAAATTACAGAAATGACAGCTGGCTACCTGGACGGTCACCCCAGTTTCTTAGCAACGGTTGAAGCCTTTTGTCTTAGAATATCTGACTTTTTTTTTTTTTTTTTTTTTTTTTTTTTTTTTTTTTTTGGTGAAGCAGGAATTATGAAGGACTAGCTTGTGTTGTCCTTGCAAAGCTTGGTAGTTCACTTACCTGTGGTTGGACAGCCCATTTTGTACCTCACAGTGGAAGCAGTCGAGGCAGGGGCAACTTCTTGCCCAAGTGGCAGGCTGCCGCACTGAAGCAAGCCTGCAGAAGGAGAATCTTTGATGCTCAGTATCTTTGATGTAGGCTGGGGCACTGCCAGCCCCTCACATGACTCATTATCAAAGATTCCTTAATAAAGACCCCCTGAAGTGCCATATTCTGTAGGTCTGTGAGGTTACTGAAGACCATTAATAGCGTAGCTGATGAGGCAAGCTTTGTTTCTAGCTACTTCCTGTCTGTTCAACCTAGGAAGCATATTTGTTTCTGTAGTAAACTAGGATTTTGTAATGACTACCTCCCTTCCAACGCTCTGACCCTAGCTAAGAGAGGAAGATTACTGGGGAGATGGGTGTAGATCTCTTTTAACTCTGCCTTTTTGCTTAATAAGCGTCTCTAAAAGTTCCATCAGCTCATTGTACAATTGCTTGTCCTGTAGGAGTGTATGGTGTACCAGTAGTGTGCTTTATAAGATGCAAGGAATTGCCTTATTTATATATATAAATATATATATATTATCCATATTAATTTGTGCAGGTATCCTCATAATTGCCATTATTTCCGGCACAATTAGCCTTTTCAGAACTTGAAGCAGTTGCCCATTGAAACCCTAAGTATGTATCAATGTACATACTTTTGTTTTCCAAGTTCTGCAAAATGAAATATATCCATCTACCAGCAGGTAATGGAGTTGGTTATACAGAGAACATATAGGACTTAAAAGTATGTATATTTCTTTGTCTTGTTGTCAAGTGATAGTTTTTTCTTTAACTCTTTGCTGTTGACAGGGTGTTTACGTGAAAAGCTGAGGCTTCTAACACATTTCCTATTAGTAATCGGTCAGTTTCTTCATTTCCTTATGCCAGTGGAACCGGCAAGCCAGTGTGAGACCGCATATGGGTGATGTGTAGTGGTTAGTTTCTACTTTTGTTGGCCGGTTGCAACTCCACAGATAACAAAGTTAATTCAAAATTACCAGAAATAAACTCAACCCTTCCTACATGCAGACAATTCTGCATATTGGGAGTCATTCATTATATTAAGAGACTCAGGAAAATCTAATAATACTGTAAAGACGGCATACAATTCTGAGTTTTGAACTGAGGTTTATGGGCTTTGGAACACCTTTCTTATTTTGTCTTGACTTACTACCTGCCATTCCCAACTTGGCTGCATCAGTATAGAATTTAAGTGCCTCAGGAATTGCTCCTTAAAATACATGTAAGAACCTAATTAGTTTTTTTTATAAACTGCAAACATTTGCTTTTAGGATATTTGTTATTAATTCCTTCCAAGTAGTTACTACAAGCCCTTTGCCAATCTTCATTGATTACCCACAATGAGATAATGGGCATTAGTAAGAAGCACTACATTTCTTTTGGCCGGGGGGGGAGGGGGGGGGTGTTTCCAGACGGGGTCTCTGTGTTAGCCCTGGCTGTTCTGGACTTGCTGTGTAGACCAGGCTGCCCTCAAACTCACAGTGATCCACCTGCCTCTGCCTCTCAAGTGCTGGGATTAAAGGCCCTGCACCACCACACCTGGTGAGGTACTACAATTTCATAAGTAGGCCTCAGCTAGTTAATATCTCCCATTAAAATTTGAAAGTCGTTAAGAGTTTACACCTGAAGCCGGGCATGGTGATGCAGGCCTTTAATCCCAGGGCTTGGGAGGCAGAGGAGGAGGATTTTTGTGAATTTGAGGCCAGCCTGGTCTACAAAGTGAGTCCAGGACAGCTAGGGCTACACAGAGAAACCCTGTCTTAAAAAACAGAAAGGTTAGCCGGGCGTGGTGGCGCATACCTTTAATCCCAGCACTCGGGAGGCAGAGGCAGGTGGATTGCTGTGAGTTCGAGGCCAGCCTGGTCTACAAAGCGGTCAAGTCTACACAGAGAAACCCTGCCTCGAAAAACCAAAAAAAAAAAAAAAAGTGTATAAAAACTAGAAAGGTTTTGCAACTGATCTCTACGGATCTATCTTTTGTGGTAGAATTTTTAAAAAGTATTTATACAGTGTTTTGCCTGCATGTGAGCCAGCAGGCCAGATGGTTTTGAGCCACCATGTGGTTGCTGAGAATTGAACTCAGAACCTTTGGAAGGACAGCCAGTGCTCTTAACCTCTGGGCCATCTCTCCAGCCCTTGTGGTTGAATTATTATTGTTTTGGTTTTTGAGACAGGGTTTCTCTGTGCAACAGCTCTGGCTGTCCTGGAACTCGCTCTGTAGTCCTGGCTGGCCTCAGACCTTATGGAGATCAACAGTCTACCTCTGCCTCCCAAGTGCTGGGATTAAAGGTATGCGCCACCATGCCCGGCGAATTCTTTTTTTTACAACAAACAGTGGAATTCGATGGGCTTGTAAAAATTGCAGACACTTGAACAACTGATACAAACGAGCCTCCAGCTGCTCAGGTGTCTGCAATTTTTTCTTTGTCATGGGCCATTGCTGTTGCCACATAGGTCTGTTTGATACCCATTAAGGGGGAGGGCTGTTGGTGTTTCAGCAGTGGCCTCTCCTAAAATTTGAAAACTTAATCCTGTGATATCCTGTGTTTGATCAATGGACACAGTTTGTGATCTTGATTACACACACCAATACCATCCCCGGGAGTATCTCTATCTCTACCATTTCACCCCTAATTTCATCGTTGTCTCTGGATTGCAGGAATATTAATTTGAGTATTCCATTGTTGTGAAAGATCCCTTCCCCATAAATTTATGGGTTTGTCAGCCTCAAAGAGTCTCAGCTTCCCTGTTTGCCCTTCTGGCCCCACACGTTTAATCCACTGGATACTTTTTCCTTCCTTCCTTCTTTCTTTCTTTCTTTCTTTCTTTCTTTCTTTCTTTCTTTCTTTCTTTCTTTCTTTCTTGTTTTTTGAGACAAGGTCTCTCTGTGTTAGCCTTGGCTGTCCTGGAGTCACTTTGTAGACCAGGCTGGCCTTAAACTCACAGTGATCCGCCTGCCTCTGCCTCTGCCTCCCGAGTGCTGGGATTACAGGCATGCGCCACCATGCCGGGCTCTTTCTTTCTTTTTTAATACACATTTTGTGCTTGCGTGCTGGAAGAGGGCACCAGATCTCATTATAGATAGTTGTGAGCCACCATGTGGTGCCTAGGAATTGAGCTCAAGACCTTTGGAAGAGCTGCCAATGCTCTTAACCTCTGAACCATCTCTCCAGCCCTATTGAAAAAAATTTACCAGTTCCTATAAAATATCTGAACCTGAAGTGGCCAGTGTGGATTCGTTTGCATTTACTGCAGCTAGAAAGTGCTTGTTCATATCTCCGAGTGAAGGTGCTGCATTTGCTAGTTAGTGCACCTGCCCTTTAGAGCTCTGAAGTTGTTAACCTTACAATTTCTTGGAAAATGGCCAAATCGACCACAATTAAAGCATGGGGGTATTTTGATATCTGAAACCTCTAGCTATGGCATGTTTATGATATTGGCATGATGCTCCAGCTTTGTAGGCCAGTCTGGCCTCAAACTCAGTGATCTGCCTGCCTCTGCCTCCACCTTCCAAGCGCTGGGATTACAGCCTTGTGCCACTGTGCTCAGCTCTTAAAAACAGGAATACAGGAAGAAGACAGCACAACCAGAAAATCCCCTGTGGGATCAGTGCAGGAGAGAACCTAGTGTCAGGATCCTCCATTTTGCTCTTATCCTGGAACAGTATTTTATTTTTTATTTTTTAACCTAGCATCTCTATGGCATTAGAAGCCAAGTTTCCCATAATGCCTAGCCTTGTCCAGGCACCACTTGAAGGAGCTACTTTTAAACTATTTTATTCTGGTTTCTCTAATGCCTCTCTCCCAGTTCCCCAGCCCTAGGTAGGAGAGAAGGAATGTTAGTGAGGAGATCAGCTGTAGACCTCTTTGCACTTAGTTCCAGCTGGTTGGGGTCTTCAGGAGCTCCAGCAGAAGCAGCCGTGGCCTTTCTCTGTCCCTCTCCTCCCAGTGTCCTCTCTCTGGCTCTGGTATTTAAACCTTTTCTGAATCAGCTGGCAAAGACCACTCCCCTCCCTGAGCTGTATGGGACTGTTACCAGCTATGGATAAACTAAAAACATCCCTGTTATCCAAATAATTGAGACAGAGACCTATTGTTTTATTTAGACACCCTTAAGCACAATAACTGAGCAGGTATGATTTCAACTAATTTCCTAAGCTTTTCTGACTACCTCCCAGCTGCACTCTCCAAGTTACTTGGCCGAGATGTCATGTCTTGGCTGGATCTGCTCCATCAGTCTGCGTTCTTTCTCTCCATCTTCCTCCTCCTCACTTCTCTCCTTGCTGTCCCTACCTGAGACTCCAATCCTGGGAAGGGAAGCTCCACCTACTTATCTCCTGCCCAGTTAACAGGCTGTCCAGCCTTTTTATTTAACCAGTCAGACTATTGGGGAGCAAACTACACACAAGGACGACTATATGACAGTAGCAATCTGGTTTCTATGAATCCTGACACCAGCCTGGTCTTCAGAGCAAGTTCCAGGACAGCCAGAGCTATACAGAAACCCAGTCTTAAAAATAAAGGGCAGGACGAGGTGACGAGGTGGCCCATCCCTTTAATCCCAGCACTCCCGAGGCAGAGGCAGGCTGTAAATTCGAGGTCAGCCTGGTCTACACAGTGAGTCCAGGACAGCCAAGGCTAAACAAACCCTGTCTCGAAAAACAAAACAAAAACCGGTGAGAGCTGGGCATGGTGGCGCACGCCTTTAATCCCAGCACTCGGGAGGCAGAGGCAGGCGGATCACTGTGAGTTCGAGGCCAGCCTGGTCTACAAAGTGACTCCAGGACAGCCAAGGCTAACACAGACCTTGTCTCAAAAAACCAAAAAGAGAAAAGAAAGGAAAAAAAAAAAACCCAGTGAGAAAGCATCCTGGAATGCAACTAGATTTTGGGGTCCAAATTTTAGCATTTGTATGCATATACTACTAGACTAACCCCCAACAAGAGCTGAAAAGAAAATGTTTAGTATTCATGATCCTTGTGAATGAGGGTTGCCACTCCCTTAATGCAACAGTGGAGCCATATGTTAAAGAGGACTTAGGTATTCTCTGTATAGAGGGAAGAGAGTTGAGAAACTGGTTTTTGTAAAGCATGAGGAAAAATGGCATTTATCTCAATGCAGTCAGTAGTATGAGACCCGACAGCATGAGAAAGAAGGAATATTTACAGATGAATTCATGACCTCCTGAATGACTTTGTTAAAAACAAAATGCAATGTTTTCTCTCTTTTTCTTGGTGGAAGTAAGATATTACAAAGGACAAGAAGCTTTGGTTGGGAGCTACAAAAGTAGAAACAGTCATTTTAAACCAGTTAAACAGAGTCTGGTTTCTGAGTTCCAGGTTTGTGCGGCGAGGTGGTACATGCCTGTAATCCCAGCAAGCAGGAGGGTGCATCAGGGGTGTGAAGCTGACTTGGTCCTGGCTCTCTTAGAGGTGTGGTTCTTTGGGTTTTTGCATTTCACATTTCCAGTGCATCTGATTGGATCAGGACTGTTGGGAACTCAGCCTCATGTTGTGCTCCGTCCTTGGTACTCGGCAAGCTGTCTACAATAAGGAAGAGTTCCAGCAAGCAAGGAAGAAAGCACCAGCTAATTTGAAGTCATCTGAGGTGAGAAAGTCTAGGACTTGCTTAGGTTTAAAGCTGTTTTGCCTTGGGTCGAATTTTATGAGATAGCAGTTGAGAAACCAAGAAGAAAGTTAAGCAGTAGTAGCAGAATTTCTAAAGGCCTCGACACCAAGCACGGTGACCTGAGTTAAGACACTGGCACTCAACATAGTAAGGGGGCTGACTTCTGCGAGTTGTCCCCTGACATCTACAGGTACACAAAAGTAAGACGTGGAGGATGATGTAGGACGATACCCAACACTGGCCTCTGTCCTTCAGGCGTGTGCAGCCACAGGCATATGCCATAGGCATTAAGAGAAGGAGGACGGGTGCTGGAGAGATGGTGCTGCCGTTAAGAGCATTGCTCTTGCAGAAGACACAGGTTCAGTGCCCAGCACCCATGTGGCAAGTTCTCTTAAGAACTCTGAGGTCACCAGACATGTGGTAGATACTTATGGGCAAAACACATTTTTGTTTTCGAGAAGACAGGGTTTCTCTGTGTAGCCTTGGCTGTTCTGGACTCACTTTGTAAGACCAGGTTGACCTTGAAATAATGCCTCTGCCTCTGCAACCTAAGTGCTGAGATTAAAGGCGTGTTGCCATGCCTGGCTTTTTTTTTTTTTTTTTTGAGAGAGTCTATGTAGTTCTGACTGCCTTTGAGCTTTGCCTGCTTCTGCCTCCGTAGTGGTAGGATTAAAGATGTGCCACCGTACCCACCAGGATTAAAATCCTTAATATTTATATATAGCGGTTAAGAACACTTGCTACTCTAGAAGATTGTCCTTTGGTCCCCAGCATTGTAGCTAGTGACACACATCCGTAACTCTAAAACCAGGGGGTCTGCTCCTTCTGCCCTCCACTGGCACTGTGTTATACATGTGTGTTCACAAACACAAAGTGTTATTACCATGTAAGTGAAAAATACTTGTAATGGATACTAGAGCTAGATGTTCTGAGCTGGCTTGAAGTGGGCGCCTTGGTTCCCTGCAAAGTTCCTTTCTCCTCGCTTTCTTTTCTTTTTAAGCATAACTGTACTTATTTATTATGCCTCTTTGTTCACCTGTGCACCACCAGTATGCCTGATGCTCTCAGAAGCCAGCATTGGAGTTGGAATTAAATGGCCATGTGCCACATTGTGGGTGCTAGGAATTGAACTGGGGTCCTTTGTAAGAACAGCAAAAACTCTTTAACCATGGAGCCATCTCTCAAGCCCCTCCCCCATCCGCTTGTTTCTTTATAAGTGGGAGTAATCTACATATATATAGGTGTGTAAGTAATATGACATATGTAAGGCACTTAAAGTGCACAGCTTATTGTGCTATTAGGAAAATATACAGACTATAGGTGCACAGAAGGGGCTGCAGAGATGGCACACTGGTTAAGAGCACTCACTGCTCTTATAGAGGATTTGAGTTCAGGTCACAGCACCTATGGTGAGGAGTCACAACTAATTCCTGTTACAGGGGATCCAGTGCCCTCTCCTGGCCTCCATGGTTACCAGGCATGTTCCTGGTCTACATGTACAAAAAAGATACATGTGGGCAGTGGTGATCACAGTGCCACATGTGACCAGTATGCAAAGAAGAAATTCCACAGGTCTGAGTACATGCTGCTAAGCAACCAGTCTCGTGTGGCTACTTCTCAGGGAAGAAAACTAATAAATGAGCCTGCAAAATTGTCCCCAACTAACTCATCTCCTGTTCACTCATTAGCTGGGCACTTCTTCACATGGGCCTAATGAAAGCTTGGGTAGATCTTGGCAGTCTTGCATTTCCAAGTATTATGGCATATAAAATATTCTCTAGCTACTGGCGGAAGTGCCAAGACTGCAGTATCTGGGATTAGGCATTGCACCTGTGCAGTTTGAGACAGGCTGGCTTTGAACTTGTGATCCTCCTGCCTTTGCTTGTGAGGTGGTGGGCTGACTAACATGAATCACACTCGTGCCTGGCTTTAACATTGCACCTGTTGTTGCATCTGTCAGTGAAGGCTGAATATATTCTTCCACTGGACTAACTATCTAGAAACTAAGCTCCAAGTTATTTAGGAAGTAGAAGGAAACTTTTGAAACACAGGGATTCAAGGTGTCCTGAAGAGAATGTGGCTGTATTTAGGAGTATTGACTTATCTATGATATGAAGGGGAAAAGGAGGCACACACCCAGCGGGTGTTAAAACACCATGCCCCTCTCACTCGAGGTAGAGTGCATGAGGAGAGACATTTAGAGCAGGCAGCTGATAAACACGTACAGAAAACTAGCTGGATACAAAATTAACTAAAAAAAAAATCAGTAGCCTTCCTATATACAAATGACAGTGATACAGAGGAAGAAATTAGGAAATCTACACCCTTCACGTTAGCCATAAGCAATTTAAAATATCTAGGAGTAACTCTAACCAAGCAAGTGAAGGACTTGTTTGAAAAAAAACTTTTTAAGTCCCTCAAGAAAGAGATTGAAGATGACATCAGAAGATGGAGGGATCTCCCCTGTTCGTGGATCAGGAGAATTAACATAGTAAAAATGGCCATCTTACCAAAAGCAATTTACAGATTCAATGCAATCACTATCAAAATACCTACACAGTTTTTAAAGACATTGCAAGGTCAATTCTCAACTTTATATGCAAAGACAAAAAACCTAGAACAGCTAAAACAATCTTATACAATAAAATATCCTCAGGAGGAATCTCCATACCTGATCTCAAGTTGTACTATAGAGCAACAGTAATTAAAACAACACGGTACATTTAGAGCAGGCAGCCCTGCTGACCTAGCAGACCTAGTCTGCAGCTGTGTTTTTGACACTTAAGCATTATGCTTAGACAGATAACGCTGGGAGGACAGCAGCCAAGGAAGAATGGGGATGATTCTCTTGCTGTGACACAGTAGTCACACGGGAGAGAAACCATGGAAAAGGCCAGGAGAGTGTGCCTCTTCTTGAACACGGCTACCTGCTCAGTGAGAACAACTTGGCCAAACTGCAGGAAGCCAGTGTTCGTCTCCAGCTCTTGAGGAATGTTTGATCAGGAAGGAGGCACACAGGATCACACCTGGTCTTGGCTTCTCCCTGGTCGCCACAGGAATTGAGTATGACAAAGTCGTGGGAGTTGGCCGCATTTGGCATTCAGGATGAGTTTAAAACCCAGGTCCTGTACGTCTCCCCGGCTGTTATAAAACACCACGACCGAGCCAACTTAGAGAAGGGGTTTCCTTGCCTTGCGGTTCCAGAGGAGTACGAGTCTGTCACCATAGCAGAAAGGAAGAGTGACAGCAGGCTCTCTGCACTGGCCGGCGGCGGGAACAGTGGGAGCTCACTTCTCAGAGCACAAGCAGAAAACAGCACACATGAAATGCTGTGAAATACTTCCTTCAGCAAAGTCACTCCAAAGCCGCCTCAGATAGCCACCAACTGGACCAAGTGTTCAAATGCCACAGACTTGGGAAGCGGGGAGATCTTTTTCTTTGTCTTTTTACCTGCATCCCAAGTGCTGGGGTTAAAGGCTGTGCCACCACATCTGAATAGGGGTGACATCTTAATCAAATCACCACAGTCCACAAACTACATCTAACCACGGATAAGGTCTTTTGAAGGTGAACCCAAAAACATCTCAGATATTTTTTACTTTTTTCTTTTTCTTTTTTTATTTTTATTTTTCTTGAGACAGGGTTTCTCTGTGTTATCTTGGCTGTCCTGGACTCCCTTTGTAGACCAGGCTGGCCTTAAACTCACAGAGATCCACCTGCCTTGTCTCCAGAGTGTTGGGATTAAAGGTATTTTTAACAACATAATTTAACTTGCTGGCTCATGCCTATAATCTCAGCAGTAGAAAAAGAAAGGAGTATCAGAAATTGAGGCCAGCCAGGTCTACATGAGACCCTATATGTAAATAAATAAAGCCTAAATTATATTTTCAGTTTTCCCTCTTTAAAAAAAGACTAGTAAAAGAAGGCCAGCCAGAGTGGTGCATGCTTTTAATCTCAGCACTCAGGGAGGCAGAGGCAGGAGGATCTCTGTGAGTTTGAGACCAGCTTGGTCTACAGAGTGAATTCCAGGATGGCCAGTATACAGAGAAAGCCTGTCTCAAAAAAGAAAAAAAAAACTTTTTAGCTTTTTTGAAACAGGGTCTCACTGGGTAGTCTGGCTACCCTCTAGAGGTGTGTTTGCAACATTGGGGGCAGTTTCTGACGGTGGCTAAGGCAAGGTTGTTCCTAGCACTGTTTCGCCAGATGAGGCATGGCAGACACACTGAGATCAGCTTTACAACCAAAGAACTGCCTTCACTAAATTACAGTAGAATTCACTTGACCGAAAAGACAGGTGTGGAGGTGCACACCTGTAAAGCCAGTTCAAAAGGCCTAGACAGGAGGATCTCATCGAGGCTAGCTAGCCTTGGTTCCATGAGACCTTGTTTCAAAACCACCATCACCATCTCCTCTCCACGCCTCAAATAAACTAGTCATTCTCCTGCCTGGGCCTTCCTAGTGTTGGGATAATGGGTGTTTGTCCCATGCTGGCTGAGAGTGTGAACTGCATTGGAGCTCCCACATGTTGGGAGCTTATCCCATGGGTATGCATCTCAGCACTAGGGTCTGGCCACATGCCATATGCATGTGAGTTATGCCTTATGCTTATTGTGCATAGAGAAGGTAGTCTCCATAAGTATAACAAAAGCCTTACTGACTTGTGAAGTAGCTTTGCACAGGCAAATGATAAGAGATAGTTTGCTTTTTATCATACGCCAGGAAGAGTCTAGATCCTTTAAGATGTAGTTTAGGCTGACCTCAACTCTATGTAGGCCAGGATGATCTTGGATTTAAATTTCTTTCTTTTTTTTTTAAGATATATCTTTATTTAATTTGTATGCATTGGTGTGAGGGTATCAGATCTTGAAGCTACAGACAGTTGTGAGCTGCCATGTGGGTGCTAGGAATTGAACCCAGGACCTTTGGAAGAGCAGACAGCGCTCTTAACCACTGAGCCATCTCTCCAGCCAAGGATTTAAATTTCTGATTCTGCCTTTAATCCCAGCACTCGGGAGGCAGAGGCAGGTGGATCGCTGTGCGTTCGAGGCCAGCGTGGTCTACAAAGTGAGTCCAGGATGGCCAAGGCTACATAGAGAAACCCTGTCTCGAAAAACAAACAGCCAGGCGTGGTGGTGCACACCTTTAATCCCAGCACTCGGGAGGCAGAGGCAAAGTGAGTCCAGGACAGCCGAGGCTAACACAGAGAGACCCTGTCTCGAAAAACCAAAAAAATAAAAAACAAACAAACAAACAAACAAACAAACAGATTCTGATACCGGGATTACAAGTGTATGGTACCATGCCTGCTTTACCCGTTGCAGGGAATGGAACCCAGGACTTCATACATGCTAGGCAAACACTCTACCAAATGAACTGCATTCCTAGCCCAGGGCCCACAGAGGTCTGCCGGCTGGCTTTGGCTTCCTGAGTATTAACACTGCAGGCATGGGCTCTCATGTCTGGCTCACATACATTTAGGTTGTACACGGTACATCTTTAACTTTTGCTCTAGTATCCACTCTCCCTTGCTGAAACTGCTAGCTGTTCCATTTCCTCCTATATGCCTCAGCTCCCTCATGGGTGTGGCCATGTGACTGCCGGATGGCGGTGGCTAATGTGTGGGACATCCCTTCCCCAATTTCGAATAGGGAAGTTGTCTGCTTTCCACATTTTGTTCCATTTCATGCTAGTTGGCAAAGGATGACAACTTGAGTTGCCATTACAATCTGAAATGTTCATTTTAAAAAAATTAATGATTTTTCCCCCTTAATTTTGTATGTATGGGTATTTTTGTCTGCATATGTCTGTGTACCACATGTGTGCCTGGTGCTTTCTTGAGGCCAATGGACATTGTAGGGGACAAAAGAAGTCCTGAGTCAATGTGTATAGTTTGGTATGGCATGGCCACGTCAAGGACCCATGGGAGTGACAAAGCCTTTCTGTGGAGGCTTGGAGCGATGGCATATCCTTCTGTGTGCAGGAAACACTAGGCACTGCAGCTTCCTCCTTCAGGATGACTGCAGTGTGAGACTGCTATCCTATAGACCTCCTATGGAGACTAGACTCTTCCCAACCCCCACCCACGCTATACATAATAAAAAAAAAAAGCCCGCTCTTTCCGCCGTCTTTCCGCGCCATCACCATGGTGCGCATGAACGTCCTGGCAGATGCTCTCAAGAGCATCAATAACGCCGAGAAGAGAGGCAAACGCCAGGTGCTCATCAGGCCATGCTCCAAAGTCATCGTCCGCTTCCTGACTGTGATGATGAAGCATGGCTACATTGGTGAATTTGAGATTATTGATGACCACAGAGCTGGGAAAATTGTTGTGAACCTCACAGGCAGGCTGAACAAGTGTGGCGTGATCAGCCCTAGATTTGATGTGCAACTTAAGGACCTAGAAAAATGGCAGAACAATCTGCTCCCGTCCTGTCAGTTTGGCTTCATTGTATTGACAACCTCAGCCGGCATCATGGACCATGAAGAAGCAAGACGAAAACACACAGGAGGGAAAATCCTGGGATTCTTTTTCTAGAGATGTAACACATAAATAAAAAGCCTCCGTGGGAAAAAAAAAAAAAGCCCATGGAAGTTCTGGTCTGTTGGCCTGTGCTCCATCAGCGCAACGTAGACAAATAGTAAGGGCCTTTCTGTACATGTATCTGTTCTCGTTTTGCATTCCTGGTTTCTAGGACCAAACTGTATGAGGCAGGTCCCCTGGAAGTGGGGTTGCAGACGGTTGGGAGCTGCCATGTTGGTGCAGGGAAACGAGGCTGGATCCTCTCAATGAGCAGCAAGTACTCGTAACAGCTGAGCCGTCTCTCCAGCCCCCTATGTTGGCTATGAGAGGTACAGCTAAGCTGGTAGCAGGACGTTACTAGGAATAAGCCTTTGAAAGTGACAGCCAAACTCCTGGTCTGGTGCTCTAGTTCTTAGCCCTCCAAGATGTGAACAGCTGCCCTCTGGCATGTTCTGTCAGAGTCGACCCTAGAGTGAAGTTTCTGGGACCAGAAGCTAAAAAAAAAAAAAAAAAAAAAACCAAACCAAACCAAAAAACTTTCCTCCTATACGTAGTTTTTCTTGGCTGTTTTGATAACAGTGACTGTGAAAGGAACTAATAGAGTAAGCATGTTTTAGCAGCTTGCTAAATGGAGGGCAGCCACTGTATTCTGGAGGACGAGGTTATTTTGTTCATGTCAGTTACTAGGTTGCTTTGTCAACCATGAACTCCAAATAAAAGAAATGAAGTTTGATCTCCAGGGAAATCTAAAGCAAGTAATAAGCCTCTTTTTGTTTGTTTGTTTTTTTTTTGAGACAAGGTCTCTCTGTGTTAGCCTTGGCTGTCCTGGAGGCACTCTGTAGACCAGGCTGGCCTCGAACTCACAGTGATCCGCCTGACTCTGCCTCCCAACTGCTGGGATTACAGGCGTGCGCCACCACGCCCGGCTAATAAGCCTCTTATGTGCACTTGGGCAACAGATATGTATATACTAAGAAAAAGTGATTTATTATAAGCAATATAAGATAGCCTCAAAAGTAGTTTAAAAAGTTTACTTTTAAGATCTTTAAAAATGCTGGGTGTGGTGGTACACGCCTTTAATCCCAGCACTTGGGAGACAGAAGCAGGTGGATCGCTGTGAGTTGAAGGCCAGCTTGATCTACAAAGTGAGTCCAGGACAGCGGAGGCTACACAGAGAAACCCTGTTTCGAAACAACAACAACAACAACAACAACAACAACAACAACAACAAATCTTTAAAAATAAGTGTTTGGGGGCTGGAGAGATGGCTCAGAGGTTAAGAGCACCACCTGCTCTTCCAGAGGTCCTCAGTTCAATTCCCATCAACCACATGGTGGCTCACAACCATCTATAATGTGACATGATGCCCTCTTCTGGTCTACAGGTGTACATGCAGGCAGAGCATTCATATACATAAAATAAATACATCTTTTTAAAAAACTGTTGGTGTGTCTTTATTATTTTGTATTTCATACATTTTCAACATATTTCAATATATTGTTACTGTCCAGTGTGAATCCAGATCTGCCTCACTTATCTATTTTTCTTCATCAGATTGTATACCAGGGACTGAGGCTTCTTGGTTCTATAGGCCACACTTTTCTTGATGCGCTGCCCTTTGATGTTAACGATATATGGCAAGACAGGGGGCTGGACAGTCAGAGCCGTTCCTTCGGGTGTGTAGCCTCGGAGATACAGTGTGCCTTTAGAGTAAGGTGTCACTGCAACCCAACCTGAGACATTCAAGAGAACACAACACACTGTTATGCATCATCTTAGTCAGGAAACTGAATCAAAGCAAACAAGACTGAGGGGGTGGCTCAGTAGGTGGTGCTTGTCATATAAGCTAAAACCTTAGTTCCCCACATGACAGATCGGTTGTAGGATTCGATAGATGGCTCAGCAGTTAAGAGTGTATACTGCTCCTGAAGAGGGCCCACACACACTGGGTGGCTCACAGCAGCACAGAACTCCAGCTCCAGTGGATCTGATGCCCTCTTCTGGCATCCTTCTGGTCCTTCTGTGGGGACCTGCCTTTCATCCCAGCACTGAGAGGTAGAAGCAGGAGGCTCTCTGTGGGTTCAAAGTCAGTCTGGTCTACATAGAGAGTTTGGTTTTGGTTGGTCTAGCAAATCAAAAAATGCTTCCTGTGAAACTGCGCCTCAACAAACAACAACCTAGATATGGTGGAACACATCTGCATCCCCCAGTCCTCCTTCCAGGAGATGAGGAGCAGAGAAAGGAGAATTGGCTAGAAGCTGGTAGACTAGCTGGCCTGGAATCTGAATAGAAGCCATTAAAATAAGTGATTGAGCCTCGACAAGGTAAAAACCAACACACAGTAAATAAAGTCCTTAGAAACATTACAATGAAAAGTCATGCAATAGATCTGTGAAAAGTACAAAGCCAATTTCAGAACAAGGTGTACTGTATAATTAAGAGTATGCTTCTATAAACATATATTCAAGTTAGTAATCCTATCTTAAAAAAAAAAACTTTTAGGTTGGGCAGTAGTGGCACACACCTTTAATCCCAGGAGGCAGAGGCAGGTAGATCTCTGTGAGTTGCCAGCCTGGTAAACAAAGTTGAGTCCAGAACAGCCAGGGTGACACAGAGGAACCCTGCCCTTTTTTTTTTTTTTTTTTTTGAGACAAGGTTTCTCTGTGTAGCCTTAGCTATTTTGGACTCGCTTTGTAGACTAGGCTGGCCTTGAACTCACAGTGATCTGCCTCTGCCTCTGAGTGCTGGGATTAAAGGCATGTACTACCACGCTCAGCCGAGAAATCCTGTCTCCTAAAACAAAACAGCCAACCAAAACCAAACCAACAAAAAAACACAACTCCCCGCCCCAACCTTTTGTCTGTGTGTGCATGTCAGAGAGCTGGATCTCTGGCCCTGGAGATATAGGTGGTTGTGAGCTTCCTGATGTGGGTGCTGGAAACAAACCTAGGTCCTTTGTATGAGCAGCCAATGTTCTTTTTAGTCCCCCCCCCCCCCCCCCCCCGCATCAAAGGTCTGCAGCAACACGCCCAGCTCCCAGCTTCTCATTTGTATACTTGACATTAGGCCAAAGACAGTTTTGCTGAGTCGGAGTCTCACGTAGAGCAGCCTGGCCTTGTACTCCAGCGTCTACCCTGCAAATGCTGGGATTCAGGCGCATGCATGTGCACCTGCAGGCCAGAAGAGGGCGTCAGATCACAGTATAGATGGTTGTGAGCTTTTCTATGTTTTTTGAGACGGTTTCTCTGTGTAGCCATGGCTGTCCTGGACTGACTCTATAGACCAGGCCGGTCTTGAACTTACAGTGATCCACCTGCCTCTGCCTCCTTATGCCCTTTCTTAAAAAGAGGACATTGCTAGGGCTGGAGAGATGGCTCAGAAGTTAAGAGCACTGTATATTCTTCCAAAGGCCCTCAGTTCACTTCCCAGCAACCACATGGTGGCTCACAGCCATCTATAATGTGATCTGATGCCCTTTTCTGGTGTGCAGGTATACATGAAAGCAGAGCACTGTATACATAATAAATAAATAAATCTTGGGAGGGGTGCAAAAGAGGACATTAACAGGGCTGGGCAGTCGGGGTGCATCCCTTTTATCTCAGCGCTGGAAGACAGAGGCTGAGTTCAAGGCCAGCCTGGCTCTACAGAGTGAGTTCCAGGACAGCCAGGCTACACAGAGAAACCCTGTCTTGAAAACCAAAACCAAACAATAACAACAAAGTGTACAATACCTGCAGAGGAGAACTTGATATCAGCTACTGCTTCAGAGTCTCCGCCTCCTTTTAATGTAATATCTTCAGCAACCAGTGGAGGAAACTGTGCCATTCGTTCTTTTCCACCCATTGGGACCTTCCAATAAATCAAGAAAGAGGTTTGGAATGTCCAATCAAATTCCCTGTAACTGGGGTTGGGAATGGTGGCTTACAGTTTGATCCCAGCACCCAGGAGGCAGAGGGAGGTGGATCTCTGTGAGTTCAAGGCCAGCCTGTTCTGCACAGTTGAGTACTAAGCCAGTCATAGGTAGATAGTAAGACCCTGTCTCAAAACAAAACTAACCCCAAAGCCCATCAGTTGTAGCTGGACTTGGTGATCAAAGCTGTAGCCCTCGGAGGGAGGCCAGGGGAAGGAGGTTATCAGGCGTTTGAGGCTAGCCTGGGGTACAGAATGAGACTTTTCCTTTTTTGTTTTGAAACAAGATCCAATGCTATCTTCAAACTTGCTATGCAGTCAAGGATGGTCTTAAACTTCTGCTCCTACTGCTTTTGCCTTCTACGTGTCTGTGCACCATGTGGGTGCAATGTCCAAGGGGGCCAGATCCCCTGGAACTGGAGTTACAGATAGTTGTTAACTATCATGTGGGTGCTAGGAATTGAACTCAGGCTCTCTGGAAGGGCAGCTACCACTTTTAACTGCTGAGCCATCTCACCAGCCCAAACAAAATTTAATAGACCATGTGAATGCTTAGGGCCTGTCTTGCAGATGAGCTGGAAATAGACCTCAGACAACTGGGCCTGGTGAATTTCAGTGGGATGGTACGGGACGAACAGGGCTTTAGCAATGGGACATGCAGCACCAAGAGAAGGCTGGGCTGTAAGCAAAGGCACTGTTTAGGACATTTTGTTCATTAAGTAAAGATGAGAACAATCAAAAAATATTTATCATTTAAAGGAGGAGGGAGAAGAGGAGAAAAAATAGGGAGCCTGTAAAAATGAGTGTCTGGGATTAGGAGTGAGGCAGGAAAACTCTTCTGCTTAGACCAGCGATTCTCAATCACTACTGACAGTTTAGTTTGTCCGTCATTTTAAGTGGCTCACCTATCTGCTGCAGGATGGCTTAGCATCACTTGGACCCCTCACCCCACAACCAGATGCCAACAGTACCCCTCAATTGTGACAAAATCTGTAACTTCTTTTTGTTATGGAATTCAATATGTAGCCCAGGTTGGCCTCGAACTCTCCCAAACGCTGAGATTAAAGGTCTGTGCTATGACTGCCATGATTCCTCTCCAGCTTGTCCAATATAATTTTCTGCAGCAATGTTGCTATCAGGGACTAGAAAAAGTGGTCTGTGTGATTAAGGAGGCACATTTTAAATTTCATGTGGCTTGTGGCCACCATATTGGACTATGCACTGTAGAGAACACTGCTGTGGCTTTTATTGGCTCAGACCAAGTCAACACCGCTTTTCCTGTGGAGCCTATTACTGCTTTATAACTAGAATGCTTAGAGAATGAGGTGACATAGAGCTAGCTGATGTAAACTGATGGTTCTATCCAGCAGCCTTTATCACCTGGGTATGGAACCATCCGAGGGCACAATCACTCTAACCATGTAGCCATCAAGTTGCATTGCTTACCATCAGTAACTCGTGACCTGCGTGTTTCTCATATAGAGCATCTGCCTTGTCCAAGGAAGTAATATGAACAGGAAGGAAGTTGGAAGCCACAACTGTAAACCACGCTGACTGATCTCCCTTAAGAAATGAAGAAAGAAGTTATTTTACAGAATAGGAAAACCTACACATTGTAATGTACAATCTAAAACAGAAATAAAAGCTGGGTGTCTGGTGCGTATCTTTAATCCCAGCAAGGGAGGGAGAGGCAGGAAGATTAGGAGTTCAAGACAACCTCAGCTACAACACTGAGTTTAAGGTTGACCGGAGATCCTGTCCCAAAGCAACAACACAAAAAAGAGGACAAAATAGAAATCAAGTCAAGTTTGCTTTCAACTGTAAGCAAATTATATATTAATGACCTAAAAAGGCATAGTACAGAAATAAAATATTTTAATTATTCCTGTAAAATACAAAACTAAGAGCTGGGCGTGGTGGCGCATGCCTTTAATGCCTGCACTTGGGAGGCAGAGGCAGGTGGATTGCTGTGTGTTTGAGGCCAGCTTGGTCTGCAGAGTGATTCCAGGACAGCCAAGGCTACACAGGTTTTTGGTATCAAAAAACCAAAACCAACCAACCAACAACCAACCAACCAAACAAAAAAATACAAAACTAAGATGTCTACACACCTGAGATTAAAAACAAAACTGAAATGCATGGTGGTAAACCTGTAGGAGACTGAGGCAGGAGGATGTGGAATTCAAGGCCAACCTGGGCAATATATGGAGACCCTGTCTTAAAAACCAAAGAAACCAGCAGCTCATGACGGGCTCGGCACACGCTGCCTATCACAAGCCTGCCATGATGGTCTGACGCGGTGAAGGACAGTCTCGGGTCTGACAGTCAAACCCACCTCTGCCAAGGTGCATGAAAAAGGCCAAGGGAACGGGCAAATCAGACAAAAGTGCAAATCCAAGAGAAGAGGGGAGCAAAGGGCAAACAGGCTGAAGTGGCAGATCAGCAAACTACAGATCCCTGTGCAGAAAACAGCCTGAAGAATAGTCCGGTCTCTGTAGAAGAGGAAGAAGCCAAGTCTGACCAGCCTCCTGTCAGTGCCTGTCGGTGGGCCGGCCTCCCTTGTACAAGGCAAAGGAATATTTTTATCAACTGTTCCGTAAAAACGGGAGGTTTGGGTTTTTTTTGTTTTTTGTTTTTGCAGTTTCAGAAACATTTTTAAAAGGGTGCGGGGGAGGGGGGAGGAGGAGTAGCGGGGACCACAGCTCACCCCATTTTTGAAAGTGTAAATGATTTCTTTTCTTTTTTCTTTTTTAATTTAATTTTAATTTATGTGCGTTGGTGTGAGGGTGTCAGATCTTCGAGTTACAGACAGTTGTGAGCTGCCATGTGGGTGCTGGGAATTGAACCCAGGTCCTTTGGAAGAGCAGGCAGTGCTCTTAACCGCTGAGCCATCTCTCCAGCCCCGTAAATGATTTCTTAAGAGGTAGAAATCATCTGCTCGCTGTTGGGCAGGCTGTGACTGTCTCAGCCGACAGCGCACGCCAAGGGGCGGGGCCAGTTTTATACCCTACAAGGAAGAGCACCCCAAGCTGGGCCTGGGACTCTCAGTCAGCCATGCGGGTCTGGAATATGCTCATCTGGTCTTGTAGTTCTACGACTGTTCCCTACAAACCAGCCGTAGGTCCTGGCCCTGTCAGGGCTGTCATCTTTGGCCATGGCAGCCCATTTTCCTAACAGCTGTGAAAATGTGCTGTGAAAGGTGGAAGTCCGGAGCGCCTACTGTTTATGGCATAAAACTATGAGCCAGTTGAAGTGAGGGCTGTGAGCCTCTGTTATGTGCGGTCCAAAGGACCTTCAGCCAAGTCTGAGGCTGGAACGTCATTGGAATAACTGTCTGAAAAGAAACTCAAAGCAAGGCTCTTCAGAGTCTTGGTAACAGTTTCAGCTGTCCTGGAACTCACTCTGTAGACCAGGCTGGCCTTGAACTCACAGAGATCTGTATACCTCTGCCTCCCAAGTGCTTGGCTTAAAGGCGTGTGCCACCATGCCTGGCTAAAAGTATTTTTTAATAATTCTTTTTTGGGGCCAGGCAGTGGTAAGCAGAGGCAGGTGGATCACTGTGAGTTCGAGGCCAGCCTGGTCTACAGAGTAAGTTCCAGGACAGCCAAGGATACACAGAGAAACCCTGTCTCAAAGGAGTGGCTCAGCAGTTAAGAGCGCCTGTTGCTCCTGTAGAGGACATGGGCTTGACTCCTCGTACCAACATGTTGGCTCACTGCCATCTGTACCTCCAGTTCCAGGGGCATTGATGTCATCTTCTGAAATTTTTTGGTCACTAGGTATACACATGGTGCATATACATACATCCAGTAAAAAACACACATATACATAAAATAAATAAGTCTTAAAATAACTTTTAGATTTATTGTTATTTTCATTGTGTGTGTATCTGTGTGGGGCTAAGTTCATATGAATGCAGGTGCCCACAGGTTGCTGAATAGGTGGATCCCCAGGAGCTACAGCTGGAGTGGTGGTGTGCTGCCCAGTGGCGCTGGGGGCTGCACTGTGATCCTTTGACAGAGCACCAAGCACTCCTAACTGTTGAGCCATCTTCTCTGGGACCAATTTTACAGATTTTAAGACAGTATTATTCTATTAGGCCTACGTCTTTCCAAGTTTTTGCTATAAAATTTTACGCACACAGCATTCCTAAGGCGCACTCTAATACTTTTTCATAGTCCAATAGCATGAGTTTCCTTACCTGTAGGAAATCTATCCGAGCTATAGCACCCAGAAATAGAACCATTCCTGGCCTGAGAATAAAGGTTCTTGGGATTATGGAATGTGTTGGTAACACAATATCAATTTCTTTTTCTGTTAGAAGATTTAAAATCTGTAAAGCAAATGACAAGATTTATTTAGAAGACTACTTTAGTTCAACATATTTTGTGATTTACTTACAAAATTACGTACTGGAAAAAAAGTTCCGACTTTACAAAACCAAGTTATTTCACTAGCCACATATAAAACATATATTATCTCTAAATTAACTGTGATTCTGCTCATTTCACAGGTATTAAACAGTGACATAATAACTTCATAGGTGTATGAGACTTTTCTATGACAGCACTGTCCCCCAAATGTCAAAGTTAGTGTGTACCCCAAAATACTGCTGGCTCACTAAGAATGATTTGGGTAGCAGGACCTCCTAGCTTTATAGAATGGACAATGTGACCCCAGAGTCCAAGGATTAAACATGGGAACATCAAATGCAAAATGGTTCCTATCTACAAACCCCAGCTCTGGAAGGCTGACGCAGGAGGACTGTCACAGTTCTAGGCTAGCCTGAACCCAAGACCCTGCCTCAAAAAATAAAAACGCCCACCTTATTCAAATGAAGCCAAAAAGCAAAATGGTCGCTCTAGTTTAGGAACCAGTCCATACCTTAGAAGATCTCTTTCTCCTGAAAATAGTTAGAAAACTAATATCATGTGTCTTGGCTTGAGGGGCCCTGAGGTTTCTTGGTTTCTTAGATTTGTGGACGCCTGAATGTGGCTGCCTGCAGAGGCCAGGAAAAGGCATTAGATGCCTTGGAACTGGACATGAGGTTGTGAGCCACCTGTGGGAACTGCAAATTGGACTTGGCTCCTCTGAGAGAGCAACAATGTTTCCAACAGCAGACACACTGAAACACCTCCCCAACCACAGGCCCAGCATTTTTTTTTTTTAAAAGAAACTGAAGGAAAAAAAAAAGTGTCTTAGGGTTTCTATTGCTGTGGCAAAACACCACGACCAAAAAGCAAGGTGGGGAGGAAAGGGTTTATACAGCTTACACTTCCACATTGTTCCTCACCAGAGGTCCCGGCAGGAGCCCAGGCGGGAGCTGATGCAGGGGCCACAGAGCTGCTTGCTGCTTTCTGGCTTGTTCAGCCTGCTTTATGGAATCCAGGACCACCTTCCCCAGGGATCACTACTGAGAAAATGCCTTACAGCTGGATCTCAGGGAGGCATTTCCTCAACTGAGGCTCCTTTCTCTCTGATGACTCTAGCTGTGTCAAGCTGATATACAAAACCAGCCAGTACAGAAAGCGAGGGATTAACAGAGTCTCGTAATACTTAAAAAAAAAAACAACAAACATTTAAAAATGAAATCACAGTAGCTAAAGTTGTGGAACCAACCTAGGTGTCTATCAATAGAAGAATGAATAAAGAAAATGGGTTTTATATACACCAGAAGTTTGAGTAGTCACAACAAATTTCCTACTTTTTTTTTTTTGATAGAAAAATGGATGCAACTGGAATAAAATGTATTAAGCAAAATGCATGCACCACCATCTTAGCTAAACATAGGCTTAGTTTAATTAGACAAGCACTAAGTTACATGTGAGATGTTATAATCTGAGTAAAGGGGTGGGTAACGGCAGGATAGGGGGAGGTAACCCTACTCTGAAAATACGGTCACTTGACCACCCAGAATTTAAAGCATTTCAAGATATGCCATGTTTTTTCCACAGAGCTCTGAAGAGCAACGGGTACTACAAGTTCTTGGGAGACTTGTGCGCAATGAAAAGAGCAGGCAAACAACAGCTGAACACCCCAGGAGTTCATGTGACATTGCTCTGATAAGTTGTCATAACTCACTTCAGTTTAAAATATGTGGCTTTATGATTGACATGTTTTCAAGGGAATTCCAGCATGTACTAGGAAGCTGGGTTGCAGTGTTTATAATCTGTAACCTGAAAATACAGGAACCTAAGCCGGGCGTGGTGGCATAGGCCTTTAATCCCAGCACTTGGGAGGCAGAGGCAGGCAGATCTTTTTGTGAGTTCGAGGCCAGCCTGGACTACAAAGCAAGTCCAGAACAGCTAAGGTTACATACAGAAACCCTGTCTCGGAAAACAAAACAAAACAAAAAAGAACCTATAATACACCTCCCTTAGGTAAGAATCACAGTGCTAACTGTGGTTTGCCTATTGGAGCGTCAACCGAATGAATACAGAATTTGATGGCACATAGATTCACCACTGAACTGCTTTTATAAAGAAACCAGAATCGAGTTTTAAAATGCAGCACACCTCTTTGCTTGTTTTCTGCCAGTTAAGAAAAAAAAAAAACTTCTGCAATTAAAAGGAAACGTTTCTAAAAGAAACCAAATACATACACAGCTTTTTTTTGTAATTCCAGGGGTGTCATAAAACCAGCGGGCATCTCTCACGTCCTCTGGGGTCAGCTCCACTTGTCTGGCACAATCGTGCACAGCTACGACAGGTTCGTTTTCCGTGTCAAAGGCCAGCGAGTCGGCATCAAACTGAAAGGGAACCCCTTCCTTCTGTTCTCTGGAGAACAACCATGTTCTTCCAACTCTTCCTAGAACAAATTAAACTGGGGTTATCAGACACTCCTGTAGTACACTCGTTCTGTCTGGGTCATAAGAAAAAAATTTGAGGTGGGTTTTCTGTACATAGTTCTGTTCCTTCCCCCGCCCCCCTTCCCCACCCCCCAGACAGGGGTTTCTCTGTGTAGCCTTGGCTGTCCTGGACTCATTTTGTAGACCAGGCTGGCCTTGAACTCACAGCGATCCACCTGTTTCTGCCTCTCGAGCGCTGGGATTAAAGGCGTGCGCTACCACCGCCCGGCTTCTGTACATAGTTCAAGATGGTGTTAAACTTGTGATTTTCTCTCTTCAGCTTTTATAGTGATAGGAGACAGATCATAAACACACACACACACACACACACACACACACACACACACACACACACGTATGTATTTTGGTTGTGGTTTGGATTTCAGAAAATATCTCATATAGTCCAGGCTTACCCCAAAATCACTGTGGAACTGAGGTTTGTCTTAAATCTCACAAGTGCTGTGATAACAGATATGTACCTGATATCCCTGAAGACCCACCCCCTCTGCGAAAGGGTCTCACTATGTAGCTTTTTGGCTGTTCTCTCTGTAGACCAGGCTGGCCTCGAACTCACAGAGATCCACTTGCCTCTGACTCCCAAGTGCTGGGACTAAAGGAGTGCACCACTAGGCTGGGCTCTGAAGATACTTTTTATGTCTGCCCTAAATAAGCTACTAAAACAACTATGTATGTGAACATGAGGCTGTGGCTATGATGATACTTTTGTCTTCATTCGAAGATAATGTGAGTCAACTGTGTTTCAGGCTATGCATATTCAGTCCGGTGGTGTTAAAAATCCCATTATTCCCCCATTAATGAAATCAGAATACAGATACGAAGGAGGCAGACAACCTACTCAAAGACCTTTACTGCCTTTGCTAGTTTGGGTTTCCGAACAATAGTAACCTTTCCTACAAAAAGCCTTTATTGCAGAATAGGGAAGGAAGTCTCTTCCTGCAAAAGTGGCTAGCCCCAGTGTCTGCGTGCATGGTCCCAAACACCCGTACCACAGAACCAGTGTGAGTCTTCCTAAGGAGGAAGGATGCATACCTACTACGTAACCATGCTTTTTCAGTTGACTGAGCTGACTTTTTTCCTGCTCACTGAGATCTTCTTCAGCTTTGGTTGCTTCTTCTTTAAGCCTCTTTTGTCTTCTGAACATTCTGTAAGGAGTTGGGTTGCAAATAGGAAACTTCAGGAGGTTTAATGTAGTACCTGAAATACCAAAAAAGTAAGTTTTCAAAAAAAAAGCATGAGAGAGGAAAACCAAACATTTCTGATTTATTTACCTTAACCTTCATGACAACTGCTATATAATTATTCCATACCCCTTTAAAATGTAATGTGCCTAGTGACGGCTTCACAGGCTAACTCAGAATCTAGATACAAAATATGCAAGTCTGTTTTACCCCTGCTTCACCATTTATCCTCTATATCAGTGGTTCTCAACTTTCCTTACTTAATACTTAAACTTTTACTTAATACTTCCTCATGTTGTGGTGACCCCCAACCATAAAATTATTTTCATTGCTACTTCATAATTATAATTTTGCTACTGTTATAAATCATAATGTAAGTATCTGCATTTTCTAATGATCTTAGGCCACTCCTGAGAAAGGGTCATTTCCTTTCCCTATTTCCAAAGAGGTCGTGGCCCACAGGTTAAATACCACTGCTCACTTATAATCCCAGCATTTGGGGAGGCAGAAGCAGGTAGATATGTCCGTGAGTTCGAGGCCAGCTTGATCTACAAAGCAAGTCCAAGATAGGCAAGGATGTACAGAGAGACCTTGTCTTTTCTTTTCTCTTTTTAAAAAAGATTTATTTATTATGTATAGTGCTGTGCCTGCATGTACCCCTGCAGGCCAGAAGAGGGCATCAGATCACACTATAGATGGTTGTGAGCCACTATATGGTTGCTGGGAATTGAACTCAGGACCTCTGGAAGAGCAGTCAATGCTCTTAACCTCTGAGCTCTTTCCAGCCCCGAGAAAGCCTGTCTTGAAAAACCAACAAAACAAAACAAAACAAAGTGACCCCCTGCTTTAGTACATCCAGGGTGATATGTCCATAGGCAGTTTTTAAGTATGCAGTGGCAAAGCGCAGCTAACAAAGGTAAACTCTGGTTTCAAGGGAACAATTTTTCTGTCTACCTAATTCCCAAGGCTAACCGAGTACATGGGTTTCCCTCTCCTTCCTCAGCTTCTTCCTCCACACCGGCTCTTGCAGCGCAGCCTCAGGCTCTGCCTCCCCAGCATGTGATGACAGACAGCATCGCCATGCCAATCTATTAGTTTCCTTAACTCAGAACACTGCCATTTCTTCCTGAGGTATCTCCACACCATACTGCATCAACGCCTTCATATGTATAGTGTAACAGCCCAAGAATAAATAAATTCAAGGGGTGAAGAATAAGACTGAGGGGTGAAGGGCCTTAAGAGTAAAAAGAAAACAAGGTGTGTGTGTTTGTTTTGTACAGACAGGGTTTATGTATCTTTCCCACGATGGCCTCCAACTACGTAGCTGAGAATGGCTTTGAACTCCTGATCCTCCTGCCTCCACCTCCCGGGTGCTGGGGATACAGGAGTTTGCCACCACAACCTAGTCTATGCAATGCTGTACACTACCCCTGGCTTCATGCATGCTAAGCAAGCACTTCAGCAACCAAGCTTTATCCCGGGCCCCTCTAGAAATATCTCTATTAGAAAGCCAAACATGCATCGAATTTGTAAACACTAACCTGTCACAAGAGGTATGACCAAAGTGGGGAGAAAAAAAATGTCAAGAGGCAGCTCCAGGGAGCTCAAGATGGATATTTAAGGGAAGATGTACTAGGTGCCGGGGGTCAAGTCTAATTTCTCAAAATGGGGCCTCACCTGGCCAGGGGGAGATGGTGGCCCTGTCGATGGCTTCAGAGCCCTTGGCGGTGCAGTAATCAGACTCCAGGAGTGTGTTAAAGAGAGTGGACTTGCCGGCGTTCGTGGTGCCCACCAGGTAGACGTCGCCGCGGTAGCGCCAGGAGCGCTGAAGTGCAGAGATCAATTCTTCAACTCCGTAGCCCGTCTTGGCGCTGATCAGCCGCACGTCCTTGATCACAGTGCGGGGTCTGGCTGGCAGATTCCGATTTATTTTCTCGTCCTGTGGCTCATCTCCGGGAGGGTACTGTGGTCCTCGGTGGCCAGGGGCCACCATAAGCCCGGCGCGGATGCAGTCGTCCCACAGGCGTTTCCGCAGGCGCTGCAAGTAGTCGGGCGCGTCCTGGGGCAGCAGGTCCACTTTATTCCCCAGCACGAAGACCTGCTTAGGGCCCACCAGCTTGGGCAAGTCGGGCAGCAGGGCATCCGGCAGGTCGAGCAGGTCCACCATATAGAGAACCAGAGCCGGCCCGGGCCGCCGCAGGGCGGTGCTCACTAGCTCCAGGTACTGCTCGCAGCTCACTTGCAGGCGCAGGGCACGTCGGTGGTGCACCAGCAGCCAGCAGCGTTGGCACACCGTCCGCGCCGGGCCGCCGTCGGCCCGGGCAGCGCCGTGGAACTTCTCGTCCGGCAGGTAGCCGGGCAAGCTGGGGTGTTGGCAATGCAGCTCGGCCCCGCAGCCGGAGCAGTAGATGTCGCTGGGCGGCACCGGGGTGTCTGGAAGCTCCGGGACCGGCAGCGTCCGGAGACTCGCCCGCAGCTTCTGCTGTAGCCGCTCTTCCCGCTCCTGCAACCTCTGTCGCTCCTCCTCCTGCTGCCGCTGCTGCAACTCCCGCAGTTCCCGCAACTGTTCCTCAGGGTCCTGCTCCAGGACGTACTCCGGGAACAGAAAGCGCTCCTCCGCGTCGAGGTCTTCTTCCTCTCGATCGTCGGTCGCGGTTGAGCTAGGAGGAAGCCGGCGGCCCAGGGATGACGAGCGCCGGGAGAAGGTGGCCTCACACTTGCGCACCGGGAGCCACCGTGCTGGGCCATGGCGCGCAGCGGCTGGCGCGGGACCCCGCAGGAGCCCGCACAGCAGCCTGCAACCCCAGCGCGCGGGCAGCATGCGGACAGCGGGGGACGAGGGCGGAGCCTCGCGTGCGCACGCGTGTTAAGTGTCCGAGAAGCTTCTCTTGACACCGACCAGACGCAAGGGAACTGTCCAACGGCGTTGACTAATCCTCGATTTCTCGCGATGAAAGCTCTGAGACCCGAGAATTCGCTCAGCTTGTGCAAAGGCACGGGAGCTGGGTGGGCAAGAGACGGTCGTCAGTGCTCAGCCCACGCCCGGAGCCATTCCTTTCCTAAATCTACTCCACACGAGTCAAGTGTCATTTGTGCAACACTAAAAAACACGCAGCAAGAACATTTCATCAACCGGATCCAACTTCTGGCCTAAGGAGCTGGATCTCAGCCGCAGCCACAAGCCATAATTTGCACTTGCGCAGCTCAAACCCCGCGTGTTTTTTCTTTTTTGGCCCGCCTTTTGCGCAGGCGCACACTGCACACCCCCGCCCCCCCCCTCGTCCAGACGCTGAGGATTCTGGGAACGCCGGAGACGGAAATTAGTGTGTCTCGCTCTCTGTGTGTGCCGCTGCGTGTCTCATCTCTGGCTTTGTGATTTCGACTTAAGAGCTTCAGAAACCTTTGGCCAAGATGTATGACGCCGACGAGGGTAGGTGACCACGTAAGACACGCCTCGCGCTGTCCGCTTAGGCGGGAAGGCGGGGGACGTGCCGGGATGAAGGATCTGCGCCAAAAAATACCCCATCCCGTCCGTGGCGCGCACCCAGCAGCCCTGTCCTTTCACGCTGGGCCGGGAACGAAGTTGCATTTGGGAGCAGTGCAGGCACAGGGAACCCAGGGCTCACGGTCTCGGGTCAGCGTCACTGCTCCCTCCATGGCCTCGTGTTAAATCTGGTATCACCTTCCAGAACAGACATAGCGGTGCAAGCGCTTATTCACGTTGATTGACTTCCTTGATCATTCCAGTCGGCGTATTGAATAGCTCGGTATTATTATGTTTTTTAAGAACAGTATAGGGGATTGAACCCAGGGCCAGCACACACCCTACTTCTGAGTTCTATTCCTAGTCTCAGGTAGCTCAGTTTTTGACCAAGTCCTTGTGCTTGGTATTGCACCCTGGAAGTATTAGGGACACAGAATGGGTCCTGGGTTGACGTTAACACACTGTCTTTCAGCTTAAGTATATTTTAGCTTTAAAGTGGTCTCTTCCCATGAGACGACACAGTTTTAGGGTGGGATGTATTCCATTCCACGAGGGCAACATGTCTTCTTTTTTTTTTCATATGCACACTTCTTAATCCTATTCTTTTTATTTTCATGTTTTTTTTAAAGCTCCCTCTTTGTGTTCAAAAATTATTTTATTTCAGCTCCCAACTTTGTGGCTGTCCTACATATTCCCCCCCCACACACCCCTTTTCTCGTGGAGACGATAGAAGCAAAAGCTTCAACTTTTAAAATTGTTTAAACGTCTCAGTCCCATTCATAGTTCATTAAAATCTATTAGAATTGTTATATTCTCTTTTAAGTTACTCTTGAAGGAAATTTGGAAGCTTTAAAACCTTTATTACATTTATTTTGTGTGTATGTGTGTGAGACATGGTTTCTCTGTGTAGCCTTGGCTGTCCCGGACTCTTCTTTGTAGACCAGACTGGCTTTTAACTCACAGCGATCTGCCTGCCTCTACCTCCTCGCTAAAAGATTTACTTATGCATGTATACTTGTATGCCAGAAGAGGGCATCAGATCACATAGATGGCTATGAGCCCCTATGTGGTTGCTGAGGATTGAACCCAGGACCTCTTAACCGCTCTCCAGCCCCGCTCCTGGAGTTTGAACTCAAGTCCTTGAGCTACATATTTCTATGGAGCATTTTTCACTCTTCAAATACTTTTTAACGAGAACATGATGCTCAAATAAAACTTTCATGTTGGACTGGAGGTTTGTGGACCCATTGCCTAGAGTGAGTAAAGCCCTGCTGTCAATCCTAGACACTGAGGGACGAAGTTCATACTATTTGGAAGGTTGTACAGGCCATAGTAGGCACTACTGACTCTTTTCCAAAGTATCTGAGTCAAGAGGGTTGGAGAGATGGCTCAGCCGTTAAGAGCACTTGCTCCTCTTGCAGAACATCCAGGTTTGTTTCCCAGAATCCATAGGGTGGCTTACATAAATCCAGGAGATCCAATAGGTACATCTGTGGTGCAGATACATGCATGTAGGCATAAAATTTGTATACATAAATTGAAAATACATCTTAGGAAAGTCTGAGTCAGCTGGTAAGTGTTGCCAGGAGTGTGCTAGAGCACCCTAGGAGGACCCACCTGGGATTTCTGACCGGAACACCTGTAAGTGGCTCTTCGTGGTTTGGGCTTAACAATGAGCTTTGGGAGAGTATTAGGAGTTTTTAGTGACAGTTCCAGGCACTTTCTGTACTCTCTTTGGAAAATATAGTCTGTACAGGCCAGGCATGTTGGCACAGGAGGCAGAGGCAGGAGGATCTCTGTAAGTTTAAGGCCAGTCCCTTCTACATGGTGAGTTCCAGACCAGCTAGGCTCCATAGTGAGACCCTATCTTAAAAAAGAAAAAAAAATATGCACACACACATATGTATATTATACATATGTGAAATATGCATATATAAATATATGAAATGATGCCGTAATAGACCACCCCAGGCGCTGCTCAGTTATTGAATCAACTTTTTCTCTTTTAATCCTTGCCTTGTCTCTGAGCCCTTACTGTCAGAGGATCTTGTTCCTGCTTAGCCCTTAGTACATGGATTTTCTAGAGCAGAGAAATTACAAATTTCACAACTTAACTGAAACTTTGTTGTAAAAACTCTGGATATAGGAACAATATTAATGCGACAGACATAGGACGTTGAGGTTGAGGAAAGTGGGGTGAAATGCTTGCCCTTTACTTAGTGGATTGCTAGTTCTGCTTCATGGAGGTCGGGTGTGAACTAGTGGCATTTCCTTGCCAGTGAGCATAGTATGTTGCTTTTGCAGATATGCAGTATGATGAAGATGATGATGAAATCACTCCAGATCTGTGGCAAGAAGCATGCTGGATTGTCATCAGGTAACGTTAGACCAAAGTGAGCAGGCTTCAGTAGATACTCTTAAGATGTGAGCCATGTTTGGTTACTCCGCCCTCTCCGTGCTGCTTATGTACTTAGTGTATGTTAGCTACTTACAGGGGGTGCTCTGTTTAATCCAGACAGCACTGTATGCAACTCTGGATCCTGTGGAACTTGCTGGAGACTGGGCTGGTTTTGCATTGCAGCTCTCATGCCTTCCACCTTCCAAGTGCTGGGATTGTAGGAATACATCACCATGTTGGGCTGTATTTATTTATTTATTTATTTAAAATATTTCCACCTTAGAGAAAAGCTAAAGAATTCATTTCTGTACTTCATTGGTGCCCCTAAATATTGGCCTTATACTTCTTTGATTGTTTTTTGTTTTTGAGACAGGGTTTCTCTGCATAGCCCTGGCTGTTCTGGAACTCATTTTGTAGATAAGCTTGGCCTTGAACTCACAGAAAGATAGCTGCCTTTGCTTCCTGAGTGCTGGGATTAAAGGCATGTGCCACCATACCTTGCCTACATTTTTAGCCCCCTGTCTTTGTGCATTTCCCCCTAGCAACATTGGAGCATAGTAAGGATGTACTCTTTTTACAAAGTCACAATATAGGAATTAATACTGATAAAATAATCTATTTAACCTACAAAATTTACTTACATTTTGCTAACTCACTTATTTTTATAGCAAAAAAAAAAAAAACCAAAAAAAAAACCCCACCTTTTTTTTTTCTCATTCTGGATGTAGGACTATTTACTGGAATTTATTTTGGTGAACTAGTTTTTTTGTTTTGTTTTCCTTTTGTGAAATAGTTTTTTGAGACAAGGTCTCATTGTATAACTCAACCTGACGAGGAACTTGCCAGTCCTCCTGTCTCAATTCTTGAGTGTTGTACATTTTGTTGTTCTTTGTTTTTAGTTTTTTTAATTTAACTTTTTTGTTTATATGCCTGAGTGAGTTTATGTGCACCTTGTGTGCAGCTGCCCATGGAGGCCAGAAGAGGGCGCCATATTTTCTGGAACTGGAGTTACAGAAGATTGTGAGCCACTGAGTGTGTGCTGGGAATTGAACTTGGCTCCTGGAAGAACTGCCTGCTCTTTACCAGGGAGCTTTCTCTCTAGCACCAGGAATGTGAACTCTTAATTGCCAAACTATCTCTTAGCCTCATACATTTTATTTCATGACTGATTTTTCTGTTTCCTTCAACCTGAGACTGTTTCTCAGCATGTCTTTTTTTTAAAAAATATTTTATGTGCGCTGGTGTTTTGCTTGCATGTATGTCTGTGTTAGGGTGTCAGATCTTGGAGTTACAGACATTTGTGAGCTGCCATGTGGGTGCTAGGAATTGAACCTGGATTCTCTGGAAGAGCAGTCTGTGCTGTTAGCTGCTGAGCCATCTCTCCAGCCCTGTCTTTTCCTTTTTAAAATAAGAATGTAAGTCAGTTACTGTGGTTTGTCTGGCTTTCCTTGTGTTGTGCTTGGATGTGTCCTTTGGCAGACGTGTAGCACACTGTATTAGGAGGTCTACTAACTGCATTATTGGTGATGCTAATCTAATCCCATGTCTTAAAATTATTGTAAATGAGTAAAGTCACGCATCAAAGTTGCATTAAGTCCAAATTCCTACCCATTTCTAAGTGTAATTGAGCTGAAGTGAAACATAGGAAGAACACTCAAAAGCAAATAAGCGATAGGGTAAGTGTTACGTCATGATCACCACCTGATGGTCACATTGCATGCAGTAACACAGCAGTAGGAAGTGCTTTAGTTTGAGTGAAGTTTGTTTACAAATCAAAGCTGCCTTATAGTTCTTATGTTGTACTTTATATATATATATATTTATTTTTTCTGATTTTCAAGACAGGGTTTCTCTGTGTATCCCTGGCTGTCCTGGACTTACTTTGAAGACCAGACTGACCTCGGACTCACAGCAGTCCACCTGCCTCTACCTCCCGAGTGCTGGGATTAAAGGCGTGTGTCATCACACCCTGCGTACTTTATTTTACGCACCTCCTTTCCCTCCCAAACATAATGTCTATTAAGAAAATACTCCTGGTCTTATGCACTGATTGACATATATTGGTTGGCATTTCATGAGTGTTGAATTGGATTAAGTCAGTGGTTCTCAGTCTTTGTAATGCTGCAACCCTTTAATACAGTTCCTCATGTTGTGGTGACCCCCAACCAAAAAATTATTTTTGTTGCTACTACATAACTGTGATTTTGCTCCTGTTATGAATCATAATGTGAACATTTTTAGAGATAGAAGCTTGCCAAAAGTATCACAATACACAGGTTAAGAACTGCTGGATTAAATGAAAATGAAGAAATATGCTAAAAAAAAAAACAAAAAAACAAATTGAGTTGTAACTGATTATGAACTTACTTTTTCCTAGTTCTTACTTTGATGAGAAAGGCCTGGTCAGACAACAGCTGGATTCCTTTGATGAGTTTATTCAGATGTCTGTTCAGCGAATTGTGGAAGATGCTCCGCCGATTGACCTGCAGGCTGAAGCTCAGCACGCCAGCGGGGAAGTTGAGGAACCGGTGAGACGTTTACTTTAACAGGGGAAGGAGCGTGTGGGCCTGCAGCTCAGTCCTTCTCTCCGTAGCTTCTGCAGTGCACGGGCAGCATGTTCATGTAGCTCTGGCTTTCTTTTGGGTAATGAATATGTACATTTTTCAAGTGATTTAAATCCTTAATCTTCACTCAGATAGCATTAGGGATTAGGATGGACTTGTGTACACTAGGTAAAGACTCTACCCGCTAAGCTCTTGTCTCATTCCTGTTTTAGTTTTTATTCATTGTTCAGGCTGGCCTTCGACTCTGTTCTTCCTGCCTGAGTCTTCCTAATAGCTGAGATTTACATATATCTCCCCCCCCATAAGTACCTAGTAGTTGGAAAGAGAGCACTCTGTGGGTACATGAGAAGTAGACTAGACTGAGAATAGTTACGTTGCTTCAGATGATCCCGCTGTTTTCTTCTGCAGTCTAAGAATCATAAGAGAAAAACTGTTTGAAGGGCATTTTCTCATTTTATGTATTACATTTAGGACAAAGTGTCTCTATAACTAAGCCTGGCCTTGAACTCACAATCCTCTTGACTGAGCCTTCTTGAGTGGTGGAATAACAGATGTGCCATCATGCCCAGACTCTTGATTTTTATTTATTGCATGGAATACATGATTACAGTGAGAGACCAAAAAGGGAAATTAGGCATAATCTTTTACTTAATTCTTAACTCATACACATGCATTCTTATAAAATGCTAAAAATAATATATACAGGAAATTAATATAGTGGCAATTTTCTTTAACCAGCTAGTTTCCCAGTGATTGACACGGAGAGACTAGGATTTATTATTAAGCTGTAGTCACTATGCTGGGCAGGCTCTGGGCTATTCTAATTCTACCACCCTTAGGATGCACATAAAAGCTCATCACTTGCCAATCTGATGACTCGGGGGTGGCTCTGCTCCACCAGTCTGGGCTCCTGGTGCACTTGCCTGGGCCTGGTGCTCCCAGTCTAACCTGCTCTCCTTCCTTTCCCTCGTCTCTCTCCTCCTAACCCCTTGTGGTCCCTGGAAAAGCCAAGCCCAGGAACTGAGCCCTGCCTACCACTCTTCTGCCCAGTCACAGGCTTCCGCAACTTTATTAACCAATTAACTTTGAATTAGTAGAGCAAAGTTTATACAACAACAGCGCGTGTATTTCTCAGCACCCGGATCTTAGAGGCCAGTAATTAGCATTAGAATACATAGTACCAGACTCATCTTCAGCACATGCGCTTTTCGAATTACTTATATCATAGCAGGGGTATAATTTTACAGTTTTTTTTAAAATAAGTGTTTCAAAGAAGTCCAAAATAATGACTGACTCTTCCCAGTTACAGAGTCCTTAAAAGGCAGCGGCAGGAGCGTTTTGGGCTCTTCAGGACAGGGGACCTGTAAAGCGATGTGAAGTAGGGTAGTTCAGAGAGACAGCTAGAGAAAGGAAGGTTATTGTATCTAGCCAGGCAAGTCCTTTCTCTGGATGGTATCCTGAGGGCTTATTTATTACTCTTATTCTAGTTGGAGCTGCTGCACAGAATTTTGCCTTATAAAGCAAAAGTAAGCTGGGTGGTGGTACACCCGCCTGTAATCCCAGCGCTTGGGAGGCAGAGGCAGGTGGATCTCTGAGTTCAAGGCCAGCTTGGTCTACAGAGTGAGTCCAGGACAGCCAGGGCTACACAGAGAAACCCTGTCTCGAAAAACAAAACAAAACAAAAAAACAACGAAGAAACAAAAACAAAAACAAACTCCCAAAAAACCCCAACCCCCCAGATATAGCGTGGTGATGGAAACAAGGCCTGGAGGGTCACTGTCCCTTGGTCAGTGGCGTTCCCACTGTCTCTGCCTTTACTCTAGCTTGGGACAGGCAAGAGCAGTAGTATTCTTACGTAAATGCTTAGTCTGCCACTGAGATTTGATAATAGAGAGAAATTCTGTTTCTTTAAAGACAGTTCTTCTCACAGATTGCTTTATTAAGCAGCTTTCTTTATATTTTGTAGGAATCATAGATGGGTTTCATGTAGGCCAGGCAAGTGTTGTACCATTGAGCTAAGTCCTGCCCCAGATAAATGTTTCACTGAAACCCTTGCCCTCCTTATCAGGCTGAGCTGTAGTCAGCCAGGTTGGAAGTCTCTTTATAGAAGGATTTGGGTTTTAAAAGTATACTTAATTGATGAGTTAGGTTTGAATTTGTCCCCACCGCCCCTGGACACTTTGTATCCATATTCACCAATGGGAGTGTGCATGAAAGTGTGTGGATCATTAATGAGGATTGGGTTTGATTTCTTATCTCTCTCTGCACTTGCACGCTGCTATCATGGTGCACATAAATGTCCTGGCTGATGTTTTCAACAACATTGACAGTGCTGAGAAGAAAGGCAAGTGTGCCAGGTCCTTATCAGGCCATATAAAGTGATATAGAGTCTAGTTTCTTTTATATTTTCTCTTTCCTTTCTTGCTTTTTCTTGAGACACGGTTTTTCTGTGTAGCCCTGACTATCCTGGAACTTATTCTATAAACCAGGTTGGCTTTGAACTCAGGGATCCTCCTGACTCTGCCTTCCAAGTGCTGGGATTAAAAGCATGTTCCACCACTGGCAGACCATAGTCCTGTTTATATCTGTCATGATGAAATATGATTAATTGGTGAATTTGAAATCACTGGTGATTTCAGACCTGGAAAATCGTTCTGCACCTCACAGTCAGGAAAAAGATTTGAGCAGTGCTAAAATCTCTAAAGTCAGCAGAATAATTTGCTCCCATCCTGTCAGTTTGGTGTCACTGTACTGATAACCTCAGCTGGCATCATGGTCCCTGAAGAAGCAGGATGAAAACCGGAGAAATTTCTAGGGTTCCTTTTCTAGGGATGTAAAACATAAGTAAAATGCCTCAGGGGGAGTGGTCAGGGGAATTCAGTTTTTTTGTTTTGTTTGGTTTTTTGGGTTTTTTTTGAGACAGGGTTTCTCTGTGTAACAGAGCCTTGGATGTCCTGGATTCTCTTTGTAGACCAGGCTGGCTCTGAACTCACAGAGATCCACCTGCCTCTGCCTCCCATGTGTTGGGAGTAAAGGTGTGCGCCACCAACGCCTGGCTGGGAATTCAGTTTTGATGTTTTGTTTTGTTTTTGTTTTTTGAGATAGGGTTTCTCTGTGTACCAGTCTTGGCTGTCCTGGAACTCACTCTGTAGACCAGGCTGGCCTCAAACTCAGAGATCTGCCTGACCTGCCACCTTGAGTGCTGGGATTAAAGATGTGCACCAATGTCTGACATAAAAACTAAGAATAATAGTAATAATAGACAAACCACATCACTGTAATGTGGATTTTAACTTTAGAGAGTCTTCATGTCAGTGAAATTGAGTACTTTTTGTTAAGTTGTAGAGTTGCTTCTACTTAAAATGCTAATGTCAATGAAAATGGAGTTGTTGCAACTATTTATTTAATTTTGGGTTTTTTGAGACAGGATTCTCTGTGCAGCCTTGGCTGTCCTGGAACTCACCCTGTAGACTAGGCTGGCTTTGAACTCAAAAAGATAAACCTTCCCCCTGAGTGCTGGGGTTAAAGGCATGTGCCACCCTACCCAGCCGAGTCATTATAACTTTTAATGTATATTTTAAAGACAGGGTTTTGCTATGTAGCTAAGTCTGGCTTCAAACTCAGGCTTCTCCCACCGTGGCCTTCTGAGTGCTGGAATTACAGGCATACAGTAAGAGCCTGGCTTTCAAAACTTCTATGGGAGCTGGGTCTGGTGGTGCACGCCTGTAATCCCAGCCCTCAGGAGGCAGCAGCAGGTGGATAGCTGTGAGTTCGAGGCCAGCCTGGTCTATAAAGTGAGTCTAGGACAGCCAAGGCTAACATAGAGAAGAAACTGTCTCGAAAACAAAAACCTTTTATGGGAAAAGTATTCTTTTCATGCTTTTTGTTTAATTCCAGCCAAGATATTTACTGAAATTTGAACAAATTTACCTCTCCAAACCTACTCATTGGGAAAGAGATGGAGCCCCTTCACCAATGATGCCGAATGAAGCCAGGTTAAGAAATCTCACGTAAGATAACACCCTTCTTCTTTGTTAGCACCTGATAGTAAATAACATTAGGAAACTTAATTAAAATAACTTGAGTTATTTTAGCAAACCACTATGGCAGTTCTGACCCGCTTTGATTTTGAAGGTACTCGGCCCCGCTTTATGTTGACATAACGAAGACAGTCATTAAGGAAGGGGAAGAGCAGCTGCAGACTCAGCACCAGAAGACCTTCATCGGGAAGATCCCCATCATGCTGCGCTCCACGTACTGCCTGCTGAATGGCCTCACCGACCGCGACCTGTGTGAGCTCAACGAGTGCCCTTTGGATCCCGGGGGCTATTTTATTATTAACGGATCAGAAAAGGTGCGGTGCTGTTTAAACACACTCAAAGAGAGCGTTAATGTTCAAGTTATTAACATGAAAAGATGGACACTCCCGCCGGAGGCGGCTCAGGGGATAAGAGCACGTGCTGCTGCCTCCCTCCTGCAGAGGGTCAGACTTTGCTTCTCAGCACCTCCACGTGGAGCGGCAGCGTCACCTGTAACTTCACTTCCAGGGCATCGATACCATCTTCTGACCTCCATGGGGACTTCACACACACGCACACATGCACGGATGCACACACGCTCACTCACACACACAAATAAAAAAGAAAAATACACATTCCTGCAGATAACCTGAGAGTGACACTTGAATTATTTAAGTTGTGACAGCTAAACTTTCATAAACTAAAGCTTTATGAAGTTGTGCCTAATGTGCATTAAAATTTGCCAGTTGTTGAACCTTGTATATTTCTGTGAAGTGTGAGCCTATATGACCAGATTGAATAACTGTGCACGCTTTGTTCTTGCTGCTTCGGTGGCTTTCTGGGTTTGTTTCTCGGCTGTAACTTTCTTACTGTCTTTATAGGTTCTGATAGCTCAAGAGAAAATGGCAACAAACACAGTGTATGTATTTGCCAAAAAGGATTCCAAGTACGCCTATACGGGAGAATGCCGGTCGTGCCTGGAGAACTCTTCCCGGCCCACCAGTACTATCTGGGTCAGCATGCTGGCGAGAGGAGGGCAGGTAGGAGGTGGCTGTGATGTGTGGGCTCCTTCCTTTGTGCTTTGTCTTGTTTACTTCTTTTTGTGTTGAGGATTGAGCCTACAGCCTTTCACTGAGCTGTTATAGCCCAGCTCTGTTTGATTTCTTTTAAGTTTTTTTTTTTTAAAGTTTTTTTTGCCTTTTTGCAAGTCAGGGTTTTTCAGTGTAAGAGAGTCTAAGCTGTCCTGGAACTTACTCTGTAGACCAGGCTGGTCTCAAACTCAGAGATCAGCCCATCTCTGCCTCCCAAGTGCTAGGATTACAGTGTCCACCACCACTGCCTGGCCTTGTTTTATAACTTACCAGACTATTTAAGAATTTTTTTTTGAACCAGGATCTCATTACATAACTCTGTTGTTCGGCAGTTCAAAGAGGCCAGAAACATAGGATGTCCTTGGAGCTGTAGTTACAGGTCGTTATGAGCTGCCCAGTGTGGGTGCTGGGAATTGAACCTAGGTTCTCTTGTAGAACAGCCAACAGCCAGTGCTCTTACCTGCTGAGTTACCTCTTCAGCCACTAAAACCAATTTAAAAATATTTATCCTGTATATGTGCACGATGCTGGGGCAGGGGACATGTGTCACAGCACTTAGGTGGACGCCAGAGGACAACTTCGGAGCCAGTTTTTTTCTTTCACCTTTTTTCTGCATTCTGATCACTGGACTCCAGTGTCCAGCCTAGTGTGGCAAATGTCTTCACCACGTGATCCATCTCGATGATGATACAAATAATTGGGTGGATGTTATGAGTCCATGTAGAAGCACCCAGCGAGCAGTTGAGAGATGACGGCTGGAGGTGTAGCTTAGCTCAAGGTGAAGATTTGAGTGCAGTATCTAAGCAATGTTCCTGAGTAACTCCTGAGATGCAGTAAGCTTTCCGTGGAAGGTGTTTGAAGTGGGAGAGGGAAGTGACTGTGGAATCAGGATTGAGAGTATGAGGTCAAGGAGGGGAAGGAATTTGAAGCAGAGCAATATGGCTAAAACTGAGAAAGCATCACTGCTCGCATGGCCTAGTGACTTCCTGTGGGTGTGTATGTGTACATGGTTCAAGAGGAAGATGTGAGAGAGGAGATGCTTGCGTGTGAGAAGCTGTTAGTGTAGAAACTGTCCAAATAGATGAGCTCTGATTTCATTTCCTTTGATTCCTGTGTTTGCCTTTCCATACTGCTTTTCTTTTTAACCTAACCTATCTTGAGAAAGGAAGGGTCGGTCCTGGTGGTCCAGGAACTCACAGAGATCTGTCTCTGGGGGCCTGGGATTAAAGACATTTGTGCAGTGACTGGCACCCTATAATCTATTTCTTTTTAAGGTTTATTTTTATTTTATGTACACAGGGGTTTTGCCTGTTGCGTATGTGTGTGCACTATGTGCATTCTTAGTATTCACAGAGATCAGAGGAGGGCATTGGACATTAGAACTGAGGTTAAAGACAGTTGTGAGCTGCCATGTGGGTGCTGGGAACTGAACTTGGGTCATTTGCAGGAGCAGCAAGTGCCCTTAAGCTGAGCCATTTCTCTAAGTGCCAGTCACGATCTTACTTTGTATTCCCCTCTTACTGTAGACAGAGATGGCATGGTAACAGTCCTTTTTGTATTCTTTGGCAGCCAAAAGTCATTTCCACATGTTATATTTGGTAATTCTTGGAGAATGTTGGCAAGCTGATAGGAGAGAATGGACATTCTCGTAGATTTAAATGTCGATAAATCAGTAACCCTGCTGGGTGTGTTGGTGCACATCTTTAATCTCAGCACTCCAGGGACAGAGGCAGGCAGGTCACTCTGAGTTGTAGGCCAGCCAGGCTACATTGTAAGGTCCTGTGTCAAATTAAAAAAGAAGAACTTAGTAAACCTGTTTCAGTGGTTGTTTGGTTTGGTTTTTTGAGACAGGGTTTCTCTGTGTAGCCTTGACTATCTTAGACTCACTTTGTAGACCAGGCTGGCCGAGATCACAGTGATCCTCCTGCCTCTGCCTCCTGAGTTCTGGGATCACAGGTGTGCGCCACTGTGCCTGGGTTGTGTCAGTGGTTTTTAAAAGAAGCTGTAGGACAGTAGAGACACGTGCTTCTTTTGGAATATACAGGTACATGGAAAGTGCGCCATCTGATGCTTCTGTGTCCCTCTGAGCTCTCGTGTATTCATGCCCTGATACTACTCTTTCTTTTCTAGGGTGCAAAGAAGAGTGCTATTGGCCAGCGCATCGTGGCAACGTTACCTTACATCAAGCAAGAAGTTCCCATCATAATTGTGTTCAGAGCATTGGGCTTTGTGTCAGATAGAGATATTTTAGAACACATCATCTATGACTTTGAGGATCCAGAGATGATGGAAATGGTAATGAGGAAGTAAAAGCGTGTTTCCTGTTATAAGACGCTTAGAGATGTTGGTTGTTGCTACCGTAAAGCAGCGGAAGTGCTCTTCAGAGCAGTTTACCTGTCATGTGCCTCAGCTCAGCCCAGGTCTCTCCCTGACAGTGCTCTGTAAAGAGACATGAAAAGTGGAAGCAGCTGGGTTCAGTGACAGCAGTGTGAAGAAGCAGCAGTCAGGAAAACCCTGTACGCATGCAGTCTGCTGCACTTCAGTAAAAATGGAAATTGAATAGTTGATAGCTTTTTTTTAACTTTACTTGAAAGATTTTCTAGCTTTTAGGAAAATTGTAAGGATAGTACTAGAACTTTCTGTAGTCTTTACTCAGATTCAATTGGGCTTGTCGCATTTTCTGTCTTATTTTTTTCTGGGCCATTTGGGAATAAGTTGTGGATGTCATCTTTATTTAGTGCAGTGTTTATTATCTAGGAAGCAGATCATTCACTGATATACTCATAGTATAATTATCAGTGGCGCACGCCTGCAGTCCCAGCACTTGAAGAGGCAGAGGCAGGCGGATCGCTGTGAGTTCGAGGCCGGCCTGGTCTACAAAGTGAGTCCAGGACAACCAAGGCTACACAGAGAGACCCTGTCTCAAAATGTTCTCTGGCAGGACGGCTCAGCAGATAGAGGCCTTACTGCACCAGCCTGAGCGCCTCAGCTCAGCACCCACATCATATGCAGAGGTGGAGTAAAGCTCCAGAGAAGGCCCCACCCCCACAGCAGGCTGTGGCTCACAAGCGTCTCTCATGTCAATAATAGCGACTTTAGGGCAGCAAGATGGCTCAGTGAGAAAAGGTGCCTGCCACCAACCAAACCTGTCTCGGTGATGGAAAAGACCTGACTTCCTGACTTGTTTTAAGTATGTTGGTTTCTGAGGATTATTGTTTGTTCTTTTAGTTCTTATGAAGTATAGACTGATTTTTTTACAGGCCCGTGAATCCAGCATTCATTCTACATTTTTAATCTTTTGAAAGTACATTTTAGCTGTCGATTCCTTCTTGAAATCCTATTAACCATAACCAGATAGTTTTGTAATAAGAGTAGTACCAGTTTTCCTTCAAAAATTATTACTTGACCCACCATCTATTGTGGGATTTTTATTGTTGTTTGAGGCAGGTCTCACTTTTTATCCCTGCTGGTCCTAGATCTCACTGTGTATACCAGGCTGGCAGTCTTCTGACTCTGTCGAGTGCTGGGATTGCAGGCATGTGCCACCATATCTGACCTTGACTGGATTATGTGGTCTTTTCCTGACCTTTGGTAGCATGATTAGAATGTGGATGTTTAAAACTGTGGATGAATGAGAGAAAACACTAGGTCACGCTCTAGAAAAGCACCCATGTGTGTGATAAGATACGTGACGGGACAGTAATTACACACACCCAGCTTCTCACTGTTACCGAGATTTATTATGCCCACTATTGTGTATAATTGGAAATTGAGAATTTTAAAATTGGAGTAGAACTCAGGAAAAAGTTTTTTTTTTAGGGGGGGTAGGGTGCTAGAGATTAAACCTCAGTCCACATGTGCTAGGCAAGCTCTCAGACACCGAGTGACAGCATGAGGAAGAGTTATTTTTCCTAACCTTTTCCTAGATGGGGGAACTATTGACCTGATTGCTCAGAGGCCATAGATGGTGGCAGGAATGGAATGTGAGTCTCTAACATCGCAGCTATAAAACAGTCTGCTTTTCAGGGTAGTGAGTGATTTCACTGATAGGTTAAGTGTTTCTTTCTGCAAACACTGAAAAGAAAAACATTTGTAGCCCAGTAAATTTTAGTTGCATCCTGAAACTTCTCTAAATGTATTTGAGGTACCCAAAAGAAATGTCTTATTTTTGGCTTTGTGTGTGTGTGTGTGTTGTTTTGTTTTGTTTTTCTGGGACAGAGTCTCTGTGTGCTAGCGTTGGCCATCCCGGACTCACTTTGTAGACCAGGCTGGCCTTGAACTCACAGAGCTCCGCCTGCCTCTGCCTCTCCAAGTGCTGGGATTAAAGGCGTGCCCCACCACACCCAGCTTTTGGCTTTTGTTTTTAAAGCACCAGTCGTTAAAACATAAAATATATACTACTTTAAAAATAGAGGAATTACTTGTATTTTTCGAGAAAGTGAAATCGCTCATACTGGGTGGATTAACAGATATCTCTCTATCTCCGAGGAGCCTTCCATGTCTGGGATGTTGAGATTCCCTGATTTTCTAAAAATAGGTCAGATTTACTTTGCATGTTAATAAAATTAATTTTGGTAAAAATATAACTGAAAAAACTTAATGTAGATTGTTTGCTAGGTTAAACCCTCTCTCGATGAAGCGTTTGTCATCCAAGAACAGAATGTTGCCTTAAACTTCATCGGTTCAAGAGGGGCAAAGCCTGGTGTTACTAAGGAGAAAAGAATTAAGTATGCAAAAGAAGTCTTACAGAAAGAAATGCTCCCTCACGTTGGTGTCAGTGATTTCTGTGAGACCAAAAAGGCCTATTTCTTAGGGTAAGTTATATTTTATCGTCTAACAGTCTTTGCTAAAAGTTACAATTGAGATAAAGTTTTTTCTTTAAAGCTAAGAATGTTACAAGTTGTGTTTTGATTCTTTTCTTTTCTAGGTATATGGTTCATAGGTTACTTCTAGCAGCTTTGGGTAGAAGAGAACTAGACGACAGAGATCACTATGGAAACAAAAGATTGGATCTCGCTGGGCCTCTGCTTGCGTTCTTATTTAGAGGGTAAGGAATTGCATACTGAGTCACAGAGAGGACTCATACCTTCCTTTATAGATGGGTCTTCCTTAGTGCCCAGGGTGTCCCCCATGGTCAGTGTACACTCGGTCAGCATACACACCGTGGTCAGCGTACACACTGTGGTCAGCGTACACATGGTGGTCATTGTACACACTGTACACACTCGGTGGTCAGCGTACACATGGTGGTCATTGTACACACTCGGTGGTCAGCGTACACATGGTGGTCAGCGTATACACACTCAGTGGTCAGCATGCACATGGTGGTCAGTGTACACTCGGTGGTCAGCGTACACATGGTGGTCAGCATGCACATGGTGGTCAGTGTACACTCGGTGGTCAGCGTAGACACGGTCGTCAGCGTACACACACTCAGTGGTCAGCGTGCACACAGTGGTCAGTGTACACTCAGTGGTCAGCGTACACATGCATTCACGCTCACGTCCTCATGCTTTCTTAGCAGGACTTCAGTGACTGACCTCAGTCCCTAGGTTAGTTTATCTTAGCTGTTTTTGGCCACTGCCTCACTAAAGCTTTTTTCCTTTAAGCACATGATCTTAACTGTTCTGTCTACTGTATGTGTATGCAGGATATATAGGTCTAAAAAGAGTCATAATTGCTTACACTGCCATGGCCTTTTTTGGGCGGGTATTGTCTTTGTTGAAAATGCATGTTTTTGCAGAGTTTTCCATCTTTACAATAACACCATCTTATTCGACAGCATGTTTAAGAATTTGCTGAAAGAAGTACGAATCTATGCACAGAAATTTATTGATCGTGGAAAGGACTTTAACTTGGAGCTGGCCATTAAAACAAGGATCATATCCGATGGCCTAAAATACTCTCTAGCCACTGGGAACTGGGGTGACCAGAAGAAAGCTCATCAAGCCAGAGCTGGGGTGTCTCAGGTGAGATGGCCACTGTGCAGTGCGTTCATAGGGAACTTGCTATACAGGGTTAAAGGTGAATTTGAGTGTCTAACATTTCTGAACCTTTTGCTTCTCCCTTCCAAGTGCTAGGATTATCAGCATGTTTTACTGTGCCCCTTTATGAGATACTGGAGATTGAACCCAGAGGTAGATGCGTGTTGGCAAGCACTCACCACATGAACTACATCATCTGGTGAAAGCTTTAAAGTTCATCTTTGTTGTTGTTGTTGTTTTCGAGACAGGGTTTCTCTGTGTAGCCTTGGCTGTCCTGAACTAGCTTTGTAGACCAGGCTGGCCTCCAACTCAGTGACCCACTGCCTCTGCTTCCCAAGGGCTGGGATTAAAGGCATGTGCCACCACTGCCTGGCTAAAATTCATCTTTATATATATATGTGTACACACACACACACACACACACACACACACACACACACACACACACACACACACATTATTGCTTTGTTTTGCTGTTTTGAAACAGGGTTTCTCTGTAGCCTTGGCTGTCGTGGACTCACTTTGTAGACCAGGCTGGCCTCGAACTTACAGCGATCCACCTGCCTCTGCCTCCCAAGTGCTGGGATTAAAGATGTGTGCCACCACGCCCAACTTTTAATTATATTTTAAATAGTTTGGGGGATGCAGGCACCATGATGCTTGTGTGGAGGTCAGATGACAAGGTGTGAGATCTGTTATCCTCATTTGTGTGTGGAAGGTGCTTGCTTTTCAGCTACTGGCCCACCTAGAAAAGCGTTATAAATAGTCACTGGGCATTAACTTTCAAAACTAAGCTAATCTTTTTTTAGATAAAGTCTCCCTACTAGGCTGGCCTGGCCTTGAACTTAGACAGTCCTTCTGTTTCTACTCCCAAATGTTAGAATTACAGGTGTGTACAACTATGCGTAGTTTACATATTTTCATATTTAAAAAAAAAAACAAAACTAGCCAATATTAGTATTACCTGGTTGATTTGGCAGTGAGATTCCAAATTTAAGTTCCTGATTCCTAGAAACATAGATGATTTAAGAAATCCTGGGAAGGCCTGGTGGTGGCAGCACATATCTTTAATCCCAGCACTCAGGAGGCAGAGGCAGGAGGATCTCTGTGAGTTCGAGGCCAGCCTGGTCTATAGAGCGAGTCCAGGACAGCCAAGGCTACACAGAGAAACCCTGTCTTGAAAAACCAAAACCAAACAAACAAAAAGAGACTCTGTTAGAATTATGGTAAGTTACCTGGGAATGCTGACAAAAGACATTCATCGAGCCTAATAGGTGAGCCAACTATTTTTAGTAGGTGACAGCTGAGTTCAGTGTTGAAGCACAATTTAGAAACAGTTCAAGTGAGAGAGGAGGGCAGAAACAGCAGCTCACAAAGAAGCTGCAGCCCCACATGTAGATTTTATAAGACTTTGTGTAAGTAGTATTGCACTTAATGTCTCAGAAATATTTGCAATTGGTATTTGCGTCTGTTAGATTCAGAGGCCTCAGCCTGGAGAAAGTGCTGGGGTTAGTATTGATGGAGTGGCGTCAAAAAGGTATGAGTTGACGTCATATACTTTAACACCTATTAGTAGCTAACATAAACCAACTGCCATTCTAGGGCTAAAAGACAGCAAAGAATAAAATAATTGACAAAGAAAATTGGGACCAGGGAGATAGCTTACTAGGTAAAAAGATTACAGACAAAGATAACTCAGTGGCTTGTAAAAAATGTCACTTCACTTCACTGTGATAATGGAATTATGGAGCTTACTCAGATTTTAAAGATTTGTTCCTTTCTTTTCTAGGTATTAAACCGCCTGACTTTTGCATCTACTCTTTCTCACCTGCGTCGTTTAAATTCACCGATTGGTAGAGATGGCAAGCTAGCAAAGCCAAGACAGTTGCATAATACACTGTGGGGAATGGTGTGTCCTGCTGAGACTCCAGAGGTAATAACATTATCGGTTAATGCTCAGCTTAAAGTTTGCTAATGAAGATGTCAGCTGATGGAGGCAAGAGAGACATCTTCTTCAGTGGTGTAGCCATAGGTAAAGCGCACATGGGTACATTGTTCTGTAAGCAGCCCTGACAGAACTCACTCAGAACAAAAAGGCAAGTAGCTTCATAGTTGGAAAGAAGAAAGGGAGTAATAGTAGTGGGGGAGGCAGGAGTGGAGAGAAGGATTGAATATGACTAAAATTCGTTATGTAGTGGCTGGGGAGATGGTTCAGCGGTTATGAACAGGTGACCTGGAGTTCTCCTCTGGGTGCTGTGAACCTTGTACTCATGTGTACCCCCTCCAAACTAAAAAAAAAATGCTTAATAAATATTTTACTTGTATGAAAATGTTATAATGAAATATATATGAGAATGTTATTGAAATGTGTAATTGTAATTGATATATGCTTAGAAACTTTTTTTTTTTTTTTTTTTTTTGAGACAGAGTTTCTCTGTGTAGTCTTGGCTGTCCTGTAAGACCAGGTTGGCCTCCAACACAGAGATCTGCCTACCTCTGCCTCCTGAGTGCTGGGATTAAAGGTGTATACCACCACTCGGTTTCTAAGAAACTTTAAAAAAAGCTCTGCTAGTATATATGTCACAATTATCCCAAGAAATGTTTTAGTTAATTATTCATCATAGTTTCAAAATCAAGGTTTTGTTTTTAATAGTCTTTTTCTTAGAAAGTTATATGTATACCTTGAAGTCAAATTGAAAATAAAATGTAGAAAACAGTTTTAATAGGAACGTAAAACAGATGTTAATAATCACGTGGCTTATTCCTTAGGGCCACGCTGTAGGACTTGTGAAGAATTTAGCCCTGATGGCTTATATTTCAGTTGGATCTCAACCTTCGCCAATTTTGGAGTTTTTAGAAGAGTGGAGCATGGAAAATTTAGAAGAGATTTCTCCTGCAGCCATTGCTGAGTGTGTACAGAGGAGTTTTCTCTTTAAACTGTTATCAGTTTTCAGGTTGTGGTTAGTATAGGTCCCCTAAGTCTACAATGCTTTTGGCTTTTCATATAGTGCAACCAAGATTTTTGTTAATGGCTGCTGGGTTGGGATCCACAAAGATCCGGAACAGCTGATGAACACGCTGAGGAAGCTGCGGCGCCAGATGGACATCATCGTGTCAGAGGTAAGAAGTTTTCCTCGCTTTTCTCCTCTTTCTACAGTGGTGACAGTTGCATCCATGGCCGTGTTCATATTAGGCAGATGCTCCTCCACTGAGCTGCATCTCCAGTTTGAAGTAAGAGTCTATAACCAGCTCAACGGTGTGTCCCGTGAGATCTGTAGAGAAGGCATAAGACTAGTGAAAACTGTCTTTGTGTTGGTATCTCCCTGTGAACCGGACTTCTCTGAATTGTCAAGTCTATTATCAATAGTCTGATACTTTAGGCTATTTTAAGAATTACCTGCCTTTTATGTATCTTTTTAACACTTTTAAAAAGCTCCTTACATAGCTGGGCCTGGTGGCACACCCCTTTAATCCTAGCATTCAGGAGGCAGAGGCAGGTGGATCACTGTGAGTTCGAGGTAGCCTTGTCTACAATGCAAGTCCAGGACAGCCAAGGCTACACAGAGAAACCCTGTCCCTCCCCGCCCCCCCCCCAAAAAAAACCCAAAAAACAAAGCTCTGTATGCCTATCTACCTATCTATTTACTTTGTGTGTGTATTGTGGCCTACATATGGAGGCCTGAGGATAGCTGTGGGAGTCAGTTCTCTCTTTCTGTCAAGTTGGTTTTTGGGATTGAACCCAGGTCACCAAGGAGTAAGAAGGACCTTTGCGCATATATATATATATATATATATATATATATATATTTTTTTTTTTTTTTTTTTTTTTTTTTTAGTTTTTCAAGACAGGGTTTCTTTGTGTAACAGCCCTGACTGTCCTGGACTCGCTTTGTATTTGTTGACCAGGCTGGCCTCGAACTCACAGAGATCCATCTGACTCTGCCTCCTATGATTTCCCTTTTTTAGAAATGATTTTATGGGAAGTATGACCCAGTTTTCAATTTTCCAATTTTTGGACAATTAGTTTATTCTAGTCATTGACTTCTAAGATTATATAGTAGGATTAGGTGATTCACTGAAAATTAAATTTCCGTTTTGGTTTTTTTTTTCCTTTTATTTTATTTTATTTTTTCCATTTTGTTTTTGTTTTGTTTTTTGAGATAGGATTTTACTGTGTAGTCTTTGAGCTCACTCTGTAGACCAGGCTGGCCTTGAACTCACAGAGATCTGCTTGCCTCTGCCTCCCTGAGTGCTGGGATTAAAAGTGTGTATCACCACTGCCCAGTGAGTTTCCTTTTTGACTTCTTTACATAGAAGAACTTAGAATTTCGTAGTGCTATTAAGTATTCATAGATTCTGTAGTTCATGTTTTTCCAAAATACTTATATTTCTAGGAATGTGTTTTGTAGACCAAGGCCATTCAGTAGAAATACAGTGTGAGCCACATACACAGTTAAAATTTTTCAGTAGTCACACTAAAAAAGTAAAGTAGAAACAAACGAAATAACTTTTAACACTGTATTTAACTGATACATCCAAAATGTTACCCTTAAAACATTATAGATTTAAAAGTATTAGTGCAATGTTTTGCGTCTTAGAAAATATTAGATCTTTTGACTCTGAATTTATCCTTGTAGTATGGTCATATTTCAAGTAATGACCTGTAGCTGGTAGGTACTCTAGGTGGACTTTAAGCCATTTGTTTGCTGGGTGAGGAAGTCAGGCTTTGAAATAAAGGGGAGAGATGGGCAAGACAGCACTAGCTAGGCATGGTGTGCGTGTCTTCAGTCCCAGTGTTCTGGGGTCAGGGGACACACCTCTGTGTATTTAAGGCCAGCTGCTCTACACAAAGTGTTCCTAGACAGAGCTACATAGAGACCTTGGTTAAAATACAGAGCAACATAGGGCTAGTTACTGGAAGGTGGCAGGCTGAGAACCTGTGATTAGTTAGTAGTATATTAAAGTAAGGGTTGGGCTGTAACTCAGTGGTAGAGCACTTGCTGGCGTAAGCCAGGCCCCAGGGTCATTCTCCAGCCCTACAAGAACAAAACCAAAAAAAGCAAGTAAACAAATCTAAGACAAGAGATATTTTATATACTTGTGTTTTGGTACTGAAAAAGCGTTTTTGTCATTTCTTACTGACTTATGTACTCCTGCTTCCAGATGTTATTAATTAAGAAGGTTAGCTTAGCACTGGGGGGCAGAGGCGGGAGGGTCTTTGGAGTTTGAAACTATCCTGGTCTACAGAATGAGTCCAGGACAGTCAGGGGTACACAGAGAAACCCTGTCTATCAAGGAAAATTTATTTATTTTGGTTTTTCGAGCCAGGGTTTCTCTGTGTAGCCTTGCTCTGTAGACCAGGCTGGCCTTGAACTCAGAGATCTGCCTGCTGCTCCCTTCTGAGCACTGAGATTAAAGGTGTGCTCCACTACTTCCCGGTGTGTCTATTTTGTTTGATACTTGGTTCACCTAAAATTTAGTAATTTTATTTATTTTGTTTCTATTATTAAATTTTTTTTTTTTTTGCATGTGTAGTTTTGAAGAGCAAACCTAGAGCCTCATGCTAAGGAAAGCTCTTTACTGCTGCTGAACTGTGTGTGTCCTCAGCCCTTGTATTTTACATGTATGAATGTCTGTCTGTCTGTCTGTCTGTCTATATGTATGTATGTGCTCCACATGTGTATCTGGTGCCTGTGGAGGCCAGAAGTGGGTTCAGGATCCTCGAGACCTGAGTGACAGATGGTTCTCAGTTAGCATGTGGTGCTAGGAGCTGAGCTTGGGTTGTCTATAATAGCAGCAAAGCAGCAAGTGATATTAACAGCTGAGCGACTTCTCCAACGCTTGTGCTTTGTTTTGTTTTGTTTTGTTTTTTGGAGACAGGATTTCCTTGTGTCCTGGACTTGCTCAGACTCACAGCCATCCACCTGGCTCTGCCTCCCTGGCATTAAAGATGTGTGCCACTATGCCCAGCTCAGTGTAATCTTACTCATTTGCCCATGCTGGTAAAAGTTCTAGAATCAACTGATCCTCTCCAGTCAGCTTCCTGAGTGATGGTGTTATAGGTGGATCCACTATGCCCAGCTACTTGTTTTTAGTTTTTGTTATTGTTTTTTTATTGAGTTGTCATCAGACAAAAAAAAAAAGAAAAAAGAAAAAAAGAAAAAGAAAAAGAAATGCGAGTTCATGAGCTTGTTCTGACTTTATGCCTAGGTTTCTATGATCAGAGATATCCGGGAGCGGGAGATTCGGATCTACACGGATGCAGGCCGCATTTGCAGGCCACTTCTGATTGTGGAAAAACAAAAGCTTCTTTTGAAGAAGAGACACATTGACCAGTTGAAAGAGAGAGAATATAACAACTACAGGTGAGACTGTGGGTGAGAAAGAAACGCGAGTGTTCACGGAATTGAGATGGGTAGCATGTAATTTAGTGTTATCACAGGCTGTAAGCCAGTGCCACTGCTCAGGTCACAATATTATCGGTGCCATGGGAGAAGCTTTTTCATCAGCAGCTGTATTTATTTTTCTTAGTTTTTGTTATTATACAGTGACATGATGGATTTGTGTTGAACTGTGAACGTCTTTTGCTATGACTCATGAGCAGTTTAATTAGACATAACCTGTGTCCTGCAGGGCATAGTACAGGCAGTGTGAGGAATGTATGTTTTGGGAACATTCTTGCTATATAGGCTAGAAAGACCTGTAACACACAATGAAGTCCAGGCCTGACCTTGAACTTATGATGCTCTTGCCTCAGCGGAGTCTGCATAAATAAGAAATATAATAAATAAAGACGAACTTGCTTTAAATTTTTACTTTTAATAATATCATAGATCTATTATAAAATAATACACATTGTAAAAAAGTGAAGACTCTCAACTCATACTAGCCTGTTTTGTCATTTTTATCATAATGTCCATTTCACTAGTAAATATGAGTAATGAGTGGATATATATTCTACCAGACCTTATTCTGCATTTTATTTACTCCACAAGCATAGATCTTTAAAACAAAGTAAATTGCAAGTACTTTATAATATAGGCTTTTCACAGTAGCAGTCATATATCTCTGTTTGAATTGCTTTTGTATTAGTAGAAACACAAATAGGGGTAGTTTTTAAGCAGTAGGCTTTGTATTAAAGTATTTCATGAAATGGAGTGAATTTTTCAGTTGGCAGGATCTGGTGGCCAGTGGGGTAGTAGAATACATTGACACCCTGGAAGAAGAAACGGTGATGCTGGCAATGACTCCAGATGACTTGCAGGAGAAAGAAGTGGCTTATTGTTCCACGTACACCCACTGTGAGATTCACCCATCAATGATTCTTGGCGTCTGCGCATCTATTATTCCTTTTCCTGATCATAACCAGGTTGGTCGTGTTCTGTCTTCTGATTTACAGAGAATCGGGGAAGTAATAAATATTAGGAATTAGTATGAAATCCTGTCAGAGGGGTCTAGCTCCTACAGAATCAGCAGTTTGACGTGTGTATTGGTTACTTTTCCATTTCTGTGGTAAAATACCATGACCAAAGGCAACTTAAGGATGGAATTTATTTTGGGTTCTGCCTCCAGAGGGGATAAGAGTCCGTGAGGGAGGAGCAGAGCCCAGGGACAGAAAGCCGAGAGCTCACATCCTTATCCCAAAGCATGAAGCAGAGAGCAAAGTGGGGATAGCGTGTGGCTGTGAAAGCTCACAGCCGGTCCCCAGTGATGTACTGCCAGCAAGGCTACACCTCCTAACCCTCCCGGAACAGCACCGTCACCTGGGAACCAAGAGGTCAGATGCCCAAGACTGTGGGACACTTCCCATTAAACTGCCACAGTTTATCTGCTCTTGGTTTTAGTTGAGAGCCACAGTGGTTATCACCTGTCTTTGAGAAGAAGAGTCAGAAACTTTTTAACCAGTTTATTTCTGCTTTGTTGTTAAATATTTATTGTCTTTGTTTTTTGTTCTCACCATTAGTCCCCTAGAAACACATACCAGTCTGCTATGGGCAAGCAGGCTATGGGAGTTTATATCACCAACTTCCACGTGCGGATGGACACCTTGGCCCATGTTCTGTATTACCCTCAGAAACCACTTGTGACGACAAGGTCTATGGAGTATTTGCGGTTTAGAGAGCTGCCAGCAGGTGTGTCCCCTGTGCTCTGTTCTTTAAGATTTTGCCATGCTTAAGACACTGCAGTGGGAAGTGCCTGGGAAGACTGAGCAGTGTGTGCAGCACAGGGACTGGTCTTACAGACTCTAGAATTTGGGAAACATGAATGAATAAAATGGTGGATGTGTGGAAAAGGTTTTGTTGGGGCACAAAATCCTTTTGATACACTATCAGTTGGCGCTGGAGAAATGGCTCAGAGGTTAAGAGCACTGGCTGTTCTTCCAAAGGTCCTGAGTTCAATTCCCAGCAACCACATGGTGGCTCACAGTCATCTATAATGAGATCTGGTGCCCTCTTCTGTCATGTGGGCAGAACACTGTATAAATAAATAAATAAATAAAAATAAATCTTTAAAAAAGAAAGAAATACAGTATCAAGAGGGCCGGGTGTGGTGGCACACACCTTTAGTCCTAGCACTCAGGAGGCAGAGGCAAGTGGATTACTGAGTTCGAGTCCAGCCTGATTTACAAAGTGAGTTAGGACAGCCAAGGCTACACAGAGAAACTCTGTCTCGAAAAACAAACAAACAAAAAAAAACAACAAAAAAACCAGTGTCAAAATTAATGATTCCTGTTGGGATGTTGGCTGCTTCTATGAAGGAATGATCCTGGTAACGGGATGTTTGAATGTGAGTTTGAGCAAGGGCCTTGCTTTGTGAACCGACGAGATGGAGGGCTAGGTAGTGGTCATGTCAGTGCAGTGTGGCTGGAGTGTCACTGTGTGTGGCTAGAGCTTGTTCTCGTGGTGTGGAGAGAGCCTGAGCAGTGTGAGTGTTATTTTAAAAGTGAAGGCTTGGAGTTGATGGCTCCCCAGAGAGGGAGCATCCGCTTTTTAAAGGATGTGGCTATTGGTAGTTCTACTCCACTTGAGTGGATGACCCCATACCCTGAGTATATATTTGGGCAGTAGAAATTGGACTCCATAGGTTATTAAAATATGATATTACAGTTAGAGCTTTTTGAAAAAACTCACTAATTTTCATAGTGGTTGCAGCAGTCTGCACTCCTTATAAAGGTGAATAGGGGTTTCTCTTTCCCACATCCTTGTCAGCGTTTTATTGAGTGTTTTTCTTTTGAACAGTCTATTTGACAGGGGTGGGAGGGAGTCTCAAAGCAGGTCTAATCTATATTCCCTGATGGCTGATGATGTTGAATACTTTTTTTTTGTTGTTTTTTTTGAGACAGGGTTTCTCTGTGTATCCTTGGCTGTCCTGGACTCACTTTGTAGACCAGGCTGGCCTCGAACTCAGAGTTCTGCCTGCCTTTGCCTCCTGAGTGCTGGGATTAAAGGTGAGCACCACCACGCCCAGCCAGCTAGTGCTATTTATACTCAGGATTGCTTTGGCTGTCTAGTGTCTCTTTGCTTTCAAATGAATAATAAGATTGCTTTCTCTGTATCTGTGAAGAATGGCTGGGAATTTTGTTGGTAAGGCATTGAATGTGTAGTTTTCCCATGGTAGGATGCTATTTGTACAATATTAATTCTTTTTTTTAAGCTTTTAAAAAAAATTAATTAATTTATTCAGATTACATCTCAATTGTTATCCCATCCCTTGTATCCTCCTGTTCCTCCCTCCCTCCCACTTTCACCCTTTCCCCCTCCCCTATGTCTTTGACCAAAAGGGACCCCCTACCCCACTATATGATCATAGGCTATCTAGTCTCATCCTGATAGCCTGCTTATCCTTTCTCTGAGTGCTACCAGGCCTCCCCACCAAGGGGAAGTGGACAAATATGGGGCACCAGGGTTTGTATCAGTATTAATTCTGATTCATGGACTTGCAAGGTCTTTGTATCTTCTGTCTTCCTTGGTTTTTTAACACTTCCCAATAATTTAGTTACTATGTTATACTGTGTTATCAATTTGTGTGTGTGTGGGGGGGGGGGGGGAGAGAAGCTGGCTCACTATGTAGCGTAGGCTGATTTTCCTACATATGCCTCCTGAGTGCTGGGAATACAACTAGGGGCTTCTTAATTCCTGGCTTAATCCTTACAATTAGTCAATCTCTTTTATTTATTATTATTATGTGTGGGTGCCATGCCATGCATATAGATTATAGGGCAGTTTTGTGGGGTCAGTTCTTTTATGTAGATTCTGGGATCAGATTCAGTTTGCCTGGCTTGCATAGCAAGAAAGTGTCTTTATCCTTTGAACACAGTGCTCGCTGGTTTGTTCTCTCTCTCTCTCCCTCCCTCCCCCCTCCCTCCCTCCCTCCCCCCTCCCTCCATTCTCCCCCTGTCTTCTCCTTCCCTATACTCTATAAAGATGGGATAGTCTTATGTTTGTTACCTAGGCTGTTTTCAAATTCTTGAGCTGAAATGATTCTCCTGCCTCAGCCCTCCCCTGAGTGTCAGATGATAGGCATCTGTCACCACACCTGGTCTTTGTCAGGAAATGTAGGTAGGGTAGCAGCTACTAAGAATTAATTGTCAGCTGGGAGTGGTGGCACATGCCCGTAATTCCAACACTCAGGGAGGCAGAGGCAGAGGCAGAGGCAGAGGCAGGCAGATCTCTGTGAGTTCAAGGCCAGCCTGCTCTACAGAGTCCAGAACAGCCAAGGTTATACAGAGAAATTCTGTCTAGGAGAAAGAAAAAAGAAAAAAGAAATGTCAGCATCACTTTGTGGTGGCATGAGGAGAGGGCAGCAGGGCAGTGCCAGCTTCATATTTATAAATTAGGAGGCAAGGGTCTTAGGCCTGCGTTTGATGCTTATTCACCCTGGGGTCACGCATACTTACCTATGTTTAAGGCACAGAGTTGCCATGGCGATCCAGAGACTTGCATAGGGAAGCACTCTGTAATTACAAACTGACTTGCCTACTAATAGTAGGGTGTCCTCACTAGGAGGGACAGTTTCCGGGTTTTAGCTAGCAGAGCAGTTGCCTCACACACAGGTTCAGGGAGGAACAGATAGCAACAATTTCCATGATACAAACATCCAACCATTTGTGACAAATATAATTGAAGAAAATGGGTTTTAAAGAAAGGATGGGTTTCCTTGCTTCCCAGATGGTCTTTTAATGTGTTATTCAATGTACTGCAGGAATCAACTCAATTGTGGCCATCGCATCATACACGGGCTATAATCAAGAAGACTCTGTTATCATGAATCGGTCAGCTGTGGATCGAGGCTTTTTCAGGTCAGCTTTTGGTAAAATTTGTTGGAATACAGTGGATATAGTGGAAACACATTTTTTGAAAAAGTTTTTTGTTGTTTTTGTTTTTCGAGATAGGTTTTCTTTGTGTGGTTGTCCTGGAACTTATTCTGTAGTCCAGGCTGGCCTTGAGTTCACCGTGTAGTCGGGTGGTCTTGAATTCACCATGTAGTCCAGGCTGGCCTTGAATTCACCATGTAGTCTAGGCTGGCCTTGAGCTCACCATGTAGTCCAGGCTGGCCTTGAGTTCACCATGTAGTCCAGGCTGGCCTTGAGTTCACCATGTAGTCCAGGCTGGCCTTGAGCTCACCATGTAGTCCAGGCTGGCTTTGAGTTCACCATGTAGTCCAGGCTGTCCTTGAGCTCACCATGTAGTCCAGGCTGTCCTTGAGCTCACCATGTAGTCCAGGCTGGCTTTGAGTTCACCATGTAGTCCAGGCTGGCCTTGAATTCACCATGTAGTCCAGGCTGGCCTTGAGCTCACCATGTAGTCCAGGCTGGCCTTGAGCTCACCATGTAGTCCAGGCTGGCCTTGAGTTCACCATGTAGTCCAGGCTGGCCTTGAATTCATGACAATTCTGCCTCTGTCTTCTTACGAATGTGCATCATTTGGCTTCCTATTTTTCTCTTTTTTACTGATAAAAAGGTTAATTTTAAAATGTAATGTAAGAAGGATGTTTAAAACACAGGGATTTAGAAGAGAAAATTTTCTGCCCGTGTAATTTTATAGGGGAGAACTAGGACTGTGTAGCATGGGTGTTATAGCTTCATGTGAAATCTCCTCAGTGGAGGCGCCTGTGCAGGCCCAGGGTGCGTTGCTCAGGCTGTTATGAGAGGACTCTGTCAGTAGGAACTTGTGACCTGCTTCCTCCTGCTCTCGCCCACGATACCAGGTGTGCACACTTGTGAGTCCGATGCCGTGTGAAGCCCACTAGAGTGGGACATGGATCCTAGTGCATGGTGATTCTCGTCTTTGTTTTGTGCTTCAAATTTTCTCCCAAATACCAGTTAAGCCCTCTTACTAAAAGAAATCCGAAATGACCTCTGGACCTCTGCTTTTAGGTCTGTGTTCTACCGATCATACAAAGAACAGGAGTCTAAAAAAGGATTTGATCAAGAAGAAGTGTTTGAGAAGCCGACACGTGAGACGTGCCAGGGTAAGAGACAGCGGCATCAGCTGTGGGGTGCACGTCTGTGCAGTGTTGCACGCTGTGCTGCCCTTCCTCCGCTGTACTGTGGAGTGTGTGTCCTGCGGTGCTCTTAGTGCTCACACTATAGGGCATACTCTCAATTCAGATCTTTTGTCCTGTCAGTCTGTGAGGAAGATACTCAGGAAAGGAAGAGAGACCGTGTGGTCTCATGGGCCACAGCTCCAGGTGCTTTCTTACTGTGCCGTTTGCTCCTGTTCTTCAGTGTCTTCCCTAAACTGTGGTGAAAGCTGTAAAATTTATTAGCTATGGCTCATGGCTCAGAGGTTAAGAGCACTGACTGCTCTTTCAGAGGTCCTGAGTTCAAGTCTCAGCAACCATCTGTAATGTGATCTGATGCCCTCTTCTGGCATGCAGGTGCAGGCAGAGCATTGTATAGATAATAAATAAATCTTTAAAAAGTTATTAGCTAAAATATTGCTAAACATTTTTTAAATAATGAAAAGCTACCTAGAAGTTCTTGTTTCTTGTTAATTACTCTATGGAAGTCATAGTAGAGTATCTGACTAGAGTTGCAGCCAGTTATGAGCTGCCATGTGAGTCCTGGCAATTGAACCGTGGTCCTCTGGAAGAGTAGCTAGTGATGTAACTGCTGAGCCAGCTCTTCAGACTCCCTCCTACCACAGCCGCACTTTGAGACCAGGTCTTTGCTATGTAGCCTTTGGTGGCCTCACCCTCAGAGAGCCTCTGCCTCCTGAGTGTTGGGATTAAGGGCGTTGTCTCTGTGCCCAGGTGTAGTGGACTTTATAAAGTGTGGTATCAGAGTGCAGAGTTTATAGTGTTTGGAGTAAGGACAGTAATGAACAGGATTTGTGGTGTTAATCGTGACTTTATCAAGGATTTGGAGCAGAGTTATAGATGTTTCTCATGCTGGCTGGGAGGATTATGTGGCATCTAAATACTTTTCTTTAGTGTAATTTAAGAGCGTTCCCTGTCTGGTTCCTCCTAGGTATGAGGCATGCCATTTACGACAAGCTGGATGACGATGGCTTGATAGCTCCAGGGGTCCGTGTGTCAGGAGATGATGTTATTATAGGCAAAACCGTCACCTTACCTGAGAACGAGGACGAGCTGGAGAGCACTAACAGGCGCTATACCAAGAGGGACTGCAGCACTTTCCTCAGAACCAGCGAGACAGGCATTGTGGACCAGGTCATGGTAACTCTCAACCAGGAAGGATATAAATTCTGTAAAATAAGGGTGAGTAGAGCTTTATATATGTAGACTGTTTTAGAAATGTACTACATTTCGGTTTCTAACCCATTTTTATGTGAAATCAGGTGCGCTCTGTTAGAATTCCGCAGATTGGAGACAAATTTGCTAGCCGGCATGGTCAGAAGGGCACGTGTGGGATTCAGTACAGGCAAGAGGTAGGTGTCTTCGGTCTTCCTCACACTTAGCCCAGAGTTATATTGAAAAATTAGTTAAAATTTCTTGTTCATGTTTTTTTCTTAATTTAGTATTTGTTATCCCAACATGTTGAAGAGAATTAGGACATTGGAAGATTTGCTTGAGTGTTAGGTCTAGCTTTGTCTCTAAGAGATTCCAGTATCTTTAAGTCTCTTAAACCTTTCTTTGTAGGACATGCCTTTCACTTGTGAAGGCATCACTCCTGACATCATCATCAACCCCCACGCCATCCCCTCTCGGATGACGATTGGTCACTTGATTGAATGCCTTCAAGGGAAGGTAAGATTTTGTCCTCAAAAACAGTAGGCTCCAAACTGATGGCTTTTTTTTTTCAATTTTTAAATTAAGTTGTTTTTTTTTTTTTTTTTTGGATATTTAAGCCAAAATACTTTGTTAAAAGTTATCATGATACTTTCCTGCCTTCAGATTGGTTTTTCTACCTTTTCATCATTTTTTATTTTTAAGAAATTTGTGGTGCTTAGGAAGGTGGCTCAGTGGATAAGAGCATTTGCTGTGCCAGCCTGAGGACCTGAGTTTATCCATGTAAAAAGTCATAACACCAGGGCCTGGTAAATGGCTCAGCAAGTCAGGGCGATGTTACCAACTTGACAACTTGAGTTTAGACCCAAACCAACCACATAGTGAAAGGTTAGAGCTGGTCCCTACAGATTGACCTCTGATCTCTGAGTAAATAAGTTAAATATACAAATAATAGGGTGGGCTGTAACCCCAATGCTTTGATGTGTGTGGTCACTGTGCTTGTTGGTCAAGAGCCAAGCTCCGAGCTCAGTGAGTGAGAGACCTGTCTCAGAAATATGAGGACTGATGGACCAAGAAACCTGAGATCTTAGTTTCTGTCTGTTGCTGTGATAAAACAACTTGAGGAAGGAAGGGTTTCATCGCACAGCTTGGTCTCGCCTTTCTTGAAGGGCACTCGAGGCAGGAACTGAAGCAGAGGCCGTGGAGGATTCCCGGGGCTTGCCCGGCTTGTGTTCTCGTACATCCTAGGACACCTGTTCATGGTGGTACCACTCTTGTGGGCTGAGCCCTTCCTCATCAACTATTAGTCAAGATAGTGCCTCACAGAGCAGTCTGACGGAGGCAGTTCCTCTTCCCAGATGACCAACACACCTAATGTTCTCTTCTGGCCTCTCCATACACATATACATACACCAACACACACCACGTGTGTTTGTACACACACACAAATGAAAAGTATTGCCAAGAGATGATTTTTGCACAAGTGTCTTGTGCTAGCTAGTTGTGCCATTGGGCTCAAGATCAATTTATTTGTAAGATACAGGACCTATAGCCTTTGTATGTATTTGTGGTTATAGCATCTAGCTCTTTCCTATAGATGAGTTAGTTCATGCATGGCTGGCTTTAGGAATATGAAAATTTTGGCTTCAGCTGTGTATACATCTTTCAGGGAAAGTTTTCTGGTTGGGATATCTTGTTAAGTAGAATAGTGTAGTCTAAGTCACGGATGGCTTCTTCTTTTTTGTTTTTTTCCTTCTTAAACAAGGTCTCTCTGTGTAGCCTTGGCTGTCCTGGGCTGGCTTTGTAGACCAGGCTGGCCTCGAACTCACAGTGATCTGCCTGCCTGTGCCTCCAAGTGCTGGGATTAAAGGCGTGCGCCACCATGCCCAGCTTGGGTGGCTTCATTTTAAGACATTAAGGTATTATTTCCTTGGAGTCCATCAGGGGTGTTTGGGAGTCTGTGTTTCTTCGTGCATGATCCCGTGGATAGATTTCTCTTTGAGAGCTTTTTAGCCTTTTTTAGACAATTACTTTGTTAGAAGTATCTTAGGTAGGTATTAATAAAATGGATCTCAATGATAATCACAACTTTAACCATTCTTAATTTTAAAATCTTCCCTTTTATAGACCATATCTTTTTAATGGGATATATCTTTATGGTGTGTAACTTCTCAAACACATACTTTTATTCCAAAGGTCTCTGCTAACAAGGGTGAAATTGGTGATGCCACTCCATTTAATGACGCTGTCAACGTGCAGAAGATTTCTAATCTTTTATCTGATTATGGCTACCATCTCAGAGGCAATGAGGTATATTTGTTATCACAAAAGCACTTGAATACCTGTACATAACAAGTATGTTTGGTGTGGTGTACTTTTATTGTTTAAAAGAAAGCCTACAGCATGATGAGGTTCTACAAAGTAAACACACTGTGGGTCTAGCACGCACACTGAGAGAAGAAATTACGCAGAATGTTGTTATGCCTTGAAAGTCCCCTTCCAGTCACTACCCCTTCATTATAGGCTAGTTTTGATTTTTTTTATATATATATAAATAGGAGTATAGAGTATATGCATCTGTGTTTCTGAACTTGTTTAATATTTTTAGTTAAATGCAGCAAATCTGTGTCTGATTTCAGGTACTCTACAATGGATTCACTGGTCGAAAAATCACATCACAGATTTTTATTGGCCCCACTTACTACCAGCGTTTGAAGCATATGGTGGATGACAAAATTCATTCTCGCGCTCGGGGGCCTATTCAGATCCTTAATAGACAGCCCATGGAGGGCAGGTCTCGGTAAGGGCGCAGCGCCACCACTCGAGAGTGTTAGAGACAGTGTACGGTGGCTGCCTGCGTGAGCAGTTACATCTCACGGTGTTGTCGCTGTGCTCATTCCTCCTTCCTCACCCTCGCCTCTGATGTGCGGGTTCCTTTCCCTTTCTTCTTTAGAGTCAGGGCTGTGAGCCTTCTGGGCAAGTGCTCTACCAGTGAGCCCGAGCCTCAGCAAGTGCAGCCGTCAAACAGTTTTCCTCTGTAAACCGTAGATATAGCTATGTAAGAGTGGCCATCAAATCTTTGATTTTAGGAACCTTAGAGGACTTTACTTCTGTGAGTTATGTCTTTTCATTATGGTAGAGATTAGACTGAAATTTAAAATATTTATTTAAAACAGTGTCAAACCTATTATATATTAACATATGTTTAATGAAAAATCAGTATATATCTAAGTCGGCTTAGTGATAAGTGACGTCAGCTTACCTTTTTTTTTTTTTGCAAATTTCTTCAGTGAACTAGAAGACAGCTGGATTCTTCTAGTTCTGAATTAATTCATTGCAGTGTTTTGCCTTTCCCTCCCTCTCCCCTCATCCCATTGCTTTCTTTCCATAGCATCTCATAATAGCACAGCTGAACTCAAACTCTGTTACATAGGCGTGGCCTGTCTTCTTGCCTCCACCTCTAAACTCTTGGGGATTATAGGTGTGCGCCACCACTCAAGCTCAGTATTGCCTTTAAGAAAAACATTTTTATTACACTGTATGTAGGTGTGTGTAAGCCATGGTCTGAGAATGGAGGTCAGAAAACAACGTGTGGGAATTTGTTTCTCTCTGTTCACAATGGGTCCTGGCTTTGAACTCAGGTCATCAAGGACCTTTGCCCGCTGAGTCGTCCTGCTGGCCCAGGGTTACGGTTTTCATAGTAAAAGTATTGAGGGAGATCTGGTGTCACATAGCTAGCTAGTTGATGCTATACTAAAATGAAGAGCTACTTTAGTTTGTTTAAATTTTTTATTTTTCATTTGAGCCAGGAGAGAGAGAGAGAGAGAGAGAGAGAGAGAGAGAGACAGACAGACAGACAGACAGACAGACAGACACACAGACACACAGAGAGACACAGAGAGACACAGAGACATAGGCAGGCAGGCAGAGTCTGAGAGACTGATTGATCCTGTAGTTTAGAATGGTCTCCGACTTAAAGCATTTTTGCCCCAGCCTCCCAAATAGTATGGATGCTGGCATGAAGAGCGCAGCAGGTAAATTACAGTTCCTTTCTTTCTTTTTAAAAATTACTTTAAAAGAGTATGGGAGTTTTGCTGCATGTATGCATGTGAGCTGTGTGCGTGCCTGCTGATAGCAGAGGCCGGAAGAGGGTGTCGGGTCCTCTGGCACTGGAGTTACTGACAGTTCTGAGCTGCAGGTGGATGCAGGGGACTGAGCCAGGCCCTCTGCAAGAGCAATATGTGCCCCTAACTGTTGGGGCGGCATCTCTCCAGCTCAACCAAGTTCAGTGTGTTAAAGGGTAGTTGTTATGAAAACTCTGAAGCCTCATCACTAATTTTTTTTTATGTTTATTATATTAAAATCCTTGGTTCCTGGGGGTGCATCTTGGTAGAGCACGTGGCAGGTGTGCCAGGTCCTGGTTCAGTCCCTGCCTCCTCCTCCAGATTGTGTGCCACATGCAGTTATAGCAGTATCATTGATCATTTGGGATACAGTGATTCCCTGGATTGTACAGATATTCCACACAAAGGGAAAAAAGCCCCATACTTGTTAATATATCACTACTGATGTCTTTAGAAAAGCCTTTAAGTGTAGGAAGCTGTGGAGTGTGAAGTGGCAGACAATTTTGTAAAATTCTGATTTTTGCTTAGAGGCTCAAACCTTCTTTTTTTTTTGGTTTTCTGAGACAGGGTTTCTCTGTGTAGCCCTGGCTGTCCTGGACTCACTTTGGAGACCAGGCTGGCCTCGAACTCCCAGCAATCAGCCTGCCTCTGCCTCCCGAGTGCTGGGATTAAAGGTGTGTGCCACCACCGCCCGGCAAGGCTCAAACTTTTAAAAATATATTTTAAAAATATTTTTTGAAGATTTATTTATTTTATGTGAGTGGTACATCTGCATGTACACCTACATGCCAGAAGAGGGCATGAGATGCTAGTATAGATGGCTGTGAGTCACCATGTGGTTGCTGGGAATTGAACTCAGGACCTCTGGAAGAGCAGCCAGTGCTTTTAACCTCTGAGCCACCTCTCCAGCCCCCTACACACAAACTTCTACTCATTTGTAGTACATCCCAAAAATTGTTCTCCTTGGAGCAAAAGGTTGACGTTGTTCCTTTCATTCTTTGTTCTATAACAAAGTTGAAATCAGCATAACTGGTGTTACTGTTGAAGTAAAGCTGGCTGGCCTTCATGCAGGGGAGTTATCACTGCTCAATAGAGCTCAGTGCCTCTGCCTTAGTCTGTGCCAAGACACCAGCAGTGTTACTTACTTTGTTATGGATAGTGTAGGTGTCAGCACAGTGACAGAAATAAGTAATAAGCTGTGTTATAAAAGTAGTTTGGTCTTCTTGAGACTCGCAGACTGTAACTTGACAGTTCTGTCCTGTGAGTATACTGAAAAACAAATTGGGGCTGAGAGAAGGCTCGGTGGTTGAAGCACTTAGTATACATCCAAAGGCGCTCAGTGTGGATCCCAGCAGCCACGCGTGGTTCCCTCTTCCAGCCTCTGACACATGTGGTGCTCCTACACATTACATAAACACTCACACCAACACATTAAAAAAGAAAATCTAACCAGAACTCCTCCTAAATATTTCCAAGTATCTAGGGTTCAGATTTGCCTAGTTGCATTTTGTTAGGTTTTTGTTTGTTTGTTTTTTTGAGACAGAGTCTTTCTATATAGTCCTGGCTTGTCTAGAACTCGGATATATTAGACCAGGATGGCTTGCCTCCCACAGTGGTGTGTCCCTTAACACTCTTTTAAATGTTAATTTGTGTGTGCGTGTGTGCGTGTGTGCATGTACACGTGCTTGTGGATGCTTGCACCCCAGGCCTGTTACTTCCTGGTTTCTCTAAATAGATAATTGCATTTGGAGGCTCTAGGAGACTTGGGGTTTGAGGTTTGGGGTAGTAGTACTTTATGGTAGCCTTCCCTTCATGATCTTAGTAGCTGTTGGTCACTGTGTAAAGTCTTTGATGAACTAGAGTACAACCTGGTGAGTCTAGTTTTTACCTGTTCATCTATTGCCAGCGGGACAGGCACTTCTAAGGCTGTGCCGTCAGCTCCTACAGTAGCGGCTGGGTGAATGCTCTCTTCCTCTATTTACCAACTTCCTGTGTAGTAAGTTCCTTTTGTAGCATTGTGTAAAACTGACTAGAGCTTTTTGTGGTAAGCTCGTTGGTTTTACTCAGTGTGCTTGAGTTCACAAGAGCGCATGTTACGTTAAGGAGGCTGTCATCCTACACTCACGTGGCCATCTGAATGCATGTCTCTAGACTTGGGAAACGTGTACTCACTTACCCATTCTATTGTGCTTGTCACTGTGCATTTGTCACTTCAGCCTCCGCTGCTGAGGATCCCTGACTGGGAAGCTGTTTTACTTAGATTGACTTTTAGATTCACTTTCAAGGGTAGAATTGAGTTTTAGAAAGTTAAATGATAGCACAGCGAGTCTCTGCTTTGTGCTGCGTTGTACTTGGTGAGGAGGTTGTGTGCTGCAGTTTCCTGTCTCCTTCATTTGGAGACCTTCTGGTGTGTATTAACTGGCTGGCGACTTTCCCCTCCTCACCAGGCTAGAGAGGCGTAAACATCAGAACTTAGTCCTGTACTGTTGCTGCTTCACTCTTGTCATTATCGTAGCAGTGTTGATAAGGAAAGTTGGCACCGGGCTAGTGAAACGGTTCAGTGGTGAAGGTGCTTGCTGCTGTGCCCAGCTATGTGAGTTCGGCTCCCAGGAGAGAGCTGACTTAGGTAGCTGTGCTCTGACCGCCGCACAGGTGCAGCGACACTGGCATTCACATACATGCACAATCATTAAATGAGTACAAAGCAAGCTCGTGTTTCTTTATCAACAGTGATGGTGGCCTGCGCTTTGGAGAGATGGAACGAGACTGTCAGATTGCCCATGGTGCAGCACAGTTTTTAAGAGAGAGGTTGTTTGAGGCGTCGGATCCGTACCAGGTTCACGTCTGCAATCTCTGTGGAATAATGGCCATTGCTAACACCAGGACGCACACGTACGAGTGCCGGGGCTGCCGCAACAAAACCCAGGTGCGTGCGCGCTGTGTTCTGTCTCGTGTGCTACGCTGTAGTCACGCCACGGTTAGTGTGCTGGGCCAGGCTGGGGTTTTCAGGTTTGATAGCAGGTCTCTAAGATTACTAGTTTTACAAGGAAACACAGTCTGGCTTTTCTAAAATAAGTGTAAAAGCAATTTCTCAAGCTGTTCATCTCTGAAATAATAAGATCTTGCATAAGGAATTCCAACAATTTTTAATGTGCTTGTGGGTGTTTTGCCTGTATGTATGTCTGTGTACCATCTGTGTACAATGCCCACAGAGGGCAGAGGAGGGCATCAGATCCCCTTGGGACTGAGGTTACAGCCAGTTGTGAGTAGCTATGTGGGTGCCGAGAATCTGGAAGAGCAGCCTGTGTTCTTAACTGCTGAGCCATCTCTCCAGGCCAACCAAGAGTTTTTCTTAAGCCTTTTATGTACAACTTACCAGTTAGGAAGGGTGAATATACAGTTTGTTGGCAGGAAGTAGGAATGACAAAGTCTGCGAGGCATAGGATGAACACACGCAGCCCCCTCACTCTCCTGAAGAGCCAGATCCTTACCCTGGTCTGGGTAGAGAGTGGAGTCTGTGGTGCAGGTCTGCTGACTGCTCTTTCTCTTCTCTTTGCAGATTTCTTTGGTGCGAATGCCTTACGCATGCAAACTGCTGTTCCAGGAGCTCATGTCCATGAGTATCGCACCTCGAATGATGAGTGTTTAATTGTCAGAAGTTCACGGCGAGATAGTGCATATATCAGTATCCTGTTTCCGTGATTGTTATTTAAAAAATGACAAAATGTGCTGTTGTGATAACAATTTTATTTGTTTTGTTTAAAGCTATGCATGCTTTTTCTGTAAATAAACAATAAATTTTTGTAGATAGTCTTAAAGTGTTATTTTTGATTTCTTTGTAAAACCAGCTGGCTGTAATAAAGTGTTAGTTTATTAGGTTAAAAGAAAATTGTCAGGCAAGAATAGGGGGTGTAGTTGTCAGTTGTCTGGGAGCACTTTTAGCCTCAGAGGCTAATGTATTTTGCAGGTTTATAGCTGAGCACCTTCGCCTGTTTAAAAAAGAAAGAAAAATTAGTACATATATGGACATGACTGGCAATCAATGACAGTGGTAAATTATGTGGCTCTCAGGTGGGGGTGGGGCATGGTAATGTGCCTGGAGACCCAGTATTCGGTCTGAGACAGGAGGACTGTTTACAGCTAGGAGCCAAAGGTCAGACCTCCTCCACCTCATCCCTCATTCCTCATCTCTCGCTCTTTATTTTGTCCTAAGAAAGTTTTCTCACTAGGTAGCCCAGGTTAATCTTGAACTCATGCCTCTCTTGCCTCAGCCTCCCAAGTGCTGAGATTACAGGCATGTGCATGAGACCTCAAAGAAAACAAACAAATGGCCTAGAGAGGTAGCTCTGCAGTTACCTGGCAGTCCTGAGGGATCTGCTGCCCTCTTCTGGCCTCATAGGGCACTGCATGCATGTGGTGTGGCCTTGCATACTGCCCATGCACGTTAAAAAGTGAGGGGGGTGAGAGAAAAAGGAAAACAAAAATACAAGGATAAAGGATGCTAACTGTATCAGTGACATTCTTGAGCTCCCTGTGGGATGTGAGCTCCACATGGTTTTAAGTTTGAGGGCCAGTGCTGCTCTGTTGGCTATGTGTGAAAGGGGACCTTTCCCAAGAACTGAGACGCGAGCGTGTTTTTCAAGTTGTGATGCAGAGAGGCTAAGGACCTCTGTATCCAGCTCGCACTCAGAGCTTAAGGTGGAAGAGGAGGTCCTAGTGCTGAGATTAGACAAGCGACCACCTCCCAGCTGTCTCTGCTGGGCTTTACCACAGGTCTTGCTGGAAAGCTTTCTGACCAAACACACCACTACTTGCTAATCCCTTCCGCTGCCCAGCAGAGTGGTCTGCCCAGTGAAGTGATGTAACGAAGGCTGACAGTAAGTTCTGCTCTTCTCAGTCTGAGGCAGTCTCCGTGTGAACTAGCACTGCTGCGACACTAGGATGGATTCTTCACGGGGATGCTTTTTAGCAGGGAACTAGGACAGAACAGTGTTTGCCAACCTGTTCTCCTTTCTAGCTTGCTTCTAAGATTTATTTTTATTTCTTATTTATGCATATGTGTGCATTTTATGTGAATATACGCCACACTGGTGTGGCTGCCTCTGTAGGCCAGAAGACCACATAGGAGCCCTGAAGCTGGAGTTAATAGGCAACTAAGGAGCTGCCCATGTGGGTACTGGGAACTGAACTCACTTCCTCTGGAAGAGCAATACATGACTAACAGTTCTTCTTCCTTTTTGGTTTTTTGAGACAGGGTTTCTCTGTGTAGCCATTGCTGTCTTAGACTCCCTTTGTAGACCAGGCTGGCCTTGAACTCACAGCGATCTGCCTGGCTCTGCCCCTGAGTGCTGGGATTTAAAGGCTTGTGCCACTACTCCTGGCACATTTTTTCTTTTCTCTCTCTCTCTCTCTCTCTTTCTTTCTTTCTTTCTGTTTTTCGAGATGGGGTCTCTCTGTGTTAGCCTTGGCTATCCTGGACTCCCTTTGTAGACCAGGCTGGCCTTGAACTCACAGCGATCTGCCTGCCTCTGCTCCTGAGTGCTGGGATTTAAAGGCTTGTGCCACTACTCCTGGCACATTTTTTCTTTTCTCTCTCTCTCTTTCTTTCTTTCTTTCTTTCTTTCTGTTTTTCAAGATGGGGTCTCTCTGTGTTAGCCTTGGCTATCCTGGACTCCCTTTGTAGACCAGGCTGGCCTTGAACTCACAGCGATCCACCTGCCTCTGCCTCCCGAGTGCTGGGATTAAAGGAGTGCGCCACCATGCCCAGCAGGCAGATTTTTTTCTTAAAAGCTCAAAGTGAAGGACCAAATTGACCAGAGTCACTCCCTTTTAAATGAAGGTTGAATATCATAGTGATAACAAAGGGGAAACGCCACGTAGAAGTTACAGGGACTCTCTGGAAATGAGGAGAAAGCTTCTGAGTCTCTGGCCCTCAGCCATCCACGTGTTCTCCTGGAGGCATGTGATCTGGCTTTAATTACATACGACTAACGCCTTCCTGGATTTCGTACATGTCAGGATTTTAGTAGTTATGTATGCTGCGTTGCTACTTGACTATTCAGCAAAGCCCCACCCATTTCTAACTGGCGAGATGGCGTACGTACCTTTCTTCAGTGGTACCTCATGTAGGGCATCAACCACTACGATTTTGGCTGATGCTGAAGCCTGGCCTTGGGAATTGGATGCGTGGCACTCATATTCTCCAGCATCTTCCTTACTTAGAGGAGATACCTGTGAAAGATAAAGGCTCTTTAGGTCTCTCTTCCAGTGGCTTGCATTACACCCAGCGTCCCTATGATGAGCAGAGGGTTGGGAGTGGAGCTGCTGTTACAAGCAGTGAACGCCTGTGCCAGGAGCCTGTGGAGATGCCATATGCCAATGCTATGGGTGTCCTTGGGTCACAATGTGAAAGTTAAAATTTGGATGCATGCACACACCTGTTGGAGGGGAAGCCTTGGTGGGTGCTATGATCAAATACCCACAGAATCAAAGGTTAAGCAAACTCACATACTTGTCAACCAATAACTATAATTAGTGCTTGAGTCATTTCTGTGTGAGACTTCTGCTTGGAACTTCGTCAAACAGAATTCTCTTTAAATATATCTATTTAATATATATAATATATACATATATATAAAAATATATATTTAAATATATATATATTCCTAAAACAAAGTAATTTCAGCTCCTCCATTAGTTCCTGTGCTCACATCTTGGAAGACATGCCAGGCTGCTCTGAAGGAACGGGGAGAGAAAGAATTTCAGGCAGGCGACCCTCACCTTTGCCAAACCCTTATGTCCACTCCTGAAAATGAAACTACTGCCGGCCCTTGGTACTTACCAGCACCCAGCCAGTTACTTCATGCTTTTCTGGACCGCCCCGGGTCTGAATGGCCAGGTTTTCCCGGTCTCCAGGCAAGAGCTCCGTCCTTTGAACTCCAGAGTGATCCCTTTTTACCTGAGGAAACAAAAGGAGAGGCTCAGTTCTCTGTCAGAAAACATCAAGTTGGAAATGCCACATTCCTAGTATTGCGTGTGGTGTGATTTGTAATTAGATTAAATGCAGCCATTTACTCAGACCCTTCTTTTTCTGGATGCTTAGCAAACAGAATTGTTTCTTGCCAATTTTACCTACGTAATGTGGTATTTGTTTTTGTTTAAAAATTTTGAGACAGGGTCTCACTATGTAGCCTTGGCTGGCCTGGAACTCTATATAGACCAGGAAGATCTGTCTGCCTCTTGTCTTCCAAGTGCTGGGTTTAACAGGTACCACCACACCTGGCTTTTAAACACGTTTGAGGCTTTTTCTGGAAAATTTGTGGAGTAGGCATGGTCACCCTGCCGCAGGCTGCTTTCACTCACTAGTGCCCTTGGGCAGTTTGATCCTTGATGCTGGGCCTTTCCTTGTCTGCCGTGTCATGTTTTACTGGCAAGCTGTCATGAAACGCTAGTTTGATGTTTGGGACCTGGGGGCGGCAGGGCTTCCTGTAACCGCCTCATCAAAAAGAAGCAGCCAGAGCCCAGAACCCAGAGCCCAGAGCCCAGTCTACCACGCGCCCCCTCCTCCCTCCGCGCGCCCCCTCCTCCCTCCGCGCGCCCCCTCCTCCCTCCGAGCGCCCCCTCCTCCCTCCGCGCGCCCCCTCCTCCCTCTGAGGGCTGAGGACTCCTGAGACAGTCCTGAAACCCGAGGTCACAGATGCCTGTCGCACGCTGCTGTCGCTGTGTGTTCTGTGATAAAACCTGCCTGTTCTGTTCCTACCGCAGCGGGAGTCAGAAGGCCGTGGGTGAGGGGACATTCACGTCCCTTGGTTTACGTCCAATCCTTACTTCATGTCTGTCCTTCCCCCCCACCCCCACCCCCCCTTTTAAAGGTCAAGGCATACTAGTAAGAACTTTGGAAAATATGTAAAGAACACAAGGAAAAAGCCTTTTCTGGCTTCACATTTAGTAGCTCAGTTTCAGTACAAATATTTTTAAGGCTTGCAATTACCAAATTAAAAAAAAAAATCCGTGAAACAATTTTCTTTAATTAATTCTACCTAGGCCTCTTTAAGAGCCAAGCCAGTGTTTATTTTGATTGTCTTTGTCAGTGTCAGGGGTTTCCTTCTCTTTCTATAATAAAGCAAACATTTAGCTCATTTTTTCCTAGGTTTTTCCCCCACGTTTCTCCCAATAATGTAGTATTTTAGGAGTATTTGAGTCAAAGGCTAAAGCACTTTGGTAAGTATTTTGTGTATCACCAGAGCTTGTAATCTCAGCACAGTGTAGGCAAGAGCCGGAAGACCCTTGAGGCTAGCTGGCTATCCAGCTTAGCATGCGTGTGTGTGCCTGTGCACACGTGCGCTCACACACACTGACAAGAACCGGGAGATCCTTGAGGCTAGCTGGCTATCCAGCTTAGCATGTGTGTGTGTGCCTGTGCACATGTGCGCTCACACACACTGACAAGAACCGGGAGATCCTTGAGGCTAGCTGGCTATCAAGCTTAGCATGTGTGTCTGTGCCTGTGCGCACGTGCGCTCACACACACTGACAAAAATTATTTTTTTAAAAAAGAGATAGGGTTTCTCTGTGTAGCCCTGGCTGTTCTGGGACTCACCCAGGCTGGGCTGAAACTCACAGAGATCTGCCTGCCTCTTCCTCCCAAGTGCTGGGATTAAAGGTGTGCACCGCCACCACCCTTCGACCAAAAAAAGAATCTTAACAAAACAAAAACAAAAACAAAAACCTTATCCCCAAATAGTCAATTGGGAGACCAAGAAGGGAGACCAAGAAGTCATTTAGGCTTCTAGCTATTTTATTTTACTCTATTTTTAAGGATCTCTTGATATGCAGTGCAGGCTGACTTCAAGCTCACCAGCTTCCCCAGAAGAGAAGCCATGACACCCAGTTCTGAGTGTCCTTTGGTTCTAACAGATTCTTCCAGAATCTTGTTATTGTAAGTGAGGAATACATGAGAAGAAGTGCCAGAGAGGGCTCTGGATCTCTTTGAGAGGGAGGCAGAGGCAGTTGTGAGCTGCCTAACTTGGGTGCCGGGACCAAACCGATCTCAAGCCCATAGACCTCACACTCAAAAACTCTGGCTTGTGCCCAGACTGCCATCACACCTGTCGACCTGATGCTCTTATCCAAACACCAGTTTCTGCTCTTAAACCAGGTTTGAAAGAGCATGTGACCTTGAATCCCTCTGCATTCCTGACAGTCTGGTTGCAGGCGAGGAAACAAAGGCCTGCGTAACGATCTGGGTCGGTGATCTTTCAGGTATTTTGCATGGCCCAAATAACGCGATGCTTTCTGAAAGACGTTGAGATTTGGGACACATGGAGGTGTGATATAATACCTTGATAGGTAGTAAATGTGACGCTTAGACACATTTTCTTTTTTTTTTTTTCTTTTAATATTTTTATTTATTTATTTATTTATTTATTTATTTATTTTAAATTTATGTGCATCAGTGTGAGGGTATCAGATCTTGGAGTTACAGACAGTTGTGAGCTGCCATGTGGGTGCTGGGAATTGAACCCGGGACCTTTGGAAGAGCAGACAGTGCTCTTAACCACTGAGCCATCTCTCTAGCCCTGAAACATTTTCTTATGAAGATGCTGGAAGCAATTCTGATACTAGTTCCCAGATCTCCTTGATGGGTTGTGGGCTGTCGTTTGAAACCCACTGCTTTAGGTCATGTGTGAGACCACTAGGCAAAAGTATAAGAAAATCCGGAAGCATCCCACTTTGGTATTTACTCCTTGCTTTTTTTTTTTTTTTTTTTTAAAGACATGATCTCATGTAGCCCAGGCTGGCCTTAAACTTGTTATATAGCTGAGGATACTCTTAACTTCTCATGATCTTCCTGTCTTTATCTCTTGAGAATTGTGGGACGGCAAGCTGTGTGACACCATGTCCTGCTCATGTCGCGCTGGGGATCCAACCCAGGGCGTCATGCGTGCTAGGCAGGCATTCTACCATCTGACGGTGGCTCCATCCACAGACGCCACTGCCTAGAGCTCTTGCCAGCACAGGCTAGGCCCTAAGTCCAACCCCAGCATCGCAGAGAGTAAACAACAAACAGGGACCCAAGAACTGAAAACCTTTTTCGTTTGCTTGCTTTTGCTTCAGTTCCCTCTCTCTGACCCCTAGCTCCCTACCCCGATGACTGTCTGGTGTTCCTAGGGAAGCCCTGGGAGGCCTCCGAAAAACCTCAAAGGCTCCTGAGGCCAACTCATTCCCCTGGGATGGTGTGTGCTTTGCTGGGGAACCACAGAGGCTTGAAGAACTTGTTTTCTATAAGCTCTGACATTAAGGGTCCTTGAATCACTTTGTAAATTCCTTGGGGTCCCATAAAGAAGCAACAGAGCTTCTTGCTGGGTTTCCTTGGAAACTATAGGCTACATTCCTCCCCCTGACAAGCCAGCCACTGACCTCAAATAAGCCCTGGGAAACTTAAGCTGCTCGGGGGAGAGGCCTGGATAAATACACAGCCGAGCACACTGCTGCCATGGCTTGCTCCCCTTTCATGTCTCTCTCCTAAGCACAATTTGCAGAGGAAAAATCCCATTATTTCCTTTATTGAAGTTTCAGCTGTACTAGAACTGGGTCACCTCTGACCATACCACGGTCCAGAGGTTTCCTGGAAACCACACTCAAGCTAGGTGGTTTCGTAGTGGCCGCATCCCTCTGGCCACACGGGGGCGCCAGAGGCTGCCGAGAGCCCTGATCTGGTCTGAGGCGTCTCACCAAGCAGCTGCGAAGGCTTTGCCTCCTGTGATGTCTTTAAACTGAGATGATAACTCTGCCCTCCGCGGCGGAGGAAGCTTTCTGAAGGAGAAAGTGAGGCCCACAGGTTGGGAACAGAGATCAAGAATTTCAGTTTGGGTGCCTGGAGGCTGTAATTGCCTTATTTTTCTTTTCTCTTTTGTTTTGCCCCTTAGATAGATGAACTGAATTTCTACAACCTGTTATAGAGAGACTTTTGACAATGGGGCCAGAACCCTTCCCAGAGTCCCAGAGGTCACCCCTCGGACCAAACAACAAGCACACAAAATGAGACTATCGTCCATTTCTGAGCTTTCTGAAGAAGCAAACTAGCTAAAAAAAAAGGGGGGGGGGTGTCTGATTTTGCTGTTTTTTTTCTATCTCTTTTTCTTTTTTTGGTTTTTCGAGACAGGGTTTCTCTGTGTAGCCCTGGCTGTCCTGGACTAGCTTTGTAGACCAGGCTGGTGTTGAAGTCACAGCGATCCACCTGCCTCTGCCTCCCGAGTGCTGGGATTAAAGGCATGCGCCACCACGCCCGGCTTGCTGTTTTTCTTAAACTAAATTTCCTCTCTTAGCATGAGTTTGAAGATTTTTCCTCACATCACAACCTCTAATATATGGCCCTGCCACCATGGACTGGGTGATACCACCCACCATGCCTTCCCTGCTGTGTAGACTGCGGCCCTCGGAAACAGGAAGCCCAAACAAACCTTTCCCAGGTTGAATGTTTCTGCCAGGAATTTCCACCACACAGCCATACACAAGTAACTAACGATGTCCATCATGATTCCGTGAGCTCCCCAGGCTCCCTGCTTGGATGCTGCTAACAAAATCAGGGTCGGGACTGACGGAGGCCAGGGAAGGTGCCTGGTAAAGCAGAGGTGGTATCAGCTGTCACAGGCGTCACCTCTGAGGAGGCAGGCAGCGGTGCTGACAGAACTGTGCGTTCCTGCCACCTGGGGCTGTGCAGAGAGAAGCCGTCTAGGCATTGTGATGTTTTCCTGAAGCCTGTGCTACTGACCTTGTTCCAGATGAGGACAGGGGTTGGGATTCCGATGACTTCACAGCTCAAGTACACCTTGGCACCAGTGACATTCCTGATGTCCTTGGGGGCTGTCACTATAGAAGGACCTACAAGAGAAGCCAGAAAGCCAAGTCCAGTTTTAGTAGCTCAGCAGCAGCCAGTATCCTAGCACTCATGTGCTTCTTCATGAGGCCCTCCCTGTGTAAGATTATCAAAGGCATCTCAGAGGCCAGACGAGCCGGCTTCTTCCTGTCGCCAGCCTGGTATTACACTCTTTTTAGGGAAGACAAGAATGGAAATAAGCAAACACAACAACAACAAACACAATTAGTAGGAAAAAAAATCTGCTGCAAACGAAATTGTCTTCTTTTCCCCAGCCAAGCTTAAATGAGTTTTACTTTACCAGCTGTTTTGCATTAGCTGGGATTTTTCCATTAGCAGAGAGAAATTTCGGTTCTGAAATGCTTAATGTTTCTCTTCCTTTGTTTACCAGCATCTTGACTTGGAAGATGGTGCTGACAAACACCCACTCCTTGTATAATAAGAGAAAAAAATTCCAAGAGGTTATTTGAAAATGCGCTGAGAGCACCCAGGCACTCTTGTTTGTGTAAGATTCAAGATGGCTGTCCTGAGGATTGTTGGCAGGTACAGAAGAAGGGGCCTGGGCGTCAAGGCCAGTGGTAAGATTGTCTTGGAGAAAGCAGATGCTCAAAATAGTGGCTGCCTTATGTTGGGACCAAGACCCCAAAGAAGCCGGGCGTGGTGGTGCATGCCTTTAATCCCAACACTTGAGAGGCAGAGGCAGGCAGATCACTGTGAGTTCAAGGCCAGCCTGGTTTACAAAGCAAGTTCAGGACAGCTAAGGCTAACACAGAGAGATCCTGTCTTGGATACAAATCAAAAAAAGAAAAAAAGAAGACCACAAAGAGAGGGCCCGAGGGGACTAGTTCTAAGGTTCTCAGTGGCTGGGTTCCCAGCAGGGAGCATTGGTAAAGGGGGCCCCCTCATGGTATGTGCTAAAGAGAGTGAGCACGTCTGGGGCCAGCCAAGAGAGGCCAGATGGTACCTCCGTCCCCCAAGTTTTGGAACTCAGTAATTATCCTTGAGTAGAAAGGCCCTTACTCAGAATCAGCCCATGGCGGGCATCCCTTATGCTGTACTGCCCATGGTGGGCATCCTTATGCTGTAACATCCATGGTGGGCATCCCTTATGCTGTAACGCTGTATGGAGTTGGTGAGCTGTGGCCCATGAACCAAACTTGGCTTCCTAGTTATGTCTGCACGGCCTCCAAGCAAAGAACAGTCAACTCAAATGCTTGGGAAACATTAAAAAGAAGATACTGGAAGAAATTCAAGTTTAATGTCCATAAACGTTACTGGGACAGCCTCATCCCCTCGTTCACAGAGTGTCTCTAGCTGCTTTTATGTCACCCTGCCAGGATCAAAGTGGTGTGCATTCCAGACAGTGTGGCCTAAGTGTTGGTCTTTGCAGAAGAAACTTGCTGATTCCTGATTTAACCGACGGAAGAAAGAGATGAGCAGGTAAGGAAGTTAGGAGAAAGGCCCAGAATGCCAATCTGGCACTGGTTTTCTGGATCCAGTAGAAGCAAACTCAGTAGACAGCTCTGGTTTGGCCCTGAAACTCCAACTCTTGAAGTCAACAGATTTGGAAAGAGTCTTGGCTTTGTCCCCCTGGGGGGCCGGCTCCCCAACACTGCAGGAAAGGCTTGCATACCTATTTTTTACTTTACTTTTTATATTGCTCTAACATTTGAATATTAAAAATTACATTTATCTACTTTTTTGGGGGTGGGCGTGTGTACACATGTGTGAACACGTGCCCACACAAGGTAGAGGCGGGCTTGGAGTGTCTTCCGCCATTGCTCTCCGCCTTACTTTTGAGAGAGGCTCTCTTGGTGAGCCTGAAGTTCACCAACTGCTTAGACCTGCTGGCCAAGGAGCTCTGGAGATCGGCCTATCCTGGACCGGCTGGTGCTAAGCCAATAGCTTCACACCACAACACCTGGCCTGTGCACGGGTGACAGAGGCCTCAACGCAGGTCCCCAAGCTCCCACAGAGCCATCTCTCCAAGCCCACACACCTCCTTTTTAGTGGAGCAATTACTACCTCCCATCTGCTAACTTTGAATGCCAGGTCGCAGCCGTCACGGCCCTTCAAGAGAGACTTGGAACAGTGTACCTTGGAAGGGACACAGAGCTGGGTTCCCACAGAGGGACACTACTGCTGCTGAGCTAGGCTCCGCCCTCCTGGATGTTTTGGCCTGCTTCTGGAACGAGTAAGTTAATTATTCCCTCCGTCTGGGGTCTTCAAGCCTAGTTAAATATCTAACTACAGGGTCATCCTGCCTCGGGGTCCTGGGAAAGGCACAGCCTTTGCCTCCTGGCCTGGAAAGCCTTCTTGCACAATCAGCACTCAGAGGACGTGGATTCTCTCCTTCCAACATCTATTTCCAGTGCATAGTAACGTCTTGACACAGCAAGGAAATGAGCCCAGTGTGCAAGATTTTCCCACTCATCTTAAGGATTAGAAGTTTAAAAAAAGAATCTCTTGGGATATTTTTTATTTCCCTCCCTTTGTAAGAATGTACAAAACAATTAAGGTTTCGAGAGCTCTATATCTATTTCACGTCTCCTTCACTACGCATCGAGGGCCCCAGTAGGAAGCGTACACCTTGGCTGGGAACGCTGGCAAAGGTGGACGTGGGCTAAGCTGTGTTTATATGTATGCTTCTGGCTTTGTCTCAGACATTTCCTAGTCTGAATGCCCTGATAATAGAACTCAGGACTCGCCCTCTCCTTAGCTTCCTCTTGACTTCTGAGACCCCCAGGGCTTGAAGGCCACACAAACCGGATCTGGCTGGCCTTTGAATTCCTCTCTCCTACCTCTGTGAGCTCTGCTCCCCCCCCCCCCCCCGCCCCCCTCCGCAACACTCCCCCTCTGTTCTTCCACACAGGTTGGGGCAGCCTGACTGAGACCTTGAGGTAGTTCTGGGAAGAATATACTAGTATGCTAAGGCTTTGAAGAGCTGGGGGGGGGGGGCAGGGGGTGGGGGGGGGGCAGGGGGGGAGGTGGGGAAGGGGGTGGGAAAGGCTGCTGCTCTTCAAGCAAAGCCTCACAGGAATACAGGAACAGTTCTATTGTGAGGAGCAGAATGTCAGTCACGGAACCTGTGTTCATCTTCCCAGGGTCATACTTGGGTGCCCCGGCCTCCATCAGGAGCAGGAACAGTGCCAGCAGTGCACTCTGTCTGGGGCCTCAGAGACACGCCCCAGACCTCCCTCACAGTCTGTAAGCATTTATTCTTTACCCTGTTTTCTTGAGACACGGTCTCCATTATGTAGCCTCAGGTTGGCCTGGAACTCATGATTGTGATGCTCCTGCCTCAGCCTTTTGAGTATTATTATTACAAGTAGGAATGCCATGCCTGAGTTTCATTTTAATATGATTCACACATGGGTTTCTTCATGCTTTTTTTTATTTTTTTATTTTATTAAAGACAGGGTCTCCCTGCATAGCTCTGGCCGTCCTGGAACTCGTTAGGTAGACCACACTGGCTTCAACTCAGAGAGCTCCAACTGCCTCTGTCTCCTGAGTGTTGGGATTAAAGGCTTGCCCTATCACGCCTGGCCTACGCTTTAATAAACTTTGGCCTAATGCTCTAAAGAGCTCTGTTCTCTTCCACAGTCTTTGTATATAAGTCCTCTCCAAGTATGTTTTTGTTTAATCTTGAACTAATTTTTGCTTCTCTTATGATGTACAGGCCAGCTAATCGCTTCAGTCTATCCTGCCGAACCATTAGTAATGTCCCTCTGGTCTGCCCGTTAGCCACATACATGTGCATCTGCATCTGGACTCTCTATTCTGGCCTGTCTGTCTGTCTGTCTGTCTGTCCTCCACAGCGAGGTCTCCAGGCTGGGAACGTGGGCTGGGAAACTCTTGGTAAAGGCACAATGTGGATTATAGAAAGATGCGTGGTGTCCGTGAGAGGAAATGTTACTGCGGACCCAGGGACACCAACAGCGTAACTCCTGCGTGGAAGGAGAAGATGATGCAGAGCTGCGGCATGACGTGACCCCCTGCCCTACCTCGTACCCTCCCGCCCCCCACCCTCCCTGCGGGCAGAAAGGGCCTCACTGCACATATTCCACTGGGAAGCAACACTGCTGCCAACAGCCATCTTCTACTCACTGGGTGTCCCAGAGTTCAGTTCCCAAAGGTCCCGTTCTGCTTCAGCTCGGTGTCTCTATTATCTTTATCAAACAACGTCTCCTTCCATTCTTTCTTCCAAGAAAGCCAAAGAAAATTCAGGATGTATTTCTATCTCAAAGGATAAAGACATTAGGAAGGAAGGAGGGGAGGAAGGAAGGATAAAAGACAGACTTCAATTCACTCTCAGCTGATTTTTCTGATGCAAAATTCTCAAAATCAATTCTCAAGGCCAGTTCATGAGTCATGATATTGGCGCCTAAGTTATCCTCTGTGTCTGGATTCCAACTAAAAAGGAAAATCCCAGGTTTTTTTTTTCAATGCATAGGGACAAGCCCAAGATAAACTATTTGCTTCTCCATGCTCTTGTTCCACTAAGGAGTTTGGGGTGGTAAACATCTGTCTAGCAAATATCCTGTCTATAGGATGTCTGGTTGTTCACTGCTCGTCTCTTCCTTACTCACATAGGCAACACAGAGCTAAGCTGCCACAGTGCTGCCAGGCAGAGGGAAATGTCCACCACGAGGCTCTGTCCACCACGAGGCTCTCTCCACCTCAGGCTCATCCATCGCTCACTATCTCACATGTCTGTGCCCTCACCAGGCCACGCCCCTTTGCTCTTCTCACCTACACACCTCAGTTCATTCTTCCTCAATCTCTTTTGCTTCCAATACTGCATACTTACCTTTCAAGTTCATTTCCTTATTTTTAAAAACTTAACTATTGCTCCCAAATCTTTTTTGTTTGTTTGTTTGTTTTTTGGTTTTGTTTTTTCAAGACAGGGTTTCTTTGTGTAGCCTTGGCTGTCCTGGAATTCACTCTGTAGACCAGGCTGGCCTCCAACTCACAAAGATCCGCCTGCCTCTGCCTCCCAAGTGCTGGGATTAAAGGTGTGCTCCACCATGCCCAGCTGCCATCAAATCTTAATATTACTTTCTTATCATCTTTCTTTCTTTCTTTCTTTTGAATCATTCTTTGAAGGTAAAGAAGAGGGAGGCATGAGGTAGAGGACAAGGAGAAGAAAGAAAAATTGAAATGAAGAAAGACAACCAGATCCCCAGTGGATCCCAGAGCGAGGAACCATATTCTACATTTGGAAGAAAGCTAAAATGTGATTAATGAATCAGTGTCACCCTAGAAGTCCCTAGAAGCGGTTAGAAGCCTCCTGTAAATTCTCTGCTTGCATCTGCACTGTCCCCTCCAATAATGTTTCAGACAAAAGACTCGGACTACCAGGTTATGATCTGAGAGTGTCCTGAGATGTCACCAAAAATAGGGAGATGGAAGAATTACAGAGCATTGCAGCTTGGTCCTGCAGAAGCCAGGAAAGGCAGTTGTAAAAGAGAAGATGGAGTTAAAACTCATTATCCTATTAAAAAAAAGAAGCACAGGGAGGGATAAGGCGCAAGAAGGGTGTGAACAATGCCTCGGCCTGTTGTAGATCACAAGGCCCTGGTGTGACCAGAGCTGTCCCCACCACACCAAGCTCTCCCGGGAATACAACACTTGGCTCTGGACCCTTGCTCATGATTTTAGACAAGCCACTGAGCCATTTCTACAGAATAAGAAGTTAGGGGCACCTTTGGGGGTTTTGAAGTTTGTACCTATTTATCATGAATGTTCTAGAACACAGCCAGCAACATGAAGTTGGTTATTTTGGTGGGGGAGATCTACTGTCTGGTTTTGGACAATAATGCAACATACACAGGCCAAGTAGAGGTCTGTGTCTGCGCAAGCGCGCTGTGCACAGTTTGTTAACCGGTTCACTCTCCCGTGGATGGAGCAATGGAGCACACTGAAGTCTCACCTAATCCCTAGGCAGTGAATGTTTAAAAAAAAAATCTAAAACGTCTTAGAAAAAGTCAGAAGTTTAGTTTTGAGGCTGGATATGTATAGTCCAGCTAACCTAGAAGATGGCCAAAAATAAAATTCTCCCCTACAGGCTCTTCCTCCAGCGTCACGTTTGGCCATGTGATTTTGGATTTCCTGCATTTCTCACTCCCTCCATCATCTCTGATTTTCCCCTCTAACAATTCACTCTTTTTCACTCTATCCAGGCTCACTCTCTGTTCCCAGCAGTCACGCCCGCCCTCCATGACTTGTCTGATGTCATTCTAGAACCTTTGCTGACACTGACACATGCTCCCCTTGGGATAGCCTTCTCATCTTTTCTCTTTCTTGAAGGTTTTCTCCTTGGGCATTTTTCTTTTCTTTTCTTTTTTCTTTTTTGACACAGGGTTTCTCTGTCCCAGACTCACTTTGTAGACCAGACTGGCCTCGAACTCACAGAGATCCACCTGCCTCTGCCTCCCCAGTGAGGGATTACAGGTGTGCGCCACCACGCTCGGTTTTGCCTCTTGGGTATTTTTTAAAGCTGCTGCCCCCACGTACTTCTTCCCTAAAGTCCTGTTGGGTTCAGAGCTCACTTCACACAGTCTAGCATTTTGTTTTTCTCTGGAGCTTTCCTGGCTGGACCCATGAGGATGACAGTGTCCTGATGGCATCCGAACATCCAGGAACAATGACATCAGATGCCCTCCATTGTTCACTGCAGGGAGGGAGAGCTAACACAGTGTCAATGTGTTAGCAGTCTCAGAGTCCCTGGTTAGACAAACAGAGCTGAGAAGACCGACACTGTTATGAAACGTACCCCTGTGCCATCGCTACCTACCTAAAGTGACGTCATGGCCGCCTCTTACCAGCTGGTTGGCTACCTGTCATGTTTAATCTTCCACTTGACTTTCCGTTGCAGTATGCTATGCTTTTTGGCTGCTGCCCACTAACCAACCAATTGGTATAGGAGGTCACCAGGAGATAGAATTAATTCGAACATACATCACTCAAAGCCAGTTCCACGGGGGGGGGGGGGGGGGCAGCTCTACTGAGGAAGAAGGCTCATCAATTGTCCTCACATACAAAATGGAACATTCTGCACCCCAGTGGCTACTATTTCCACATTATGCTGCCTGATGTGTATGCTAACACGGCACACACAGCTGGGTGTAAGGACTTCTCCAAGCTGGGGTGCAAACCTAGCTTGGCTCTTAATGATGCTGAGCCCTAGAATAGTTCACAAGGTGTGGGCACTCACACCAAATAAGGGGAAAATGGGGCTTCAGGAAGATTTTATCCTCCACACATGGAGGTATTTCAGACAGCTTGGCAGGCATCCCTAGATTGAGATGAGATTCCGATAACACATCCAAGGGGAAAAGATGAAACAAAAGTTCAAAATGGGAGAAGAATAGTAGGAAGGCACTAAGGCCCAGAGGGGGAAGGGGAGGAAGCAAGTAGAAGCTTCCTGATATTAAGCAGGGGGAAGCGGCAACTGTACAGCTAATTAAAGGGCAGAGCCATCTGCAAGGCAAGCCGTTTTGGGAACTTCCAGAAGTGGGGTGGCGCAGGAGCTGATATGGAAATCTCGCACACAGTCTCACGGGGGTCAGCTGAGGTCAGCCACGGGAGGAGAAGACATTGCTTGATCCTAAGCAGCACAGACCTTGTGCAATTCAGAGTTTCAGTTTAAGGACAACTCATATGGTTAAATAATAGCTCCTAGCAATCATTAACACTGTAGTATAAACGAAGTACCGATACTTCCGAGTGATGGGGCCCTGCCAAAACACTGCTTGGTGGGAAAAGTGTGTGGGAGTGCTCCCCTCCACCCCTAGAAATAGACTGGGGGCAGTTCAGCAAGTTTAGACCATAAGCAAAACACTAGGAGTGCACGAGCGAGCACTCAAAGTGAATTAGTATTAGCTGTTGCTTATGAGCTCAGCACTGACCATCTGTCGCTTCTCTGAATGAGGAGTGACAGGATTCAAGTGGCCTTTCAAGGGGGTGATTATGGAGGTCCCTGAAGGATGAGGACACTCTGGGGACTAAGGGTCTGGAGGGCAAAAGAAGATGAAGACTTACTCCGCAGACCCTGCAGCGGGACCTAGTAACTGGGTAGTGGGGGACAAGAGAAACTGTTACAAGCTGGGGGCCTAAAAGGCTAGAGGAGGCCACCATTCCCAGAGCTGACGAGGTGCTGGTGGCATTCTTTACCGCACTGACATGTTAAACACATGTTTTCAGTAGCCATGAACTGTCTTCATGACGGTTGCATACATGGTTATCACTGCAACTTGCCCACATGCACCCTCAACATCCCCCTCAGCTCTGCTGGATTTGGGCTCAGAATGCTTAGATTTTTTTTTTTTTATGAGTCTGAGGCATCACCTGGCAGAGAGAGGAAGCATCAGAAAGGGCCAAGAATTTGGAGTGTTGAGCAGCACCCTAGGGCAAGCACCGTGCAGTTTCCATTTTAGCCTGGGAAGGCCACGTGGGTTCTCTTCTAGGGAAGGGATTGGTCTTCATTCTCCCTCGCATGGGGAACCCCAGGGCTGCTGTAGCTCATGGGGCCTGTCCTCCCCTGCCCAGATCAGATGGAGAAATGGAAGCACCCCAGCCTTGTATGTGCAGGCCTGGTCCTTTGGAGCCCACTTATCCGATGTAGCAAAGCCTGGTGACAGCACACCCAGACCCTGGTAATGACACTGCCTGGTTGGTGAGACACCCTGTTTTGGCTACACTGTTTGATGTTGAGAACTCCCTGAGTGTGGTGTAGCCTATTTTCTCCACGATAGACACAGTATTCAGATGTCTTTCTTCAGACTATGCATCTTAGAATAGCTCCAAATCCCTTCCCAAGATTCGCACAGACCATAAAACGAGAACAGAAAAATTGCTTCTTGTGATTTGCTGCTTATGAACAGACCACACCGATGGGATTTTCCTTTTGTCTTCCGTTTTCTTTTGTGGGTCTATCTAGCATAAGTACAAGTGGGGTACTGACAAAGGGTCTGAATTCAGAGTTTGTCCCCATGCCCCCAAGCCTACTCCAGAATGTTCTAGAAGGGTCTGAGCCCTCCTCATGGACAATCCTGTCACAAGAGATCTGGAGTCCTCCTTGGAGGGACCTTGCATTACGTCAAACAAGGAATATCCAGGTGAGTGAGATACAGGCTCCGACAGGCCTGTGCTGCAACCAAGCCAAGTGCTGAGCTAATTTATTCAGCACAGACCCATCAAGTCGTAACCCTTAACTACTGCTCTAACACGTGACCGACTTATGTCCATACACGTTCAGTTGGGCTGGGTTTTATTCGGTGTAGGCAGATGGAAGAGCTGACTTACCAAGTGTGCCTGTTTGAGGTGGGAGACTCCCTAGTTCCCTAGGCATTTCTTACTCATATTAGCACAACCTTGGAAATCACACGCCTGGCCTGCCTGGACGAATGGCTAACCATAAACCCAAGGTGTTCCGATATATGATCACTTTTTCCTATTCTGCAAGCACAGAACTGCCTAGGGGAGGTTTCCACAGGAGGGAAGTACCAAGAGCCAAGCCACGCAGACACTTCCCTACTCTTGGATTTCTAGAAGCCTGGATAGTGAGCTCCCAAAACTCTGCATCTATGAGTCAATGTCAGCTCCTCCTCCATCATTGTTAGGCATCCTGGAGTCCTCTGGTACCCGAGGGACTTCCTGAATCCCACCGTGAGTGGGATGGCTCTGTGATTTGGGGGCTTGCCTATTTCAGAAGAGGCTCTGCACCGACCAGTAAGGGCTGCACGCTGGTTACAAATACATGTCCTTGAACTCTCCTCTCTGGGGAGAAATATGTATGTTGCTCTTTCAGCAACAGCAGGGTCACAGGACCTGAGAACAATGGGTCATCGGTAGAGGATAAAGTTCCTTGGCATCCCAGGGACTGGACCAACCATGAGGGAGACTCATACTTTAGGAACCCCTCGGTTCCCGATGATAAAAATTTGCTGTGCAGTAGACTCTGTTTCCAGAGTTTAGCCTCTGGATGGGCTGGGCCAGCTGGGGGAGGTTCCAGCCATGTAAGGGCCCACAGGATCTTAACCAGTGGTTTGTAGGCTCAATTTCCTTAACAATTATACTTTATTATAAACTCATTAGTAGAGTGCATCGCACTTACAACCCAACTAATCCAAACAACAGGAAAAGGAGATTAAAGGACACAACAATGAAACTTTAAGGAGATCGGTTCTGAGGAACCGTTTTCCTGGCGTAGTCAGCCAGGCCCTCAGCAAACCCTCAATTCAACCAAGGTTGCTGCTGGAACCTGGAACAGCAGCTGAGGCCCAGAGCCTTAGCCAGAGCCAAAGCCTTGAAGCCTTCCCTGGAGATGCTCTCTCTAGGAGCATCGAATTTGGTTGTGTGTGTGTGTGTGTGTGTGTGTGTGTGTGTGTGTGTGTGTGTGTGTGTGTGTGTCTCTACTAGGATGCTTTCAGCTGGCAACATCCAAGCTCCCCCACGAAGTGGTTCAACTTCTAAGGGGATAAACATCCCACTCTATCACTAGTCTGCTCCTCATCCTATACTTGGGATCAACACAAAAACATGTCTATCTCCTCTTCAGTGGGTGCTAATTCAGTTGCCCGTTAGACTCTCTTCCTAGTACCTGGAAAACACGCATGGTTGGGCCACACGCCCCATTCTCCTGTGGGGTTTGGCCCTGGGAAGTTTTAGTTGAGTGCTACAAGGCAGGAAGTAGTCAGAGCAGAAGACAGGTGGGGAAGGGACAGGGGAAAGACCGGGTAGGAGAAAGAACGGTGCTGGCTCCTGCTGGGACTGAGAAGCAAGTCCCACTCAGGGGTCCAAATGTTGAAGGTGCATGGGGACAGCCCAGTGAGCTGGCTCTGGGTGAAGGGTATGGAAACTTGATGGTGGGCCCTGTCTACTTAACCTGTCCAGGCGCAGTGGACCGCGGCTCACTGACACTGCTTGTTAGAAGCAGCGAGTTCGATGATCTTTCTGAGTCTGAGCTGTTCTCCTTCTTGGCCGTTTTTCATTTCTGTGAGTTAGAAGCACTGATTCACTGGCTACCCCACCCGGCCCCATTCCTGCCCCCTTGACTCCTGCTTTAGAGTTCGGGTCTAGATGGGGCTTCTCCCTTGTGAGCCCGTGGGCATCACTCATGGTATCCACCCCCTGCTCCCTCACCTCCCTCATCCCTCTATGCTCCCTCCTTGTCAGGTGGCCTGTTAGGGGACCTTCTGGCTTTGAGGGGACCGAGGTGTGGTGCCAAGAGGGATCAGGCTTCCGGAGGCACAGCGGTTTGCGGCCCCTGCTAAACTGGCTGATGTTTTACCCGCGAGGCACCAGTCTCCTTCTCAGCTACAACTTCCATGCTTACAACTGCTTGGCAGACAATCCCAGACATGAATCAGCCGTGCATAACTGAGCTCTCCCTGTTCTCAGTGCTTTTCCATCCCAGCCTGTGCCCTCTGGCTATTTTCTGTGTCGTTCTGCGATGCCCACAAAAACCGCAAGCTCTCAGCTATTTGCCCCCCAAGTCACACCCTCTGTTTTCTATTCTTTGCTTGAAGTGTTCTCGGATTTTCTCCCAGTTTCCTAGTAGGATTTAGCATTTCTTCTTCCATGTTCTGCATTGTCTACTATTGTTCTTGTTCCCAAGGCTTAGCCTGGGACAGAGGTCTTGTTTCTTTTTGTGGCCAACCCTTCTTGTGTAGGCCTTGGGCACATCTTGTCTGAACTACGCCGCTGTACGTTTGCTTTGGGTGTCACTGTCATCTCCCTATGTATTTTGTCACAACTAGAAAACAGTTTGGTTTTTTTTCTGAGTGCCTTGTGTTTAGTCTGTAGCCCAGGCTGGACTTGAACCTGCAATCTTCCTGCCTCAGCCTCCAGAGAGTGTGTGGGTTTACAGGCCTGCAGCACCAGGCCTAGGTGGATGCCGTACTTTTAGAAGGATTGAGGGGAACTGAATGCAAAGCACCAAAGGTCAGGTGTGCCTGGGTCCCTTACCGAGCCAGCCCTTTCTCGGCGGGTTCTCTTTTTGGAGCGAACACCATCTCTACTCTTGGAGCACTGGCTTAAGTAAAATCGTTTCCCCATTAGACAGGAGGGATTTCACAGGTCTCTCTTTTAGAACAGCCACACAGATAAAGATGAGACTGCTTTATAAGCACAGGGATTCAAGTGTTCTCCAAAGTCTCGAAGTTGTAGCTTCCCGTCTCTTGGATACATTTTCAGGGAATCTCTTCAGGGAACTACGTGACCCTTTTAGAAATCTAGGGTGCAACAGCAATGCATGGATCCCTGAGCTCAGTTAAGCTGGATGGCTTCAAGCATCAAGGTCACACTGGTCACAAACTTCATCTGCAGGTGGATCTCGGAAGTCAAGGCCAGCCTGGTGCATGTAGCAAGTCTCAGAGCAGCCAGGGTTATAGGGACAGAGACAGACAGACAGACAGTCAGGCAGACAGACAGACAGACAGACACACACACACAGAGACAGAGGGATAGACAGAGAGACAGGGTGAAAGAGAGATGGAAAGAGAGACAGATAACACAGGGAGTGAGGGATGGAGACAGGGAAAGAGAGGAAGGGAGGGAGGAAGAGACCTGTGGGAAACGATGTAACAGTTGATGGAAAGCCATGTGCTGTGGTTTGGGGATGGCTGTCCCCAGGTTCATGGGTGAAGGTCCCTCGTTGGTGCTGCTATATTGGGAGAAGCAGAAGATGCTAGAAAGTGGGACCAGGTTGAAGGTGATGTGCCTTTGAAATATGTTTTTAACCTCTGGCTCCTTCCTATGGAATGTGAGAGAAGAAATGCTAAGTCCTCTAAGAAAACTAGAAGAATTTCAGAGTACGCCCACCAAAGGACAAAAGACACAGGGTGCTTCCTGGCCACCATCTGGTGAATCCATTCGCTCTATCATGTCCTTGCTGTATGATGTGGCCCAGAAACATGAGCCCAAGCAAGTCTTTCCTCCTTTAAAACTGTGTCTTCCAGGTATTTGTCACAGCCAACGAAAAGGCTGGTTAGCACTTCAAGTAAATCATATTTCCGCACTGTATGGTCTTAGACAGGCGAGGACATGCAGGAAGGGGGGAATTCACATAGGTGTGCCACGAACTAAGTGCTGGCTGACGCGAAGGGTAGGAAGGCGGAGGCATTGTGCTTCTACCTAGGATTATAATCCAGGAAGTGTGGACAGGCAAGTATACAGACAACTGTAACACAGATAGACTGTCGCTGCCTCTACAGCAGACGTAAATATATTTGGCTGTGTGTGGTGGCACATGCTAATAATCACAGCTCTCTAGGAGGCTAAGCAAGCCAGGTCATGAGTTGGTGGACAACCTGGGCTCAAAACAGCAAAAACTAAACAAACAAAAATGTTCTCATCGAGTATGTGAGAACCAGATTTATTCAATGGGAAAAGAGCTTTGAAAATATATGTGTCCCATACTACTAATAAATAAGTGTTCTAAAAGTTTAAAATAGTGGATGAAGATAGATAGGAAATTCCAGGCAAAGGACCAGAATGTTCGAAGATGTTGGTGACTGTAATATTTTATATTGGCAATGGGTTTTACACTCGATATGAGTTATACATCCATTACCTTCATCTTGATTTCCATAACAATCTTGAGGGCTAATTAAGCTCTTTTCTAGATTGAGAGACTGAGTTTCAATGTGTCGGGTGTCTTCTGTGTGGCCACAGAGACAGTAAATGGATATGTATCTAGCTTTTCTGAGCCCGAACAAAAATTTTCTCTTTGTCACCTGGTGCTTGGTCCAGTACAGCCAAGATGCCCTGCCAAGTCTGGTTTGGTTGGCGGGCCAAAGTATTCGAGGAAGGAAATGGCCAGACTAGATGGCAGAGCTTCAGTGTTAGGTCAAGGAAGTGGGTCGTGTCTACAACCTATCAAGATGGAAAGGAAAACAAATGTATTCATATCTTGGAGAAGGTCTAAAATTACTAGAATCATAACCAGGGTGATAGCTTATCATCTACCCTTTGGCTCGAGATGACTTCACGTGTACTAGCAGACTGGGTCAGGATAAGAAGTTTGGATTCTAAACTCCAAATAGTTGAGAAACACCCTCCTTATTCCTCATGCTGGGCAGATGATAACCCCACTAAATGGTTTGCTTTCTACCCGTAACTTTAAAATGGCAAACTGGGGGAACCCAGCTCTTTTTCAGTGAAATGTCTTAAGTGTTTTCAATTAATGTTTAACGTTAAGGGTCAGTATTTGCAAACACGCCTGTTGTTTTGTCTTGCACATCGTTGAGGAGATGGTATAGGCATAGAAATTACTGCCTGTTGCTGAAGTCCTGTGAAAACCGTGTGAACGCTCAACCTAGCAAGCCCTCCTCGGTGGAGCCCATCAATATCTCATGTTAGGGACATTATACATGCGCTAGGTTTACACTGTCCCCTCTAATGACCACTAGAAAAGGAGAAGGGTCTGTCCTACTGAACTTTACTAACTGACAAAGTGCAGAACAGATCAGATCTGGCCCTGAGGACCCTCTGGGCCCTTCTTTCTTGTCACCCCCCCCTCAACTCTGAGCTCAGCCACAGTGAACTTCCTGTGGTTTCTTGTGTCTTGCTCTTCCCGGCCCCTGAATTGTGCACATTCCAGTCCGTTTCTAGAACATTCTCTCCATTTCCCCCAAATTAATTCCTACGCGTCCTTTCAGTTTGACACCAAAATCTTTCTCCCCCTCCACTCCTTGAGTTTCCCACACCAGCTTTGCTCAGAATGAAGGTCGGGGATGGGCTTGGTTTCTTCTTCCTGCCCTTCATATTCATCCTTATTGAAGGCTTTGCGCAGTGTGCTTAACCCACTAGACTGGAGGCTCAGTGCCGGTAGGGGAGATGATTTATTCTCTCTAGTTTTTTTCCCCCCGAGGCTCAGTGCCTGGCATAGAAGGGATGGATGATCAACAAACTCCCGAGCCTCAGAAATGAAGTTTCTGCCAGAACACACACCCAGCTTACTATTTTCATATGATGGTTTAAACAGTAGAAGTTCAGAAGTCACTCCAAGAGGTAGCTTTTCCTTGCTGTTACTTATTAAAAATGACTGTGTAGGGCTCCTGATTATACAAACCAGCTAGGTGCTACCATGCTAGTCTACAGTTCCTACGCAGGCATGTTTTAGCATTTGGAAAGGCTCAAGTGCAGGGATTTTGATTAATTGTGACTTACTTATGCACTGGTTTTAGGTACAATCTGTGAGTGTTTGGGCTTGCCCTGCTTGGGCTCCTGAGTCAGCTCCCAAGGACAGCCCTGAAATGGCTAGAGTTGCTGAATCTGTGTTTTTATGCTTATAGTAGCAGAGGTCATCTGTTAATAAATGTGTTTTAGGAAAGTAGCAATCTCATTTTAAAAATTTAGATACAACTTGGGAGACAAGAGCTAAAGGCTTTCTCTATAGCAGAATGTTTCTCTCTGTGTCTCTCTGTCTCTGTCTCTGTCTCTGTCTCTCACTCTCCCGAGTGAAATAGCTTATGCACGACTTTATTGGTAAAACAGCTCAAGTTCCTGTGTGTGAGAGACAGCTTATGTATGTACATGGCCCTTTATTCCAGGGTGCACAAGTTTTTTTTCTCCTAGTAATTTCTTTTAAAAGACTTATTTATGTATTTATTCCTTTTACTTTCCCCTCCTTCCTCTCTTCCCAGTCCCACCCTCCCTCTCTCTTCCCCCTATCCTCCTCCGCTTCTCCTCAAAAAATGGGGGCCTCCCCACCAACCCTGATCAGAGTGCCTGCTGAGAGAAGAGAAACCGTGGGTGGGGGGCATCTCTGTGACAAGCTGGGGACCTAAGACAGGGTAGGTTTCTGGGAGGATATGGAGGTGACTCTAGCTGAGACTCTCAGTAGCAAGGGTTATGGAGACTAAAGAGGACAACCTCTAACTAAACAGGGCTCCTGGTGGAGGGAGGGGAACACCAACCCACCCACAAAAACTTCGACCTAAAATTTACCTTGCCTATAAGATGTGCAGGCATAAAGATAGAGCAGAGACTGAGGGAATGTCCAACCAATGCCTGGCCCAACCTGAGACCCGCCCCACAGGAGAGAGCCAACCCCTGACACTATTAGTAGTGATATTTAGCTATGCTTACAGATGGGAGGTTCCACCCAGCAGCAGATAAAAACAGATGTTGAGACTCACAGCCAAACATCGGGCAAAGTATAGGGAGTCTTGTGGAAAAGTGAGGGGAAGGACAGAAGGATCTGGAGGGGACAGGAACTCCAGAAGAAGACCAGCATAGGGAACTAACCAGGGCCCAGAGTGGCTTGCAGAGACCATGCCTGCATGACCATGCATGAGATTAACACTCCTTTCTGAAGTCAATGTGGAAGATTTTTAACTTTGGAGGTCACTGGTTGGCCTTGTGTTAGGAGACCAGAACGGAGTCCGAAGTGTCGACTTAATAAAGTGCAGAAGTGTAAGTCTGTGGTGGAAAAGATAAATGCAGGAGTTACGGCTAGCAAGGCAAGTTATACAACAGTGTTGACAAGATGGCAAGTTTTAGGTGAAGCCTATCCACCTACGGGCTGCCAACACCAAAAAGTCGTGGACGCCATGACACAGGAAAAGCTTTCTGAAGAAGCAGGCTGTGCTGGTGTATGAGAGGAAGCAGAGGTTCTCTGCTCATGGGAAAAAGGAGTACTTCCCTGTTCGTAATTTCATTCTTGTTTGTTTGTTTGTTTTTCAAGACAGGGTCTCTCTGTGTAGCCTTGGCTGTCCTGGAACCCGCTCTGTAGACCAGGCTGGCCTCAGAGATCCACCTGCATTTGCCTTCTGAGTGCTGAGATTAAAGGCATGCACATTATGCCTGGCTGTTTGTTTGTTTGTTTGTTTGTTTTAACAGTGCTGAAGATTAAACTTGGGGCTACATGCACGCGAGGAAAACACTTTGTCACTCAGCCACACACTAAGCTTTGTTTTTATGTTTTTAAATTGCCACGAAGCCAGGGCTGGAGAGATAGGCCATCGATTAAGAGTACTTGTTCTTGCAGAGGACCTGGGTTCGACCCATATGGAGGCTCACAACCATTCTCAACTCCAGTTCTAGGGGATCTGATGACCTCTTCTGAGCTCTGCCAGCAACAGGGACACACATGGTGCCCAGATATACATTAGAGCGAAACACTCATATACATGAAATAAATCAATCTGAAAAAGAAATCCTATGAAGCTAATGAACTTTCGACTTGGGGCGGGGGCGCGGGCATCTCAATTCAATCCTGCCTACACCTTCAACTTTACAGATGAGGCCCAAGGGCTCACACATTTGCCTGAGCTCATCTGCAGATGACGCAGAAGAGGAAACCGATGGGCGAGAGGAAGTCATCTCCTGGGTTTGGTTTACAACAGCACAGGAACTTCATCTATCTTGACTTAGGGGCCACCAGCTCCACAGCACAGGAGTGGAGGAGCAGAGATATGCTGGGGAAAGCTGCAAAGCATGCCCAGCTGCAGTTATTCCTGGGCAGATGGTCAGCTGACAGATGCATCTTGGGAACAATTCCAGTTTGTATGAATGAGACATGGACAAATAAGATAACTTCGGGTCTGGGCAAGCAACTCCCCCAATTCTCCTGGGTTTGGAGTTGGAAGAGTGCAGCCTGCTCTGGAATTCAGGAACATCATAAACAGTACTGGGCAGAAAACTCAAGTGACCTCAGCCCACGCTCGCAGGCTTGTCACAGTCTCATTCCCAGGTGCTGGCTGGCCCACATATATCCGAGACAGAAAAACAAAGGGAAAAGAAAATCTTTCCAAAATACATACTAAGCAAAAATATATCTTCCTGTGTTCTCTGGCAAGAGAGTTGGAACGCAAGCGATGAGTTCAAGGACATAGCTCACCCAGCAAGACAAATCAACTCTGTCTACAGAGGTTAGAAGGGCGAGAAGGGCGGCTGAGGAGGCAAACAAAGAGTTTGGCTTGGGAAAAGGACTCTGGAGAAAATACTGCTACCTTCCTCTTCTCTGAGAGCGAAAGTACTGGAAGGGACAACTTAAGGGAGGGAGGGAGGGAGGGTTTATTTTGGCTCATTATACAGCCTGTGTTTGCTTGACCCCCATGGCTGCAGGCAGATCACCATGACAACAGGGATCAACCAATGGAGGCTTCTCAGTGAACAGCAAGTGGAGAAAAGGACACAAAGGGGGAAGATATCATCTCATTAAGCTGTTTCCTCCAAAACCAACATTTATTTTCACCACCTCCTAGTAATACCATCATATTAGACCCCTGTCAAAGGAGTATTAGGCCACTATTAGCTTAGAGCCTCGGCTCTCATTCCCAGGTCAAAGCTGCTCCTTCAATGACACTCTCCTCTGGCCACCTCCTGGCTGCAGGAACTCTCTGACATATCTTTCAACAATTTCCTTCCTTCCTGTGTGTGCCTGCTTTAACCACAATTTGACAAATTACAGCCCTATGCACTTATGGGATAAATGTGATATCATAATTTATGAATAAAACCAGGCCAAACCAATAACCACGTCTATCACCTCAAATTCTTATCATTCATATATATTATATATATATATATTATATATATATATATATACGTATATGCATATATATATGACTATATAGTGGTGAGGACATTTGAAGTTTAGTCTCTTCCCAATGGTGAAGTGTACAATACACTATTATTTATTTACTATATGCACTATGTTACACAATATACTGAAACAAATCACTCCTGTTTAATTGAACTTCTGTGCCCTGGGAGGGGGGCGGTAGCTCCATCCCACTCCAGGGCGCCCCCACCCAGCCACTAGTTCCACTATTGTTTTCACTCTGCGCCTTTCATTTTGATTGCTTTGGCTCCCACTTGGAACTGAGAAGATGCCATAAATTTCTGTGCCTGGCGCTTTCCACTTACCATGGTGGCCTAGAACTCTATACATGTTGTTAAAAATAAGAAATTTTCCTTCTCTTTAAAGCCTGGATTCTATCCCACTGTGCACATATATCAGTTTTGTTTTGTTTTCTCATTCAGCTGTTGATGGAAACTGAGAGTGGTCCCACAATTTGGCTTTTGTGATAGACCTCTCATGAACGCAACACTGCTCACATTTTTCTGACGTACTTATTTCAATTTCTTTTGTGCGTGAAAACTCACAAGAGTCTATGTTAAATCCCTTCTTGATTTCTCTTTCCACAGTCTTGGCTAATGGCTCTCAGTATTAGAAAGCCAGCTGTTACCCTGGCTTCCTGCTGTAGTCCCCTCAGTGCCCACACTGAGCACAGATGTGAGTTGGGTTGACACTCTCTTCCTCAGCATCTTCCTCATTCACCCCTTCTGTCATGCTGGTTTTCCATCCCGCTAACTGAGTCCCTTTTTAGGTAGGATCTCTGTCTGTTCCCCTTGAGTGTGGGAACCTAGCTTAGTGACTCACCTGAACAGAAGGTGTGGGGGTAATGATGTGTGACATCTGAGACTAGGTCATAAACGGTACCGTAGCTTCCTTTTTGCTTTGTTTGGGATCCCATGATCTGGGAGGAGAAGGCTGCCATCCTGTGACCCAAAGCCCCTAATGCTTAGGCATGGCAAATGAAAAGTCCATCTGACAAGGAACTAAGAACTCATGACAACACCACGCCAGTGAGCCACAACACAGACTGAAGTCCTGGATGCAATCTCTCTCCGCCCCTTCCCCCCACCGTGTGTATGCTACACACATGTGAAGGTGCAAGTATACATGTGTGTGGATGCCACAGAACTGGGCATGCCTCATGGCGTCCCACTGCATTCTGTGGTCGAGTTCTCCAAAAGGCTAGAGCGACTGGCCAGTGAGCTTTAGTGTTCCTGCCTCTTCTCCCACCCCCTGGCTCTGCGGTTACAGATCCTGGCTGCTCTGGGCAGTTTAAGGAGGGCACTGTGGATCTGAACTCAGGTTGCGTGGCAGGCATTGCACTGGCTCAGCCGTCTCTCTAGCTCCCTGGCTGACATTGTGACCAGCTCATCAGACAACCACAGTCAGTACTGTGAAGCCCGGCTATCCCAAAGTTTAGGCCCACCGGGAGGAGAGGTCTGAGATAATGAATATTTATTGTTGTTTTAGGCTTCTAAATTTTGATCTAATTTATTATGTAGTTGTAAATAACTAAATATATCTTTGAACTTTCCCTACCACAGCTGGAGGTCTCCCTTAATCACTGTAATCTCTTTGGGGAGGATGAGAATGTTCTATTTGTTTTTTGATCATAAGTCCCTTGCCCCCAAGGCTTACCATAAAGCCAAGAGCAACACAAAAGCGGAATGTCCACATCACACATTAACACTAGGTCCCCACAGATGGGCAGTTAGCAGTCTGGGACCCTTATAACCTGGCTCCTAGGAGATGTGTGCACTGATAGTAATAGACATTTCAAGGATGTTTTTGTTGTTGTTTGTTTTTTTGAGACAAGGTTTCTCTGTGTAGCTTTGGCTGTCCTGGACTTGCTTTGTAGACCAGGCTGGCCTTGAACTCACAGCGATCCACCTGTCTGTGCCTCGGCAACTGCTGGGATTACAGGTGTGCACCACTATGCCCGGCTTCAAGGATGTTCTTAACATGTTTGTACTTTCCATCCCACAATGCCCTGGGTTATGTGACTCATTATATTAAAAAGAACTGAAACATATTGCCCAGGACCCACAAAGCATAAGCCTTTACCTTGAGCATCCATAACATTAGATAGCCCATAGAAATGCCAGAGGCATTTTGTCTTATTAGTCTTGTATTTATACTTTAAAGACTAGTGGGATTGATCTGTTACGTAGTAATGTATCTAACTGTGTACAGGCTCCTTCGGCTTTTGTTTGAGACAAGGTCTTTCTATACAGCTCTGACTGGCCTGCAATTAGATAATGTATACCGGGGTCCTTGAGCTTGCAATGATTTTGCGTCTGACTCCTGGATGCTGGGATTACAGGCATACACCACTGCACCGAGCTCACACTTGTTGGCTTTGGACCGCTGTTTCCAAAACCAGATGGTATGTTAACAATTTAGAGCATGGCTGGGTAAGTAAACTACAGATGACGTGAAGTACAGTTGTCAATAGATACTATCGTTTCATAAAAGGGCTCTGGGCATCTCCGACACTGTATTCCAGTCCCTGTGGGTGCTGAGGGACATCTGTGCTGAGATTTCTCTTGTTTCCACACTGTTTCAAGTCCCTCACAACAAAGCACACAGGATGCCCCTTAGCAGGAGTGCTCTGACACCAGCTCACAGCAGCTTTTCTATGGGGATTTTAGAACATTTTACAACAGTGTGGCACGTTATCTCTCAAAATGCTGACTGGACTCTTTGGATAATGTCTTTTCAATGGAGTAATTCTGGGGAGAGCGCTGGCTCAGTGAGTGAAGCGTCTGTTGTACAAACATAAGGACCCACACAAAAGTCTGGGTGTGGGAGCTGTGTGTCTGTAACCCCAGTGCTGTGGAGGCAGAGACAAAACAAACCTGGGGTTCACTAGCCAGGCAGCTTAGTCAATCAGGGTGCAGCAGGCTTAGTAAGAGACCCTGCTGTAAGGGTGGCTAAGGCGGCTAGCAATAGAGGAGTCCATCCTCCATCAATCCCTGGTGTGTGTGTGTGTGTGTGTGTGTGTGTGTGTGTGTGTGTGTGTGTGCGCTCGCATGTATATATATGCGTGTGTGTGCATGCACATGTGTATATATATGTGTGTGTATATATGTACATATGACAGAAGAAGAGAGACACCCAGAGAGGTTTCATAAAGAGGCTGGCCTAACTAAAACTAAAAACTAAAAATGAAAAAAGGACTCATGCTACATTTGATGAAACATTTCCTACCACTGCCTCCCCTCAGCCACCTAACCAAAAAAAAAAAAAAAAAAGAAGAAGTCAGACTGTCTATTAACATAACAGATTCTGTTTATCTGTGCATTTCCATTCCGGCTAACAACCGAGAAAGCACATTTTCCTGCTGAAGAGCACATTTAGCAAATCTCTTTGTGGGGAACAGAAATAAGTACAAACCATTAAAAAATATTAAGTTGTAAGGAGAAGAGTGTTCCAAATCACTCCTCTACATTCTCCTCTGGCTGGATGAGATGGGTGCCCCAGGCCGCATCTACAGTGCTGGGACATTCCCAGTCAGGCTTGAATCATCATGGTTTTCAAGTCAAACATGTAAACTATAAAGCCAAAAACTTAAGTAAGAAAGCTTCTGTTTTCTGTTTATAATGTCTAAGTCAGCTCACTAACTGCGGGGACCGGTGATGAGCACTGGACTCGGGGGACCACCAGGGTATTTTTCCATCTGGTTAGGACTGTGGCTGGGGGTGTAGCATAGCGGGAAAGTGCTTGCTGGAGTGCATAGGTCTTTGGGCTAAGCCCCAGCAGGAGGGGGTGAAGATTAATCTTGAGAGACAGATGTCAATCTTGAGAAGAAGTGTTGAGGACACACACTTCCATTTCAAGAAAGCTACCAAAGGGGCCAGTTCCCCGAAGATGGATTCTCCCACGTGGGCTCACTGTACAACACTTGCTAGGACTTCTGCTCTGAACACACCACACCCCCCAGGTTAGTGGAGTCCCCATGTGCATGTGGTGGTGCAAAGCTTACATTTGGCAGAGGAAGACTATACATCAGTTTAAGGAATAGCAGGACAGTAGTTTGGCCCAAAGTGACAGCCATTCCTTCAGGTCTGATTACGAGTACCATCTTTAATATACTTCTTTGCCATATTTGGGTTGTGTACCTTACTAACTTGGTGTTTATTATTCTTTCTGCTGTGGCCTTTGGGAAGCTGATCCTCAGCTGTCATGGAGACTGGTTCATCCATCAGGAGCATCCTATATTTGTGAGGAGAGCAGGCTGGGCTGTCAAGTGGAGCCCTCATTCCTAGCTTGCTTTTTTGCACCGTCTGTGCTAATGAAAGTTTTATTGACCACTTGGGCTTAGATTAAGCAGCCCTGGCCCCCCAACACTGGCCCACTGTACCACATTCAGGGGAAGCTGGACTTTTCATGTCTCCCTGGTGGTCACTGTGTGGGTAGGGGTTCTCAAAGCCATCTGCTGAGCTGTTATGTTCCTGGACTGCAATCTCTGTGCCCAACTCAGTAGAAGGGTTGGCTCTGGTCACTCTACAGTAGGTTTCAGAGAGCCACAGTAGTTGTCAAAACCTTGTTTGTGAAGGTTAGTCTGGAATTGTTTTTTCTTCTTTATTATTGTCCTGTTTATCTTTTTGTAAACCACACCCCTAGTCCACAGAAAAAACAGTTTATTATTTTTTGCATCTGCTTCATTTAAATTTGGTATGTTCTCCCCAGAACTCATATTGAAATTTAATCCCCATTTTGAGTTACTAAGTGAGAGGAGGCGGGACTTTATGAAGCAATTTGAGTTTTGCCCTCATGAGTGGACCAATCCATTCGTGCCTTGTGGATTAGTGGGTTAATAGGTTATTTTGAGTGGGCCAGCTATAAAAGCCAGCCTGGCCAGATTTCCGGTGGCTCACATCTCTCTCCACGTGACAGACACTAGTGCCACTTTGGGACTTGGCCAGCAAGAAGGTTATCATTAAATGAGGCCTCTTGATCTTGGTCCAGAAACACGAATGAAACCAGATCTGTTTTCTTCACAACTTACCGGTTGGTAGCAGTGTGCTGTTAGTAACAGAAAGTGGATTAAACCACCCTGGCCTTGGTCTTCTCCTCTGCTCTCTCTGAGAGTGTGGAAAAGCCCACTTAGGCTCTATTTCTCATCTGGCAAGCATCACTGGACTCCAGGCCTGGTCTTCTCCCAGCACGGAACATTCAAGTTCACTTCCCAGTCTATTGGCCGGGGCTGAAGTCACTTTTGCCCAGCACCCCCTCTGCAGAAGTTCTTTTTACACTATTCAAATAACCAAGTACATCCCAACCCTCTCATTCAGAGAAGATTTCACTAGGTAGACCAGGCTCATTTTGAACTCAGCTCTGTCAGCTTCAGTCTCCCAAGTGCTGGATTTATAGCTGTGTTGCACACTCCAGGCTCTGAGCTCTTTAAACTCCTTTTCAGCAGCTTATTTCCTTTTAAATATTTCAACTAAAAGAAAAACAGCAACAACATGCTTCAAGTTGGGGGAGGAGATACCAAATAAAGCCCCCTTACCAGCTCCCCAATACAACTATGCTTCAAATTTTAAAATTATATTTAATTTGATATCATGCCTATTAAAACAATAGAGCATTATCTACCTCAAGTGTAGGCATCCTCAGAGTAGAGTCATGTATTGTATGACAGACATTAAGTTTGATTGGAATGCAACGAGAAACAATGTTCTCTGGGGAATGCCATGCTGACTGGACGCTTGACTAATCAAGTTTCAAAGCCTGGTGCTTGGCTTACACACATCTTCCTTTAAAAATAAGCAACCCTGCTATTCAGAGCCTTCTCTGTACACCCTGGCATTGAAGGAATTTGAGAGTTTGCAAATTCAAAGTTGAAAATTAAAGGCCCGTGGATAAGACCTGAATCCATTTATCCACAGCGAGATGCGTATGGCTTTGAAGAGTCCGTCCTCATTAGCATCACCGGGACGTGGCCTGTGATCTGCTACGAGGCTGCTTAACTAACCTCCTGCCCTGGACAGGAGGCGGACTGTGTGCTAACATGAGCTGTGTCTTCAAAGGATGCAGAAGATGCCACGGAATCATAGTACCCAACGCTTCACAATCAGCATTGTTTTCATTTTGCCAAGTTTAGGTTACCTGCTTCTCCTCCCCTAAAGTGCTTTAAAGTAAATCCTGAGCACTGAAGATACCATCAAAGCTTCCCCAGTCAAAGATGAATGTCTGCTCCTCTGAGCTTGGGGAAGGGTTCCAGACTAATGAACTAAAACACTGTCAGATGCCTGGTTGCCAAGTAACATGTTAACGTGCTTTTCTAATGAGCTTTCCACAGGGTAACCATAAAACCTTAAAAAGAGCACAATGCTCCAGTGAAACAAATACACTTAAGAAAGGAAAGAGGGGGGGAGGAAAGCCCAACAACAACCAACCGTCTCTAAAGGACAGAAGAGGTCAGTGTGGCAGCTGCGGAAGTTAAAGAATATTAGGTAAATGGAAAAAATAAAGTCCAGGTGATTTTCACATTTGATATAGTGGGTGGTTATGACAGAGCAACATGGTGGTAATAAAGGAGCTCTCGGATCTCCACAGCTGACTTTAACTGCTTCTCTTCCCATTTACCTGTTCTGCAGTGGACCCACTGTGCAGAAGCTCTAAATTGGCGTGTTCTCCCACAGATGGAATTCCATTTCCAGAAATCTAACCTGATGGTCTAAGAATACACCATGAAAAAAATCTTCTGCCAAGGGTCTTGCCTTTCTCAGCCTGGACAGCTTTGCCATAAATTGGGTGGCTCACATAGAAGAAATCTCTCAGAGTTCTGGAGGCTCAGAGGTACAAGGTCACTTAGAAGAAACGGCTGGGTGCTGGTGAGAGTTCGATCTCTTTTGTGGATGGCCATATTCCTTGATAAGGGTATTGATCCCATCCCCAAAGGGCACCACCCTTATGAATTAATCACCTCCCCAAGTCTTCATAAAAAAAGGGGGGGCTTGGGCATATGAAGTTTTGGAGAACATAACTCTTTAGTATCCCGCAGATCTCTAAACCAATATAAATAAAGTGAGGGTTTCTGGGGTGGTTTGAATGAGAATGTCCCCCATAGGCTCACATGTTTGAACGCTTGATCTTCCAATGGTAGAACCGTTTGGGAGGGATTAGGAGGTGTGGCCTTGTTGGAGTCAGGCTTTGAGGTTTCAAAAGCTCATGCCAGCTCTAGTTAGCTCTCTCTGCTCTGCGCTTGTAGATCCAGATGTGAGCTCTCAGCTACTGCTCCAGCGCCATGCCTGCCTGCCTGGTGCCATGCTCCAGTGCCATGCCTGCCTGCCTGGTGCCGTGCTCCCCACCATGATGGTCATAGTCATGGACTCTAACCCCCTGGAACAGGGAGCCCTCAATTAAACACGTTCTTAGAGGTTGCCTTGGTCAGGGCGTTTTGTAACAGCAATAGAAAAGTAACCAAGACGGCATCTTAGTTGAAACAGAAACAGGAGCATGGACTACTCTGAAGGCGCTTTGGAAGTTCTCTGCGTGGCTCTTACCTGAGTGCTCAGCCTTCATTCCCTGACATCAACAAGGCTGAGCAAAGAGTCCTGCCACCTCATCCTTGGAAGAGTAGATAGGCTCAGTCTGGTCTATACTAACCTGACTGGTCTTGTAGCAGCAGCTCCTATGTAAGAGCTTAAGAATGGACTCATCGGTCTGGAGAGTTGGCTCAGTGGTTAAGAGCACTGTCTGCTCTTCCAAAGGTCCCGGGTTCAATTCCCAGCACCCACATGGCAGCTCACAACTGGCTGTAACTCCAAGATCTGACACCCTCACACCAATGCACATAAATTAAAAAAAAAAAAAGAATGGACTCGAGGTTGCACATGCATCTGACCCCTTTACTGAGGCAGAATACGGAGTTCAAGGTCGTCAGAGTAGGCTACAAATGCATGGAGTTCTTGTCTCAAGAATTCAAACCAAATGAAAGCATGAGGTAAAGAATGCAAACAACAGGCTAGAGGTTGATGCCAGGCACACAGAACGCAATGCAGGCTTGTTGTGAGGCAAGGCGGCCTGAGGGAGACATCTGTGAAGACCTTATACACCTGACACGAGGCTGCTGTGTCCCAGCAGCTGGAGCTGCTGTTTAGGAAGGCTGTAGAGCCTCTAGGGGCATGAAGCTGCTGTGGAAGACATGGGTCGTATGGGTAGGCCTTGAGTTTTACAGCCCCACCCCACTTCCTGTCTACTTTATTTTTCCTGTTGGCTTCAGTGTGACAAGCTGGTCTGTCTATACAGCTGCCTCCACACACAGTGTTCCCCACCACAATGGACTCTGTCCACTCAAAGCTGTAGCCAAAACCCCCTCTGCTCCCTTATGTCACATCCTCTTGGGTAACTGACCACAGCAACAGCACAAGTGACTTTAATGCAGATGCTCTGGTAGGGACAAAGTCTTGGGTTTTTTGTTTTGTTTTGTTTTTTTACTTTCTTCATATGGAAACACCATGATCCAATATTTTATTCACAATTTCAATAAGAATCCAGGCAATGGTGGGTTGATACCAAAGAGGAGTTATTTAAAAAATTTTTTTTGGGGGGGGGAGGTTTCGAGACCAGGTTTCTCTGTGTAGCCTTGGTTGTCCTGGACTCACTTTGTAGACAAGGTCGGCCTAGAACTCACAGCGATCCACCTGCCTCTGCCTCCAGAGTGCTGGGATTAAAGGCATGTGCCACCACTCCTGGCTGAGTTTTTTAGTATTTTAAGATCAGTTTTTTCACTAGTATCTGAAAATGACTTATTTAAGGTCAACAAGATTCAGGTACTTTTCCAACCTTGCCATTTTAGATTTAAGCAGCAGAAACAAGGCAGAACAAGACGCACAGTTGTGGTTAAATAATGCTTTACAAGGCCACAGAGCACATTCAAACAGCCCTCTCTCTGCGGCGGAGGTTCTTCAAGGTGAGCGCATACTAGGAAGTCAGGTTCTGACGTAACACTGACTCTGGAGCCCCGGATCCTATGCAAGCGCTGTGGGACAGCCTGAAGGTGAATTCTGTGTAGAAGCTTTAGGCCTCAGTACAATGGGGAACAGCTGTTGTGTCCCAAGACATGGGGGTGCAGATCTGGAATCCTAGCACTCAGGTAAAGACAGGAGGTTTGGACGTTCAAGATTATCTTTGGCTACATCGTGAGTTCAAAGCCAGCCTGGGATTTATGAGATTCTGTTTGAACAGTAAGAACAGCAGTAGTGATGATAACGAAGGCTAGGCCATGGGGTCCTGGAAGCCAGGCTCCTAACCACTGTGCTGAAATACCTCCTAGATCATCAAAACCCGTCCCTCAACACTTTTACCAACACACAAATAGACTGCCTGTGGCTGACAGAAAAGTTGTAGAAGATCCATTTCCTCCCTTCAGTCTTCAGCACACTTCCTCCAGTTCTAAATTCTAAGAACTCCATGAGCTTTGTCCTGAATTATTAATATCTCTTCCTCACCTTTCACCAGGTACCACTGATGAGCCGGTGATGTAAGTGCGCGTTTTGCCTCTTTTAAGACAACTGTACCATGTTCCTTTGTGCTTTGCTGTTTAACGCTGACTTTGTCCAGGGAGGGCTGCTGGCCGACCCACAGCCCGCATGGCCTCCCGACACGGTCAGGCATTTCAGAAATGCACTTGATGATAGCTAGGAGTTTTCCCCAGCAATGGAAAGTTCCAGTCACATTGTTCAGAGGACCAGTTCCGCCATCTACCCCCACTGACCTGAGAACCTACCAGACAGGCAGAGCTGGCTTCTGCCCATGGGGTCACGGACGCTTGTGACCAACTCAATGCTTTCTATGGTAGATGCTCATTTTTGCGAGTGTATCCTGAACGTGGATTGTTGATTAATACCTTCCATTTAGGTGGAGGACAAAACAAAACAAAACAAAAAAAAACCCCTGACCTTGAGGCCTGTTAAAGTGAGGTGCATTCCTTACATCTACAAAAACCAACACACAGCTATTCAGCTCCTTTTTACTGCTTGTTCAATACCATGCCCTCGCTAAGCAGGTTGGTGCTGTTTTGTGATTTCGTAAAAAAAAAAAAAAAAAAAAAAAAAAAAAAAAAAGGCAAAACAAATTGCAGGTGATTCACTGTGGTTTGTGTTGCTAAAATTTCCCATGTTCTTCATTAGCAAAAACCCTTTCTCCTCCGCCTTTCAACATAGCTTGATGAGATGCAAATGGAACCGTTTTCAGCTTTCCATCTGAACAGGCACGGGAGAAAAAAGGGGGTAATAAGGAGAGCAGAGCTTTGCTTATCTCTGCGTTACACATTAACGCAGCCCTCCTCAGCAGCGGAGGGTTCTTCAGGGCAGGCGCACTTCAGAAAGTCAAATAATTGACAGAGTAAATGCCGTGGCATCGTGAAGGCCATGCAAGCACTGGGACAGGCTGCGGGTGAATTCTGTACCAACCCCCGGTCTTCAGCAGCACAACAGAAAATGCAGGCAAAGAGAAAGGGCCTTCCCTGATTTCTCTGCTAAGGAAATATTAAAACAAAAAGCAAAGCAGAGTGAACGGGAAGACAGCTACTTGACTAAGTTCTATGTGGTGTCTTTCCAGCTGTCGTCTGTCCCGCAGGGCCCCAGCTGTTGACCTCTGACAGTGCCGTTTTTGTGACACCGATTCTATTTTTCTCATTAATAGTAACCATGAACAGTTAAAAACGACCACTGCCATGAGTAACATGGCCCCTCTCCACAAGACACTTACGCTGTGGCAGGCGAAGTCCACGCTTTCCGCACGCCATGAGTAACATGGCCCCTATCCACAAGACACTTATGCTGTGACAAGCGAAGTCCACGCTTTCCGCATACAATATCTTTGCTGATCCTCACAAGAACCTAATGGGGTGTGTTTACAGACAAGGGCTCTGTAACTGTCACAGACTCACAGATCTTCAGTTCTGGGGCCAGGCTTCCACAATGGCTTTGACTCTGGAACTTGCATCTTACCATGAGTTCCAGAGTTTTCTGAGTAGTGGCCCTTTGACATGGCTTTTCCAACCCCTCACAACTGACCAATGGCTTGGTGGGCACAAGAACAAAAGAATATGTATGTGCTTGCATGAGTTTATGTTCACCATGTGTGTGCAGAAACCCTTGCAGCAGAAGAAAGCATCAGATTCCCCCTCTAAGACTTGAGTCACAGACGGTTATGAGCTACCCCAAACCCAGGCCCTTTGTGAGAGCAGAAAGCCCCTCTTAACCACTGAGCCATCTATCCCTTTAGCTCCCAGTTTTTATGCCCCCCATCCCAACCCCCGGCATCCTAGTCATGAGGTAAGCAGTTTTTTCTCTACTTCGTGTTCCTTGCCACAAGGCCTCACCATAGGCCTCCAAGTATCACAGCCAATGAATCATGAATGGAAACCTCCCGAACTATGGATGAAAATGCTCGTTTGCGCTTCTGGGTTACCACAGGTGTTTGCCATGGTGATAGAAGACCGAGAGATGCAACCCACACACTGTATGGGCAAGGGAATATGAGGATGGAAATAAGATGAAATCATTTCTCCACTTATCTTCAGCATCCTACCGGCTCTAGCCCTGTGCACTCTGGGATATGGGCGATGGCTGAAACCCCGGAAGACGCCATACACTAAAGTTTACAGCAAAACTTATCTCCCAGCCCCACCCCTGCATGGCCCTTTAGAAGGAGCGTCCTCTGTGAAAGTTTCTTTTCATATTCTGTTTATAACTGACTCAGGGACAGCTCCAGTCTTACCCCCACCCCTTCCCAACAACACAGTGGACCAGGAAGCAGATGGTAAGGAAAAGTACTGAAAGACAGGAGTGGATAGGCACTGCCAATGACGTGCTTTTCATTTTAGAGCTATGTGCTGCATCCCTTCTCCGTCAAGGGGGTGGCAGCGGCAACGCCCTACCCTCAGCCCTTGTCATGCCCTTGTTTGGCACTTCTGAAATCTGCCAGGTGGGTTAAGAATGCCAAGAGATGCCATACGGTCCACTTCACCGTTTCTCTCCCGAGAGTCAACACCCGCTTCTTCTACAGAGCTTCCCCCTTTTGTCAGCACAGGAAGTCAGGATCCTAAATTGAGTGTTTAAAAGCAGGCCTTGGTAGATACATTCTAGAACATTCTCGGCTACAGGGTGGAAAGTGGTTTTCAATGTCGTCAAGGTTAAACTTGCTGGTCAGCACGTCGGAACTACCCATGTGTCACAGATGTGTCCCTCTTCTGGCTTGTACCCAGCTATGGCCGAAAGCCGGGAAAAGGGTGGGCATCAAACGTGACTGTTGCTGAAATACTCAGAAATTACAGTGACAGGAAACTGATGTTTAGATCCATCCTGCTCCACGCCTCCCACCCACACCATAGACCACATATTTTTCTCTTCACAAAGGAAAACATTCCTGACCTTTGTTTAAACATTTATCAGAAGCTGTCTGGACTTGCAGTAAAGTCACATTCCTTATTAGTCACATCCTACTTCATGTGTGGCGTGACCCTCCAACAGGGACAGTAATGCTTGGACCCTGAGCAAACAAACACCATTTGGTGATGGAAGCATTAACTACCACCCAGGGATTCCCGTTGAGCCTATGCTCAAGCAGCAGCTGCACTGAGACCTTGGGATTCCTGATGGCGGCAAGGGTTTCAGTTTTGATTATATGTGAAAAACATTTCTCTTCCCCTCTATCGGGCTATCTTTCTCACTGCTGTTACAGTGCTTGACGGAGGCAACTTAAGGGAGGAAGGTCAAGCCAGGAAGAAGGTCAGGCCAGGAAGAAGGTCAGGCCAGGAGGAAGGTCAGGCCAGGAGGAAGGTCAGGCCAGGAGGAAGGTCAGGCCAGGAGGAAGGTCAGGCCAGGAGGAAGTGTGGCAGGAGAAGGGTCTCCTCTATGGCAAGGAGAGTTTGGAACACAGCCTGTTGCCATGTTGGCAGGTCAGGAGATGAGAGTGTTTGGGTTGGGAGGGAGGCGGGTTATACCCTGCGAGATCTTTTCCCAGCTGCTTCCTTCCAGCCATGCCTCCTATCCTAAAGGTCCCACAGCCCTCCAAACCAGTGCCAACCATTCGGAACCACGTGTTCAAACACATGGGCGCAAGTGGGTACTTCATACTCAAGGCATAGTAGTTCTTGGTTCTGTGGGACCCTGATTTATTTATGTTTACATATTTATTTATTGACTTATTATGTGTGTAAGTATGCATGGTTGCATGTATGTGTACGGGCACATGTGTGGCACAGCATGCATGTGGAAGGCAGAGGATAACTTGCAGGAGTTGGTTCTCTTTATCCACCATGCTGGTTTTGAGGCTCAAGCTCAGGTATGGTAACGAGCACCTTTACAAGCTGGGCCATCTCACTGGCCCCAGAATCTTAATTCTTTTTTTTTTTTTGAGACAGAGTTTCTTCTAGAATGTGCTTTGTAGACCAGGCCAGCCTTGAACTCACAGAGATCCGATTGCCTCTGTCTCCTAAGTGCTGGGATTAAAGGCATGTGCTACTGTGCTTGGCTCCAGAAGCCTGGTTTTAAAAGTAAAACTCTAGTATCCTCTATTCAGAAAGAGAGGAAAAAGGGTGATTCTAGATGTTCAACACAAAATAAAGGATCATGCGGAGTTTTTAATTCTGGCCAAGAAACGCTCCTACTTTGGGCTTGAAGTCAAATCATTTTGCCTTCCTGGTCCTTTGACATTGATAAATTACATCATACTTGGGATTTTATGTAAGTAATTTGCACCCAACTGACTTTGGATGCACAAGTCAAAGGCAGCGCATGCCAAGCCAGTGATGTTGGCGTGTGTCAGAAAGGGGCAGAGTCATGTGGGCAGGCAGGCTAAGTGGGACTTGGCTCCGGTTCCTGTCACTTTGTGTTGGTCCTCCGTTCTTACCTCCTGCTGCTGTGAACTGAACCTAGTGGGCCCTCGGTTTTTAATCAGTTAAATGGGAAGGACGAAGCAGTGACTGAAGAGGTCCTTTTGGGACCTTGAATCCTTTTAAATATTTTAATCGGTATTTTAAAAACTGCAATAGTACATGCTTAAGATAGCAACTCAAACAACATGCAGACATGAGAAGATATAGGAAACTGTCCTCTTTAATCCCATGATAAACTGGTCCCATATCCTGTATTCACTGTATATAGTTTTTTGTTTCCTTTTTTTTTTTTTTTGAGATAGGGTTTCTCTGTGTAGCCTTGGCTGTCCTGGAACTCTCTCTGTAGACCAGGCTGGCCTCGAACTCACAGAGGTCCATCTGCCTCTGCCTCCTGAGTGCTGGGATTACAGTGTGCGCCACCATGCCCGGCCTTTTGTTTCCTTTTTATTTTTTTTTATTTTTATTTTTTTTAATGAAGAAGCTGTCAGGCACATTACCCTGCAGGTCTCCCCTTTCACTGAACAGTCATTGGATCAAAGCTTGATCTTTGCCGATCAGTAGAAACAGATCAATGTTTTCTGTATGCTTCCCAGCATGGGTTTGCTTGGGAGAAGGCCGCACGTGTTTTCCTTCTGCACGCTAACTATGAATGGTCCCATACCACACAGTCTTACACGTACATCCTGAGATGCTCATTTCCGTGTGATAGGTTCCCGGTTCTGAGACTGCTGGGTCAGAAGGCTTGAGACCTTTTAATTTTAATAGGTATTCTGACATTACTTGGGCAGTCCACGGCCCTGGCAGCATTCAGGAGAATGCTCATTTTCTCACACATTCCCAGCAGTGCGAGGGTTTTGCAAAAGTAGGTCAAGCTGGCGGGGCAGCCCTGCTGCTGATCGTTTTTTTAATTGCGTGTGGGGACTGCGTGTGAGGTCTAAGCAGATCTTCATGTGATTTACTGGCCGTCTGTAGCTGTTCTTCTTCACTGTTTATAGGTTTTGCTAATTTTCTTAGATTTAAGTTACCTCTCTCTCTCAAGCATCTATCCATCTGTCTGTCTGTCTGTCTATCTATCTATCTATCTATCTATCTATTTATCTATGTACGCATGTGCATGTGCAAGCCTACACAGGCAAGAAGAGGACGTTAGGTGTCTTCCTCTATAGTTTTCTTCCTTCCTTATTTCCTTGCGACAGGGTCTCTCACTGAACCCGAGGCTAACCATTTGGATAGACTGCCTGGACAGTGAATTCTTGGGATCTGCCTGTCTCTCCCTCCTTCCCCAACGTCAGTGTTACAGAAACATGCGACCATGCCTGGCTTTCTTATGTGGATGCTAGGGACTCAAACTCAGGCCTTTATGCTTGCATGACATGAGCTCTCCCGCACTGTACTGGATGTTTGTAAGGGGCCATCATTGCTTGCTCTTGGGTTTCTTCTGACTTGGTGTCTATTTCAGAAATATGTCTTTTATTTCTAATTATTAGCTACTCACTTCAATTTTGAGTTCTTCTGATTCTTATTTTAAAAATGTCTCTCAGCTCATTTCATAAAACAGAAAGCTACAGCTTTTATGCTTGTAGGCACATTCTTTAGATCTGCTTTTAGAGATGTTCTCTGACTCTCTCAAATTTTTTTTTCAAGTGTAGGGCCACCCACACACTAGGCACACGCTCCACAACTGAGCTACACCCCCAGCCCTCCTGGCTCTTTCCAGTATGAGACTTGATTTTGATCTTACTCTCTGCTTATTTTATATGTAAGATCCATTAACCCTTTGAAGGATTCCTTCCTGTAACTTCTCAGAACACCATATTGAATGCTCTCAGTTAGTGGTAAAAAAAAAGTGATGACTTTCTTTCGTGGCTTCCTGGTTTTGTTTATCCTGACAACTTTTAGCTGCCTCTATTGTCTCTGTATCGCCCGGTTTTAAGCCACCAGCTCATGGTCCTAGCAGCTCTTGGTAGCTGAGAGGCCCAGGAGGCTGCAGCTCCTATCCCTGCACCTAGCCGGGTGTGGACATCCCAGTGAGCACCTGCTGGGGCCTTCTGTGATCAGAAGTGTCATCATCCTCTTCCTATGCCCTGCTGCCTTCCCTATGGCTACTGACTTCCCAAAATCTTGTGGCACAGGTGCTAACCCACTTGCACTGTGGCATTTGCAGGGATAGCTTATCACCTATGCTTTGGTATATAGCAGTTCTGTATTTTTACTTAATTTTTTTAAAAAGCTGTGGTAAAACACATGCAACACCAGTTTTGGCATCTTAACTCTTTTTTTTTTTTCACTGCCAAGGATGCACTAGGAAAGTGCTCTACAATTGAGCCACACACCCAATTCCATCTCAACTATTTAGGTGTATAGCTCAGTACAGTTGGTAATCACTTACGATGGCTCAGTCTGTGACCTTGAAAGGTTACCATGGTACCAAAGTGGCGGCATTCAGTGGAAGCTGTATGTGAGGTTTTGAGGGCTTATCTTTCCCAGGCTAGCACTATGAGGGTGTGGCATTCTCAAGATGTCGGCTGGCAGCCATGAGCCTCAGAGATTGGTCGGCCATTCAATCACAAGGGGAAACAGTGGCCAGTGCAAGTGCACTGAGCTCTCATGCTATGAGGTAGCAGGCTATGTGTATTCAATGCATTCTGAATGGATAGCTTCTGTTCATGATGGCTTTAGCACCATGCAGCTCTTTGTGAGCTGAGGGGCATCTATCCACTCACACTGTTGTACCAGCAATCTTCAGAATTCTTTTCATCTTGCAAAACTGGAACTCCGTATCCATTAAACAACGCATGAGTCCTCTCTTCTCCTGGTGGCTCCGCATAGTTCTGCCAAGGAAACTGAGTTCAAGGAGATGGAAAATCTCTTGCTGTTGCCATGGCCTCATTAATGCAGATTATCTGCAGATCCACTAGAGCCCTCAGTTATGGTATGGCATGGATTCCGGGAGCACTCTTCTTCTTAACTGGGGACTGAGGACTTCTTGGTTCCTATAGTATTTGGCAGGGTAACAGGATGCTCTCTTATACTCATTAAAATGATTGATGGATAACATAAGAGTTGCTATCCTTACACCTTTCCAGGTCAATATGCAACATAAACATACCCTAACCCTAACCCTTACCCTAACCCTAACCCTAACCCTTACCCTAACCCTAACCCTAACCCTAACCCTAACCCTAACCCTTACCCTAACCCTAACCCTTACCCTAACCCTAACCCTTACCCTAACCCTTACCCTAACCCTAACCCTTACCCTAACCCTTACCCTAACCCTAACCCTAACCCTTACCCTTACCCTAACCCTAACCCTAACCCTAACCCTTACCCTAACCCTAACCCTAACCCTTACCCTAACCCTAACCCTAACCCTTACCCTAACCCTTACCCTAACCCTAACCCTAACCCTAACCCTAACCCTTACCCTAACCCTAACCCTTACCCTAACCCTAACCCTTACCCTAACCGTAACCCTAACAGGTGGCTGCTGCTATGTCCTTATTACCTGGTTGATGACTGGCAGGAAGAGGGACCAGAAGTTCTTAAATGGGGGGTGGGGGGGGTGAGGGTGGGGGAGGGGGCACGTGTGAAGCCCTTTATATTTTACTTAGAGAAACTAGTAGCTGGTTTCATTACTAATTGGTTGGTCCAAGATTACTTGATATTTCCCTGGACTCTGCTTGTGAGTACTTGAAGAGAAAGGGGTGGCTCAGATGCACATGGGGTGACCTACTTAAAAGTAAACGTTTGACATGGGTGCACACAAGGTAGTCAGCTAAGCGGGAAGGCAATGGGAGCAGAGCTCTGGCTCCCATCACTGGCAGAACCAAAAGGAATAAAATCTTGTATTCACACACGGTTTAGAGCCTCAAGGTTTCAAATTCACCTGTTCACTCATTTCTATAACCCTGATTATGGCTGTCTGAGGCAGGAGTTCATGGTGTTCCTTTGTAATATTACTGATATAATCTGAGGAGAGAGGTTGGGAGAAGGCACATGTAAATTATGAATGTACAAAACCAGGCATAAAGTGGCAGTTAAAAAAAAAAAACCAAACCAAAACACCAGGACCACACAATGGTTTCAGAACATTGCAAGGCGTAGCTACAGTGCCTTGTTTACACAAGGACTCATCACTCTAAAACAAATGTCACATTTCTACAAGAAACTACCGTGTACCACTCGCTCTCTCTGCTGGTTCTCAAATTCAGCACGGCAGTCCTGAGAACAAAGGGATGTTTGCTTGATGGGCTCAGTGGATCACATCCTTATTCTGTGGGTTTGAAGTGCACGTGCACAATGCTGACATCTCCCCAGAGGACTCAATTTTATTCAAGCGGATTGAAAAGCAATTTGTTCACAGGCTTTTGCTCCTCAGTGGCGAGGTGTTATTTTTAGAAAACAGAGCGATTTATCTGATTACCTCTTCTAATTTGTTGTACTTTTTCTCACCCCCCCCCGCCCCTCCACTTAGGAAGTGAAATGACACATTGCTTGTTTCATTTCACAAAGCAAACAGATCTAGGCAGTCTGCACAGTCTGGGAGTTAGATCACCTGCAATTAGCCAGGTTGATCACAGGGCTTTGGGGACACTTTTTTATCACACTGTATCAGACAATGGCAGTGCCCAAAACCTGAATAATTTAAATTATTTTAATGTATCAAAGAACAGCTGAGAACGTCCCTGTAGGGGAATATGCATTATCACTCTTTTAATCCTGAGAAGACTGGCTGTGACAGGGAACCGTCTGTACATTATAGAGTAGGCTGGATATTTTTCTTGAAAAGCACACATGTGACCTCACAGGCTAAGCACAAACGTAAGGGCTTCCTTGTAGCCAGTTACCGGAGACCGTAGAGATGAACGAGAAGCTTAGCAAAGGACACACAAGGTAAAGGACACACACTGGAGCACACAGATTAAGAACTATAGACAAAGCCAAGAGTGGATCCCAGCATGCTGGAGGCTGAATGGGGAAGATGCTACAATCCCCCAGCCTGGGTATCTACCAAGACCCTGCCAGAAAGAAAGATGGCAGACAAGCAGGCAAGCTGGAAATGAATGAAGAAGCACTTAGCGTGTTCAGCAGGCTCTGACACTCAGGTTTGGCAGGCTTGGAATTGAGTGGCGTGTGTGTGTGTGTGTGTGTGTGTGTGTGTGTGTGTGTGTGTGTGTGTGTGTGTGTCTGTACTCACACCAGCTCATCTGAATTCTTGGTTTAGCTGCATCTGTTTCCTGGTAACAGGAGCCTGTAATCCAGATGCCCTGCATCATGGTGGCCTACTCTATAATGTGCAGTCGGTTCCCCATCACAGCCAGTCTTCTCGGGATTAAAAGAGTGATAACGCATATTCGCCTACAGGGACATTCTCATAAATCCCACTGCATTGCTATGTTATCTCTCAGTCAAAAATGTGAAAAATTCTGCTGGGAACCACAGGCAGCTTCCTCTGTGATGCACGTATCTTGTCAGCGGCGTTATTAACAGGGATACTGGTCTTACAGATGACTAAGGTTGCTGACTGTGCTGGGGACTGCAGTTCCAGAGGAAAAAAGAAACAAGACCCCGAAGCCTCTGCAAGGACTCAAGGACAGCTCCAAGGACATGGGCTGTCTTTGATTTTTGCCAATTCCTCAGATTTCTGTGCTGTTAGTTTGGGAGTGGGAGCATTGGTTGAGCCCTTTTGGTTGTTTTGTTTTTCAGATACAGCCTTCCTGTGTTGCCTCATAATCTTCCTGTCACAGATTTATGAGTGTTGGGGCAATGTTAACTTTTATTTTTAATAACAAAAAGATCTTTAGTAAAAATGAAATGAAATTTGCCTATATTCCCCAGGACATGCAGCAGCTGAAGTTAATTAACAAGTATCTATAAATGTAGACTCTAGATCCATCCCAATGTAACCACAGGGTAAGACAATTCACACAGTCTTTGTTGAAGACTGATAGGAAGGTAGCATCCTCATCGTCCCTGTGGGCCACTGCACCTATTTAGAACTCTCCTTCTATTCTTTTGACGAGGAAGTAGATAGAGTGATGTCAATTTACTGTATTTTTTTTATCATTTATCTTAGTGTTTAAATATGCTTTAAAAATAAAAAAATGATATTCCTATGTGTATGGGCGTTTTGGTTGCATTTGTCTGTGCACTACCTGCATGTCTGGTGCCCGAGAGGCCAGAAGAGGGCATTAGATCCCCTGAAAGTGGAGGTATAGACATTTGTGAACTGCCACATGGGTGCTGAGAATCAAACCTGGGTCCTCTGGAAGAGCAGCCAGTCCACTTCCGTGGTGAGCCGTCTCTCTAGTCCCTAAACACAATTTTGAAGATCCTTTTGCATAAACATTCTATTATCAGTTCAATTATAAACAAACAAGAATAAGATCCGCTCATCTCCATCCCTGTGTGCTACTTTGGGTGAAGGGATAATAAATTAATTTATATACCATGTGCCAAGGCAGTTATATTACTTATAAGCTCCTAGGATATGTAATCAAATTATAATACTTTTATTCGTTATATGTACAGGTTAAAAGTGTGACTGTAACTTTGTTCATTTCTCTACTCCTGGAGAATATGCTTTTTTTAAACTTTATTTTATTAATTTATTCATATTACATCTCAATTGTTAGCCCATCCCTTGTATCCTCCCATTCCTCCCTCCTTCCCACTTTCCCCCTACTCCCCTCCCCTATGACTGTTCCTGAGGGGGACTTCCTCCCTCTGTATATGCTCCTAGGGTATCAAGTCTCTTCTTGGTAGCCTGCTATCCTCCCTCTGAGTGCCACCAGGTCTCCCCCTCCAGGGGACGTGGTCAAATATGAGGCACCAGAGTATGTGTGAAAGTCAGTTCCCACTCTCCACTCAACTGTGGAGAATGTCCTGTCCATTGGCTAGACCTGGGTAGGGGTTTGAAGTTTCCGGCCTGTATTGTCTTTGGCTGGTGCGAATACGCTTCTTAACTAGAAGTAAAGTATACTGGGCTGAGTGCATGAGTGTGCATGCATGTGTGTACACTCTTCATGTCTGTGTATTTTTCTTGACTTGGCTCACACAGAGGCCAACCTTATTTTGAGTCTTACTGTGTATTCTACTTTTCTGCACTACCCAACCAATCAGGACAGACATCAGCCTTGCAGGGTCCTCACAGAGAGGTCAGTATCTTTTGCTGTGACATAAACTTCCTTGTGGCACACATCACAACACGTACAAAAAGCAAGCACTTGAGAATCAAAGGGCTAATTTTCTACTAGCTGGTAGAAAGGCAAGAAGAAGAAATGGGGGGAGGTGGTGTCCCATATCACCTTCCTGATGCCCTATGAAGAAAGAGTGGATGTCCTATTTGCAAGGAGTTAAAGGTCAGAAGGTCAAAGGGTCAGGACAAAATCCAGCTTGCTATGGAACAATAAAATCAGGGACAGAATGTGTTAGTTGAAGCCAGAGCCAACTCCCAAATGATTCCTTAAATGGCTGCTCCTGTCCACTATTATATTATGGTGGAACACAGAAAGGATGCCCAACTCACACACGTGTTCTGCCTTCAACGTCTTTGCAAGGTCCCTACTGTTTGTTGCTGAGATGGTTGTTTCCAAATATCGTCAGTCATCTCTCCCAGGCTTTGCGCTCACAAACACTTACTTGTTATTAGTCTATATCAAAGCCTTACAGTCACACAGCAGGCTTTAGTCAGAAACACAAAACAAGGTTCCCAGGGTCCATCTGTGTAACTGCAAGAGAAGCAGCTTGGTATTCATTAACTCTTTGCTTGAAACAACCCAACAGGACACGAGCACTATACGTAAGGACCACACACCACCGCTGTGCTCTCTGCTGCCGCCAGCTAACTGAAGGGGAAAGGAGATTAGATGGCCTTTTCAGGGGACTAAATACCATCCTAACACTGCTGAGCATCCAAAACACTTTAGCTCGGGCAATTCCCACCCCCACCTGGTGAGGGCGACAGGATCCTGGTGTTAAGGAACATCGCTGAGAACATGCCAATCAGAGGGGTCTCAGCTGGGTGACAAGAGGTTCCCTCTAGGCTGGGGGACCTATATGTTGAGCTACCTCATCCTATTAGAGATTCCAGAGAGGTGACAGTGTGAAGAGGGTTCCTCTTTCCAGCAGGGCGCCTGAGAAATCCAACCTCATCCTTCACAACTTTGCTCATTCAGTGTCTACCATCTCCAAGGCCATGTGATGCTGGGAATTCAACAGTGAGCAAAGCAGGTGAAAACACAAGGCTCAAGGAATGCATCCTTTTGAGAAACAACCAACAGGTTGGGTCATATGGGCTTAGGTAAAGTCTCAACAGAGGTAAACACATTTCTACTTTGTCCAAACTGGCGAGAGCACTGAACCAGCCAGGAGATAAGACGGAGGCAAGCCCCCAGCTGCCTGCAACATGAGAGGCCATCATGTGTTTCAAGAGCTTCCATTCGCCATGGTAGACATGGCATCCTGTGAAGTCCTTTGGCTGTAAAACATGGAATTCTGGGCAAAAAGAGCAAATACTGTCCCATCACTTTAGAATTCCCCTAAGAATGAGAGTCCCCTATAGGAAGTCATTTAAAAACAATAATAGTCCCAGGTCTGGGCATTAAGTCATCTGGGAAGCATTTATGAGTTCCTTGGCTCAGCTCATGTCCAGACCAATTAAATCAGAATCTTGGAGTGCAGCTTAGGCAGAGCATTCTGTGACTCGCCCTGGCCCCGCTGATGCACAGATCAGCTCCAGGACTGTTCCAGATGGTGAGCGGACTTTGTACCTGGAGAGTGGCAGGTCACAATGCTCCGCCAAGTTCAGCCAGCTTGTAGGTGCTGGGGCTGCAAAGCTAATTGTTTTCTTAGCCCTCCTATCTACACCTCCATTTCCTTTGCTCTCTATCCCACACTTGACAGTAAATGCTATCATCTCTCAGACACAGGCAGCCAAGCTAAGTGGGTACCTCCTGAGTCTAAATTGGCTCATTTACAGATGAATGTTTTGATTTTTCAAACATGTTCCTGCCAAGCTGAGGCTACATATGTGGGTCAAAGAACAGAAATACAGAGAAGGAACTACCACTACTGTTATTATTCTTTTAATTAACAGAATGCCCTCCGTGTATGCCTCCCTGGCACTAATTGTGCTCTTCATTTTCCAAACTGTAACTTTTTTTTTTTTACTTGCTAGCCTCTGTGAAGCTAATAGTTTAACTAAAACGAAATTTATTACAGAGCATTCCTATGTAAAAGATAAAGAGGGAGAGGCCAGACCCCAGAACCCAAGGCTGTGGACTAAAACTAGGAAACAGTATGTGTGACACCGAGCTGGAAGACGGACACTGTCTGTAAAGCACAGTATACATGCTAGTCATGGGGTCTAAGTACCTGTGCGAGCCAGCACCAGATCCTCTCAACAGTCTAAACACACGTGCTGGTCACTAGACCCTCTCATGGAGTCCGGGATCCCATGGGGACAGGTGAGATTCCTTGTCCTAGAACCCTTACAGAGCAAGGTGGATATTTCTAGAGGTGTGTTTCCAGTACTACTACCGGACATCGTGTAGCCGTAAACAAGGTTTTCAGATCTACCCTGGAGACGTATAAAGCAGCATTGTGCCTGCATTGGTGGGAGTAAGATCATCACACCGCAGAAATGGAGCTTAAAAAAAAAATCTTTGAGAGCAAGCCCCTCTAGATAGCCCAAGCCAGTTTGGACTGAGGCCATAGGTTTGAGTTGATGGAATGCATCAACTTCCGATGTCTTGGAAGGATCCCAGGACATCTGAACAACCTTCTCAGGATGGATTTAAAAAAAAGATGAAGGCCATCCCCACTTCTGGATGAACCTCTTGCTTCTCCAGTGTGGCATGTGGAGTGTGTGCTTACGGGTGCTCTGACAGGGGCGTGTCGGGCGTGGCTCTGGAATCTGGGGGATTTAAACAACTGTGCCGAGCAGGCTTACCACTTAAAACATGTAGCTGCAGCTCTGTCACTACCAGAGGACAGGGGGGCTGGGAAAGAAAAACCTATCTCTTTGAGCTCAGCTAGACAGGAAAAAGGGGCAGCCTGCAGTGATAGGCCAGGCAGAGTGGGGGAAAAGAAAAAGGTCTCAGATGAGAGAGCATTTGGGTGGTAGTGAGAGACTGGGAGGTTCCCTTTGCCTCATGGCGGCTGAGTCTAGAAAGACCTTTCTGCCCTGCCCTGCCCTGCCAGTTACCGTCTAGTGAACCAAAGGCTCCACGGTACACAAAGAGCCGAGTCAGACGGCTCTTCTCTACCACTCCGAGCCTCTGATCAGAGACACACCTGAACCCACAGGGGCCTCTGGCTCTGAAGCCCGGGCTTGTCAAACATCTGGCAGTATCTTTATCTCTGCTCTAGCCTATCCTCTCCAACCAGGCTTAATAAGGGGCCACACTGCAGGACCCCACTCTTTGATGTCTGTGCTCGGAGAGAAGCATGCGTTTCATTTTCCATCAAAAGCTGGTGGCTTCCTGATGGGGATCCTTTGGAAGCCAAGGTTGCCACGTAATTGCTGAAGCCACTATTGAAATCCCCCCTTTGGATGCCCGAGTTCTGAAAACTTCCATGAAGAATGAGCTTGGAGTCCTACCAGCCTGGGCTGCCCTCACACACACATGCCTGAAGCTTCATTTCTTCTGTGTGGTTCCCTTTCAACGCCTTCGGAAAGGGCCAGGAGATCCAGTTCTTCCTAAATGTTTTCATCTCGGCCTGGAGCCCAGCCAGGGGAGAGCAGAACAGATGGCAGATCCCAGGCTTTTGCAAATCCACCACTTGACCATTGGCTGCTAATTTGTGCTGATGCAAATGAAATGCCTGGGAATGCTTCTCATCTGAGGGAAGACCAGCTGTGTTGAAATTCATCAGTTACATGCTGACTTAAACACACACACACACACACACACACACACACACACACACACACACACACACACACACACAAGCCCTTGTAGCAGCCCCTTCTTCCAGAAAAACATCATGAGAAACAGGGCAATGACGGTCAGGGGCAGCAAAGCCTGGTAGAATACGAACACTAGTTTTTTTCTTTTTCCTCTTCCCAGAGTTAAAATGAAATATCCTTATTTGAGTTCTCAAATTCTTCCGTTATTTTTCCTTTTGCACCTTGTCAAGAAGTCTAACACCAGACAGGCGGTGGTGGTGCACGCCTTTAATCCCACCACTCGGCAAGCAGAGGCAGGCGGATCTCTGTGAGTTTGAGGCTAGCCTGGTCTACAGAGTGAGCTCCAGGACAGCCAGGGCTACACAGAGAAACCCTATCTCAGGGGGGAAAAAAAAAGGCTAACCCCACTATTCTAACAAGCAGACTTCAATACCTACAAATGCAAAACAATGCACGACAGTACCACCAAGCACCATCGTTAGGCACGGAGTAAATATTAAAGCTAAGGAAACAGAGAGCAGAGGCATGCTGGGATTACAGGTACGTACAGCCACGTCTAGCCTCATTCATGATTTGACCTTCACTTCATCCTGTGGAAGAGTAAGCGTAAATCGTACCATCACCCACTAGTATCCTGAAGTTGTGACAGTTGCCTTTTCACAGTAGCCAGCTCTGCGAACCTGTCAGTTTGGTGTGGCCTTGGCCTTGTCTACACTTAGTGTAGGTATCATGAAACCTCATGAACGGGCCTTTGTCAATGCTAGGGTTACCTGGCTTGAGCCATTCTTATTTTTCAGAGGCAAGACTTCGGTGCTACTCTGGCCTGCTTCTGGGAACAGCAGGATTTCCTCCCTGGATTTCCTGGACAGCTCTGCTCCCAGCACCACCCCTCCCATTAACATTAGCAATTAGGTTAGAGATGTTGAGGGTGTGTGTGTGTGTGGGGGGGGGCCTGCTGTTAGCCCCAGCTGTGGCTAGTTAACCTTGCCTTGCTGTCCTCTGTGAACCCAGAAACAATTCAGCACATTCGCTTTTTTTCCCAAGGGATAAAACGTGAGTCAACTTCTTAACACATGCATTCCAAGTGAAAAGTACACAGGCTCCCCCTTCCCCCTGCCCACCTACCCCCTACAATTCTGACTTACTCTGGATTTCTTCTCCTGCCACCTCATGTTCCACTAGAGTCTTGGTGCATGTGTGTAGAGGAGCTCTTCACTGACCTGGAAAACCCCTGTTAGCACAGGCTTTGGGGTGGGGGAATGTCTGTGGGCATTTTGAGTGCCTGTATTGTGACCCCACTCAGAAAGAGTCAAGGACATGCTGGAATGTCTTTATTATTACCTTAGTGAGCAGGCACACGGATTGCTGTGTATGCCTAAGTCTCTGTCACTTTCACAACGTACTGATCTCGAACACTCGCAAACTTCCTAAGGGAGCCACATTCACGGAGCCCCCACCTTCATTCTTTTTGCAGTAATTCAGTCTTCCTTTTCTGCTGGTTATTAAGACGATGTTTGTGCTACGGTTAAATGCATAAAGGAGGTCAGAGCCCATACGGGGGCAGCTGGAAGTGAAGGAAGCTCAGTCGAATCCACTGGGAGGCAGATTTTAGAACCAGGGAGGCCAGCCGCCCTTGGACTCTAGCCAGAACGAAGAGAGGCCAGCCGCCCTTGGCCTCTAGCCAGCCGAGTTATGTCACTGAGCTGTGCAAAAAGAAAACCGTATATGGCAGTTTCTTCTAGAAGGCAAGTCTGTAGTGGACCCTTCTAGGGACAGGAGAGAAATACTGAGGACGTCAGTAACTGCCTGCTCGGCCCACCATTCCGTCTAAGAGGTGAACAACAGAAAGAAAGGGAGAGTGGTACCGGCCGCCTCTGCTCTGCCTCTTGACTGAGGTAATTTCTCAGCTCTAATGAGGTTTCTCAACTCCCGCCCGGCCACATTACACTATTCATGTTACGGGTTTCCTCATGGTGTGTAATTTGAATGTGCCCGTGGCTATTTAATTCAGGCTTTTACATTCTAGTTCCTTGAGGAGTTGTGGCATAGGAACTTGCCATTTAATCGCCAGGTCCCAAACTACGTAGACCGTAATGCGTCCCTGGCAGGCTTGCCTCTGAAACAGCGGCTCTCAAGCTGTGGGTCACGACTCCTTTGCGGGGGTGGGGCCACATGTCAGATACCCTGTATCCCAGATACCTCCCTTACGATTCGCAACACCGGCAAAACTACAGTTATGAAGTAGTAAGGAAATAACTTTATGGTGGAGGGCCACACAGCCACTGCTCTAAAAGGACCCTGAGGAGGCCTGTACTCCTTCTTTGAGGTTGCTTGTTTCCTTTCTAAAGCCACTTCAGGAGCCCAGAGCTTTTCTACACGTGAGTGAGTGACACAGGATAGAGCGATAAGGGAGAATTATGAAAGAATTATGAGCTGCACACTATTCTAAAGGCCTCCGTGTTCAATAAGGGCAAGCAAGTCAGAGGACGTCATCATAAAGCTACAGAGGCATTATTATTGGGTTGGGGCAGATACTTTTTCTTTCAACATAGTATCTCTATTGATTATTTGGGAATTTCATATCAGGCACCCTGATCACACTCACTTTCTAGTCCTCTCAGGTTCCCCCCGCCAGCCCGTGACTCCCCCCCCCCAAAAAAAAAGGAAGAAGAGGAGCAGGAATAATAATAATAATAATAATAATAATAATAATAATAATAATAATAATTATTATTATTATTATTAATGTCCAATCTGTGTTGCATGCATGGTCAGACTCCCAGGGGCCAGCTCCTGCCCCACCCACACCCCGGCCAGAAGCCATCAATTGTGGAGAGCTACACTTCAGCAGCCTTATCACAATTTTAAAGTTTCCTCTTTGATGTCTTTGTCTAGGCTGTTACTTTTTGGGTGAGGTCGGGTAGGGCTGTCACCAAATCCTTCTATGTCCCACTTTCTTAACTGGGAGCCTGCAGTCACTGATACTGTTTTGGCAGCTTTCCCTCTTCTCTCTGTCGATCTAAGAGTGCACTTGGTAAGACAAAGTTCAGAAGCATAGGGAACACTTGGGCACTCACTCTCAGGGGAACACAGCCTGTCCTGGCAAGTTAGGGTCTCAGGACGGACAGTTCTTAGACTTTTTTTTTTCCCTAGTTGTCTTTTGTGTACTTTGACTAACCTCTTTTCTCCTTTGAGTTTGACATTTTAAGTTTCCCTGCAGAAGTGAGACTGTGCAGTACTTGTCTCTTTAAGCCTAGTTGATTTAACATAGTCTTCCAGGCTCACCCACGTTGTCACGTGACAAGATTTCCTCCTTTCCTAAGCGGAATAATATTCCACGTCCTTTTCCTTCTAACTCCATTCCCACCTCCACACGAGCTCTTAACTGTTTTGTTTGCTTGTTTCTGTTTTTATTTCAGCCAGGATATCAGTCCCCCCCCCCCTTTGGCTCTTTCCCCCCCTAAATCTGGACACTCTCTTCTGCATAAACCTGTTCTTTTTGCATGACAAAGTTATCTCAACAACACATTACATTGACACGTCCGGTCTCAAGATAAACCAGTCCACTGACAAGTTCATCGACTGTGGCAACTCCTCTGTTTCGGCTTCCAGAGGCGCTCACGGGTTCACTCAAGGACTGCAGTAGCACAGTCGCATTTAAACGACAGTTCACCAACCTTAAAGTAAGTTTAAAATGAATTCTTTAAAGAGAGGGCTTAAAGTTTGTCAAGTAGACGTCACCTCAGCTTGTTTTTATTTACAACACAGCTCCTGGACCTGATTCTAGCCACCGACAGAATGTGACAATGTGGGGACTTGGTGGAAAGTGACCGTGACATTAGAGCTGGGTACAGGAAGCTAAGTCAGGGTCTGACTGACAGACATATATACCAAGGGTCCACTGTTACCCAGGTGCTGTGTTGGAAAGGAATTAGAAGACAGAGGCTGCTCTTTAATCTGAGAAAAGACAGCCATTTAAGGGAGTTTCCCAAGATGGCGAGATGGTCTATACGGGCACAGCTTACTCTCCGCCATGCTCACTCAGATCTGTTCTCTTTTGCATCTTGGCCCTGCCCTACCTGCCTCGCTCGTCCCCAGCCTCCATCTGTATCCCTTCACAGTACACACAACTCTTTCTGTCTGAAGCTTACACTCAACTTTGAGAGTAAGAAATGTCTATTGTATTCAAAGTTGCTTGCCTGGGAAGGAGGAGACTGTTGGGAGGATCCATCCACTCATTAGTCCATTTAAAGTACTGATTTGGGCCCTTGGAGAGCTGGGCTCTTTGGGCGACCAGGCTCCCTTCCCACAGAGCTAACTTTCTGGTTGTACAATGACACCTGTCTTCGGCTCATGGTTTCTACAGTTAACTTTCATGGCATTTAATCACAACAAAGCCCTGTGAGACAGGAATAATTATAAGCCCATTCTCCAGGCCAGGAACCCCATGGGCAGAGAGCTCATGAGAGCACAAAGCTAGTGGTTCATGGTAGAGTCAACATCCATATCCAGGGAGTCAGGGTTTGCACTTGATTGTCAGTTATGACCCCTTTGTACCAATACAGACACAGCATGGATGTTTGAACAGTTCTAGGAGCATAACAACATGATGATGGCGTGGGGAGAGTCAGGCCTCACGGAGGAAGTGACAAGAATTCCAATGGGGGGTGTGGTGTGGTTGAGGGTGTGTGTGTGTGTGTGTGTGTGTGTGTGTGTGTGTGTGTGTGTATCTCTGTCTCTCTTTCTCTCTCTGGGTCCCTGTGTGTGTGTCTGTGTATCTGTGTGTAGAGTGTAGGCAGGAGGCATTCAAGGCAGAAGGCACAGCATTTCCAAAGGCATGCCGAACAGCAGCCATATGTTGTGGCAAGAATATAAGAAGATTGAAGGAAAGAGGCAAGATGGAATTACACTGTGAAGACCCTCCTACTGCCTGACTGGCCAAGGGAAAGACCCTGAGTGGTGGCATCCTGGGTCGACGAGTAAAAATTCCGAAGGGAGAGAAAATGGTACCTCAATATATCTGAGTAATTAAATGGCTGCCAAGGAACTCAGACTTAAAGGACCATAAACGAAAGGTCTGAGAACTGAGAGACAGGAGCAGCATCTTCTGTCCCCACATCACGACTTTATGACAAGCTTCATCATCTCTGTCTCAGTTCCTTTTATTATTGAGCCGAACTGTCAAGGTTCCCCTTTCCAGTTAGCCAGGGACCCTGGTGAGTTCTACTGGCACTCAGTTCATAGTGACAGCTCCAAGATTTGAGATTATTAGCTCATTATCCTTCTAACAGATTTTTCAGGCAGATGGGCTTTGCCTTCAACTGCACAAATACAGACTCAAGCAGGACAGGCTTTCTCTAGAAGGCATTAAATGGTAATTTCAGTGAAGAGCAATACCAGGAGGTGCTCCAGGGATGTAGGGAGAGTGCTCCGCAATTTTTAACGTGCACACACATTTCCTTTGTCGCCAGGACCTGATTTGCTCTGTGTGTTCCCAGCTACACGCAGCTGAAGCTGACTAGCTCCTCAATAAATATTACGTCCAATGACAACAAAGGAACAGAATGCAGATGGCCCGTTTCACCGGGGCTGAGTTCTGCAAAAGACACCTCTCCCTCAATGCAACCGCAATGCAACTTTCTTTGCAGGAAAGCAATGGCTAGAGGAAGTGAGGAAATACATGTTTATTCTCTTCAAAGACCCAGTCCTGAACGGTAAATAAATAAGCGGTACTCTGTTCATTTACCTTCTGTCATTGTCAAACTACACCCAGGGCCCAAAAACGAGTACAAAGGAGACCTGGTTTCCCCACTCTCTATTCTTCTCTGCTGTGGAAAGGTTTTCTGGCGCGTCTCCATCCTCTCTTGCTCTCTGACACTCTTCTACCATTGCCTTAGAAGCCAGTTCCCATGTTTGTCAGTGTGGGGCTGAGAGAAGAAAGTCTGATTTACTTCAAGGGTTCCAGTTGTAGGCGCTATTTCCCACCATCTTCCTGGAGCATAAAGATAAAGCCAGGCTGTAGCCTTAAAGGAGTCTGCAGCCTGGAGAGCTACTGAGGAGATGAGTACCACGGTCAGTGAGGCTGACTAGATCTGCCTAGACTAGACCATTCTTCACGTTTCCTTGTCGTACCGTGTGAGAGTTGAGAGGAAGAAGCAGCAAGAGAGTAAAGGATAAAAATCCACCCCCCCAAAAAAAAGACGGGAAAACAGAGGGGGACAATTTGGGAGGAGGAAGTAGAGTGTTGGAGAGGGTAATGATGGGACTAAACGCAATGAAAGCACATCTATAAGCTGTCATAACAAACCCATCATTTTGTATGATTAAAACACACTAATAAGAATAACAAAGTAAACTAGCCACAGATGAGGAAACACCACCACCAGGAAAGTCACCAGACTAATCTGCCCTGATAGGGCAAAGATGCCTGACTCTAAGACTATGAGAAAGAAATTTCCCTTTGGGATGTTTATTTGAAATTCCCAAGAATTGGAATTCTTTTTTTCTTTTCTTTCTTTTTTTTTTTTTAGGCAGGATTTCTCTGTGTGTAGCCCTGGGTGTCTTGGATTCACTTTGTAGACCAGGCCTTGAACTCACAGGGATCCACCTGCCTCTGCCTCCTGAGTGCTGGGATTAAAGGGGTGCGCCACCACACCCGGCAGTTGGAATTCTATTTTTTTAAAAAATTATTGTTATGTATACAGTGCTCTGCCTGCATGTATACCTGCAGTCCAGAAGAGGGCATCAGATCACAGTATATATGTTTGTGAGCCACCATGTGGTTGTTGGGAATTGAACTCAGGTCCTCTGGAAGAGCAGTCAGTGCTCCTAACCTCAGAACCATCTCTCCAGCCCTGGAATTAATTCTTAATGTGCATTTTCCTTCATGATGTGACTGTCATGCAAAAGCCAAAGGGGGAAACTTGGCTGTTTCTGTTGGAAACAGGGATATTTGGGCTGTGATTTTCTAAGTCTGAGGTGATAAATACTGTAAGTGGGTAACTGCGAGTTACACCATCTAAGGCTTTCAGTAGCGAGCTTTGAAGAGAATGGCACACAGCCTACTTTCATATGGATTTCTGGGAAAAGCGGTAAAGAAAGAACTGTTACTTGGAAAGTTTGGAGAAAGTCTGAACTGTGTTCAAGAAGCAACAGCTGACTTCGCTCACCTCCCCTGCAACCTCGGCTGGGGCCAGGACAGCCTCTGCCAGCCCTGGCCTTCAACTTTCCCTCAAAACGACTGCTCATGGAAAATGTTATTCAGGCACTAGAGTTAAAGTTTCTGATTTTTGCTTTTGTCCCAACCTCAGACTTCATTTTTTCCTATTTCATTTGTGCAAGTTTAGATTAGTGTAGAGTGTAATAGACAAACATCACGTCAAAGGCATTCCCACTGAACTTTGAATCCTGTGGGCAAATTATGAAAAAACATAACCTAGGCCCAAGAAGAAAGACATGGTCACAGAGTTCACAACATCAGAGTGCCTGTGTTTCTTTTTACCCCCAAGTACAATAGTTACTGTTCGATTATTAGAAACTCTGGTATATGAATATTAATATGAATTCCAACTTAAAAATTTTCATCATCTAGTTACTAAATCAACTTTCTAAAAGTCTTTACTTTGTATTTCTTGCTAACTCTGTCTACACACCTCTCTGTACACACCCAAGCAAGCAAACAAATAATGATGAGAAAAGGCTTTCAAGAGTGTAGCGGCTTTTGGGAATTGCCCGGCCAGCTATGAGTTGCGTGACTCGTGGGATGGAGGAGCCCGAGGAGTCGGAAAATCTTTTCTATATTTACACCGGTTACTGCAATTTCTCACTTTTCTTGGCGCACACAGTTAAACTCCAAATCAAACCATCCAAAGAGAGCCGGGAGGCGTTTCCCTGGGCATCCGCCAATTCCTCCCAGTCGCGGGTCTCTAGGGATGCCCTGCCCCGGGGGAGGGAGGGAGTGGGCTGGAAAGCGCTGGTGCCCACCTTGCTCGCAGGTGCCCTTGCTGACCTGGGTGATGGCCTTCTCCCCGCGGCTCTCGGCGCGCAGGCTGGCGGCGCGCAGCTGGCAGCCGCTGGAGTAGGTGTTGCCGTCGCTGCCGCACACCGGGTAGCGGCTCTTGCACACGCACACGGCGAGGGTCGCGGGGCCGCCGGCTGCTGCCCCAGCTTTACCCTTCCGCCTCTTGCGGCTCTTCACGCACTCCATGCCCGGCGCGCAGTGCCCCCTGCCGGCCGCGCCGCCCCCGCACGGCTCACCCTCGCCGCGAGCGCACACCGGGCAGCAGCCGCAGGCGTCGCGGGTCTCACCCAGCGGGCAGCCCAGCGGGGGCAGCGCGGGGCAGGAGGCCGGCACGCACGGGCCGCAGGCATCCGAAGAGGAGGAAGAGGAGAGGGGCAGGAGCAGGAGCAGCAGTCCGGCCGCGCCGAGCAGCAGGGCGCGCTGCGGTCGCTCCATGGTAGGGTGCCTGGACGCGAGCGCGCGAGTGAGCGGCGAGGGCCCCCGCGGCCGCCCCTTAAAGCGGCCGCCCCGCCCGGCGCTCCGCAGGGGCCCTCCCCGGGGCGGGGAGTCTGCCCGCTGCCCGCCCTGCTCCGCCCGCCGCCGGCTGGTCCGATCGCCCGCGCTCTTGCAACCCTCCTCCGTGAGCATCTTCGCTGCCCTAGCGGGCGGGTCCCACACACAGCATGCTCGCAGGGCACGCTGAAGCTCAAGCCCTTGCCCCATCCTTATTATCTATTCGTCTCCTGCATCTTCTCTTCCTCGCTTTCTCGATCCAGCTGGTCTTCTTACTTTTTAACAACTAAGCCTTTACGAGAACGCACTATTTAATCCATTAAATTATCGTGGGCCTGGGAAACCTTAGTGCTTTGTGGTTATTCTTTTTAAGGTCTTGGGTCCTATGTGGTTTTTGATGTCATGTTTTCCTTTTTTTGGATCCTCATAATCTTGCTTCTCTCTCGTACCACACAAGCTACTCAGAGCTGAGTCAAATTTAAAATTCTTTTGGAAAGTTTTGTTTTTAGAACTAGTAATTTGTTTTGTGTGTATGGATGTTTTGGCTGCATGTATGTGTACATCGTGTGTGTCTGGTGCCTCTGGGGGCCAGAAGACCTAATACCTTGTTACTGGAGTTACAGACAGCTGTGAGCCACCAGGTGGGTGCTGGGAATCGAACTCATGTGCTGGAAGTGAAGCCAGTGCTCTCTTAACTGCTGAACCATCTCTCCAGTCCCCTTATATTTTATTTTAAAAAGCGTTTTTATTTTGCGTTTGTGAGTGAGTGTGCATGCTTGGGGGCTCACATGCCAAATGTGTGGAGGTTAGAGGACACTTGGCGGCTGGTTGTCTCTGTCCCCTGCATGGACTTGGATCCCTGTTATCAGTCTGGCTCACAAAGCACTGGCCTGCGTTATTATTTAAAACACACAGAGAAGACCTTTTAGAGGAAAAGCCACTCTTCGGCCTGTGTAGACAATGGTCTTGTGACACAGAACTGTCCTTCTCTTTCTTTATAATATTCAACCGTTCAGGGCTCACACTGACCGCAGTTACCAGGGATCAGGGGCTCTGGTCCCAGAAGGCGGAGCTTGCAGCAGAGCCCTCTGAAGTCCGATGATGCATTTGTCTTAGGGACTGTATGAAAACAAACCAAACCAAAAACAAATTGCTCATCTTAAGAGGTTATTAATGAACACAACAGTAAAGGATTAAATTAGAAACACCTGGCACAGAAACACATCCTCCCAGTTCAAAAACTAAAGAGACTGTGTTCCTATGAGTAACTGTTACAAGAGCAGAGGTTGTCTAGCTGGGCCCACTTGTCTGTAAACAGCTGTAGAGGAGGGCTGGCCGAGTGCCAGGGGTGTGGCCGGCTGAGGAGGGTAGGGCCACTCCCTACTCTCTCCATGAGCACAGAAGGTATGAGTGGAATCTAGGTGACCAAAGCAAACGCACCCACTGACCTCCTATCAGGTGGCATTGTGAAGCGATGGGGGTGATCCCTGCCGAGGCCCATGCCACTTTTTTTTTTTTAAACATAAATCCCAGAATTTGGGGGTTGCTATTCGAAAACAAGAAGTGAAGTCCACAGCACTGTCAGCAAGGTGTGCGGTTGCTCTCACTAGTCTGTGCCGGACTACTGCACACTTTAAAAACACTAAATATTATTGAGAGCAGTTGGCGCACACCCGTAATCCCAGCACTTGGGAGGCAGAGGCAGGCAGATCTCTGTGAGTTCGAGGCCAGCCTGGTCTACAAAGTGAGTCCAGGACCAGAAGGAAGGATACACAGGGAAACTTTGTCTCAAAAAAAAAAGAAACAAAAAAACCCATTAAATACTTAAAAAACCAGAAAGATGAGAACTCTTTTCCACATAGAAAGGAGCTACCGATTTTGGCTTTTCTTTAGCATATTCTAGAAAAATGAGTTCAAATTCTGACACAACAGTTTCAAAACCAAAGGACATTTTCAAAGGAGTTTTCCTACATATGCTTGCTTTTGTCCCACAAGAGAAGTTTATTAGTAAAATGGTCTTAATCAAACCAAATGGAGAGTGCAGGCTGTTTCCTGTTCAGTTTCAATAGTGCTGACCTTTTGCCAAAGGTCTCGAGTTGATTCCACAATCCATTATAACTGTTGATCATAGCCGGAGGTTCCCCGGAAGTCTACCTTGACCCTGTGACAAGTGGGGGGAGGCAGGAGGCCGTGGTGGCAGCCACGGGCCTGCGAGGTTGTTGTCCTGTTAGCGACAGTCCTGTGTCAGAGCTGGCAGTGAGAACTCCAGCATGTGCGACAGTCACCTCCCCTCAGGGACTGTTACGGCTTAGCTGGCAAAAACAGCGATTGGAGTTCCCTTTGTGAAGGGGCGCCTAGTCCACGGCACTGCCAATCAAGCTGAAAGACATGAAAAAAGAAAATAAGAAAGATCCATGGTTATCTAAAGGAAGAGGGAGAGACCAGGAGCTTAAGGAGAAATTTAATACTTTTCTTCCAAGTGAGATGTTGTCATCTGCTCGGCTTTAGTTGTGAAATGAAGAGCCTTGGAGTGGACACCGGATGAAGTCACATGCAGCAGAAATGCAGTCGTTCCTTCCTGTTTAATCTGGTGCCTTTAATTTAATTTTTTTTTTTTTTTACCCTGGTCAGTGTCTGCTATCTGCCCTGAGTATCCACGGGCAGAGTAGACATCTTTACCTTAGAGGCAACGCTTTACTCTTTGTCCACCAAGAATGAAGTTAGCTGCAGGCTTTTCACGGATGGACTCGTGAGGCCAAGGAATTTCTAGTCATTTCCAGTTAGATGAACATTCTTATGAATTGGTGTTGGGTTTTGTCCAATGCCTTTTCCACGCCGATTGAGATAGTAACAAAATTGCCTCTTATTCTACCAACACAGTATGTTTCGTTGAGCTATCTTTTAATTTTGAATGTTGGAATCATACTCCTGGAATAAATCCCACTTCATCATAGTGTGAAACCCTTTTTTGTGTGTTTCTGACTCATTAGTACTCTTTTTAAGTAGAGATGCTGGTTTCATCTTATGACATTGATTTTGTTAGTATGGTAACAGTGGCACCACTCAGTGAATTAGAAGGTATTTACACATCTTCTGTTTGGCAGGGACTGATTTCTGAATAATTAACATTCCTTAGTGAAGCTTTTTTTCCTTGGGAAGGTTTTCAATTACTAATTCATTCTCATTCTCTCTCTCTCTCTCTCTCTCTCTCTCTCTCTCTCTCTCTCTCTCTCTCTCTCTCCTTGAGATAGGGTCTCTCTGTGTAGCCTTGGCTGTCTGGGAACTCAGTCTGTAGACCAGGCTGGCCTTAAACTCATAGAGATTCACCTGCCTGTGCCTCACAGAGTTGTGGGGGCAGTGTTGGGATTTAATCCAATGTTGGGATTAAAAGCATATGTCACCACCACCTGGCCTTTTTGTGTTTGTTTGTTTCTTAAACTTACAATAGGCCTGTATAATCTACTAGGGTTGTGCTAACAAAGTTCCACAAACTGGATAGCTTAAACAGTAGGAATTAATTTTCCCACAGTTCTGGGGTCTAGATGTCCAAGCCCCATATGAGAAGGCTCTGCTTTAGGCCTCTCTCTGGCTTTCAAATGTCTACTCTCTACCCACCTGTTACAGCCTTTTGTGCATGCACATCTTTGACACCAAGTCAAGAAGAAATAGAAAGTCTGAATCAACCTACCGAGGGTTGGCTTTGTGCCTCTCACTTCCTCAAACCCATCTGGGAGAAGTGTTAATCCTCAACTCCTTGAACATGACTGCATCTGGAGACCGAGACTTTAAAGATTCTGAGACCTTTAGAGTGGTGTCCTGGTCCAATATGCCCCCCTAGAAACCACTGAAGGAAAAAGGAGGAGGCCTTGGGGTGTCACTCACACAGAGAAAGGCTGGTGAGGGTGTGATGAGAAGATAACCATCTGAAGAACAAGGAGAAAGGCGCTGCAGAAGCACATCTGCTGCCCATGATCTTAGCCCAATACTTTGACGACTGCATCTCTGAGGTAAGCCATGCAGTCTGGTACCTAGTACTGTTATAACGGTTCTAGCCAGTCAACACACCTAGGCCATAGCCATCTGGTCTGGTGACTTTGGAGAGCTAGGGGTGAGAGTCTATTTCTTCTCTTCAGATGCCCCTTCTTTTTTTCTCTTATTTTGACCTGTGCTCTCAAGGCTGGGACTGAGAAGGACTGAGAAAGAGCAGGAAGTACCTGTCTCCTAATATGGCTACTTATAGTAGTCCTTTCCTTATCTCTGCTGATTTCACAGTCACGCTGGGTACTCATGGATAATTGGTATGAGGCAGGTCTCAAAAGACTAGCTCTCTTGTGTAGGGTCCAGATGTTGATTCCTTCAAGGGCCTTGTGGTGTCTGTTCACAGCCCCGTTCACTGACACATGAGAAAGGACAAAAGCAGCTGATGTCCAGGAGCTGATCTGATCTCACAGCTAGTCCACAGTGTTTTTACAAGTTGACCTGACATCAGCAGCCAGGCCTCGGTGTTATTAGAAGCCCAGCTGATGCTGGCAGCTGAGCCATACTGTTGTCCTGTGGGGCATAAACAATGGCACAGGGCATCCTCTTTAGACAAGGTCATCATGTCACCCAGAAATACTAAGCACTGCCTCCACTGCTAAGCAAGACCGCTTTGCAAAGTACAACTGTGCCTTGCTACCATCTGCCTTCCTTCCGGATAGGAAATATTTCCCTCCCTTCCTGAGGGAGACTTCCCAAGTGGATGCTTGGAAGCTTAGATGGTTCCAAACTATATGTGCTATGGTTTTTCCCCCTAAATATGTCAACTGATAAAATTTAATTTGTAAACCAGTCACAGTAAGAGATTAGAAACAGTGGTAATTAACATAGAACAATTATAGCAACATATTGCAATGAACTTACTTAAAACATATGAGATGTTTACTTCTGGAATTTTCTGATTAGCATTTTCAGGCCTGGTTGGTTGTGGGTCACCAAAATGGGGAAAGCAAAACTTTGGCTGAGGAGGGATGACTGTGCTCACAGAACTGTCCTGTTTCCTGATGGCGGCAACGCACAACCAGTTCCTGCCTCCTTCCGCTCAGCTAATAGGTTCTTCCAACACTCTTTCAGGAGAACCTCAGGGTCCAATGTGGTATCCACTCTCCTATGGTAAGCAATAGAATTGACGTAGTCAACTCCAAGTGTGTCCCTCTTGATCACTGACTGAAGGACAATGACACATAGATGATTTGCCTTCCAGCTTCATCTCTTTTACCCTGTTTTGAATCATTATTGCGCAACTCCCAGTGATGTTACACTCTAGAATTCTTTGCTGATGGATCTTTGACACCGCCTCTTCTACCTAGGTTGCTGCCTCCCCCTGCTCTCCTTCCTTCTTTCTTTTTCCCCTTCCTCAGGCTCTGTCTCTTCCTGTCTTTTTTATCCTCTTTTTTTTTTTTTTAGAGACAGTTGCCATGCAATCTAGCCTGGAACCCTGTAGCCCAGGATGCTCTTGAACCCATGATCTTTCTAGAAATAGCACAGGCAGGTGTCCCCGTGACTGGCTTATGAATTATTTTTCTTGTTGAGGCATCTCCAGCATTTTTTCAGCCTAGTAACCTTCATGGGGGTCTGTGAAAAATACACGACACTTTGCATCCTGTCTCTGCCACACCCTCTGTTCTGAGACTGCACACAAGTCTGTGCCCTGGAGAGTGTAACTTAAGAGTGGGATGCACGGCTCCTTTTCTTACAAGAATCATGAATCACACAGTTCCTCTCTTCTTGCTTGGCTTTTTGGGCTTTGCAAGAATGGGAAAAGCTGGCTGGGGGTCGCTCCCCCCCACCCCCCCGCATTTGCTACTGGAATCTCACTTCTCCCAACCTGCCCTACAGGGTCAGGGAGGACAGTGCCCAGGGCTGAGCTGATTGTGATTGTGAGATTTTGCAATGAAGTATCTGACTCTTTGGTAGTTTTTCTTTAGAATGCGGGGGTCCATTAGCACCTTTTGAATTGGGCTTTGTAGGGCTATTATGAGGTAGGGTAAATGTTCTAATCAACAGTCTGTTGTACTATTTTAGTGTTTTTCGTCTTTATCATCTCTTTATTTTTTTTTTCTCACAGCATCATCATTGTCATTGTCATCAGCAGCAGGAGGGATACTGTCAGTGGTGTGATGGTGGTATATATGGCCACTCTAGTCCAGATAAGCAGTGTGTGGGCAGAGCAAATCACTTTGGCACTCTCTAGCAAGCAGAAGAAGCCTAGTCTAGCTGAAGTGTGTAAACAGAAAAATGAGAAGCAATGCGTCTGGAAAAATGACAGATGCCAGTGGCCCAAAGTCCTTATGTCCAATGCGTAGGACTTTTGACTGGAGTCTATAGAATCTATGGTATAGATGATAGTGAGCTATAGAGAAATGTAGGGGAGAGGCAAGATCTGGTTTGTGGGTAGGGAGGTTGTTGCCTCTCCCTCCTCTTCTTCCTTTTCCTCTTCTTCCTCCTCTTCCATCTCTTCCTCTTCCTGTTTTTTTCCATCCTCTTCTTCTTTTTTGGAGACAGTTACCATGCAGTCTAGCCTGGAACCCTGTAGCCCAGGCTACCTGTAAAAGGAATGGCTTCCAAAAGAGATAAACTTCAACAGGGAGTAGGATTTCCATCCTGTCTACATGATAGCATTTTGGAGAATTAGAAAAAAGTAACCCAATTGGGAGGACGCAGTGCAGAGGATTAAAGATGTAGCAAGCAAGTGGTACCCTTGTGCAAACAAAAAGGTGCCCCTCCTCATGGGATGTAGATCCAGCGTGCACCAGGGTGAAGAGCTTAGCAAGTAGAGAGGAGGCCAAAGTACCATAGCACCTTCTGGGTTGGGCATTGAACCTGCAGGGAACACAGAGCCAACATTGTTTCTGGCATAGAATGGTACTCGGTTAAAACATTTAAATGCTTGTGGACAGACAACAAGGGTATTTGGGCGCCTACTGCTGCCAGCTGTCCTGTCAGGACTCCCTGAAAACTTGGAGTGAGTTGTGGTCACAGGGTAGGAGGTGGAGACAGGCCACCACATCTGTTTGTTCCTTCACACTTTGTGACAGAAAGGGTCCATTCTCCATAGTTATCCTGGGGACGATAGACACGGATGTGGATTGCACTGGACCATGAGACACAGTTTTCCCTCACACAGAGGGGCATGGTAGACGAGAGAGTTTAAAAGTAGGATATGCAGGCCTTACAAAGTGGCTGGCTGTGAGAGGAATCAAAAGGAGCCCTGACACTTCACTCATGGTGGACTGAGGTGAGGAGGAAGCTGGACTGTGTTGGGGGAAGAGGGCAAACAAAAGCTTCTGGGCTGTAGTTATATTTGAAGTGTGTCCTTGCGGAGTGGGAAGCTGGACCTGCCCCAGTGATCCTATCGCATTGTTTTAGAGGCATCGCAGGACATAGACTCAGCGAAAGTTCTTGCTGTTCCCTCGGTTCCCAGTGGGAAAGTCATATTGGCAAAGTCTTGTGTGGCAAAGGGCAGACGCTGATTTCTTATCAGCATCTGTCTTCTATCTTCAGCTGCGCAGGGAAATTGCTAATGACATAACTGAGAGGGTATTGATAGCTTATAGAATTCAATACCAGAGAACGGAGGACTCTGGAGGTCACTTAAAGCTCAGTGAGTCTGCAGCATTCCATGAGCCCTGATGCTCAGATACTAGGGGTCAAAGATATCGGGAGAACACCATCAGGAGGATGCTCTTGGTGGTCTTTTGTGCTCTGATCCACTCATGGCAAAAACACTTCAGAAGCTCACTATATAACAGCTAGCTTGAAAATATGCATAGGATATGCAAAGGAAATTTAGATTTTCAACTCTAGCCCTCACTTATGTCTATCACATGGGCCTGTTAAGTCTCCAAGAGTTTCATTTTCTGCCTCCGAATTCATTATTTTACACTTTAATTTTGAATTAGCATAGAGTTTTACATTTATGCCTTCCTACCAAACGAACAGGAGAGGATGTCTTTTTGCGACAAGTAGAAAAAAAATTGTCTTTGGGTTACTCCAAATCAAGGCTTCATTCTTATTTTTTAGCGGGGAAGGGATGTGGCTGTTTAGTGGGAAATAGGATAGTGTTCATCTCTCAACCGCCCTATTCTATAATTCACCTTGGCAACTGGACAGACCAACAAACATAAGCTACATCACCACAAGAAGCCCGAAGCACACTTCGGCGGGTTAGTCACAACCGTAACCGAGAGAGACGTGAGTCTAGGAAGGTGCTCCTGAGGTGCCTTGGGGGCGTGGTGATGATGTCTCTCTGAAAACACCCAGCAGGTCCCATCACAACAGGACACTCAGCTGGGAGATAATGAATAACTGTCCTCTCACTGATGCTGTTTGGGTTTAAGCTTGTCAACGTTTCAGAGCAACAATATTCCTTTCACCAAAGCAAAAGGTTCACTTTAGAAAAAAAAATGGCAGCTACACAAATGACACGGGTCTTGTTTGTTAAAGCTTCATAGCCACCTTGGCTGGCTCATCATCCTCTGAGGGGTATGAGAGAGGAGGAGGGAGGGAGGGGTGGACAGACAGATGGACACATGCACACACGCACACATAGAAATGGCAGAACACTGCAGTGGGAGCGCATGTAAGCTCTGAGCCAGTCATGGGGGCGGGGGTTGAGGCAACCGGAAGTTTCTACAGGCAAAGGGATGAGGATTGCATGAGAGATTTCAAAACAATAATCCTTGGCCACTGGGATTAATAAGAGGGCAGTGTCCATCCATGATCAAACAGTCGGCTGGGAGCAGATGTCTGTGCAGAGGTACTTCGTGTGTTGGCTGTGGTTGTGACTCCTGCAGAGCCTTCTGGGATGGGTCTGCGTATTAGTCATTTGTACAAGAGATTCTCCCCCTTTCACAACTTCCTGGCTTTCTCTTTCCTTACTCACTTTTGCAAGAGTTGGACACTGCTAAGCTTCAGATCAAAATTTCTTAATGCCAAGGCATTTGACTCAGTGGTCCGGGCTCACAGCACCGGCGTTTGCTCACCACACTGGTTTTGAAAGAGACGTGCTCATGCTGCAATTGTGGGAATATTGGGAACGTTTAAGCCCCTCTCATTTTTGGAACTTGGTTCACTGGCATTTTAGAAGACCATGTTAGTACTGCCTTACTAAGAGGTAAGCCGTTTTTAGGCTTTCTTCAAGTTTAAAGCTAACATTTTTGTCCTTACGTTACTTAGTACAGGTACCTGAAAGGCCACAGAAAGCATCAGCTAAGTTGATTAAGGGCTTGAATGTCAAAGTTTTCAGGGGCAGGCAGATTGCTCTACAGATTTCTGATTGTCGGCAACGTGATTTGGGATGCGACGTTCGAGTGAGGCAAGAGAAGACACAGCTTCCGTCGGAAGATGCAGGTGACTCCTTAGGCCTTAGTGAAATCTCCAATGCTCTTCTGGCCCCAGTTTCAGGAGTGCACATGGCAGGGGAGTGTGTTGCTGTTGAGATCAGTGGGTGCCTGACCAGCTCTAAGAGTGGGACGGAGACCCAACGCCTGCCTGGGAGAAAAGATCTTCCACCTCTCTAGTCACAGGAATGAGGTGACGGACAGGAAGACTTTCCAGATTTGAGTGTCTCTTAGAGACCATCTTACCAACCTTTCAAATCCTTCTGGTCACAGTTTTTGGGTAATTCTACAGGAATACTGTTAGCCAGAAGTGGCTCGTTGAGCACGGAGTATTTGCTAGTTTCAGTTGAGTGTAGTGGCTGACACTCGTGATATTAACACACGGGAAGCTGAGGCAGGAGGATTGCCACAAGTTTGAGGCTAGCACGAGCTGCGCAATGAGTTCTAGACTAGATTATGCTACAGAATGAGACCCTATTTCAAAACCAAATGAATGACAATCCAAACCAAACTAAACCATACCAAGCCATTTCCAGGTAGCGCTGCCTCAAACCAATTCTTATTCTTGCCTTGAGCATTCCTGAACAACTGTTAACTTTGTACTATAAAATGTCTCATGCAAAACGGAGTCTTTCCTGTCGCGGTCTATTAAAACATTCAAGGGGGCCAAAAGGTCCTAACACCTATGTCACAGCTGTCTGCTTCAGGCGACATCTTTCAGGGGAAGCCCATGAAACAGCTGGCCATAATTTTACATCGCAGCCGATGACGGCCATGACTTCAACTGCCCCTGGGCGGTCAGAGCTTGCTAGCTTTAACCACCCGCTATAGAAATTCTGTTCCAAGCAACACGTGGGCTTCTCCATCCTAATAAGACCTAAGACCTAAGCCTTCTTATGTTCTTCAATATTTCACCGTCCACTCTGGCCTATGCACACAGGCCCCAGCCTGCAAGTCTATTTTGTGTTCTTTACTTTGCCCAATTTTTTTAAAATTGGGCTTTTATTTTTTATTCTAGCAACATCCACCTAAGTCCTGTTATTTTCTAAGAAAGAGAGGCTAGGTATAGTCATTTCTGAGAGAAGCGTTGCAAACCTCTTTCCCGCCCCCCCCCCCCCGCAGCTGCACTGCTCCATGGTGCCCCCCTTCCAGGCCCTAGACCTGTCTCTTTCCAGAGTTCCCAGGAGCTCTTTCTAACTTCTGGAATTCCCCAGAGGCTGATTTCTTGTTTTCTTCGCTCTTGGAATCTGGCCTCTTTTGCTGGGTTCAATTCTGGGAATCCTCTTGCTTCTGAACCCCAGCCAGGCCTGGAATCCTGGCTGACTCCAGCCACTCCCACAGTCCAGGGCCCACTTAGGACGCCCAGCTCCTCTTGCCTAGTGCCTGGGCTTGGCTGACATTGGCATGGCCTGTATCTGTCTCCTGTCCTGCCCTTCAGATGCATGTGTACCTACCAGATTGTGTGCTTCTTCCTAAAGGGCTCGGACAGACCGCCTTCCTGTCTGCTTTTCTTCCTTCCCTCCAAATCCTATCTTACAGCCTTTCCCATCTATCCACCAGCCTGGCCTTCGTGAGAGGCTGTTGTGAGCCCCCCTCCCCTTCCTTTCCCTGGGGACCCTTAAGGTAGAAGTAAAAATAACCCTGACTGAGCTTGTTTGGAATCTGGCTGTGCTGTTTTCTCCTTTAGAGTTTATTTTAAGTGATTTTAAAGAGCTAATGTTTACTCAGGACCCATGGGAAGGAAAGGACCTTTGTCAAAGAGCGAAGGGATCGAGAGCCTCTTTGTTCATCCCCTGGTCTCAGTGCAGCAGCTTCTAGCTGATAGAGTCTTGTTTAACCCTCACCTTGTACCTCCTTGGTGCCTTCACTACCTTAGGCCGAAGTGCACTGAGTTTAACCTTCAAGCTATTGAGTATGGAAGACAGCATCTAGTCTCAGTTAAAGTGGTCAGTTAAAGAAAACAAGTAATGAAACCCAGAAACTGTGAGAGTGAAAGCCAGGAATTAGTATTTCTTTAAAAAAAGAAAGAACAAACAAACAAACAAAAAACCCAAAAAACAAAAACAACAATAAAAATCAAGAAATCTGACTCAGTCTTGTTATATCTGCAACAAATGAATGAATGAATAATTTCTTTACCCACCCAATATATACTGGTCACCCTTTTTTTTTTCCCCTTCCAAGATAAGGTTTCTCTGTGTAGCCTTGGCTATTCTGGAACTCACTCTGTAGATGAGGCTGGCCTTGAACTCACAGAAATCTGCCTGGTTTTGCCTCCTCCTCCCAAGTGCTGGGATTAAAAGCATGTGCCACCACTGCCTAGCCTTCCTGACCTTGGTCCCCAGTTGGTGTTATTTTTAGGAGACTTAGGAGGTGCAGCTTTGCTGGAGGAAGTCTGTCACTGGAGACATACTTGTGAGAACTTGTGAGGCTCATTTCCAGTTTACTCTCTCTCCTGTGCTTCTGATTCCAGATGTGAGCTCTGAGCTGCTGCTGTAGCCACCATGTCTGCCACCTGCTGACTCGGCTCTGCCCTCATGGACTTTAACCCTCGGGAACCGGAAGCCCGTATGAACTCTTTCTTCTGTAAGTTGGCTTGGCCATAGTGTCTTATCACAGCAATAGGAAAGAAACCAATATAGAGTCTTACTGTGTACCTCCGGCTGGCTTCGAACTCACAGAGACCTTCTGTCTCTGTTCCTGTTTAACTCTGGTGCTAGGATTAAAAGCAGGTACCACACCTGGCCGCTGGTCAGCTTTCTGATCATTTTCACGCCAAGGTGAAGTTTAGGTCAAGACTGTTCAAAATTCAAAATTTTCATCTTCTCGTGGACCACACTAGGAGATGTCAGAGAAGCAATAAAGCAGCCATAGACCCCAGCCGTCTGCTGAACCCCTGTGTGTTAGTGTCCCAAGTGCATAGGAACTGCTCGTGCGTTCACAGACCAACAATTATCCCATTAAATAACTCTTCAGAGCTTGATTTAACCATTAGGGAAGATGTTTTGATAGATAACATCTGTTGTTGTTTTCAATTAAATATTATATCACTAAACTTTGATTAAAAACGGATTTAAACATTTTAATAGCCCTTTCTCTAGAAGATGGCTAAATGTAAAAGAGAAAAATGTCACTTCTTCAAATTGTTTGTCCCCTTGCTTTGTTGCTCTATTTTAACCGAATTTCCATTAATGACTGTTTAAAACTCACATAGTTTTGAATGCAGTAAATCGAGATGCAGAAACAGGATCTCCATGCCAGAACTGCTGTTCTCACTCTTTTGCTATTGTTACCTCATTTCATTTTATGCTTTAATTAAACTGGGTATATTTTATGTTTTAGTTTGCTTTCAAACAACTGCAGTGCATGTAATTGACACTATTTCATCTCTGGTAGAAAGTGCTGAGTTGAATTAAATGCACCACTTCCATTTCCTTTTCAATTTAATCTGTAGGAAAACTAAGAGAGGCATAGCATGTATTGTATTTCTCTAATAAGTGAAGATAACTAACACCTAATAATCACTAATAAAGATAGGTGAAACCTTTATTTTTAGTGTAACTTACCTATATGCAAATTAGATATTTAGTAGCATGATGTACTTTTAGTAATTTTCCCCAAATGGTATATAACAAATGGCTGATGCATTATGGCTATTCTACTGCTCTGTATAAAACATAGATCTTCACACACACGTTTTTAAATCTTGTGCTTGGTTTTATTATTTTTGGTTTTGTTTATTTATTTTTGTTACTGTGTACATGTGTGTATAGACATGCTCATGCCACAGCACATGCGTGGAGGCTAAGGAACAAGGGATCAAGTTGAGAGCGTCAGCTCTGCACATGCCCCTCTACCCCAGAGCCGTGTCACCAGCCCTCCTGTCACACATTTTAAACATCCTCACTCAAGCTTTCGGGGTTAACTTTAGTATACATAGTGGGGAAATACCATGCTGTATTTCAATAGAGTGGGGCTTGGGGACATTTTGCAAAGGGCTAGATAGATAGTAAATATTTTCAGATTTGTGGACACTGCTGTCACTCAATGACACAGCACAGCTGGTGTCATATGAAAGCCATCGTAGATGATACACAAGCAAATAAATGTAGCTTCTTTCTGGTAAAAGTAATTTACAGAACAAGCAGGTGCCTGTGCCCACACACTGGCTTTGCTGACCCTTGTTATTATGTAAAAAAGAACAAGTCTTAGGCAATGTTCAGAACAGAGAGAAAGCGGCAGGGCAGTTGATGAGCCAGGAGCCTGAATATGCTTCTTTTGATGTATGTATTATATACATCTATGTCTTTGTCTTACAAATTAACTCAATCTCTTGGTTTCCAAGTTTGACTCTTCTGCTACATATTGTATTTTAGAGTAGAACCCTAAACTCATCAACTTTCTCCTAAGTGTTCATTAAGTTGTCAAATAATTATCCTAATTAAAATGTACTCTCTTCACTTCCATGGTGGCTCAGCCTGTAACGGCAACACATTTGTCTTATACCCAAACTTGGCTTAAATCAAGGCAGACTGTATACACCCTCCCCTCATACAACTGCATTTTCGGTTTAGCTCTGGATTAGGAGTAGGGTCAACAAGAAGCCAAGAAGCTTTGTTTAATGAGATTTGGAAACTGGATACTATGAATTTCTTAATTTAAAAAAGAAAATGATTTTTAAAGAATCTTTTGCTTATATTGATGGTCTTTTCCTAACAAATATTCCTGAAAAATGTGATCTCTGGATCATCCTTGTGACATTCTCACCGTGTGTTTGCCACCCTTGGCTTCCTGTAGACACGGAGGTCTTAAGAACAATTACTCATTTCTGTGCCTGTTACCTTGTGCCAGAATAGGTGCTTTCTGGTATATAGTTAATGACACAAATATTATGTATTAATAAGGTATTGCCCAGTGAAAGCCAGAGTCTGGGAATATTCCTTTTGAAAGGAGAGTAGCATGTGTGCCGAGCACTTTTCCTTTGTGTAAGATTGGGGTCTCCAACAGGAGACACACTAACATGTGTGTGCTAATATGCACTAATATGTTTTGTGTAGGTAGCATTGTCTTATGTATGTATGTATGTATGTATGTATGTATGTATGTATGTATGTATTTTTAAGACAAAGTGTTGATAAAGCTTCCAGGCTTGTTTACAGCTTGAGATTTTTGCCTTGGCCTCCTATGTGTCTGGGATCACAGGTCTGTGCAAGCTTGCCCTGTGGTACTTGTTTAAAACAATGTCAAACATTATCCTTGCAGAGGTTGCGGGAAGCTCTATTATGTAAAAGGCTTTTGAATGTGTCTGATCCTCTCAAATGTTATTGTAGGTAGGAATTATTAGCTTGTCACTTGCATGGAAAGGAAGGCTCAGGAATTTATATATGCATTTATTTCTTGAAGTGCTAGGGATTCTCTCTCTCTTATACACACACACACACACACACACACACACACGCTCGCACACACACTCACACACTTCCACGCACCCTCACACACACTTGCACACACTCGCACACACACTCGTGCGCACACACACACACACACACTCACTCACATACTTTCTTGAGCTGCCTTGAGTAGGTCTCGAGCTTTTCTTGCTGTCCTAGTTAAGTGTTGGCATTGCTATTATGGAACATCATGACCAAAAGCAACCTGGGGAGGAAAGGGTTTATTTGATTCACATATTCAGAATCTCAGTCTATTGCGGGAAGCCAAGGCAGGAACTCAAACTAGACAGGAACTTGGAGGCAGGAGATGATGCAGAGGCCATAGAGGGATGCTGCTTATGTGCCAACCTGCCATGGCTCACTCAGCCTGCTTTCTTATAGAACTCAGGACCACTGGACCAGGGGTGGCACCTCCCACAATGGGCGGGGCCATCTCCATCAATCAACTAATTAAGAAAATGCCCTACCAGTTTGCCTGTCTACAGCTGGATTTTAAGGAGGCATTTTCTCAACTGGGGTTCCCTGCCCTGAGATGACTCTAGCTTGTGTCAAGTAGACATAGAACTAGCCAGCACACATGGCAAAGGGTTTAGGAACAGGCATGACTTGAGGACGTTCCAGGTGGCAGTCTGAATTTCCAATGTCTCTGGAGAAAACCTTTATGCCCAGCTGTGGGGTCAAACACCTTCCTTTTCAGAGGATGGAAATCTACTGATTGCTCTGAGGCATGTGCTCCTTTGCCAACTGCTGGAATAAGAAAACCCACCACCGCCCTAATTGTCAGCACTCTGGCCAGCCACCAGCTGCTCTCAGTGCCCGTGTGGTGTGTTTACCTCAGTGAGGAGGCTCTATAGCGCCTGGGATGCAAAAGCAGCCAGATATTCCGTAACACCACAGGAAGACTGTTTAAACAGCATGGTGTTTGGGAAATACGCACTCCCTCCACACTTCCTGTATCCAGGGCTGGATGATTGGACAGGCTTCAGCAGGCAGCTCCAGGAAGTGCCAAGACCCACCAGCTTCATTTATGTGTGTGTTCAGTAAGCTCTCTGCACACCAAATGAACACACACATACACACACACATACAAGATGTACAAGCACACACACACACACGCACACACACACACACACACACAGACAGACACATGCATATATAATGCAGACTGGAGAGGAGGAGGCGGAGAGACTGCTCTGGGGCTTTGGGGGCATTTCCTAGGAGGAGCACTTTGGCCAGTGTCAAGAGAAACACAGCAAAGGTGAGCAGGTAGGTCTCCTCCGCTTTCACCCGCGCTGAAGAAAACAGAGGATGTACCGCCTGCATCAATTGGTGCCTTTCTGCCCTTCATTTCCTTTTTCCTTCCCCCAGTCTGACAACAACCAAAGCCAACCTTCAGCTGCCTGACGCTCATCAGTGAAAGAAGCTGGGCTCAATCAGTGCATAAGACTTTCAAGCCACGCCGTGTTCTACGGCTGCACATCGTAACCCTCTGGTGAGCTCCCGTGCACATGCCTATTCTCTGTGACCTTTAAACTTTACGTAGGGGTCAGTCCTCAGTTATGCGGACCTTGTAGACCTGACTAAGAGGCAGGCCGACTGAGCTCCTGTCTAAGGAGGCTGCCCTGAGAGAGGCTGGGATGAGCGCAGGCATGCTTCTCAGCCCAGGTTTCCATCCATCTGTCAGTATTTTCAAAAGCATTCCAGATGCTTGTTGTTCCTTGTCCTGGTGAAGTCAAGCCCCCCTCGTGTGGAAACAGAAACAAAATCAGAACGCACTCTGACAGTGGCAGCCAGTAGGGTCTGAATGTGTGATGACCCCAGCATGCACACAGTTCCACCAGCCACAGCCAACCCCACTGAGTCAGTGAGCGGCCATAAGTTGGCATTTGCAGTCAGCTGGAATTCTAAAAGCTAGAGACACAGCACTAAGTCTTGCACACTGAGGAAAGAAATGATTTGCCTCACCCTATAAATGTAAAAATCTTTTCATATCTCCTTAGACATATTTGGTTTGGGATGTCCCATATAAGAACTCACATTTTGGAAAAGAAAGGCTTTTGTTAGGAGAAAGAAAACAAAACACAATGAAATCGAGCTGAAAAGCCATGTAAACTGCTTTTATTGCATTGACTCAGGGTGAGGGATGGAGCTTTGCAGTCAGAAATAATGGAAAAGCCATTGAAACAAACCACAGTTACAGTAAGTTAAACTCGTGTGCAAATGATGCCTACATGTAATTGTCTCTTGCTCTGATTGTAAAGAGAAAGGTATATCACCATGGAGGTTTTCCCCAGCCATAAAGAATGAAATCATGCCATTTGTACAAACTGGAAACTGTCATATTAAGTGAACTAAGCCAGTCTTAGAAAGACAAGCTTTCTCTCAATTGTGATTCCTGGACTTATACTGACACACTGAAGTCATGTATGTATATGTGAAACTGCAGAGGGGAACAAAGAAAATAATGGGTCATGGGACAGGGAGGACACATTCAACCTATAGTATACACACAAACGAAAATATCTGCATGTGGCAGGCACATGGCCACATGGCGGGCACGGGGCCACAAGGCTGCAGGGTTCGAAAGATGAGGTCCTCAATGCATTCTGAGGAGGATGATTGTGTTCCAGAGCTACACAGAAATGTTCACCCCCAAGCACGGCCTGATTGGGAGGAAACACTTAGTGCAATGTATTAGAAATACCCAAGCCGAGATCATCCAAGATAGCATCAATTGCACATTGTATTTGATTCGCAGAGCAGCAGTGAACTGCACGGACACCAAAGGACCATACTGAGAGCTCCAAAATACAGTGCTGGTGTTTCCCAGAAAGAAGGAAATCCTATCATGTGGATCGTCCATGCCCTCCCACCACAGGACCATGGGACCACGCTCAGGTGAGCCCCCAGGGACCCCGAGACCGCCACAGATTGTGGCCCTGTGCGGTGCGGGCCAAGGAGAGGGTGTTGGAGGAGGGTGATGGCTCCTAAACTTGGCTTGTTTACAAAGGCAGTCCTCAGAGCCATGCTGGTCCTCAAGGATGCTCATGTTTTCCTATATGGTATGAAGTTAGAGAAAATAGTATTAATTTGGTGAGTTTTGTGAGCTAGGTTATTCTCCCTTGAACATTTCCTTTCATCATGAAATTATGGTTATATTTTTCAGTGTTGAGCTACATCCCAAGTGCTGCCTTTTATAATTGTTCAAATTTTCTTTTACAAAATAATGAGGATATAGGTTTTTTTTTAATTTTTATTTTAGCTTTTTGAGCTGGGCGTGGTGGCGCACACCTTTAATCCCAGCACTCGGGAGGCAGAGGCAGGGGAATCTCTGTGAGTTCAAGGCCAGCCTGGTCTATAAAGTGAGTCCAGGACAGCCAAGGCTACACAGAGAAACCCTGTCTCGAAAAATTAAAAACCAAAAAACCCAAACCAACCAATCAAACAAAAAATCTTTTTATTGATTCTTTGTGAATTTTACAATGTGCACCCAATCCTATGCATCTCCTGTTCCTCCCTATTTGAATTCTGCCTTTGCAACATCCCCCTCAAAAGAAAACAAGAAGGAGGAGGAGAAAGAGGAGGAAGAGGAGGAGGAGGAGGAGGAGGAGGAGGAGGAGGAGGAAGAAGAAGAAGAAGAAGAAGAAGAAGAAGAAGAAGAAGAAGAAGAAAGCCCAAAAAAGTCTCACTGTGAAAGCTATGGTGTGTCACACAGTATATCTTTTTGCCTAAACAGCTTTACTTACAAATGTTCATGCTGATGCAAGTGGCACGTGTAGCCACCTAAGGCCAGGATGAGGCCAGAGATGCGTGCGGCGGCTGAGGACCATGAGTAGGTCCATGGGCTCTGTTGAAACCTTCAGCCAGTGTTACCACTGAAGGCCGTTCCAATGCCCATTGTCCGGGCGCCATGTGAAGTCATGTGGATGCCCATGGGCTGTGCTGAGCTGGCCCTGGTTCTCACTGGCAGTGGAGGCCAGGTGGACATGGGGCTGAACAACTCAGCTACCATCTAGGCCGAGATCCAGGGCTTTGAGTTGGCCCACCCCAACATCTGCCCCCTCAGTGAACCGCTGGAACATATGAGGTCTAGTCCTGCAGAGCCAAAGCTGCAGGACCCTCATGACACCGGGCTACGGCAGGATAACTGAGAGGAACGCAGGCGAAGATTGAGTTATTGATGATGTAGAAGAAAGTACAGGACTTGAACCACACCGGTGACCCATTGCAATGAACATCTGCAAGCACAGCTGTTTGGTTAAAGGGTATCCTGTGTGACACACTGCCGCTTCCAGTGCCACTATGGCTAACGAACAAACATGTTAACGGAGAGGTGGCCAAGACAAAGGAGAGGAGGGGCACATGCACGGTGACCTAGAGACTCAGCGGTTGTGATGGTGTGAGAGGACACTGCGATTGAGGGAGGGCAGGTCGCTGTTCAGAGGTGAGAGATGTTTTTCTTCTTCCTTTTCTTTCTTTCTTTTTAGGATTTGAATTTCATTTTAACTTTTTCTTTTAATGGGGGAATTACAAGGTTGGGAGGGGGGGTCAGACGTCGAAGGACTGGGAAATGGGGTGCATGGTGTAAAATTACTAAAGAATCAATACAAAATATTATGTTAGAGGATAAGAAAAAAATTTTTTTTGCTTGTGTATAGACGGGATAGAATCAGTCCCCTCAGGAAGTGTTAGTGTGAATAACCACAGCTCCCCTACACTTGTCCTATGAGGACGGCAGGATTTAGGGTTCTGTTATGTTAGTCGAGAAAGTTTGAGGCTGCAGAGCGACACAGAAGAGAAGAGCTGGCCTGATTTTCAGTCCAAAGAGCCAGGAGCAACTGTCAAAACAGGACAAATCCCAAGGGAGGATGTTGGACTCAAAGGGAAAGGAAGAAAAGCAGAATTAAAAAAAAATGTTATTTAAAAACAGTTGAGCTCATGCCATCATGGAAGAAAGTGCTAAATCCTTTGAAGACCAATGGTAAGAGGATACAAAAGCTTGCTGTAGGCACAGTGGCTGTGGGTTGCTGGGATATTCAGTGCCTTGTCGGTTTGTGAAAGCTACTAGTCCACCCTGTGGGCAGCTTTCCATACCTGGAATGAAAGATTTACCTTGTCCCATGGTTTCACAGGCCTGCTTTGTTGTTTCTGGGCTCATTTGTGGGCCAGAATATCATGACACACATTGCCTGATGGAGCAAATTGGCCTACCTCATGGTAGCCAGGAAGAGGAGGGGGGCGGGGGACAGAAGGGAGAGAGAGGGAGAGGAGAGGGAGAGAGATCATTTTTATAAGTAAACCTCTGTTCTCCCAAAATCTTTCCAGTGTTAACCTATGAGGTGATTAATGAGGTCAGAAGCAATACACACACACACACACACACACACACACACCCTTATTTCAGAAAATTAATCCATTTTCTTATTTTGTCCTGAACCAACCAAGATAAGTTTAAACTTGTTTTCTTTTCCACTTAAAGTGTTATTTATTTTGGGGTCATATGCCCTGGTACATGTGCAGAGGTCAGAGGAGACTTGTGGGTCCTAAGGAGTGAACTTAGGTCATCAGGCTTGTTGGCAAGCACCCTTAGCCACTGAGCCACCTTGTAGGTCCTAAAATTCTTATAAAAAGAAAAGTTGACAGGAAAAATTAAATTTTTTTTATGACTAGAAATGCAATTGAAATACTATGGAACACATTCCCTCTCTCTCTCTCTCTCTCTCTCTCTCTCTCTCTCTCTCTCTCTCTCTCTCTTTCTTTCCTTCTTTCTTTGGCATAGGGTCTCATGTAGCCCAGGCTAGACTCAAGCTATGTTGCCAAGGTTGACCTTGAACTCCTGATCTTTCTGTCTCTATATCTCAAGTGCTGGAACTGCAAATGTGTGCCACTATCCCTTGTCTAAAATCACTATTTTTTTCTTTACAAATTTTTTAATTTTATTAATTTATTCAGATTACAACTAAATTGTTATTCTATCACTTGTATCCTCCCATTCCTCCCTCCCTCCCACTTTCACCCTGTTCCCCTCCCCTAGGTCTAAGACCAAGGGGGACCTCCTCCACCACTATATGGTCATAGGCTATCAAGTCTCATCTTGGTAGCCTGATTATTCTTTGAGTGCCACCAGGCCTCCCCACCAAGGGGTGGTGGTCAAATATGGGGCACCAGAGTTCATGTCAGAGTCAGTCCATGCTCTCCACATATTTTTTAAAAATTAAAATGGTCCTCTGTAAAGAGAACTGGAGAACCACATGGCAATGTCCCTGTTCTAGCAATCCTTAGTGTTCTATTAATACCTCCAGCTCCTGGAGCGGGGGGAACCACTGTGCCTTTTTCCTTATCCTTCCCATCTTGTCCATTTTTGGACAGGGGATTTTGACTTACATGGATTCCTTGGCAGTTCTAGAAGTGTTCTGAGGCCTTCCCAGTCTCCATGGTATCTGACAGAATTATCTTTAGTTGTTTCTGCTGCCTGTTAGTTCCACAAACATGACTCCTGTGTGCAAGCCATGCCCCCTGGGGCTGGAGATTGATTCAAAGATAATTTCCATCATGGGAGAGAGAGAAACTCTATGCTCTCTCTATGCACGTCCTCCTGAGTTGCTGGCCGTCTACACTCTTACCTGATGGGAGGCTGGTAAACTACATTGCTGTAGTTTAATTTGGGAAACGTCTTCAAAAGTCTATGTATTAAAGGCTTGGTGCCAGAACAGAGAATTGGTGGGGGGTGTTGCTGGGTTCTATGGACCTTTAAGAGGTAGGGATGAATGGGAGGACCTTAGGTCACTGGGTACATGCACTCTAAAAGGATTATGGGACCCACTCATCCTTGCTCTGTTTCCTGGCTAGTGAGTGCTTGCTCTGAAATGCTCTGTGTTGTCCTGAATTTATCAGTAGCTCAGACCAATGATGCTGGTAGAGCTGAGACTGTGTTCTGGCTAATTTTATGTTAACTTGACACAGATGAAGTCATCAGAGAGGAGGGTGCCTCAACTGAGAAAATGCTTCTATAAGGGCAGGCTGCAGGCAAGCCTGGAGGGCATTCTATGAACTAGTGACTGATGGGAGAGGGCCAAGCCCATTGTGAATGGTACCATTCCTGGGCTTCTGGTCCTAGGTTCTATAAGAAAGCAGATTGAACAAGCGATGAGGAGCAAGCCAGGAAGCAGCACCCCTCTGTAGCCTCTGCATCAGCTCCTGCCTCCAGGTTCCTGTCCTGGCTTCCTTCAGTGATGGATTACAATGTGGAAATGTAAGCCAAGTAAACCTCTTCCTTCCCATGGTATTTCATTTTATCAATAGAAACCCTAAGTCAAACTAGAACCTCTAAAATCATGGCCCGGAGTAAATCTCTTTTTACTTTCTAAGTAGCCAGTATCAGGTATTTTGTGATAGCCATGTGAAGCTGACTAACAAACTAGACATGCTCAACTCTACCAAGTGAGTTCCAGGACAGCCACACAGAGGAAACCCTGCTTTAAAAAACAAAAACAAAAACAAAACAAAAACCAAACCAAACCAAACCAAACCAAAACACCACCACCACCACCACCACCACCACCACCACCACCACCACCACCACCAGACTTGTCTGTGCTGTCCTGCCTTGGGGGTACTTGGATGGCTGAGAACATAACAATGGGTGGGGCGACATTGACAGCGTTCTGAGCTTCCATTATGTGCTTGTCACTTTGGAGATAAATGAAAAAATTAGCTTTTTCTGTATGGGGTGTGGATTTGGATGTTCTCTTCAGTGGGAAGTCAGAAGCTGAGAGTAGGAAGGTAGAAGGAAGGAAGCGCTACGGTGGATCGACAGTGGCCAGACAGCTGGAGACAGCTGGTATTTCAAGATGTGGCAGCAAACAAAATAGATGAGGTGAAGAGGAAGATGGCATGTTTTCTTAGAAAGGAAAGGCATAGTATTTACCATCAGAGGAAGAAGGGACAGTGGTTAATGTGATGTGTACTTTCAGAGATGGAGAGGGCTAGCTCCCAGTGACCTTAAACATCTCTTGAGGCTCCATCTCCTTTTAAAAAAGGATTTATTTATTTATTTATTTATTTATTTATTTATTTATTTATTTATTGTATATGAATGCTTTATACCTGGAGGCCAGAAGAGGGCACCAGATCTCATTATTGATGGCTGATGGTTGTGAGCCACCATGTCATTGCTGGGAATTGAACTCAGGACCTCTGGAAGAGCAGGCGGTGCTCTTGACCTCTGAGCCATCTCTCCAGCCCAAGGTTCCACCTCTTAAAGGTTCACAGTATGTGCCAATTGCATTGTCCTGGGTGCATTGCAAAGACCTCCCTCCTTAGGCAGGGTTTTGTGGAAGCCGGTGAGTCCTATGAAGAAGGAAACTACATAAAATTTCTGCAAGGCCCACCCTTCCTGAAATAGTAGGCCAACTGTTTCTATTAGAGGCAGAACTTGGAGAGAGCGAAGTGGATACACACACAGAATAGGTGGGAGGTAAGAATGCCCTTTATTTTGGTGGCATACAACAATCCAGGGACAAGGCTAGTACAGGAGAGAGCTCTGAGCAGTGACAAGGCTTGTTAGGAGTGGGCTCATTGACAGAGTCCCTCTTGAGAGGAGGTGACTAGGAGGCCAGGGTCACCATCAGGGTGTAAATACCATCTGACTACAGGGAAACAGATCGCTCTCATTCAGCGGGGAGAAGAAGCCGAGTGAGGCGAAGGCTACATCTCTGTTTTCCAAGTCTTCCTTGTTTCATGTGTCTGCAGGCTGGCCCTGTTTTCCCAGTCAAGCTCCTAACGGCCAATAGAGATTTAAGGTGGAGGACGACTGAAAAGCTGTGAAACTCTGCTCCCACAGGACTGTCCCATGGGGTGTTTCTGAATGCCTTCTTTTTTATTCTGGAGCCCATACGTGCTCATTCGGAAGGTGGAAACCATGGGGACTTTCTCTCCCCCCACCACCACCTCTCCATCATCTTGTTCCTATGCCCTGTTTCTGCTATAGTCTGAACATTTCACAGCCCTATTAAAGCCCGTGTTTAGTGCCCAACTTGAGGGCAGCTCTAGTCAAGTGGGATAAGGTCTCGCCTTCTCAGGGGTCCTATATTTTCTTCTTCTTCTTCTTCTTCTTCTTCTTCTTCTTCTTCTTCTTCTTCTTCTTCTTCTTCTTCTTCTTCTTCTTCTTCTTCTTCTTCTTCTTCTTCTTCTTCTTCTCCTTCTCTTCCTCCTCCTCCTCCTTCCTCTTCTTTAAAATATTATTTATTATGTATACAGTGGTCTGCCTGCATGTACACCTGCTCACCAGAAGAGGGCACCAGACCACATTATAGACGGTTGTGAGCCACAATGTAGTAGCTGGGAATTGAACTCAGGACCACTGGAAAAGCAGACAGAGAGTGTTCTTAACTGCTGAGCCATCTCTCCAGCCCCCAAGAATCACATTGTAAATTTAGGGCCTTTTAGTTATAATAGGCTGCTGGGAAGCACTTTGAACAGGGGGAAACTTTGAATTCTACCCATGTGAATAGCTTTGTCTTAAGCATATTGGAGCCTGGCCCAACTGTGTCCTAGTTACTAGAGGGCTTAAAACAGCAACGAGCTGATGCTTAACCCCCAAAGTCTTGTTGTATTTTCTGTTACTCCCCCCACCCAGGTCAGCTAGTGATGCTTATTGCTTTTTTTTTTCCCAGAAAAGGGGGGGGGGGGGAAAAAGACAAACATTGCTGTATTTGAGGAGGTAGGATGAAGTTTGGTCTGGCTTGTGCAGAGGCAGATGGACACACCTTGTGCATAGCTGGTTTCCATGTGGCAGCATTCCCAGTAAGCAGGGTCTATTCACAGCCTTGGGGAGGTCAGGTCATCAAAGTTTCAAGTTGCTAAATGGTGGCTGGGCCTCAGAATATGCGACTTTTTTTTTTTTTTTAAAAGAATTCAGTTCTGCAAAAGATTAAAGAATATGGAGTGCCTTCATCTTAGTCAAATGCAGGTAATCAATCTGTCCTTTGTGTACCATAAACTGGGGCCCCAGACATGAAGATCAAATAATCCGGGATGGGAAATCGGCTGGAGCACATCCAGCCTGACCTGGATGTAGACATTTCTCCTGCCTTGTCTTGTCTCTCGCCACAAATCATCCCGCAAGGATTAGGCTACAGCGACTTGAGTTCCCACAGGCTTGAAGGATGGTGACTCCAGCATTATCCATGGTGAAATCAGAGCCAACAATCAATATGTATTTTCAGGCAAAGAACCATTATTCATTTCCGTTATCGGACGATCTTAGGCAGAAATCATATCTTTTGTGACTTGAATGCACGGCATTTTCGGCTGCTTTATGGCTGCAGCTGAGGCTAGGAATTTGATTTGACTGGTGTTGAGCAGCAGAAGGTATCTAAACTGCATTTTGCATGGGGGTACCTAAAGCAAGTGTGAGTTTTTTTTGGGGGGGGGGCGGGGAGAGAAGGTGAGGTGAAAGGAAGCAAAAGCTGTCTGCAGGGAAAAGCTATTTCTGTTAACTCGAAGCAGCTTAATTTGTTGTTAATGACACCGAGTGCGGTGTTAATTTAACTTTTGCATTAGGAGTATTGACTTTCGCATGAAAAAACCAGATGCCAGCCATTGTCTGATAATGACCAGCGCTGTCAGAATTCAGTCCCGGCGTGATGTAAGAGAAGAAACTCTCTCAGAAAACAAAGGATCTTATCCCTGCTCTCTGAAGAATTAGCTGTGCTACACTAGCCTCTTTTGACTGTAGGTAATGCATCTGTAGAGAGAGAGAGAGACATAGAATATTGACCCGAGTTCCTTGCTAGGTCCAAAGTCTTTGTTTTATGTTTCATTAACATTATAAATTCCCTAAGCGAGGCAGCTTTTAAAAAGAAACAGACACAAATCGACTTAATCCATTTGTTGAAGTGCTGCCCGTAGGTCAGTTCTTATTTTCAAAATCACCTACAAAGATGGAACATGGTGGGGGCGGAAATTAACTGGTGCCTGAGCTTGTGCAACTAGCCGCAGTGACAGCCGCCAACACTCACCCGTACAGCCCCGTACGCGTGCAGAGGTGTCTCGAACCCTTCTCATTTGCTTCTCCCTTAATCTGTACCTACTGTCTAGCAATGCAGCTGAGGATGAGGGGAATGAGAGTACCGACCTCACATTAACCCCTAGAGATAATCTGTTCTATCTATGTCTACTTGTGCTTTTTTTTCCCCCCCGTCTTGACACAAGCCTGGTACACCTGAGGAGAGGAAACTTAATTGGGAGAATGCCTGTAGAGATGTCTGAAGGGGCATTTTCTTCATTAGCCATTGATGTAGAAAACCCCAAGCCATTGTGGCTGCTGCTGTCCCAGGCGGGGGAAGCGGGGTCGGTCGCATAAGAAAGCAGGCTGAACAAATTATAAGGAGCAGCAAGCCGGTAAGCTGCCTTCCTTCATGGCCTCTGGTTCAGTTCCTGCTTCCTGCCTGAGTTCCCGCCCTGACTTCTGTCAAGATGGGTGGCAATATAGACATGTGAGCTAAAATAAGCTCTTTTCTTTCCAAGCTGTGTTTTGCTCGTGGTGTTCACTAGGAAAGCAAACTAATGCATAGAGAGAATAAGGTTATCACCCCAATGGTATCTACTGAGCTCCCTCAGTGCAGCAGGCTGTGCTGGAGACAGCCCTGTGCTTGCAGTTACAGCGGGAAGAACTCAACCGTAGAGGGCCTGGGGAAGTACCCAACAGTGCGGGTGCCATGTGACTTTGTACAAAGTGGGCTGCCCGGGGGTGGGGCTAGAGCGGGGTACTGCAAGCTCTCCATCTGAGGAATGGCTACAAGACCACGGTACAGTCTCCACCCAGAAACAGTGTTTGATGGTATCGAGGGGCGTGAGTTGGAGGTCTCAGGTTTATTTCCGAAGAGCCCCAGGCTAGCACAGGAGGGTTTGAAATATTTCTCTAAGCAAGAGCCCCTTTATTCATTTCCTAGAGTGAAGGCAGACGTCATCTATGGCACTGTTGGGAATCATGGCTGTGCCAGCAGTCAGCTTTGCCAGCGGTCCCCAAGCTGTGCAGTTCTGGCTTCTGGGAACGCGGTGTGTGATAATAAGCTGTATAAAACGCAGCCAAGCACTCTCCAGACAGCACTGGTTTCTATCATGGTAGTTGTGTTAGACTTCCCTCAGGGTAACGCGCCTGAGGAAACACCTTAAAGGATGGAGCTGTTTGTTTTAGCTCCTGGTTTTGGAGGGTTCTCTCCAGGGTTGCTTGACCCCAGGCATTTGTTCAGAAAACCCTGGAGGCCTTTAGCACGCGCAGGGGAGAGTCAGAGTTAGGAAGGGACTGCAGACCAGGTATAATTTTCAAAGGTACACCCCCCCCCCCCAGCAACCTACATCCTCCAATTATGTCTATCTCCTAAAGTTTCTAGACACCCCTCCTCGCGTCCTCAAAAAAAAAAAAAAAAAAAAAGAAAAGAAAAGAAACTGCCCCACCAGCTGGGGAGCAGATTCTCCAAGGCAGGAGCTTGGGGGTTGGGGTTGGGAGGTGGGTAGGGGTGGGGTGGCAGTTGGTAGGATGGGGTGGGAAGGTGGGAGGGTTGGTGGGGGTGAGGGTGGGGTGGGGGATGGAGGTGGGGGTGGGGGGCACAGCATCCACTTTCAAACTGTAACAGTGTAACTAACTTTACCCATACTATGCTGAAATCTGTGACTTCAATTTTAAGAGACAAAGTTACTTTGTGACTCATTAGGGCCAAGTCATCAAATACATGATATGGTGGAGTACAGCTACCCCATGGTGTAGACAGACTTTGCGGAGTTGCCTTTGCCTCAGGACCCATCTTTGCACATTCCCAGCACTGGCATGCAGCCGTGCACACAGCAGGCACCAGTCACTCGTGTGGTTGCTGATTCAGGGTCAAATACAGTGCTTTCCAGTCTTTCGTCCCTTCTGTGGTTTGCTTTGTTAATTACCAAAGGCATTTGTGTTTGAGATAAAAATTTTATGGTATAAAAATGATTTTAAAGTAAGTGCCCTATCAGCCCATTCTACAGAAAAAGCTGCCTGTAGACATTTGAGATGTCTAGACTTTCAAAATGCATGCATCCGTCCCTTCTACTGGAAATGTTGTATTAAACATATAGTGCAAAGCTGGTTATTTTTATTCTTCAATAGAAACCACTCTTTTTTTCATGCTAGAGCATTGATCTACCACATGCTTTTTACAATATCCCATGGTATACACATAACGTGATTTATCAGCGCATGTCTCTCTTCAGTGATGCTAGGCAATTTTTACCCCTCTGTTGTGACAGTTTAAAAAAATTAATATTTAAAATTTATTCTTTGAGGGCTGGAGAGATGGCTCAGTGGTTAAGAGCACTGGTTGCTCTTCCAGAGGTCCGGAGTTCAGTTCCCAGCACCCACACGGGCGCTCACAACTGTCTTGAGTCCAGTTCCAGGGGACCTGACACCCTCTCACAGACATACACGTAGGCACAACACAAGTGCAAAGAAAATAAATAAAGCATTAAAGATTTATTCTTTGAAAGCTGCATACATGTATACATATATTGATCATATCCACTGATATTCTCCACCTTTGATCCTCCTCCTCAAGCATCCTCCCTCTCCATATCATGTTTTGTTTATGTTTTGTCTTTAGGCTCACTGAGTCCAGTCACTGCTGTCTATATGCACATGTGTGTAGGGCCATCCGCTGAGCATGGCCAATGAACCACAGGGAAAATGACTGTCCTTTCTCTAGCAGACAATAGTGTGGGCAGACAATAGTGGTGAGTGTGGCATTTTAACTGGCTTGATGTTGTGCAAACCTTGCACAGGTAACCGCGGCTGCTGCAAATTCACGACAGCAGTGGCCATGTCACGTGCAGAAAATAGCCATTTCATAGCACTCTTTCCCACCCTCTGGTTCTTCCCCCCCCCCCACCTGAGACAGGGTTTCTCTGGGTAGCCTTGGCTGTCCTGGAACTCACTTTCTAGACTAGGCTGGTCTCGAACTCACAACGATCTACTTGCCTCTGCCTCCCAAGCGCTGGGATTAAAGGTGTGCGCCACCACGCCTGGCCATCCTCTGGTCTTTACATTCTTTCTACCCCCTCTTCTGTGCTGCTCCCTCAGCCTTGGGAGAGGGAATGATACAGACATCCCATTTAGGGCTGAGCCCTCACAGTCAATTATTCTCAGAACTTTGATCAGTTGCAAGTCTCTGCATTAGCCACTGCACACTGCAAAAAGCAGCTTCTTTGACCAAGGCTGGGAGTAGCACAGATCTATGGGTATAAGCACAAATAGTCAAAAGCCAGTTTGCCAACATGACCATTTTTAGCGAGGCAACAACTGTAGGCTTCCTCCTAGGACCCACGACCTCCCCAGTCATGGGTTTTGACAGGGTTTACAATCCAGGCATGGAATCCTTCCCGTGAAGCAGGTCTCAAATCTAATCAGAATGCATTGCTCTGTGACAGTGTTTCTGTGGACTTCTGGATTGCACACGCATCTCTCCATGATTGTAGGAAGCATTTCTGAAATACATATTTCTGGAAGTAGACCTTGAAGGCAGGAGATACTCACATGAAAGGACTTTTATAGACACTGACCAGATATCCACTCAAAGGTATCAGTTTATGGTCTGGACCCATTAAAGCATTTTCAGTGTCAGTGATAGGGATGTCAGCCCAGATTGCAGAAAGGAAGACTAATGGATCTGCTATTTAAAGGTCTAGCGGGTGACTGGTTTCAGGCATCCCCTGGATACAGGCTCAGAAGTGATGTCATCTTATATACAGAATTTTAGGGCAAAGGCACTGGCTTTAGAGACGCCAACCACTTAGGCTTTGCCATCTGTGCCCACAAGCCAATTAAAGAGACAGCATAATGCAGAGGACAGATCTAATCAGTTGTCACTGGGAAGGGGAACAGATAAAGGAATCTAGTGGCCCCATACTCTTTTCCTTTTTTATATGAGTGTTAGGTTTAAGTAGAGGAAGAATTGGGACAGGAAGCTTGCATAACCAAGTAGTCCTAAGCTAAGAGGCGGTCTTGGCTCATTACACCCTCAGCTAGGGAGTTGCAAGGTAGACCGATGGGGAGTGCTCTGGATAGCTTTATGTCGCTTGACACAAGCTAGAGTCATCTCAGAGGACAGAGATGCAACTGAGAAAACGTCTCCATAGGATTGGGCTATAGGCAAACCCGTAGGGTATTAATTGATGATCAACGGGATGGGGCCCAGCCCATTGTGGGTGGGGCCATCCCTGGGTTGGTAGTCCTGGGTTCTATAAGAAAGCAGGCCGAGCGAGCCAGGAGGAGCAAGTCAGTTAGCAGAAGCCCTCCATGGCCTTTGTTTGCATCAGTGCCGGCCTGCCTCTAGGATCATGCGCAGTTGGAGTTCCTCCTGCCTAGGCTTCCCTCAGTGGACTGTGAGTCAGGATTATGTAAGTCCAATAAACCCTTTCTTTCCTTCCTAAGTTACTTTTGATCGTAGTATTTCATCACGGCAATAGTAACCCTAACTAGGACGAGGAGTTATTATTAATCTGTGAATCATTGTTGTTACCCCCAGGGAACCAAGTTGGTTCCTGAAAAAGATCTGCTCCGGGTGCAGCCAGCCTCTCCATCACAGAGAGCGGTTCTCATCTTAAGGGTGGTCTGTTCTGACTGGGAGGCCCCTTTGTTCCTGGAATCCAAATTGCCTGCATGCTTAGGGCATGAGAGAGGTTAGATTAGATATCACTGGGATTTGGACAGGCACTCCTTAATGGTTATCGCTGAGCGGTAAAGTTTAAGCAGGAGTGTGACCCAAGGCTTTCCTCTTGCTGTTGGTTACGCGTGGTGACTCAATTCTCTCTTGGTCTTTTAAGAGCTGCACACAATTCTAGGCCTTCTCATTTTGGGTTCTAGGCCAGTGAGACAAAGGCCGTGTTTCAGACAGCGCGCTTTGGCTTTGGTGGGTCACGCCGTCTGTCCCCGAGAATACAGAATGTCAGAGGCTTTTCAGGCATCTGGAGCTGAGTCAGTCACGCTAAGATGATGTGCGCCGGGTGGGCAGGATGCTTAAGCGGAGGGAGCTGGCAGCTCATTTCTGAATTGGTGCATAGCTAATGGCGGAGGACGGAGCTTTGTGGGGCCTCTGTGGAGATAGATGCTTTCATGTGGACCTGGGAGCTTAGGTTTGGCGTCATCCCAAAGCGCTGATCTGAAGGAGAGGGGACATAGAGCAGTTAGGTCATATGCCATAAAATGACACTCTCTGTGCTGCTGCTTGCGACTATAATTACGCAGCACAGAAGCAGGTTTTTTTTTTTTTAAAACAGTTATCTTCAGCTAGACTAGATTTATTGCTGAGAAGGGAAGAGAGTACCTGTAAAGGAAGGGGCAGAGGTATTAAAGAACAAAAGCGCCTTAATGGCTTTGTTAAGGTTGCTATGGAAATGACTAAATGTGAATTTCAAGTTATTTTAAGTTGGCCATCTATACTGCAAAGAGGAAGTCTAAAGGAAGGTCTTTTTTCCTTCTTGTTTTTAAAGATAAAGGAAAAGGAGAAGGAAAGGGAGCAAAGTGAAAGGGGAGAGAGAGAGAGAGAGAGAGAGAGAGAGAGAGAGAGAGAGAGAGAGAGAGAGAGAGAGAGAGAGAGATATCTTAAGACTTTCAGGCTACTAAGTCTAGAGGTGACCTGTGAGATCATATTTTGGCTGGTGGATCTCAAATCTGACTGCGAATCACCTGGAAATGTTGTTAAAATACGTATCCTGGCTGTATCCCACAGCCTAATTTAGCAGTCTGGACAGGGCCCATGTATTTGTATTTCTTGTAAATTCTCCAGGGATCTGATGCTGATGCTGGATTTTGCAGGCTGAGTGGACCACACCTTTTAAAATAATGACCTAGGCAACCTTCTTTCTCTCTCGTTCAGGGAGATGGGGTGAGGACTGTCTCAAGAGGAGGTGGGTTGAGAACCAGCTCTTCTGGCTGCCTCCTGCCTTGCTGTGTGCTTCCTGCCCTGTCTTCATCTGGCCTCCCTCCCTCCCTTCCTCCAGCAGGCTCAGGGAAGTATTAACCTTTTGCTATCCCTGGCTGGCATTTTCTCCACATCTCCAGGGAGCCTTCCATGGAGTTATGGGGCTTTCCACCATTTCCAGACAACTGAGGAAGTGTGTTGTGAGCTTTCTATGTTAGAAGCATCGACAAACACATGTGCTCCTTTCCACAGTGTTAGAATTTACTGACTAAGAACATTTGGTGGCTTTGGTGGCAGTACTTGGCCAGATACTCCTGCTTTCTCTGACAACTCTGGTTGAAGAAAAAGAGATTCTTTATCCTGATGTTAGTTTCTACCACAAGCTCTCAGATTACATACTATATACCACACACAATGTGTGTGTGTGTGTGTGTGTGTGTGTGTGTGTGTGTGTGTGTGTGTGTGTGTTTTGAGACAGAGTTTCTCTGTGTAGCCCTGTTTGTCCAGGAACTCACTCCATAGAGCAGGCTTGCCTTGAACTTAGAGATCCACCTGCCTCTGCTTCCAGAGTGTTTAGATTAAGGGTGCGTGCTACCCTTCATTGTTTAATAAGTTATTGGGACTAGTTTTCCTGCCATGGTTTTAGTATGCATACATGTGCCAACCATCTCAATTTGCCCTGATAAAATCATATATTCTCAATCTTCATATCCCTAGGAGTATCAGCCTGGGCCATGTGGGTAGTGATGGGCAGAGTGTGACATTCATGTGTCTACCCAGGTGCACAGTTGTCTTCTGTCCTCGAAGTGGGGTGTGTGTGTGTAAAAAAAACTGCTTGTAAAACTCAATCTCTCACGGCAGGTGACAGTCTGAAAAGTCTCTGTATTATACAATATGTGATACCTTAGAGCAGGCCCCAACTTGACCTCAACAAAGTGTTCTCCTGGGACAGCACAAATGAAGAGAACTTGCATTGCTAGGGAGAGCAGTTCCTGAGCCCCATGGGCGATAGATTCAGTGGCTGGAAATGGCTGTGGTGTGGGAAGATGCCCACGGTTGGTTTGAAGTGGAAAATATTCCCTTCCGCTTAGATTTTGTACCTGGGGGACTGCAAATTAAACTGATAGTAGGCGTTCACAGCAGGGAACACACACACACACACACACACACACACACACACACACACACACACACACTTTCATCATTATTTTTTATCAGTGATGCCGGGGATCAAACCGAGGGCCTTGTATATGTGAGACTAGTACTTTGCTTGTTGAGCCATATACAGCCCTTGTTTCATTAATGTTTTATGTGCACAAGAATTCACAAAATAAGTGAAACTCGAAAGAAGTGCCTATATATATATATATAAGATTTATTTATTTATCATTATGTGTACAGTGTTCTGCCTGCATGTACCCCTCAGGCCAGAAGAGGGCACCAGATCACATTATGGATGCTTATGAGCCACCATGTAGTTGCTGGGAACTGAACTCAGGACCTCTGGAAGGTCTCCACAGGGCTTATATTTTTAATACACGAGAAGAAGCTGGGGCTTCAAGACATATTATATCATAGGGAGGACGGTGGGAAACATATGGGAAACCAGTGGTCAGAAGGAGCTTGGTGAGGTCTGTTTATACAAATTGGCCTTGGTGTTAATGCTCCATCTCCCATACTCTTTTTTTTTAATTTTAAAAATTATTTTATTTTTGTACATATACATTTATATTACACACACACACACACACACACACACACACACACACACACACATACACACGCACACACACACAATAGATTACCTATGGCAAGAAGAACCGTGACACAATCAGGAATTATATATAAATGATACATTCTTAGTGTTTTGACTATTTGTATTTGACAGCCTTGAAGAAGACATCTTTTTTTTTTTAGTTTTTCAAGACAGGGTTTCTCTGTGTAGCTTTGGCTGTCCTGGACCACTTTGTAGACCAGGCTGGCCTTGAACTCACACGATCCACCTGCCTCTGCCTCCCGAGTGCTGGAATTAAAGGCGTGCACCGCCGCCACCACCACCCGGCCAAAGAAGACATCTTTCCTATCTTGCTGCATCAGATTTTCTGAATGTAAATCAATCTTCGTCACATATCGTCATTATCAACTTAGAACACCTGTCTAGACCTAAAAACATCTTAACTCTTAAACAATTAAGTGTGGGAGTGAAGAGTGTACCTTCACAAAGGGAAATGTGTGTGCTGCTTTTCAGCTTCTCTGTGGGAAGTGCCTCATAGACAGACAGGGCCACAGGCCAGTCCAAGGGAGCCAGTTCCTTGCTTGAGGGTCCCTATTGCCGGGTGTGTTAAGTTGACAATGAAGCCAACTATGGCCTAAGGGAAAAACAAGGAACTCTTCCTGCATCCGTTGATCCTCCTTGCCCTCATCTCAAAATAGTCTGGTACCAAAGTGACCAATTAGAGGATGCTGTACTCTGAATTCTTTCCCTGGGAAGAGGGTCCAGATTTACACATGCCACGGCTGGCAAAAACTCCAGTACCTTTGTTGCAGGAGGCCTTTGTATATTATGGGGTAAGAGTCGAGGTGACGCTCAGCCAGCCCTAGGGGAGCCGCGCTTTATATGATGCACTAATTGAAGGAGCCGGTGAAATTAAGTTTCAAGTGATTGTATTTATTTTTATTAAAAAACTCACCTTAATTGTGTGGTATATTTTAGAGTCTAGTATTTAATGAAGCTGCTTAATGAAGAATTCTATTTTGGCTTTTAGAAAATATCTTTGTTAACCAGGCCCATGTAAAGAATAGCTATTTTTACCACTAGGCAATTACTAAAGAGCCATTATCTACTTTATCCCAATTATGAGATGCATAACTTGGAAGAAGTAAAGAGCTTGGTGGTGCTGAACTTGCAAACAGAATCTGTAAAGTGACAGCAAGTGCTGCGACTCCTCCGTGTGGAGCCTGGCGCTTGAGTTAAGGCACCCCCGCCTCCTGAATTACCTTGCAAGATATAAATACACCATCATCGCTCAGAAGAGGCTGGTCTATCAGATCACATCCCTTGGTGACAGGAGGATCTGGGGTGACCTAGGAATACAGGGCCTAGAGCCTGCTAGCCTTAGTGAATGTGGCATTCTCTGCACTGACCTATTAACTTGTCCCCCCTCCTGTAGATGCAGAACATCGTGGTCACAGTTGGCCAAATGGAAGGAGTAGTGTTGGAACAGGGGACCTTCCAAGAGACCCTGGAATCCCATCTGAAGGTGACTCGGCAGCTTCCTCTTGCCATGGCTGTTTGTTCTTGTGAAGGGAGCCAGGCCCTCCACTGAATTCCTCATCCAGGTAGCCTGGTGTGGTGGGGCGTGGCTAGGACACAGAATGAAAGGCCCAGCATGCACTGGTGCTGAATGATTGAATTCAATCCCAGGTCTGAGACCCCTGGGACCCACAGCCAGGTTCTCAAGGCTCTTAGAGACTTGGTTTCAGTGGTTGCAACTGGAGGCTTGTTCTGGTTTCAATGCTTGTCCTCTAGAATTCACCTGTTGGAAACTTCCGTGTCAATGGTATTTGGAGATGGGGTTTTGGGAGGGGATTAGGTCATGAGGCTTCTGCCCTCTCGATTGAGCTAAATCCATGCATGGGTTAATGCATTACGGCGAATAGAGCTATTGCTATGAAGCAAGCAGTACTATACTTGTTCTGTGTATTATATGGTACCACACAGCATCGCACAGCACCCTGGGACTCTGTAGAAAACCATATAAGCAATAAAGACTTTGAGAAGCTGAGTCGAGTAGTGCACACTTATCATTGGAACACTTTAGAAATGGAGACAGGGTAGCCAAGAGTTCAAGGCTAGCCTGGTCTACACAGTAAGACTCCAAGTACACACACACACCCACACACACACACACACACACACACACACACACACACCACAAACAAACAAACAAACAAACAAACAAACAAATAAACGGCTTCCTCCAGTACCACAAAGACCAACAAAACCGAAACAGCAAGGAAGAAGGGCCACATGAATTATGGGCCCTTGACTTTGTTACTTTGGATTCTAAACCCCCAGAGCAGATAGAGATATGTCTCCACAGTGCCTGCCCAGTCAGTCTCCCACATGCTAACAATAGAAAGCTGAGTAAGATAAAGCTGCCATGGGCTTGGCTTCCATCTGTAGCTGCGTCTCTACAGTTACAGCGCTCCCTACATCCATGCATCACACCACAGTGCAGGCTGTGAAAGAGGGGTGCATATGAAGTTGGAAGTCTGGAAGCTGATATTGAGACAGAGTGTGGGATGCAAGTGGAAGGCATCTATCAGGGAATGATTCCTGTGAACAGGAAAAAGGAAACAGCAGGACAGGGAAGAGGGGCGAGAGGCCCTTCAGGGAATCGCTCATCTGAGATGTCCTAGGAAATGCCGGATGTGGTCATCCTGAGGAAGGCAGATCCTGAGAGAGGGGGGGATGACACCTGGTGTCTGCCTTCTGGCTACTGGCTACAGCTGAGCAGCAAGCCCTTTCCCCAGGGATGGTGTCTGTGACACATCCTCATGTCCCTGTCACAGGCGTCCATAATCATGTCTCCTCTTTGTCGTGAACTGGTCTCCTTCTTTCAAACATCTTCACTCTAACTCATTTCTGTTCTCCATCTGTCGTCCCGTGCATTGCTTCCTCAAGTCAGTTCCTCCGGTAGCCGCGGGAGCTTCTCTCCACCCAGGGGAGGCCTAGAGTTGGATGCAGGTTTCAGGGCCTCTCCTTAGAGGCCCCCTAAAGAAGTATCATCACAAGTTATCCACGACTCCCCCTTTGTGTTGTTAGAAAGACAAACCCAGCCAGGCTTTATCCTGCAGGATAAGATGATGCAGATGCTGGCGTGTGCACTATCAGCCCGTGCCTGCCAGCTGGTACCAACAATAAAAGAGATAGCGTTGGATGCGTTGCTAACAGATTTCCAGGAACACCATGGGCAGTCCAGAAAGACATCTGGGCTCATTTCTTCTTCCTTTGTTACATTTCTGAGAGGTAGAGGCTGACAGATCATAAACGGGGACAGGGATTTAATAATGTTTGGGAGGAGGTTAGTATCAGGGGCACCAGTGTACAGATCACTGAATTTATAAAACACAGTAGCTTTCAAAGTGCCCAGACATTTAGAAGTTACTCTTCAGGAACATTCGAGGGCTACAGCTATAGCTTGGTGTTAGACTGCTTGTTCAGCATGAACAAGACACCTGGGTTCAATCCCCAGTACCACCCAAAAAGACACTTTGAAGATAGGCAGGAACTGAGAAACCCAACCATGCATGGATCCAAAAGCTGCTGTGTTGTCTTGACACGAGCTTGTGATTTTCCTTCCTAATGCGGCTGATCCTCGGCATTCATGGAGATGCCAGAGTCTGGCGGTGTCCCAGTCCACATCAACTTGTATTCTGTACTGATTGCAAAGTGACAGAGAGTGAGAGCGTGTGTATCACGTTGCCCCAGTACACAGAGTCTGTTGCCTCTTCCTGAACTCTTTTGTGTCTGGCTGGCCTAGAAAACACCCTCAGTGGATGGTAAGTAACCAAGGGGGGGGGGGAACCTCTCTGTACAGTGGTGTCTTGTGGACTAGCTTTCCTCTATGGGACCCAGAAAGTCCTGGAGAAGTGGGAACTTCCTTTCACACCCCATTCCAAGCCTTGGCCGTTCTGTAGAAAAAGCCAGTAGTAGAAAGCAGGACTCTGATTTTGTCCCTAAGTTTGGAGACATGAACCTGGAATCTTGAAGTGCCAATATGGGAAAAGAGTAGCGCAGGCTTTCACATGCTTTGAGATGATTCTCCTAAGCCCTGTTATTTGTGGACACTGCATCCAGAAAGATCAAGTGACTGTTACAGGTTTCATTGGTTGTAAACAGCAGGGCAGATTGGGAGTTCTGGACTGTTTGGCTCCGCAGACTTCTGGCACATGCGTATTAGCTGGTTTCTTTTTTTCCCCATGTGATGAAATACCTGACAAGAATCAGCTCAAGGAGCAGGAGAGATGGCTCTGTGGCTAAGAGCACTTACTGTTTCTGTAGAAGACCTCGGTTCAGTTTGCAGGACCACATGGTGATGCACTGGTAACTCCAGTTCCAGACGATCTGATGCCCAATTTCTGGCCTCTGGGCTCTGCATGCACGCGGTACATAGAAACGCACACAAGCAAAAACACATACATTTAAAAGGAAGAATAATCCTAAGGCAGGAAAAGTTTGTTTAGGCTCAGCCTAAGGCATGAGGGTGTGCCCACATTGTATCCACGGTCGGGAAGGAGAAAGAGAGGAAGCCTGGCAGTCAGGGACCACACACGGGGCGGCACTGCTCACATTCAGACATTCAGATGGGTACCCTATCCTCATCACACAGGCCCAGAGTTTTGCTTTGTTTTGTTTTTTTCCTTAGATAATTCTAAATTCCATCAAGTTGACCATCAAGGTTAATCACCACGGTCTGATTTTGATGTTTCTCAAATCAGAGAAGACATAGGAACAGACATTTAATCCCACGGAGCCTCAAATCAGTCTCATTTTGATGACCAAGGCTTCCATGAGTGCTGTGGAAGAAGCCAGCATCCTGTTCTGTCAATGTGGTCATGAACTACATGTGACAATAGGGTTCTTGGATTGTGTCTCATCAAAGCTGACATGAGCTGTAAGTACTAACTTCAAAGGTTTCCTATTTTATATCGGATGTAGGTTGAGATAATATTTTGCATGCATTGGGTAAAATGATTAAAGTTAAACATTATAAATTTATATTTACGATAATATAAAATAGGTTATGACAGTTATTTTTTTAGTTGCCTCTTCTCAGTCTTTAAAAACTGTGCTCGCAGGAAATTAAAATATCTGCATTGTCCGTGTAGTGTTGGATTACTCTAGACTCACCTGTGCCTATAAATGCCTTTCCTCTATTTATTTTTTTTAGCTTCTGCTTCTCTAATTTCCATCATTGTTCCTGGTGGGGACTGGGCAGGTCATATGCTTCGGACCTTGAAACTCAAGAGGTAATTGATTCCTAGCGTGAGTGCTATTTCACACTCAGGTAAGCATGCTCACCACGAATCCTCACTGGGGACTCGGCCGTTTAATGCTAATGAAGGCGTCCCCTGGAGAGTCATGCTTCATCCAGCTAACAAATATTTATGTAGTGTCTTCACGAGTGGCCATTATGATGTCATGCTTTGGGACCATGCCTGAAAAGAGAGAAAGCATCAGCGGCCTTGGGGAGCCTATATTGTATCAGCGCAGCGAGCATTTCGATGGTTGGTCTCCTGAATCAGCTTGATTGGACCACAGGGTTTTTCACATAATCAGCTGAAGATTATTTTAAGTGTCTGTAAGAGAGGGTGGTTTTGCATCGGTGTTAATGGGATGAACGGTTGTAAAAACACACCCCATTGGATAATATGCTTGAGCACTTGATCTTCAGCAGGTGGTACCATTTTGGACTGGTGTGGTGTCTCCAGGAGGTGGAGGTTACCAGGAGGAACTGGGTCACTGTGGGATGGGGCTCATGGGCTCAGTCCCAGCAGTTCTCCCCCTCCCCCTCTGCCTCCTGATCCACAGTGAGGTGTCCCAGCGGCTTGCTCCCACCACTACGAACTCTGTCATGCCATCCTGGTCTTGATGGATGGTTCTTGCTCAATCTGTGAACCAGGATCTTTCGTGGCTGGGGAGATGTGGCTCAGTATGTAAGAGCAAGAAGACCTAAGTTCAAATCCCCAGAACCCATGTACAAAGCCCTGGCATGATTGTGTGTGTTAGTAATCCCAGCATTGTGTGTGTGTGTGTGTGTGTGTGTGTGTGTGTGTGTGTGTGTGTGTGTGTGTACATTTGCGCATGTTGATAGAAATATTGTTGAAGTTTACTGGCTGCCAGCCTAACTCTAGGTAGGGTCAGTGAGACCCTGTTTCCAGGGAAAAAGGCAGAGAGTGGTAGAGCAGGAAAGGTGATGTCTTCTAGCCTGTGCATACAGCACCCTCCTCCGCCCCTTTCCACATCATTTTTGAAGTTGCTTTTTTTTTTGTTCTGTATTTGGTCATAGCAGTGAGAAAAATAGCAGGTAAAGTGAACTTAAAATGTGTGTGGATAGACTATGCAAAGCAGGCTGCCTTTCCCAATGCCTGTGGCCACACTGTTCAGCTGTAGGCCTGAAGGAATCAGAATTTCAGCAGCAGGTCCAACACCTTAGCCTTTCTGCCCTGGCTCCCAGCTGTACCTTTGGCTCTCCTGGCTCCCCAGCTTGTATATTGCACTTCTTGGGACTTTCCAGCCTCACAGACATGTGAGTCAATTCCTTTTAGTCAATTGCCTATTATCCGTGTATGTATTACACGGTGCGTGTGTGTTCCTGTCATCTATCTATCTTGTTATTGACACTTATCATTTCTTTCTTAGAAGCTCTGTTTCTCTGAACAGAATCCCGACTAATCTAGATCCTGAACAATTTAGATGAATGTATTTCTCCCATGATGACCTCATTCCATAACACCAATCCAAAGCCACCCTTTCAGTGCTGGTTTGTTTTTGTCAGCAAACTAGAGTCACTTTGGAGAAGGTAACTTTATAGAGGAAGATTGGTGTGTAAGTATGTCTTCACGACATTTTATTGGTTGATGTGCCACCCCTAGGCAGGTTCTAGAGTATATAAAAAAACAGGTTGGGCAAGCCACGGAGAGCGAGCCATGGAGGGTGAGCCACGGAGGGCGAGCCACAGAGAGCAAGCCATGGAGGGCAAGCCACAGAGGGCAAGCCACGGAGGATGAGCCACAGAGAGCAAGCCACGGAGAGCAAGGCACTAAGCAGAATTCCTCCATGTTCTCTGCTTTGGTTCTTTAAAAAAAATTATTATTTATTTATTTATATTTCATGTGCACTGGTGTTTTGACTGCATGGATATCTGTGTGAGGGTGTCGGGTTCCCTGGACCAGGAGTTACAGGAAGTTGTGAACTGTCATGTGGGTGTTGAGAATTGAACCCTGGGTCCTCTGGTAGAGCAGCCAGTGCTCTAATCATTGAGCAGCTCTTCCGGCCTTTTCCTCTGCTCTGGTCCTTGCCTCTAGGTTCCTGCTTGGAGCTCCTGCCCTGGCTTCTGTCCATAGTGGATGGCAACGTGGAGACTTAAATAAGCCCTTTCCTCCTCAAGCAGGTTTTTGTCATTCTTTTATTACAGCAAGCAAATATATAAAGCAAATCCTAACCCTTACAGGCACACCTATTGCCTCCTGAAGAATTATATAACTGTTCTTTGGGGATGCAGCCATGGTGTGCAGTTATCGGATGTGAAATACCTAGTTCTTTGTTGCCCACTGTTCTTAGGACTCTAGTGTTCCTGGTCTTTATCCTACAGGACTTGTCTTCCACAGTTTGGTTACCTTCCTGGGTCCACAGAGTAACGTGATTTGACCAGGCTCTCCCCTTAAATCTGATCTAGAATGAGAAAAATCTCTCCGTGTGTCTTCACCTGACTTGAACTTGGAGAGTCTTCCTAAGTGAAACCTGTCCTATATTGAGGTTTTAGTTTTAATATTTAAGTTTATTTTGATAATAGGCACTAATGAAAACAGATTTTTAACATCACTACCTCTTGCGCTCTATGTATTTCATGTAGCTTTTGTGGGGAGAATAAAAATATCATTAAATTTTTAAAGAGTCTTGTTATGTAGCCTAAACTACCTGGGAATCAGTGATCTTCCTGTTTCAGCGTCCGGAGTTCTGAGGTTATAGTCATGTACCACCAGTGTTTATAGTTCTAGAGTACCCATGCATTGCTAGCGGAGAGCTAGGAGGTTAGAAATGGGCATTACACCACAGTGCATGCGTGAAGTGATATGTAGCTTGAATGTGATGCGGGTATACTGAGATTTGCTTGGAGGCCAGTCCTGGCTATGTCCTGTCCGTGTGACATTCACTCAGCATTGTCAAACCCCTGTCCATTGTCTGTAGAGTGGAGCTCAGTCTTCATTTCGTTTCCTGTTGCTATGACAAAATAGCCTAACAAAGACTTCAACTCAAGGGGGAAAGGTTTTGTCATGGCTCCAGGTGCATCATGTGGGAAAGTCAGCAGCAGAAGCAGCTGCTCGCATCCAATCAGCGATGGAGCACCACGGATGCCTGCATGCTGGTGCATCATGTAAGATGCTTGCTTGCTTGCTGCCTTCCACAGGATCCCCTGCTGAGGTGATGAGGGTCCTCTTACCATGTATATAATGTAACCAAGGTAACCCCCAGCAAGTGTGCCCAGAGGACCATCTCCCCAGTGAGTCTAGAAGCTGCCAAGGTGAGAAGTAATGAGGGCTACATCACATGTAAGCTACATCACACGTAAGCTACATCACACGTGAGCTACATCACACGTAGCTGTCATTGGTCAAGCGTTTAGACCCTGTACTCCACGAGGAGTGACTCCCCAGTGACTGGCGACTTAGAGGGACATTTTCAATAACGGGGGTGGGGTGGGGCTGGCATCATCTAGAGGCTTCTTTATAATTGGATGGGTTGGCTTAAAGGCTGGACTTTGCTGCACCCACTGACCAAAGTACTTGTACATGGCCCAACTATATGGTTCGAGGTTCCTTTTGCAACTGGCTGAGCTCTGACGGATGGCATGCTAAAGAGTGTGCTTTGGAGTAAGAGTTCCTACAGAACAAGCTGGAAGCTGTCGAACTGGACCAAGTCTTGGAAGTCACACAACATTTCTTGAGGCTGCAGAGATGGCTCAGAGGCTAAGAGCCCTTGCTGATCTTCAATAAGGAATGGCTTTACTTCCGCCAGTACCTATCAGCGGCAGCGAGGGGTGGGGACTGGAGATCACCCATGCTGGAATTTTGGCTGAGTGGATCTTTTGGAGGTAATGACAGCTGCCGTGAATTCATGAGTGGGATAGCCACTCTAGAAGATGGTATTTCACAGTACCCCTGCTTATCTTTCAATACTTACATTCTGTCTCCTTTTCTGAGGTGTTCTCTGGTGTGTGTGTGTGTGTGTGTGTGTGTGTGTGTGTGTGTGTGTGTGTGTGTGTGAGAGAGAGAGAGAGAGAGAGAGAGAGAGACAGACAGACAGACAGACAGACAGACAGACAGACAGAGAGTGCATGTGAGTGTGTGAGTATGAGGGTGTGTGTGAGTGTCTGTCCTCCTCACATCGTGCCATTTGAATTTCCTGCACCTGGCTCTCTCCCAGAATCCTCTCTGCCTGCCAGATGTCCCATCTTCTATTTCTTGCCTCAGCTGTAGGCCATTAGCTTTTCATTGACAGGTGATATTTCCAGAGAAGAGATTCCTTCTACAGTGTATGTGCATGTGTGTACATGTGTGTGTGTGTATATGCATGCACACATGCATAATATAGATGCTCCATTTATGGGTGAGCACTCACTGTCTTATTTTAGGCACTTTGACTAGTTATGTATCTCTGTAATGACTTTTTTCCCACTTAAAAAAAAAAGCAGGAAGCACAAACCTTTGAGGAAGTTCATCATAAACATTTGCTTTTGTCATTTTGCTTTTGAGGCCACAGCTCAGGAGGTTTTGTCTAGCTCAAGGTCACAAAGAGGATGCCGCATTTTCTTTGGCTTTATTGTTCTGCTCTGGCATCAGGATCTATGATCCACGGTGGGTTCATTCTTGTACAGGAATGAATGTAAAGTCCAGATTCCTGCTTTTCCACATCAATTTCAAGTTTTCTCAAGACTGCTCCCCCGCCCCCCCCCCACATTAAATTATCTTGATTCTTTGGTCAGAAACCAATCGATCATAATATAAATGAAGGCTTATTTTTTACGCTGGTTTCATTTATTGCTGTGGCCATAGCATGGCCACCATAGTGGTGGAGTATGTTTTGGTATCAGGGAGAGAGAGTCATGCTTTGGCACCAAAACCAACAAACACAATTTGGGAAGCTCACCTCCCTTTTATGTCTGTTGCATTTGACTTTGTGAGTGCTGTTTCTCTGGTGACCCCCGTGTTTCCATGCAAAGCTGTTCCCCAGGGAAGAATATAAACTTCTTCCTTTTAATTATGCTTAAAAATATTTTTTTATTTATTTGCAGGGGGTACAGAGTGACTGTGATGGTCAGCAGACAACTTTTACAAGGCAGCAGCTGTCTCCTTCCCCCATTTGGGACCCGGGGATCGAACTGGGGTTGTCTGGCTTGGCAGCAGGCGCCTTTATGCACGGAGCCATCAAGCAGCCTAACGCTTTCTTAGTTAGGTACAAATGACTGAAAAAGCTTAAAGTGACTACTGTTCTCAGGAGACTTTTTTGTTTGTTTGTTTGTTTGTTTGTTTGAGAATGGAAAATGTCTTAATCCTGAGGTGTTATTTTCTAAGCAGGTGAGGATATGCTTTATGCAGGTGTGGACTCACAGCTGCCTCTGAACTAGCATCAGTTGAGGGCCCTTCTGCTTCCTGTGCCCGAGGCATCTTTTTTCAAAGTCTATTGATTCTCCTAACTTTGAGCTTTATCACTTACTTTCTATGTGACCTTGGGCAAATTAACCCTCTATTCACCTCAATTTTCTTTCCTGCTCTATAAGCGCCCCAACCCCCCCCCCCCCGTCTCCCCAGTGTCTCCACATCCCCTGAGACCCTCAGCCCTGAGATTGAACTTAGGCCTTGAAAATGCCAGGCAGGTGCTTTACCAACTGAGCTAGATTTCCAACCCTTATTTTATTTTGGGATGAAGTTTTACTGTTTCCCAGGCTGGTTTGGGAAATTCACTTTGCAGCCCAGATAGGCATTAGAAACAGGTAATCCTCCTGCCTCAGCTCATCCAGTAGCTGGGATGGAGGGGACTGTGCCACCAAGCCCTACTCTTCCCCCTTTATGTTATCTTTTCCTGAAGTGCTGGGGTTTAAACCCCGGGCCTCACGTACTCTAGTTCAGTACCTTATAAAGAAGCTATGAACCTAATCCCCGTTCATCTCATCTTCATGGACTTTGGTCTGAGAACCCCATTGGCTTGCCCAAACTGGATAGTCCTGAGGTTATACATACTATGTCTTTTCCTATGCATACATATTTACAATAAAATTTAATTTATTATAGATTCAGTAAAAGACAACACCTGCTGATAAAATAGAAACAATTATAATAATTTACTATAATCTCTCTTTGTATATGTGCATTTGTGTGTGTGTGTGTGTGTGTGTGTGTGTGTGTGTGTGTGTACCTCACTGTACCATTGTCACCTACAAGCAATAGCTTGGAAAACAAGGATGGGTAAGGGCTAATACTCTCATATCATAAATAAACAGAACGTCATTCTGTACTTTGAGTTCCTGAATGATGAATTGCAACCTAACTTACTATGTAAACCCTGATGCATGAGTATAACAAATAGCTGGGCTCAACTAATCCCAGGACGCCAAATGAGCACACCATATCTAAGTAAGATGGCACCTAGTCTGCCAGGGACTGCTCTGTGTGCAGCTGCTGGACAGAGACTCCTGAACCCGCCTTTTCAGGTGCACCTCAGGCCACGACTTACTCTCTTTGCAGACTAACTCTGTTGTATTTAATTTGTCTAAAGTTGTCCACAGAAAACCATAGTCACTGAAAAAATGTTTGGAACGCGGTCTATTTAGTTGCTAAGAAGGCTGGCATGGGTTTCAGCCTGCCAGCAGACAGGGGTTAGGAAAGCTGTTCTCTGGTGACAGAGGAGGGGGCCCCCCTCACCCTGACCCCCCCCCCACACCCGTCCTCCTTCTCCTCCTTTACTTGAGACAGTGTTTCATGTAGTCCAGGCTTGTCTCAACCTCACTATGTAGGTGAGGATGGTCTTGAACTCCTGATTTCTCTCGTCTCCCCTGAGCTTACAGGGGTCTACTGTCCAAACAGTTTGTGCAGTGCTGGGGGTCTCAGCGAGGAGTCTGTGCGTGCTAGGCATGCGGCACATTGGCTGAGCTGCATTCTTCACTCTTCTCTCCTCCTCCTCTTTCCCCCTCCTCCTCTTTTTCAGTCTTGGAAAAAGACGCCGTTCTATATAGCCCAGGCTGGCCTCCAATTACTATGTTGTCCAGCCCACCCTGGAGTCCTTAATCTCTCTGCCTCTATCTCTCCAATTCCGGATTGCAGGATGCAGCGCCACATCCCATAAAGGTCTCCCTCTCTCTCTCATCTATCATTTTTTTTTTTTTACTTAAAAAATTATTTATTTTACATCCTCATCTCTGCTTTCCCCCTCTCCTCTCCTCCCAGTCCCGCCCTCTCAGCTCTCTCTGTCCTTCCACTCTCCCTTTCTTCTCAGAAGAGGCTCAGAAAAAGGGAGGCCTCCCATGGGTGTCCGCCCACCTTGACATATCAAGTTGTAGTGGGACGAGGTGCATCTTCTCCTGTGGTGGTTAGGCCAGGCAGCCCAACTAGGGAAAAGGGGATCCAAAGGCGAGCAACAGAGTCAGATAATGGCTCCTGGCTCTTTCTCCTGCCGTTAGGAGTCCCACGTGAGGACCGAGCTCCATGCTCTCTGTTTGATGGCACAGTCTCTGTGGGTCCCAACAGGGACACTTTTGTGAAAGTCACAGCATCCTTGGAGAAGCATCCCGAAGTCCTGGGATTTATCGAGACCTGCATCAGGAGAATGGCGTTATCCTCTCCGGACCAGGAGCTCTTGGAAGTGGCCATTTTGATTGCTTTTACCTTTGGTTTAGGCTAGAGTTCCCACTTCGTCAGATCTGGTGATCACATAGCTTCAAGCTTCTGTGAGATTTCCCCCAACCTATCTGAGCCTCAAACCCACCATGTTACAGATAAGGAAACTGGGCCCCGAGATGCTGACGGCCGCCAGCCCCAGACCTCCTTCAGCATTCTGAAGCTGGCAGTGAACTTGTACCCCGAGACTGCCAGCCCATCATTCCGGACCACGGAGAGTTTTGTACTCGTTTTCATGCGTATTGAAAACTCCACAGGGGAGTGATTTTAGAAGTTTTATTGTTTTAATATGAGAAAAAAAAAGCCTCTCCAACCTAAGAGTCTCAATAAAACAGCTGCTCATTTTCGTGAGTTGCCCCAGTGAGCCAGCGATGTGTTCTGAGGACTGAAAAACCTACACTTGAGCATAGTGGCCTTGGATGCTGCTTCTGAGCTGAGTGAGGACCAGGGCCACCTGGCCGGCGCCGTGCAGACAGCGCATTCCCAGTATTATCCAGTAGATGGCAGCATTGTGCAGCCAATGTCTCGTCTTTCAGTTCCAGCCGCATTCGCCTCACGCCACCTTCCCTGTGCTGAGCTGCCGCAGCCTCCTAGGTGCCCTCTGGGTCACGCCATCTATACTACGCTCTAAGCCTGGCAGATCACAACAGGTGTGAATGCACAGCTTGTGGCTGACATGGACACGGGTGTTTTTTTTGTGGTATAGCTTCTCTTTGCTTTGGATAATTGGTACAGATTTTTTGACTTTTTAATTTTTTTGCCTTCACCAAGGGCAAGTACAGGAAAAGACGAAAACTCCATCCAAATGACTTCCAACATAGATCCTGTCCAGGAGTGACCTTGTCTAGTGAGTACCCTGTACTCGTGGCTCAGGTCTCACGACTGCACGTGTGATGCCGCCTCTCATCACTAGAGGGCACTGTGGTCACATGCTGCCCTGGAGTGGGTCAGGCGAGGCAAAGGCCTCCACTGTCTTTCTTATGTCCTACTTGCGACCTTGGGACCCCATGATGCTTGTTTCAGGGGGCATTCCTTCATGCCAGAGCGGAGGAATTCTTGTGGTACTCCGGACCCCACTCCCTCAGGGATCTCATCGCACTCACCCTGCATTTTCTCCCTGCTTGCACATCACTCTGAAGAGATCCACTCCCTTCGGTTTTTTAAGCATCTTTTCAATCTATTTGTGTCAGAGGAGACACGCCCACTCTCCACTGCTCTTGGATCTGGTGACTGTCCATTTCTCATTTCTCTTTGGGGTTACCAATTTATTTCTTATTTATTTTATTTTATTTTTTATTTATTTTCAGGCTAATAGGACTGCGTGAGAGGAGGCCGTCGTCTAAGGGGAGAAGGACTCCCCCTCTTTAGTGCTCTTCGCACTAGACTTCAAGGGTTGCCTAGGAGCTCAGAGCAGCAACTTGCATATTTAGAACGAGAGAGCAAGGCCCGTAGGTATGTGAGTCCACGGTGTATGAAGAGACTGTGAGGGCTGCAAGGGATTAAAAATGCTGTGTATGCGTGCACGGCCAAGGGCATGGGTGGCAGCAGAGGACTTGCAGAAGGCAGGCGAGGGCTAGAACACGGCACATCTCGATCCTGTGGAGCATGGCCTTTATCCTGACGCCACTGTGGAACCAGAGCCTTTATTGAGGAGCCCTGTGGCCAGGTGTTCTTGGATAGATACCCAGAGCTGGCGCAGAGGGCCTGGGAAGAGCATTATTTAATTATATCGATCATATTCCAGGCCAACAGTGTCCTGGGCTCCCAAGATGTCAGCTTCTTGGAGTATTTTTAAAGCTATGGATTAATATTTTTAGTTGGGATTCAAAGTAAGGGTTACCATGATGACATTTTCATACATACACACGTACATGCATACCTCCCTCCTACATACACACATACCTGCATACCTCCCTCCCTATATACACACATACATACATATCTCCCTCCCTACATACACACATACATACATACCTCCCTCCCCATATAAACACATATATACATACCTCCCTCCCTACATACGCACATACCTGCATACCTCCCTCCCTATATACACACATACCTACATACCTCCCTCCCTATGTACACACATACATACATACCTCCCTCCCTATATAAACACATATATACATACCTCCCTCCCTACATACACACATACCTGCATACCTCCCTCCCTACATACACACATACCTAAATACCTCCCTCCCTACATACACACATACCTACATACCTCCCTCCCTACATACACACATACCTGCATACCTCCCTCCCTATATACACACATACCTACATACCTCCCTCCCTATGTACACACATACATACATACCTCCCTCCCTATATAAACACATATATACATACCTCCCTCCCTACATACACACATACCTGCATACCTCCCTCCCTACATACACACATACCTGCATACCTCCCTCCCTACATACACACATACCTACATACCTCCCTCCCTACATACACACATACCTGCATACCTCCCTCCCTACATACACACATACCTGCATATCTCCCTCCCTACATACACACATACCTGCATACCTCCCTCCCTACATACACACATACCTAAATACCTCCCTCCCTACATACACACATACATACATACCTCCCTCCCTACATACACACATACCTGCATACCTCCCTCCCTACACACACACATACCTAAATACCTCCCTCCCTACATACACACATACCTGCATACCTCCCTCCCTACATACACACATACATACCTCCCTCCCTCCCTACATACACACATACCTACATACCTCCCTCCCTACATACACACATACCTGCATACCTCCCTCCCTACATACACACATACCTACATACCTCCCTCCCTACATACACACATACCTACATACCTCCCTCCCTACATACACACATACCTGCATACCTCCCTCCCTACATACACACATACCTGCATATCTCCCTCCCTACATACACACATACCTGCATACCTCCCTCCCTACATACACACATACCTAAATACCTCCCTCCCTACATACACACATACATACATACCTCCCTCCCTACATACACACATACCTGCATACCTCCCTCCCTACATACACACATACCTGCATACCTCCCTCCCTACATACACACATACCTGCATACCTCCCTCCCTACATACACACATACCTGCATACCTCCCTCCCTACATACACACATACCTGCATACCTCCCTCCCTACATACACACATACCTGCATACCTCCCTCCCTACATACACACATACCTGCATACCTCCCTCCTTACATAAACACATACCTGCATACCTCCCTCCCTACATACACACATACCTGCATACCTCCCTCCCTACATACACACATACCTACATACCTCCCTCCCTACATACACACATACCTGCATACCTCCCTCCTTACATAAACACATACCTGCATACCTCCCTCCCTACATACACACATACCTACATACCTCCCTCCTTACATACACACATACCTAAATACCTCCCTCCCTACATACACACATACATACATACCTCCCTCCCTACATACACACATACATACATACCTCCCTCCCTACATACACACAGATCTAAATACCTCCCTCCCTACATACACACATACCTGGATACCTCCCTCCCTACATACACACATACCTGCATACCTCCCTCCCTACATACACACATACCTGCATACCTCCCTCCCTACATACACACATACTTGCATACCTCCCTCCCTACATACACACATACCTGCATACCTCCCTCCCTACATACACACATACCTGCATACCTCCCTCCCTACATACACACATACCTGCATACCTCCCTCCCTACATACACACATACCTGCATACCTCCCTCCCTACATACACACATACATACATACCTCCCTTCCTACATACACACATACCTGCATACCTCCCTCCCTACATACACACATACCTGCATACCTCCCTCCCTACATACACACATACCTGCATACCTCCCTCCCTACATACACACATACCTGCATACCTCCCTCCCTACATACACACATACCTGCATACCTCCCTCCCTACATACACACATACATACATACCTCCCTTCCTACATACACACATACCTGCATACCTCCCTCCCTACATACACACATACCTGCATACCTCCCTTCCTACATACACACATACCTGCATACCTCCCTCCCTACATACACACATACCTGCATACCTCCCTCCCTACATACACACATACCTGCATACCTCCCTCCCTACATACACACATACCTGCATACCTCCCTCCCTACATACACACATACCTGCATACCTCCCTCCCTACATACACACATACCTGCATACCTCCCTCCCTACACACACACATACCTAAATACCTCCCTCCCTACATACACACATACTTGCATACCTCCCTCCCTACATACACACATACCTGCATACCTCCCTCCCTACATACACACATACCTGCATACCTCCCTCCCTACATACACACATACCTGCATACCTCCCTCCCTACACACACACATACCTAAATACCTCCCTCCCTACATACACACATACATACATACCTCCCTCCCTACATACACACATACCTGCATACCTCCCTCCCTACATACACACATACCTGCATACCTCCCTCCCTACATACACACATACCTGCATACCTCCCTCCCTACATACACACATACCTGCATACCTCCCTCCCTACATACACACATACCTACATACCTCCCTCCTTACATACACACATACCTAAATACCTCCCTCCCTACATACACACATACCTGCATACCTCCCTCCCTACATACACACATACCTGCATACCTCCCTCCCTACATACACACATACCTACATACCTCCCTCCCTACATACACACATACATACATACCTCCCTCCCTACATACACACAGACCTAAATACCTCCCTCCCTACATACACACATACCTGGATACCTCCCTCCCTACATACACACATACCTGCATACCTCCCTCCCTACATACACACATACTTGCATACCTCCCTCCCTACATACACACATACCTGCATACCTCCCTCCCTACATACACACATACCTAAATACCTCCCTCCCTACATACACACATACATACATACCTCCCTCCCTACATACACACATACCTAAATACCTCCCTCCCTACATACACACATACATACATACCTCCCTCCCTACATACACACATACCTGCATACCTCCCTCCCTACATACACACATACCTACATACCTCCCTCCCTACATACACACATACCTACATACCTCCCTCCCTACATACACACATACATACATACCTCCCTCCCTACATACACACATACCTGCATACCTCCCTCCCTACATACACACATACCTACATACCTCCCTCCCTACATACACACATACCTGCATACCTCCCTCCCTACATACACACATACCTAAATACCTCCCTCCCTACATACACACATACATACCTCCCTCCCTCCCTACATACACACATACCTGCATACCTCCCTCCCTACATACACACATACCTACATACCTCCCTCCCTACATACACACATACCTGCATACCTCCCTCCCTACATACACACATACCTAAATACCTCCCTCCCTACACACACACATACCTGCATACCTCCCTCCCTACATACACACATACCTGCATACCTCCCTCCCTACATACACACATACTTGCATACCTCGCTCCCTACATACACACATACCTACATACCTCCCTCCCTACATACACACAGACCTAAATACCTCCCTCCCTACATACACACATACCTGGATACCTCCCTCCCTACATACACACATACCTGCATACCTCCCTCCCTACATACACACATACCTAAATACCTCCCTCCCTACACACACACATACCTGCATACCTCCCTCCCTACATACACACATACCTGCATACCTCCCTCCCTACATACACACATACATACATACCTCTTTCCCTACATACACACATACCTGCATACCTCCCTCCCTACATACACACATACCTACATACCTCCCTCCCTACATACACACATACCTAAATACCTCCCTCCCTACACACACACATACCTGCATACCTCCCTCCCTACATACACACATACCTGCATACCTCCCTCCCTACATACACACATACATACATACCTCTTTCCCTACATACACACATACCTGCATACCTCCCTCCCTACATACACACATACCTACATACCTCCCTCCCTACATACACACATACCTACATACCTCCCTCCCTACATACACACATACCTAAATACCTCCCTCCCTACATACACACATACCTGCATACCTCCCTCCCTACATACACACATACCTACATACCTCCCTCCCTACATACACACATACCTACATACCTCCCTCCTACATACACACATACCTACATACCTCCCTCCCTACATACACACATACCTGCATACCTCCCTCCCTACATACACACATACCTGGATACCTCCCTCCCTACATACACACATACCTACATACCTCCCTCCCTACATACACACATACCTACATACCTCCCTCCTACATACACACATGCCTACATACCTCCCTCCCTACATACACACATACCTGCATACCTCCCTCCCTACATACACACATACCTGGATACCTCCCTCCCTACATACACACATACCTACATACCTCCCTCCTACATACACACATACCTACATACCTCCCTCCCTACATACACACATACCTGCATACCTCCCTCCCTACATACACACATACCTGGATACCTCCCTCCTACATACACACATACCTACATACCTCCCTCCCTACATACACACATACCTAAATACCTCCCTCCCTACATACACACATACCTACATACCTCCCTCCCTACATACACACATACATACATACATACCTCCCTACATACACACATACATACATACCTCCCTCCCTATATACACACATACCTATATACCTCCATACCTGTATACACACATACCTGCATACCTCCCTCCCTACATACACACATACCTGCATACCTCCCTCCCTACATACACACATACCTGGATACCTCCCTCCCTCCATACACACATACATACATACCTCCCTCCCTACATACACACATACCTGCATACCTCCCTCCCTACATACACACATACCTGCATACCTCCCTCCCTACATACACACATACCTGGATACCTCCCTCCCTACATACACACATACCTACATACCTCCCTCCCTACATACACACATACCTACATACCTCCCTCCTACATACACACATACCTACATACCTCCCTCCCTACATACACACATACCTGCATACCTCCCTCCCTACATACACACATACCTGGATACCTCCCTCCCTACATACACACATACCTACATACCTCCCTCCTACATACACACATACCTACATACCTCCCTCCCTACATACACACATACCTGCATACCTCCCTCCCTACATACACACATACCTGGATACCTCCCTCCTACATACACACATACCTACATACCTCCCTCCCTACATACACACATACCTAAATACCTCCCTCCCTACATACACACATACCTACATACCTCCCTCCCTACATACACACATACATACATACATACCTCCCTACATACACACATACATACATACCTCCCTCCCTATATACACACATACCTATATACCTCCATACCTGTATACACACATACCTGCATACCTCCCTCCCTACATACACACATACCTGCATACCTCCCTCCCTACATACACACATACCTGGATACCTCCCTCCCTCCATACACACATACATACATACCTCCCTCCCTACATACACACATACCTGCATACCTCCCTCCCTACATACACACATACCTGCATACCTCCCTCCCTACATACACACATACATACATACCTCCCTCCCTACATACACACATACCTGGATACCTCCCTCCCTACATACACACATACATACATACATACCTCCCTACATACACACATACCTACATACCTCCCTCCCTACATACACACATACCTGCATACCTCCCTCCCTACATACACACATACCTACATACCTCCCTCCCTACATACACACATACCTGCATATCTCCCTCCCTACATACACACATACCTGCATACCTCCCTCCCTACATACACGCATACCTAAATACCTCCCTCCCTACATACACACATACATACATACCTCCCTCCCTACATACACACATACCTGCATACCTCCCTCCCTACATACACACATACCTGCATACCTCCCTCCCTACATACACACATACCTGCATACCTCCCTCCCTACATACACACATACCTGCATACCTCCCTCCCTACATACACACATACCTGCATACCTCCCTCCCTACATACACACATACCTGCATACCTCCCTCCCTACATACACACATACCTGCATACCTCCCTCCTTACATAAACACATACCTGCATACCTCCCTCCCTACATACACACATACCTGCATACCTCCCTCCCTACATACACACATACCTACATACCTCCCTCCCTACATACACACATACCTGCATACCTCCCTCCTTACATAAACACATACCTGCATACCTCCCTCCCTACATACACACATACCTACATACCTCCCTCCTTACATACACACATACCTAAATACCTCCCTCCCTACATACACACATACATACATACCTCCCTCCCTACATACACACATACATACATACCTCCCTCCCTACATACACACAGATCTAAATACCTCCCTCCCTACATACACACATACCTGGATACCTCCCTCCCTACATACACACATACCTGCATACCTCCCTCCCTACATACACACATACCTGCATACCTCCCTCCCTACATACACACATACCTGCATACCTCCCTCCCTACATACACACATACCTGCATACCTCCCTCCCTACATACACACATACCTGCATACCTCCCTCCCTACATACACACATACCTAAATACCTCCCTCCCTACATACACACATACATACATACCTCCCTCCCTACATACACACATACATACATACCTCCCTCCCTACATACACACATACCTGCATACCTCCCTCCCTACATACACACATACCTGCATACCTCCCTCCCTACATACACACATACCTGCATACCTCCCTCCCTACATACACACATACCTGCATACCTCCCTCCCTACATACACACATACCTGCATACCTCCCTCCCTACATACACACATACCTGCATACCTCCCTCCCTACATACACACATACCTGCATACCTCCCTCCCTAAATACACACATACCTGCATACCTCCCTCCCTACATACACACATACCTGCATACCTCCCTCCCTACATACACACATACCTGCATACCTCCCTCCCTACATACACACATACCTGCATACCTCCCTCCCTACATACACACATACCTGCATACCTCCCTCCCTACATACACACATACCTGCATAACTCCCTCCCTACATACACACATACCTGCATACCTCCCTCCCTACATACACACATACCTGCATACCTCCCTCCCTACATACACACATACCTGCATACCTCCCTCCCTACATACACACATACCTGCATACCTCCCTCCCTACATACACACATACCTGCATACCTCCCTCCTTACATAAACACATACCTGCATACCTCCCTCCCTACATACACACATACCTACATACCTCCCTCCCTACATACACACATACCTGCATACCTCCCTCCCTACATACACACATACCTGCATACCTCCCTCCTTACATAAACACATACCTGCATACCTCCCTCCCTACATACACACATACCTACATACCTCCCTCCCTACATACACACATACCTACATACCTCCCTCCCTACATACACACAGACCTAAATACCTCCCTCCCTACATACACACATACCTGCATACCTCCCTCCCTACATACACACATACCTGCATACCTCCCTCCCTACATACACACATACCTGCATACCTCCCTCCCTACATACACACATACCTGCATACCTCCCTCCCTACATACACACATACCTGCATACCTCCCTCCCTACATACACACATACCTGCATACCTCCCTCCCTACATACACACATACCTGCATACCTCCCTCCCTACATACACACATACCTGCATACCTCCCTCCCTACATACACACATACCTGCATACCTCCCTCCCTACATACACACATACCTACATACCTCCCTCCTTACATACACACATACCTAAATACCTCCCTCCCTACATACACACATACATACATACCTCCCTCCCTACATACACACATACCTGCATACCTCCCTCCCTACATACACACATACCTACATACCTCCCTCCCTACATACACACATACATACATACCTCCCTCCCTACATACACACAGACCTAAATACCTCCCTCCCTACATACACACATACCTGGATACCTCCCTCCCTACATACACACATACCTGCATACCTCCCTCCCTACATACACACATACTTGGATACCTCCCTCCCTACATACACACATACCTGCATACCTCCCTCCCTACATACACACATACCTGCATACCTCCCTCCCTACATACACACATACCTGCATACCTCCCTCCCTACATACACACATACCTGCATACCTCCCTCCCTACATACACACATACCTGCATACCTCCCTCCCTACATACACACATACCTGCATACCTCCCTCCCTACATACACACATACCTGCATACCTCCCTCCCTACATACACACATACCTGCATACCTCCCTCCCTACACACACACATACCTAAATACCTCCCTCCCTACATACACACATACCTGCATACCTCCCTCCCTACATACACACATACCTACATACCTCCCTCCCTACATACACACATACATACATACCTCCCTCCCTACATACACACAGACCTAAATACCTCCCTCCCTACATACACACATACCTGGATACCTCCCTCCCTACATACACACATACCTGCATACCTCCCTCCCTACATACACACATACTTGCATACCTCCCTCCCTACATACACACATACCTGCATACCTCCCTCCCTACATACACACATACCTGCATACCTCCCTCCCTACATACACACATACCTGCATACCTCCCTCCCTACATACACACATACCTGCATACCTCCCTCCCTACATACACACATACATACATACCTCCCTTCCTACATACACACATACCTGCATACCTCCCTCCCTACATACACACATACCTGCATACCTCCCTTCCTACATACACACATACCTGCATACCTCCCTCCCTACATACACACATACCTGCATACCTCCCTCCCTACATACACACATACCTGCATACCTCCCTCCCTACATACACACATACCTGCATACCTCCCTCCCTACATACACACATACCTGCATACCTCCCTCCCTACATACACACATACCTGCATACCTCCCTCCCTACACACACACATACCTAAATACCTCCCTCCCTACATACACACATACTTGCATACCTCCCTCCCTACATACACACATACCTGCATACCTCCCTCCCTACATACACACATACCTGCATACCTCCCTCCCTACATACACACATACCTGCATACCTCCCTCCCTACACACACACATACCTAAATACCTCCCTCCCTACATACACACATACATACATACCTCCCTCCCTACATACACACATACCTGCATACCTCCCTCCCTACATACACACATACCTGCATACCTCCCTCCCTACATACACACATACCTGCATACCTCCCTCCCTACATACACACATACCTGCATACCTCCCTCCCTACATACACACATACCTACATACCTCCCTCCTTACATACACACATACCTAAATACCTCCCTCCCTACATACACACATACATACATACCTCCCTCCCTACATACACACATACCTGCATACCTCCCTCCCTACATACACACATACCTACATACCTCCCTCCCTACATACACACATACATACATACCTCCCTCCCTACATACACACAGACCTAAATACCTCCCTCCCTACATACACACATACCTGGATACCTCCCTCCCTACATACACACATACCTGCATACCTCCCTCCCTACATACACACATACTTGCATACCTCCCTCCCTACATACACACATACCTGCATACCTCCCTCCCTACATACACACATACCTAAATACCTCCCTCCCTACATACACACATACATACATACCTCCCTCCCTACATACACACATACCTAAATACCTCCCTCCCTACATACACACATACATACATACCTCCCTCCCTACATACACACATACCTGCATACCTCCCTCCCTACATACACACATACCTACATACCTCCCTCCCTACATACACACATACCTACATACCTCCCTCCCTACATACACACATACATACATACCTCCCTCCCTACATACACACATACCTGCATACCTCCCTCCCTACATACACACATACCTACATACCTCCCTCCCTACATACACACATACCTGCATACCTCCCTCCCTACATACACACATACCTAAATACCTCCCTCCCTACATACACACATACATACCTCCCTCCCTCCCTACATACACACATACCTGCATACCTCCCTCCCTACATACACACATACCTACATACCTCCCTCCCTACATACACACATACCTGCATACCTCCCTCCCTACATACACACATACCTAAATACCTCCCTCCCTACACACACACATACCTGCATACCTCCCTCCCTACATACACACATACCTGCATACCTCCCTCCCTACATACACACATACTTGCATACCTCCCTCCCTACATACACACATACCTACATACCTCCCTCCCTACATACACACAGACCTAAATACCTCCCTCCCTACATACACACATACCTGGATACCTCCCTCCCTACATACACACATACCTGCATACCTCCCTCCCTACATACACACATACCTAAATACCTCCCTCCCTACACACACACATACCTGCATACCTCCCTCCCTACATACACACATACCTGCATACCTCCCTCCCTACATACACACATACATACATACCTCTTTCCCTACATACACACATACCTGCATACCTCCCTCCCTACATACACACATACCTACATACCTCCCTCCCTACATACACACATACCTAAATACCTCCCTCCCTACACACACACATACCTGCATACCTCCCTCCCTACATACACACATACCTGCATACCTCCCTCCCTACATACACACATACATACATACCTCTTTCCCTACATACACACATACCTGCATACCTCCCTCCCTACATACACACATACCTACATACCTCCCTCCCTACATACACACATACCTACATACCTCCCTCCCTACATACACACATACCTAAATACCTCCCTCCCTACATACACACATACCTGCATACCTCCCTCCCTACATACACACATACCTACATACCTCCCTCCCTACATACACACATACCTACATACCTCCCTCCTACATACACACATACCTACATACCTCCCTCCCTACATACACACATACCTGCATACCTCCCTCCCTACATACACACATACCTGGATACCTCCCTCCCTACATACACACATACCTACATACCTCCCTCCCTACATACACACATACCTACATACCTCCCTCCTACATACACACATACCTACATACCTCCCTCCCTACATACACACATACCTGCATACCTCCCTCCCTACATACACACATACCTGGATACCTCCCTCCCTACATACACACATACCTACATACCTCCCTCCTACATACACACATACCTACATACCTCCCTCCCTACATACACACATACCTGCATACCTCCCTCCCTACATACACACATACCTGGATACCTCCCTCCTACATACACACATACCTACATACCTCCCTCCCTACATACACACATACCTAAATACCTCCCTCCCTACATACACACATACCTACATACCTCCCTCCCTACATACACACATACATACATACATACCTCCCTACATACACACATACATACATACCTCCCTCCCTATATACACACATACCTATATACCTCCATACCTGTATACACACATACCTGCATACCTCCCTCCCTACATACACACATACCTGCATACCTCCCTCCCTACATACACACATACCTGGATACCTCCCTCCCTCCATACACACATACATACATACCTCCCTCCCTACATACACACATACCTGCATACCTCCCTCCCTACATACACACATACCTGCATACCTCCCTCCCTACATACACACATACATACATACCTCCCTCCCTACATACACACATACCTGGATACCTCCCTCCCTACATACACACATACATACATACATACCTCCCTACATACACACATACCTACATACCTCCCTCCCTACATACACACATACCTAAATACCTCCCTCCCTACATACACACATACATACATACATACCTCCCTACATACACACATACATACATACCTCCCTCCCTATATACACACATACCTACATACCTCCCTCCCTACATACACACATACCTACATACCTCCCTCCTACATACACACATACCTACATACCTCCCTCCCTACATACACACATACCTGCATACCTCCCTCCCTACATACACACATACCTGGATACCTCCCTCCCTACATACACACATACCTACATACCTCCCTCCCTACATACACACATACCTACATACCTCCCTCCTACATACACACATACCTACATACCTCCCTCCCTACATACACACATACCTGCATACCTCCCTCCCTACATACACACATACCTGGATACCTCCCTCCCTACATACACACATACCTACATACCTCCCTCCTACATACACACATACCTACATACCTCCCTCCCTACATACACACATACCTGCATACCTCCCTCCCTACATACACACATACCTGGATACCTCCCTCCTACATACACACATACCTACATACCTCCCTCCCTACATACACACATACCTAAATACCTCCCTCCCTACATACACACATACCTACATACCTCCCTCCCTACATACACACATACATACATACATACCTCCCTACATACACACATACATACATACCTCCCTCCCTATATACACACATACCTATATACCTCCATACCTGTATACACACATACCTGCATACCTCCCTCCCTACATACACACATACCTGCATACCTCCCTCCCTACATACACACATACCTGGATACCTCCCTCCCTCCATACACACATACATACATACCTCCCTCCCTACATACACACATACCTGCATACCTCCCTCCCTACATACACACATACCTGCATACCTCCCTCCCTACATACACACATACATACATACCTCCCTCCCTACATACACACATACCTGGATACCTCCCTCCCTACATACACACATACATACATACATACCTCCCTACATACACACATACCTACATACCTCCCTCCCTACATACACACATACCTAAATACCTCCCTCCCTACATACACACATACATACATACATACCTCCCTACATACACACATACATACATACCTCCCTCCCTATATACACACATACCTATATACCTCCATACCTGTATACACACATACCTGCATACCTCCCTCCCTACATACACACATACCTGCATACCTCCCTCCCTACATACACACATACCTGGATACCTCCCTCCCTCCATACACACATACATACATACCTCCCTCCCTACATACACACATACCTGCATACCTCCCTCCCTACATACACACATACCTGCATACCTCCCTCCCTACATACACACATACATACATACCTCCCTCCCTACATACACACATACCTGGATACCTCCCTCCCTACATACACACATACATACATACATACCTCCCTACATACACACATACCTACATACCTCCCTCCCTACATACACACATACCTAAATACCTCCCTCCCTACATACACACATACCTACATACCTCCCTCCCTACATACACACATACCTACATACCTCCCTCCCTACATACACACATACATACATACATACCTCCCTACATACACACAAACATACATACCTCCCTCCCTATATACACACATACATACATACATACCTCCCTACATACACACATACCTACATACCTCCCTCCCTACATACACACATACATACATACATACCTCCCTACATACACACATACCTACATACCTCCCTCCCTACATACACACATACCTACATACCTCCCTCCGTACATACACACATACCTACATACCTCCCTCCCTACATACACACATACATACATACATACCTCCCTACATACACACATACCTACATACCTCCCTCCCTACATACACACATACCTACATACCTCCCTCCCTACATACACACATACCTGCATACCTCCCTCCCTACATACACACATACCTACATACCTCCCTCCCTACATACACACATACCTGCATACCTCCCTCCCTACATACACACATACATACATACCTCCCTCCCTACATACACACATACCTGCATACCTCCCTCCCTACATACACACATACCTGGATACCTCCCTCCCTCCATACACACATACATACATACCTCCCTCCCTACATACACACATACCTGCATACCTCCCTCCCTACATACACACATACCTGCATACCTCCCTCCCTACATACACACATACATACATACCTCCCTCCCTACATACACACATACCTGGATACCTCCCTCCCTACATACACACGTACATACATACATACCTCCCTACATACACACATACCTACATACCTCCCTCCCTACATACACACATACATACATACATACCTCCCTACATACACACATACATACATACCTCCCTTCCTATATACACACATACCTACATACCTCCCTCCCTACATACACACATACCTACATACCTCCCTCCCTACATACACACATACCTGCATACCTCCCTCCCTACATACACACATACATACATACCTCCCTCCCTACATACACACATACCTACATACCTCCCTCCCTACATACACACATACCTGCATACCTCCCTCCCTACATACACACATACCTGCATACCTCCCTCCCTACATACACACATACCTACATACCTCCCTCCCTACATACACACATACATACATACCTCCCTCCCTACATACACACATACCTGCATACCTCCCTCCCTACATACACACATACCTGCATACCTCCCTCCCTACATACACACATACATACATACCTCCCTCCCTACATACACACATACCTGCATACCTCCCTCCCTACATACACACATACCTGGATACCTCCCTCCCTCCATACACACATACATACATACCTCCCTCCCTACATACACACATACCTGCATACCTCCCTCCCTACATACACACATACCTACATACCTCCCTCCCTACATACACACATACCTGCATACCTCCCTCCCTACATACACACATACCTGCATACCTCCCTCCCTACATACACACATACATACATACCTCCCTCCCTACATACACACATACCTGCATACCTCCCTCCCTACATACACACATACCTGGATACCTCCCTCCCTCCATACACACATACATACATACCTCCCTCCCTACATACACACATACCTGCATACCTCCCTCCCTACATACACACATACCTGCATACCTCCCTCCCTACATACACACATACATACATACCTCCCTCCCTACATACACACATACCTGGATACCTCCCTCCCTACATACACACGTACATACATACATACCTCCCTACATACACACATACCTACATACCTCCCTCCCTACATACACACATACATACATACATACCTCCCTACATACACACATACATACATACCTCCCTTCCTATATACACACATACCTACATACCTCCCTCCCTACATACACACATACCTACATACCTCCCTCCCTACATACACACATACCTGCATACCTCCCTCCCTACATACACACATACATACATACCTCCCTCCCTACATACACACATACCTACATACCTCCCTCCCTACATACACACATACCTGCATACCTCCCTCCCTACATACACACATACCTGCATACCTCCCTCCCTACATACACACATACCTACATACCTCCCTCCCTACATACACACATACCTAAATACCTCCCTCCCTACATACACACATACCTACATACCTCCCTCCCTACATACACACATACCTGCATACCTCCCTCCCTACATACACACATACCTAAATACCTCCCTCCCTACATACACACATACATACATACCTCCCTCCCTACATACACACATACCTGGATACCTCCCTCCCTACATACACACATACCTACATACCTCCCTCCCTACATACACACATACCTACATACCTCCCTCCCTACATACACACATACCTGCATACCTCCCTCCCTACATACACACATACCTAAATACCTCCCTCCCTACATACACACATACATACATACCTCCCTCCCTACATACACACATACCTGGATACCTCCCTCCCTACATACACACATACCTGCATACCTCCCTCCCTACATACACACATACCTAAATACCTCCCTCCCTACATACACACATACATACATACCTCTTTCCCTACATACACACATACCTGCATACCTCCCTCCCTACATACACACATACCTAAATACCTCCCTCCCTACATACACACATACATACATACCTCCCTCCCTACATACACACATACCTGCATACCTCCCTCCCTACATACACACATACATACATACCTCCCTTCCTATATACACACATACCTACATAACTCCCTCCCTACATACACACATACCTACATACCTCCCTCCCTACATACACACATACCTGCATACCTCCCTCCCTACATACACACATACCTACATACCTTCCTCCCTACATACACACATACCTGCATACCTCCCTCCCTACATACACACATACCTACATACCTCCCTCCCTACATACACACATACCTGCATACCCCCCTCCTACATACACACATACATACATACCTCCCTCCCTACATACACACATACCTACATACCTCCCTCCCTACATACACACATACCTGCATACCTCCCTCCCTACATACACACATACCTACATACCTTCCTCCCTACATACACACATACCTGCATACCTCCCTCCCTACATACACACATACCTACATACCTCCCTCCCTACATACACACATACCTGCATACCCCCCTCCTACATACACACATACATACATACCTCCCTCCCTACATACACACATACCTACATACCTCCCTCCCTACATACACACATACCTGCATACCTCCCTCCCTACATACACACATACCTGCCTCCCTCCCTCCCTATATACACACATACCTGCATACCTCCCTCCCTACATACACACATACCTACATACCTCCCTCCCTACATACAGACATACCTGCATACCTCCCTCCCTACATACATACATAGTTGTACTTTGGTCATCATATTTCACCCACTCTTTATATCCCTTTCTCTGTTGGTTTCTGTTCCCCTTTACCCCAAATACTTTCCTGCTTTTATGTCCTCCCCGTGCCCTCTCACTCCTTACACACACACACACACACACACACACACACACACACACCCACTTGTTCTGCGCATGAGAGAACCCGATGATTCCTCTTGCCCGTGACCCCTTCTATCCCCTCCCTTTTCCTTAGACCTTCCCTTTTCTCTCCATGTACATGAATATATATAAGCCTATTTGTATCTAGATTCTGTGTTTTCTCAATTTACATGTGTGTGCACTCACGCTCCATGCATGTGTTGGAATCAAGAGAGTTTAGGGAGCGAGGTCCTGCCTTCCACTTTGTTGAGGAAGAGTCTGTCTTGTTCTGCCACAGCCCTGTGTAGTCCAGGCTGCCTGACCAAGTGAGCTTCTGACTGATTCTCATGTCTCCTCCACCTGTTGTCTTGCCGTGGGCGTGCTGGGATTACAGATGTGTGCCACTGCATGTGTGTGTGTGTGTGTGTGTGTGTGTGTGTGTGTGTGTGTAGGTTCTGGCCACTGAGCTCAGGCCATTAGGCTTTTATGGCTGAACCTTGCCTTGGCTATTTTAAATTAGTTTTGTTTACCTTACTGGGCTAAAGAGGTGGCAATGAGGTGACTCAGTGGTTAAGAGTGGTTTAGAGTCTGATTCTCAGCACCAGTACCAGGAGGCTCACAACTGCCTGCAATGCCATCCTGAGGGGATCCAATTCCTTCATCTGGCTTCCACAGGTACCAGCAGTGAGGGACACATACCCCCCACATACATACATAATTAAGCATAATGTCTTAATATTATTTACCTTTATTTATTTAATTTATCTTTATTACAAACTGTAGTTCTTTTACCCCCCTCTTCCCTGTCTCATCCTCCTCCTTTTCCTGTTGAAATGCTGTTCCCCAACAAGCCCTCTTCTAATTCTGATGCCTTTCTCTCCCCCCCACCCCCCTCGTGTGTGTGTGTGTGTGTGTGTGTGTGTGTGTGTGTGTGTGTGTGTGTGTGACTTACTGAGTTTCATTAACAATCCTTGGATGAGTGAGAGGTCATTTGGACCATGGGTGATTTATGAGTGGTTACTCCACTGAAGGAAACAACACGGCCTCCTCTAAGCATTACGCACTGCCAATCATCCTGGGTGAAGGGGATGACGCTGCAAGAGCTCCTCTCTACTCCTTGACAAAAATGTTGACGGGCTGAGTCTTGTGCAGATCTTGTAGCTCACAGGGTTTACAGTTAAGGCTGTTGATAACGTTTCTAACTTCGCAGGAAAGAATTTCCCATCCACTTTTATCTTCCCATTTGGATTTCTCTGGGTCCTTGATGCAGCTGATATGTAAATCAAGCCCATGCTGCTGTAACGGCACTATGATGGAAGGTTCCAGTCTCGGCAAAGGGCTGAGCCCGGGCCTCCTCCAAACAGCAACAGTCTCAGCCCCAGGCCCCTGCGTTAGAGCAGCTGAACCTATTCTTAATGAATGGAAGGAGCTCCTAACCCTCTTTCACATCATCCTATAGATGTTGGCTTCTGTTTGGAAGGCAGATGTGGGCAGCATTTGTCAAGAGAAGCACTGCCCCCTGGCTGCCATTACCATCCCTGGACACTCATCTGAAATCCCCAAACCCAAAAGGACCTACCAGGATGATTGCTTCCAGGAAGGAGGGGAAAAAAAAAGTGTCCCAAGATGGCTTGTTAAACATGAAAGTGGCAGGCAACTTTTCACTTGGAGATTTTCTTGCTAACAAAATATGATAAAGTTTTGTCTCATCAGGACACAGCTACATATTCATGAGAAAAAGAAATGGACTGGGCGAGAGCTCTCTAGCACAATATTAGCCACGCTTACCTCGGGTGCTGGGATTGCAGTGAACTGTTTCTTATACATTTTGTTTTGTGTTCCAGATTTCTGACATTTGGAACAATTGTTACTGCCACAATAAGAACCACGAAAGACACGTTTGTTTACAAAACCACCCTCATTTAAATGAGTACCAGCTGGGTAGGTCTGTGTGAATTTTTGCCACTGTCTAGGTCCCATCCTAGTTGTTCCAAAGGAGAGGCCTGCAGGTCTGTCTGCCAGAGAAGCGTTCCGTATGGCACACGGAGGAAGGCGTGGGACTAACCTTTCCTCTGGGCTCTGCTCCCTCCCTGTCTTTCAACAAAGATGCTGGTCCCAGCCCATCCCTGCTAAAGGCTGCCCTGGGAGCTGCACGGCAGTTCCCAGTGCTGCCCTCACGTCTGACGATTCCCTAGAGGGACTCTCAGAACCTAGCAAGGCTGTTGCATTCATGGATACTGTTTTTATCCGTGCTATAAGAATTGACCCTACCCAGCTCCATTTTAAGGTACTCAGAATTTGGGTCACTCTATGTGTGTGTGTGTGTGTGTGTGTGTGTGTGTGTGTGTGTGTGTGATTGTTGATGTTTAGAGTCTTCTAAAGGAAGATGGCCAGGAAGGCAAAGAGCCTAGAAATCGGATCATATGAAGGATATGCCAGTATTTAGGATGGAGGAGAGAAAGCCCTCCTGGGGCTGCCTGCGCTTGCTGGGTTGCCATGTAGATGCAGAGGCGGATGCGAATGGTACAGCTGCTGAGGACGTGAGGAAGTCCAGTGGGGAAGGAGGCTGGAGCCCGCAGAAACGATCGGAACTCTCTAAGAGTTACAGGTATACAGCGGCAGAATTCAGCTGCTTCTAGACTGCTCGGTCCCCGGGGCTATGTGTGTGAGAAGATGTGAGACTTGTGAGTTCTCGGGGGTGCACGGGAGCCTGGCTGACAGCGAACTCTGTGCCTCTTCCCTCTAGCGTGTGCCTGGCCCGTCTTTCTCGCTAAGACCCGGTAGGAGGCACCATTCACAGCGGTCCTTGGTAGTCCGTACCATCGCACCTTTGAAGGAGCTGCGAATGCACCTGGAAAGCGAAGGCCCCTTACCCTCCACCTTGTCATCCCCCTAGAACGAAATCTCAGCCTGCCCCCAGCCAGTGTTTCTCTTTAGAATGATTAAAGTCTTTGGCTCCATCTGAACCCATTCATTTTAACTATTCCATTTCCCAAGAATATCATCTCATTACTTTTTCAATGACTCAATATTTTCAGCCCAAGTGAACGAGTCCAGAAAGTCATTTCAGCCATTGATTATTTTTGGTAACCTTCTGATCTAGTCTAAATCTCTTTTCTTTTAATTCTCATTTACGTCCTCCCGTCTCGTCATCTCTTCTGAGCTGAAAATAGTAACTTGGCTTGACCTTATTATCTACCGTTTAAGACTTTATGGTCTTTGGTTAAATCTCATCTTAATAAATGTTCCTCGGCTGTAGATTATAGGTTTTCCTTCCGTAGACGCTGCTCTTTGCAGCTCAAGTCTCTTACCCACAGCACCAACTTCACTGCCCTTCCCCAAATATGCCAAAAATCTCACTTCATCTTTTCGATAAGCACTGGCCACAGAGTCAGCTTAAAAAGATAAATCTGTGAGCTTAGAAATGAAGACCGTGTCTCCTGCAGCTCTGAACTGTCTCCCAGTCCTGTTTGTGAATATATCCCAAAGCCTCCTTGCGTGGGATCTGAAGTGCCACTGGGTAGGTAGAGAAACAAACAGAATGATATTAGCTAACTCTGAATTACTGACTGCCTTCTGAGAGGAAATTTTTTTCTATGTGGGAGAAGAAACAGGACAACAGGAGCATGCTGTGTATCTTTTCAGTCCGTAAATATTAAAAAAAAACCCAATTATTTGATATTTAAATTTTGATAGAACTATATATTATATGTTGAACAAACCCACCTTCCTCCAAGATTTTATTTCTAATGAGCGTTGACTCACTGCCCCAAGTGTACTGACACTGGGGTAGGTGATTTGAGATTTCTCTTTTTCAAGCTAGGTGTTGCCATTGCTTTCCTGTGACTTGGTTTCCAGCCCCTACTTTTCTGGGCATCTTCCTTCAAAAGACTCCGAATGTCAGTCACGCTCACACAGCCCTCAGTAGAGTGCTCTGGGCTGAACCGGTTTCCTCAAATGGAGCTGAGCAGGGTCAGCTACTGTGGGTTAAGTCTTGAGAACACACAAGAAGGGCATCACAGAGCCTTAGGCAAACTGCAGCCTTTGAGATGCCAGGACCTGGGCGGACTGAAGTTGTATTGCTTCTCGGAGGTGGGGAAGACACAGACAAAGGAGGTACGAAGTCGTTTTCATCCAACTTCTTGCAATGCTTCTGTCCCCAAGGACTCTGGGTGCCTTTAGCTTTTAAATGCTCTGCTGTGAGTCCTTCGTGGCCAGAGGTGCTCAAATCCATTCCATCTTCAAAGTTTGGCCACATGCAATGCACATGCTCAAAGCTTGATTTGTTGGTAAATTTGATCTGAGAAGAAGCATTGGCTCTCTAGCAAAGTAAAAGGCTTCCTTCATGGCGGGAACCCCCTCATTTTCCTGTGTCCCTTGAGTCCTTTTCAGGCCTGGGACCCAGTTCACCTTCCACCTCCTTGGTGGAGCCACCTCTGACCCCTCAGTTGGGCTCTGGCTCTGTCTAATTACAGAGAGTTGACCTGAAGTCTCTATAGCAGGGCTTCTCAACTTCCTAACGCTGTGACTTTTAATACGATTCCTAACGTTGTGGTGACCCCCAACCATAAAATTATTTTTGTTGCTGCTTCATAACTGTAATTTTGCTACAGCTAGAAACCATCATGTAAATATCTGCTATGCAGGATGTTTCATGTGAGAACCCCGTGAAAAGGTTGTTTGACCCCCAAAAGGCCTGCGACCCACAGGTTGAGAACTATGCTCTAGAGAGCCTCTGAGGCATGCCTCTTCCTGGCTCCCAGCCCAGCTAGCTTTTTCTGACTAGAGTGGGGTATTGCCCACACTTATGCCACCATTTTACCCTAAAGTAGTTGGAAAAGAGGCCACCAGATCCCCAAGTTGAGGAGAAAGTACAGTACTCACACCTACCCTTGTCAAGAGCTTACCGCTTTGGTCTTGTGAAGTTGGGTGCTTGGGGATACCAGAGGCGTGTAGCATCTATGGGGACCCTTTAAAAACTGTGCTCCTCTTTCCGTGATGGTGAAACATTATCATCAGCTATAAATGTGGATGTTATGTTCTGCCATGATACTTTATTACTGACAGGCATTTCCAAAGAACAAAAGTTTACTTTTCTCTGACCCCCATTGATTTAAATTGGAGTTTGTAGACCACGTCTGGGGCTGGAACTGTTTTTTTCAGAAGAAACCCTGTGTTATTCCGGTTCAGGCGACGTCGGTTTAGCTACGCTTGATTCATTCAGTCATTCATTTATTCAGGGCTTTCAGGCCCCATTTGCTGTGTGCCAGGTGCTGTGTCAGGCTCACACGCGCAGGGGCAGGAATCCTTGCTGCTCCACTCCACTCTGTGTGTTACAGGCTGCCAACTTCTCTCTACTCTCTCTGTCATGAAAATAACAGTGAGAGATGGTTTTGATCTACTTCGGTGCTTGTAGGAACCAGGCCCGACTGGGCTGCCTGCCTGTCTTGCTGTTTCATGTCCTGTTTCTAGCAGCTTCCATGTCTGTGTTTATCTTGCTAGTCATGTTTACTGCTCTGAGAATGCGCCCTTCCCTTCCTCGAGACTTGTCCTCCTGTGTGCAATCACCTCTGGAGGGATTTCACCTGGGGGAAGGATTCCTGTTTGGCTGCCTATAAGAAGGCTCTTTGGAACTCTGGAAGAGGAATAATAAAGGGCTGTCGCGGCTGCTGCTGAGGCTGCTGCTCTCTTAGCACGAAGGACCCGCTGTGTTATTGTGTGTGTGTGTGTGTGTGTATGTGTGTGTGTGTGTGTGTGCGCATGAGTTAAATCCGCAGTCCCTCACCCTAGACTCCGTACCGCGGTGGCGCGGGCACCACAGGTGCTTTCATAGATGTGGGAAAAAAAAAATCACTCCCCAGGATTTTAAAAGGCAAAACCATGCAGAATGAATGAATGACTTGGTATTCACATTTGGTTTTTGGGAGTCTGCTGTCCCCCCTCCCCTCACCACGTCCCCCCCTCCCCCACCAGCCACCAGTGGGAGGGCTCCAGGCCCATGCACAGTCTCACAACTGTAGCAACCAACAATCTTACATGTCAGCCCACGGGGCTGAAGCCTTCTTCCCTGGGAACTTTCTCTGCTGACCCGGAAGCCAAGGGCCGTGTGCTGGCGGGTGGTGTGTTGGAAGAAGAACAAGCCGTAGGCAGCTAAGGGGCTTCTTACTCATTCTACCACAGAGCACCAAGTAAACTACATTCAGATGTAGGCCAGCCCCTCTCCCTTCCTTTTCTTCTTCTTTTTTTTTTTTTTTAAATCACAGGGCCAACATGAGTAGCCATTAAAACAACACATCTGCAAAGCCACCACCCACTGGAATGGTGCTCGTTAAAAATGTCTAGCCATCTTGCTCTCAGGGCAGTCACCAGGACTGACTCCGGGGATTTTTTTTTGAAATTTCATTTATTTAATTTTGTCTCGTGTATGTGGGTATGCGTGCCTCTGTACGTACACGCAGAGGCCAGAGGCTGCCACTGGGTGCCTTCCTCAGTCACTTCATCTTGTTTTTTGTTTGTTTGTTTGTTTTTTTTGTTTTTTTGAGATGGGCTCTCTCACTTGGATCTAGTTTGGCAGACTGGCCAGTGAGTTCCTGGGACCCACCTGTATTTACCCCTCAATGCTGGGTTTACAGGCAAGTGTGGCCATTCCTCGCTTTTATGTGAGTGTTGGTCTTTCAAAGTGAAGCCCTCCTATTCTCACAGCAAGCACTCTTTCCCACTTTCCCCAAGTTGTAACTCTGGAGACCTTTAACATCTCAGAGCAGGTCTCAAACTGTGCCATGGCTGCCTAGGAGTAAACAGGTACATTTTAAAGGTCAAGTTTCTTTAAAATTGTATATACCTATTTATGTTGGGGTTGGGTAGCATGGCAACTTGGAAACTTCCCAAATACTAAGATAGCTGCTGTTCATAGACTATGAGATGGGCTGGTGAGAAATGAGATGGAAGGCTTGTTTCTTTGTTTTTAATTCCTCCTACTGCTTAATTGTCTCTCACTTACCTAAAGCAGGTATGGAAGAATGGAAGCCCCCCCCTCGACACAGACATATACACAGATCCAGACCCCACTACACTTAAAAAGTAAACCCCCATAAACCTCCAGTGGTAGTTTCAATTCTGTGTGTCAGCTTGTTCCATTGAAGGCTGTTTTGAAGAGAAAGGGATGGCTTCCTTTGTTCGCTCTGAATCAGGACTGGGAAATGGCATGTGTAAGGCTCCTATCACAGGGCCGGTGACCTGGCATTTGCCAGGCTCTCCAATGCCTAACTGACGTTTTGGTTTTTGAAGAAAGCGAGCTATCAGGGACTCTTGCTGGAAAAACAAAACAAAACAAAACAAAACAAAACAACAGAAGGAACTCTGCCAGAGGGTTGCTTGGAGCAATTCTCACAGCTTGACTCGTGTGACTGAGTGGTGGTGTCACCTCGGACGCACAAGTTGTAGGCCTATGAAGTTGAGGGCCACTGGTATGTGGCAAGGCAGTCTGTCAAGTCAAGGTAGCAGGTGCAATTAACAACAAGATCCAGGGTCGTGGTCGTGTACACATTCAAAGGAATTGCAGCAGTGAAGACACTTGTTCTGGTGTTCAAAGAACACAGGATCAGTGAACTTAATAAAATAAGAGTACTGTTTGTTTCATGGAAGTCTGAGCTAGGGAGTGGCCCAGGGGTGGTAGGCCCCTATTTCCTGAGGCTGTGTGAGACTTAGATACCCTATATTTTATTTATAAATCATGCTCTGGGGTCAAATACCACCTGCCATCATCATGTCCACCTTCCAGGAAGACGGAAGGGGAAAAGCGTGAAACTTGTCTATCTGCGATTGAAAGCTGCACACATCACATTGTTTTGTAGGGCAGCTGTGGCAGGCATGGTCAGGGGGCATCCCGGCGGGAGGACTAAGGTTCCTAAGACACGTGGTGCCACTCTTCCCATGGGTTGTGGTTTCTTTAAAGGAAAAGCTTGGGATAGAGGCCAGAGGGGCGCAAGTTTGAGGCTAAATCTTAAACCCGACTCCACGTGAGAATAGTCTGTTTGATCAAATCTTATATTTCCTCTTGGAGTCTAAGCGTGGACGGAGCAAGGAGGACAGTGTGGCCCAAGGGCGAGAACACTGGGTCAGAGACAACTCCTTGACGAGTCCTGTGATCGGGACTCATCGTTAGCATAGATCCCACTCCGGGTAGCTTGGTACTGGTCCATCTCATTTATTTTCAGAGCAACATTGTGAGCTATATTACACCCTGTCCAGTCCCAACACACACAGAAGCTTTTTGCTGTTTTTGACAGGGTCCCATGTAGTCCCCTGTTGATCCCAAGTCAGTGTCTTGTCTCTGAGTCTGGCCTTGCACCCTTCCTTCTCCTGCTTCTATTTCCTGGATGTGGGGCTCACAGGTCTGCGCTACAATAGCCAGCTCGTGAGATGGGTGGCCTCGACCCCAGCCCAGAGCTCTGGCTATGAAAGCTCTGTGACCTATCTGCCAATCACCTTCCTTGTGGGTGGAGCCAAAGCGCACGGGAGATGCAGTGAGTGGCTATGGAGTAGTGCTTCCACTTGGAGGCGCTGCTTCCTTTTGACCTAGGCTGTGCCCTCTGTGGCTTTCTTTCTTTTCTGTGAAAGAAACTGGGGGTGAAAGGTACTAGGGTTGGGGGGGGGGTGGGGAGCGGGCAGACGCCTGAGCTTGGAGCCCTGCCCACACACTTTGTTTCTAAACAGGCTAGTTATTTTCTCTTATTCATTTCCTTTCAGAATCACTAAAGGGACCCATGCTTATAAAAGTCAAACAGTGCCGAGCAATCTGAGATGAACTGTGCCTGTCTCCCCGAGCCCTCCAGCTCACATTCTGGATCCTTTCCCAATGGTAGCCATGTCAGCCTGGCGACAGCAGATGCCCAGCTACGCATTTATTTCTGTCCAGATCCTTAGAGAGAGAGAGAGAGAAAAGGCAATGTGTAGGTTGTTGATGTTTTTGGTCATTTAATGATACACTGTGTACTTAGTTTTCTATATTGGCATATTAATTAAAATCACGTGTTTTGCAAGTACAGGCCACGTGCCTGACTTTGGGTCCTGCTCACATTTTGGGACTGTGTGGTGTGTGTGTGAATGCTGTTGAGTTTGGTGCCACACGACCCTGTTCTGAATCTTGACTCCATTGTGTTTTAGCTGAGAGATCCAGGGAAGCTGACGCAACTGTTCAGTCTCTTCATCGATAGAATGGGTCTAATACTGGTGACCTGACTGGGTGCTGGTGGAGTCCATGAGCTAACACTGTCTGTTGTACACTTAGATTACAGCTAGTGGTCTGTGCGCCACAGTACTGCCTGCTACTTGGCTGTTCTTTTTATGCTTGGATGTTATTTTATCATAGGATTAGGCTCCTTTTACTTACTACTTAAGTACTTAAGCTGATGTGATATTTAAAAACCTTAAACATTGTCATCAACATACACTTACATTTATTTCTGTGTGCACACGACAGTGTTTCTAGGGAATGTATCTCTCTCTCTCTCTCTCTCTCTCTCTCTCTCTCTCTCTCTCGTGTGTGTGTGTGTGTGTGTGTGTGTGTGTGTGTGTGTGTGTGTGTAACAGCAGAAGTGGATTTGAAGGTCTGGAGATTTCCAGGTGGGTGGGCTCTGCCCAGCCACATTCCCCTGGGTCTGCTGTATGACTCAGCGAGCAGCAGCTGCCCGGCACCCTGCCATCATCTGCATCCATATGGCAGTAGCTGGCAAAGGTGTGTGGCAGGAAGCATTCTTCTTTGTCTTCCTTGGGTCTGGCCCTTTGTGATCACTCAGAGCCTGGATGGCTTCCCTAGGAGTCTGGTTGGGAGCTTGAATTGCTACTTTGTATAAAAGCACAGTGTGCAGGCCAGGGCTTGGGCCAACACTCTTGACTGGTCCCCATCTGCTCATTGTAACCGTGGGGATGAGAGAGCACAGATGGTCAGGAGGAGAGACATGTGGTTTCACCTTTGAATGTGCCAGGTGCATGAAGGGCTCCCTGTGCCACGGGGCTTTCTTTCTTGTCCCTCCCTGATGGCTGAAGTGCAGGTGTGTCTGTGATGACTCTTAGGACCTAAGGATCAAGTGGATCCTTCAAAAAACAAAACAAAACAAACAAACAAAAAAACCAAAAAAAAAAAAAAAAAAAAAAAAACAGGGAATAATGAGAAGCTTTGCTCCCTGTTGAGGCTGTGAGGTTTCAGGTGGCCTGTTGACAGGAGGGGCTCCTGGCTAACAGTGATAGTCGAGAGTAAGGTTGGCCATTTAACGCCTGCTAATTAGCATTCATAGAAGCACCTACTTTGTAGCAGGACACAGAAAAGGCCAAGGCGTAATTCCTACTTCTGAAAACCCTCAAACAAAACCTAAAGGCCCTTGAAGAGATTTAATTTTTCAAGAACAATTGAAACAGTGGTCACAATAACGCAGCAGGGCCTGAGCTCCAGCCTGAATCTGAGGCTGGGGAGTGCCTGTGAATGGGAATGCGTGGCTCTTTGCAAAGAATTGGGGAAGAAATGAAGAGACTTTTCTGTACAAATATTCAAACTGAAAGTTTCATTGTATGGTCAAGGAAGATTCAGTGTGGATGACTGAGATGGTTACTACTGTCACCTTAACAGGGTTAAGAATCAGTGAAGAACCGGCCAGCCTGGTCTGCAAATCGAGTCCAGGACAGCCAAGGCTACACAGAGAAACCCTGTCTTGAAAAGAAAAATCACTGAAGAGACAAGACTGGGGAGGGGGGTGGGACACATCTGTGAGGATGGTGTAGATTCAGTTACCTGAGATGAAAAGACCCACTCTTAAGGTATGGGCTGTGGTCTTGGACTGCATAGAAAGGGGAAGTCTAGCTATGGATCTGCAAATAGCCTAAATTAAAAGATGGGTGTGAAAGCGCATGGTCACTACAGGGACCTGACGGAAGAATGGTGCTGCCACTGCCCTGCATAAGAAGCTGATGGAATTGCTATAGGGGTGTATTAAGAGTACAGACTGCAGCGAGTCATCGATTCATTACTCAGTAGGTGTGTGATGGTGTTAGTTAAGCTGCTGTGAAAAACTACTCTTGGACTTGGTGACTTAAACAAGAATAACTTATTTCTTGAAGTTCTAGAGGCTGGGGAATTCAAGATTGACGGTTGACTGTCTGGTCTGACTACTTGGTAAGGTTAGCTTACAGGTGATCCCACGCCTGACTGCTTCCCAGAGATTCCCTTCAGCATCAGGGCCTTACCTTACCTCTGCTGGGACCTTGGTTGTCCAAATTCTGTTCCTTTCTGTTTTTCCTGTTTCTGCGGTCCCTAGCACAGCTTCTCCTTGGGTTGTCCAGACGACTCCCTGTGGATTCCAGAGCATTCCCCCCACCCGCAAGGAGCCATCTTTCATTCCTCACCGTGCCAAACTCTCTCCTCTCTCTCTCCCTTTCTTTGCTGTGGCTGCCCCTCTGAGGTGGATCAGAGTGCCCTGGACCTAGCTGCCAAGCTCTAACAGTATGAAGCTTTTGCCTAAAGGCAACCCACCTCATTGAAAGACTCTGGGGGTTGGGGACCTCGTCAAAATTCAGGTGCCATTTCTGCTCTCTTGTGCACAGCTCCAGAATAGCCCACCTGTGGTTTTAGGGATGTCTTCTTTACCAATGACTAGGTGGGTCCCCTTCTATGGGTGCTCATGACAACCCTTTCCCTTTCCCCAAAGGGAGGTGGTACACAGACTTCATTTGCCATGTTACAGAGTGCTTTGAGCTCCCTCAAAGGCAGCAGTGATTGCATTCCTGTGGATTCAAATCCTATTCCTGGCACACATCTAGGTCGTCCCTTAAACAACCAGCTTCAGCTCACAGTGGAAAACACAGATTGGCTGCAGCCTGGTTTCAGGAGGACACAGATCTGCTTTCATTAGAGCTCAGGGCACTGCAGTGTGGGGAGGAGGGCCTCTAGGCGCCTGCTAGCCTTTCATAGGCTGCACATTTTTTGGTTTGTTTAGTTTTGTTTTTGTCTGGCAGGCTCAAAAAGAGACTGTCCTACTTTCCACAGGAACAATCACTCTAGCATTTTAAGAAATTAAGTCTCTGGGAAGGGGAAAAAAAAATCCTGTTTGAGAGGGTTTGTAATGGCTCCTTGACCACATGCTGTGCCTGCCAATTTATAACAGAGAAATATTACAGAAGTTGAGAGCTAAAGTTGGTGTGCACAGGCAGTGCTTAAGGAGGGACGGATCTTCCTGGGGACAGTGCTCTCCCCTACTAGGCCCCCTAGCATTGATTCAATCTGGAGAGGAGCTGCCTGCCAGCCTGCTGCTTCTACCGCAGGCGGTGCCAGGCCATTCATCCTGCTCCACATTTGCAAAGAGATATTCACTCTTCTGAGAGCCAGCAGGGCTCGGAGAGCTGATGAAAAGTCTGGTGATGATCAGAATTCCCTGGGAGGGGCTGCCTTCCATTTTGCAGGCATCTCTCTCATGCCACACTAGGTCACCATTGCCTTACCGGAGAGACATTCTTCTGGGGGGTATCACAGAGGAATAAATAAGAGCCTTCAGCCTGAAGTTTAAAATGTCTTTCCATAGAGTTTATCTTATAGAGGCTGCCTGCGAGATTGGGTGTTCCATGCCAGTCCCCAGCATCACTGACTAATGTTCTTCTTGGCTCCCTTTGAGATCTTTCATTTATAGATCATATTCTGGCAGGCGGTTCTTGGTAAAGAAGTTAGCTGACTCTAGGATACTTTTTTTGGGGGGGGGAGGGCGATTTTGCAAATCTGCATCACCCCAGCTTTAGCTTTGTGTGCTTATTTTCAATTGTGATGAAGTCTCCGACACATAAGCAGCTGAAGGCCCGTTGTTCCGAACACCAACACAACCCAATGAAGGTGGATGACAACCAAGAATTAGTGTGTAGAACGTGTCTCTGTAGACCTGCTGAGAGAGAAGACCCTGGAGGGGGTGTCTGGCTGCAGTTGTGCTGACTATGGCAAAGACCTACAGACAAAAGATGTCACCATTGAGTTCATGACCTCCCAAAATGGGGGATGGAAAGAACAGGAAGCCACAGAGCCTTTTCAGGGCCAGGGGGAGAAGAAAGGGGCTGAGATGGAGGAGAATGTTGATGAGATATGTCCTACTTCATGTATTCCTGGGCCATCACTTCCTTCGTTACTCTTGTTTGTCGTCAAGCCTTGGTCTACACAGCCCCTGACACGGTAGGGCAGAAGGACACTTCTTATAGGCAGGCGGGGAACAAGACAGTATTTTTACCAGCTAGATTGGGAGAGAGCAAGTGGCCTGCTGGCTGTGGTGTTTCCTGGCCTCTGCTTCAGCTGCTCAGTCCAGCAGGCACCTCCCTTTAGCAATTTCTGGGGTGGGGTTGGCAGAAACTTCTCAAGTTTGGGTGTGTGGTAATTTCAACTAATTAAGAGTAAAAAAGTAATGAAACCTTTAGGAAGAAGCCAAAGATTAAACGGAAGGCACTTCTCTCTTGTCCAGCCTGGGAGCAAAAGGTATTGTCAGATTTAACTGATAAAAACACTTTTCACTCAGATAAACTTGAATTTTCAATACTAAGGACAACTTTTTGCAGCAAGAATATTTCCATTGTAATATTTGGGACATTTATACAAACTAAATTATTTATTATTATTATTATTATTATTATTATTATTATCTGAATTACAAATTTTGGAGGCAATATTATTTGTCTGGTGTTATTCTGCTTTTTATAATTGCTCATATTTAGACAGGGCAAGACAGCAAGGAAGTTCCTTCATTTTGTATTCTTGCTAAGGCCATTTTAGGTTTAACTAGAATTTGATCTTCCATGAGAATTCCATGGAAGGCTATCCAACTCTGTTCTAGAAACTCAAGGTCAAGATGCCCCAGATAGCTTATCTTAGCTTCTGCTAAATTGCTTGCTTGCACAGACCTTCCCTGGCAGCTGCAGAGTGAGGCACCGGGATGTGGATTTTGCCCTTATCAACCCCTTATCCTACTCAGTGTTACACGTGGGACTTGAATACCTGAGCATAGTCCTAGTTGGATGGAATAAAGGCTTTCAATTGGCTATATGACATGTCTAAATGGTCATCTTGGGTGGGTTCCCATTGACAGTATATGTGGTTAAAGAAAAAAAGTTTTTTTTTTTTTTTTTTTTTTTTTTTTTTTTTTTCCTTTTTGAGACAGGATTTCACTGCATAGCCCTGGCTGACCAGGAACTTGTTCTGTAGACCAGGCTGGCTTAGAATTTACAGGGATCCGCCTGCCTCTGCCTCCTGAGTGTTGGGATTAAAGGCGTGCATCACTACTGCCCAGCCAAGAAAAAAAAAATTAAAAGACCATAACTATCACATAAATAGAAAACATGTCTTAATTAAATGATTATTTTTACTTACTAATTAATGAGAGAATGAGGGAAATCTTAACTATTTCAAATATACAGATATCTGTATAGAGATAATTAAGAAATGATGAGCTGTATTTGTTAATAGATATAAAGCTAGATACTTGCACAGGGCAATAATTAATTGCACCACCTGGGCAAAATTAGCTTGTATTTTCTATGGATAAGAACCATAGAAAATTTACATTACTTTTGGTTTTCTGCAGCTTGCAGGAGTGCTAAATTAGGTCAAAGACAACGAAGGGTACAAAAAAACTGGAAAAAGTGTGTCAGGATATTCAGGAATCATTCGGCCTGTTTCAAAGCTCTTTACAATGTTCTTGCCAGTGTTGAGATTCCCTATCTCAGGGCCTTTGGACACACTGGTTCTCATACCCTTCAGTGATCTTATATTGATTACATCTCATAATTCCTTCCCTGGGAGCCTTTTTCTGACCTCTAGTCTAGGTCAAAGTCACTGTCATAAATTCTCATAGGACCATGTTTTATTTATTAGAGCATTTACAGTAGTTTAAATCCATGCTGCATATGGAAGTCTCTAAGTCCTTGTGTAACCCGGTCCTGCTTCTGTCAACTTCTCCCTCAGTGAGGATGCTCTATGCATTTCTCCTTTCTGTTTCTGGGCCATACCAAGTCCTAACTTAGGGACTCTGTGCCTGCTGTTTGATGTACCTTACCTGGAATGCTTTTCTTCTGGCTTTTGCCCAGCAGGTGTCTTTTCATCCCCCCCACTCCTCAATTTGAATGTCAGAAGGAACTCTCCTGACTTATCATGCAAAGTTGCTTCCTTCTTCATTTTGACCTTTTTTCTTTTAAATTTTTATTTCTGAGTCCTGGAGATTTAACTGGAAGGTTTTAAGCATGTCAATTTTTTTTTTGTTTTTGTTTGTTTGTTTTGTTTTCTTCCTTGAGACGGAGTTTCTCTGTGTTGGCTGCCCTGGTACTTGCTCTGTAGACCAGGATAGTCTTGAACTCAGAGATCAGCCTGTCTGTTCCTCCTGAGTGCTGGGATTAAAAGTGTGCTCCACCACCTCTGGACTAGCATGTTAAATGTCAAGCACGTCCTAGCACTAAGCTATACCTGCTACCAGTGCCAGTCTATTATGTCTAGATTGTCATGTAGTTGCATACACTTGTGGAATACAGTGTGATGATTCCATGCACAGATGCAATGCATAACAATCAAATGAGAGTCATTAGCTTTTCTGTCTCTTCTAACACCATTTCTTTGTGTTGGGAAACTTTGAATCTCTTTCTCTCTCTCTCTCTCTCTCTCTCTCTCTCTCTCTCTCTCTCTCTCAAATAAACTATGTAACAAATTATAGCTACTATATGCTGTTGGAGAACACAGGGACTTGTTTCTGCTGTCTAACTGTAGGTTGGTACCCATTGCTCTACCTGCGTGTAGCCTCCCTTCCCTCCCTGACCTCTAGTGAACATTACTCTGCTCTCCTCTTCTGTGGAGTTGACCTTCAAGCTTCCCCATCTCAGTGAGGATGGCTGATATTTCCATTTCTGTGCCTGGCTTATTTTGCTTGACATAATGTCCTTCCACATCCTCCTGTGTTGCTGAAAATGATGGGAAATGCTGAAAATGCCTGAATTAGAGTCCATCGTGAATACCTATCACGTTTTCTTCACCCCTTCACCCACTGATGGACACCACGGTTGTTTTGTGCCTTTGTTATTGGGAATAGTGCCACAATAAACAGGGATGCACAGGTGCCTCTTGATCTATTTGTTTAATTTCTTTTGCATATGTACCCAGTACTGAGAGAGCTGAATCATCTGGTGGTTTTATGTTTTTTAGGCTTTGGAAGAACTTCCATGTTATTCTCCATAATTGTGCACTAATTTCCACCTCACCCATAGAGTCCAAGAGCGTTTTCTCTAAACATAACCAGTGATGCATTCCCACACAATTGAGGGTGCACTGAATCAAGGTGCTGAGACTAAGCCAATGAGATTGCCTCTGCTCACTAAAATGGAAGAGGAAGTTACTGAAAACAAAGTCATCTTCATAAGCCACACCGGTGGGTTAGATAAGGACCAGTGAATGCTGAGGTCCTCAGTGTTCCATGAAGTGTCTTCCTCCACTGAGACAATATTGTTATTAGCTGGTTGTTGGCCAGATAATATCAGGGCTTTGAGTGCTGTTGGCAGAGCCCCAGCTCACCTGCATTTCCCCAATACCAATAGCGATGACCAGCAGCTGTAATGTATATAATATAGTCAGGAGATACATGGCAGTGAGTGCAGGATGGGCTTCTGAGGCCTCTTTCCCATGGCTGATAAAGGAGCAGAATGGGAGGAGAGGATCTTCCTTAAAGCTCTTGGCTGTACTTCCACCTGCACACGCACCAAACTAGGTTCTACATGTGCTTCGTATCTCTGATTCGCATCTTCTTGTGTGACCTTCAGGGATTAAGTCCCTGGCTTCCCAGTGACCATATTCTGTCCCAAAGACTATGGCCCCAAGCCAGTATTTGGACTATCTCTTCATGCCTGCAAGTTCTCTAGAGTGTTTTTTTTTGTCCCCTTATCTACTCTCTTCACCATTGTGCCAGGCTTTTTACCTTGCTAGGGGGCAAGGTTTATGACCTACTAATGGGTACTTATGATACACAGTAAGAAGCAACATAGCAACAACGGCATACTGCTCCAAAGTGGGTATCTGAAGTCATTTATAGATTTGAATTGTTTTCCCATTGAAATACTCTGTATCCTTGAGAGTATTTCCTTACACAGTCTGTGTTTCATAGCAAGAGGTCAATAACAGAGCTACACTGTGGAGTTGTTGAGAGTATGAACAAGGTAAGGATTGTTAGAGAGTGCGTCGTGTGTCTTGTAGCAACCAGGAAAATGGGCTGATGGACTAAGGCCTCATGGCCATAGCCTTTCCACCTTAATAGGGGACTTCGGTAAACACATGCTCTGACTACGACAGTCGTGGTGTGGGTCAGATATTTAGGGGCATTGAGATGACAGCCTGTGAGCAGATGGCCATTCTGTGTGCACTTGAGAGGAGGCTCTGCAGATCTCTCTGGTGGAGACCAGAGCACTAGATGTCTTTGGCCGCCGCCCCTGGTCCTAAGATTTCTAGCTCTGCTTAATCCCTGGCAACTGAGGACAAGCCAATAATAGTGATGCTGTATTCAGGAGCTTTGCTTTAAAATAATCCTTCTCCTTAATGGCTTTGCCCCTGTCGTGTGACAGGTGTTTACATTATTAAGTAAAAGCATTTAAACAGTGACCTCCTTGGTATAAAGGTGAAGGAGATTAAAATCCAAGCAGTGTTCTAGCCATTTAAATCAATGAGACTTGTCAGATCTGCAACATATGAGCTACTTAGAGGGCACAGGCACCCATTGTTTTTGAGCTTCAACTAATATCTCAAGATGTGCATTTCCTCAAAGTCTGGCCAGGCCCTAGGATGCTCATTAAAGGCCGGTCTGTCCATGGCCTCCTTCTCTAAAGAAGCAACATTAATTAATAGTTGACTAAATGTACACTAAATAGTTACGTGATTAGGGCAGACCAGAGCATGAATTCCTATTTAGACAAACGACCTTTGGAAGAACCCCAAATGTAGACTCTTAGCTAATCTGAGGCAGGGGCTATGGACATTGCCCTTCCCTTCAGGAGCGGTGAAAGCCAGGCTGCTTGGCTGTATGTATATTCATCCTTTCTTGATGGAGTTGTCAGTGGCTAGCCACAGCGCCGGAGAACTCATGTCCGCTGGTGGTAGGAAAGCAAGTTTCCGAGGCTCTCTCTCATCTCGTGCCACATATTAAACACTTTTCTCCCTTAATTCTAAATCTAGATTCTATTTACCATCAGTGAGGAAAAAATCTCCATGTAAGAAGGGCAGGTGGACTTTGGACATTCCTCAAGATTTGTATTGTCCTTAAAGATCTCTAGTAGATTTCTGTAAGAGCCACCAAGGTACAGAGACTTCTGGCCCGATTGTTAGTTCAGCAGGCGATTCATATTGTCGTCATCATTGTCCTTATTTTCTTCTTCTTCTTCTTCTTCTTCTTCTTCTTCTTCTTCTTCTTCTTCTTCTTCTCCTTCTCCTTCTCCTTCTCCTCCTCCTCCTCCTCCTCCTTCTTCTTCTTTTCTGTTTTCTGAGACAGGATTTCTCTCTGTAGCCTTGGCTACCCTGGACTTGCTTTGTAGATCAGGCTGGCCTCCAACTCACAAAGCTCCACCTATCTTTGCCTCCCTGAGTGCTGGGATTGCAGTTGGGACCACGGCACCCAGCCATACCTCTTCTTTTGATTGAATGGATTCCTAACTGAGTAATGCTTCCCAGAAGTGCTATGGGACATTTAGTTTTCTTCAGCTGACGGCTGCATGTGTTGGCCTGATTTACTTCTTCATAGAGTGTGTCTGGGTAGCAAGTCCCTAATGCTGGAGAGATACCTTACACCTCACCCATGGAAGAGCCAGTTTGGTTTCTACCTCTGGATGGTGTGTTGGTCTTTTCTCAGTGAGTGAATTTGGGGATACCTGTTCTTCACCTCAGAGCAAAACCTGTCTCCTAGGCACAACAGTGGGTCAAGGCCAGAGTCCCTAGTTTCTGTGCATTTTCCTTGTCAAGGAATGCAAAATGTCATAGGAGCAGCAGGGTGGGCATCACTAGAGCACATCAGAGAGGCAGAATCTTACTGCTGGCCCCTTTGCAGAACACAAACCATCCCATCCCAGCTCCAGGCACTCTGTGCGTGCTTGCTTAGGCGATTTAGTCTCCACAATACTAAAGCCTTTGGCCACATAGACTTGGGAGAGAGATTACTTATTCACTCATAGAAGCAGGAGACAACTCTTCGTTCCCTCCTTTTTAGTTACTCAGTGCTCCTCAGCTCTTGGCTGCTGCCCCCTCCCTGCCATTTTGTAACTGATTAATGGATTTCTGCATGTGCTGCAAATGACAAGCTTAGCATCCATTCTGTGACACTGTATCCCTCAGACTCTTGAGGAGAGGAAATGAAACCGGACGAGCAAGGAGATGAAAAGGGGCCTCTTTCCATTTTGCCAGGACAATAGATTCTAATTCTAGCTCTGTCCTTGCATCATCAGGGTCCAAAATGGTACAGCCAGCCACTGAGGAACGCTAGATGACTTTTGGGGTATGTGTGTGTGGGGGGGGGGGAGGGGGGGTTCTGGCTTCTGCAGGAGACCACAGAGCTAGGTTGCAGAGAAAACAGACAAATGAATCTATTGTAGCAAAATATTAGGAGATTCGAGGCATTGATTGTGTTGAAAAAATAGTTATGGTTGGTTAGGGGCTGTCAGCAGTGTTGGGAAGGAAAATTTCATGGCAAAGTATCCTGTAGTGTTTAGAAATGTGGTCAGCTATGCATTTCCACTCAGACCCACAGGCCTGGCCCTGACCCGCCTCTACCTTACCTCACCTTCTGCCCTCAGTAGGGTGCGAGTGGGAGCTGTCTTGCATCACAGACAGGGTTTTCAAGAGTCACTAATGAGCTTGGGCACTCTTGCAATTGGCTTCCTTGGGCTTAAATAGCACTGGTCTTTCTAGAGATTTCAGGTGAATGAGAACTTGTGCACTGGTAAATATGGCAGGCACTTTTGAATTTTTTATTCTGGAAGCTAACTGCTGAAAGGAAAAGTTAAAAAAAAAAGTCCTCATCTCCCTCTGTTTTACCTCGGGGGGCGGGGGGGGGGAGATAAAAATAGGAAGAAGTGTTTGAATTTGGCCGTTATCTGGGCACTTTCAGACAGCCTGAACTCCTTTTGAATGCTCCCACTTCCGGGATTGCCTTTCTTTGAGTTTGTATTCTGGGCTCAGGTGCCCAACGTCTGAATCATGTGTAACAAATCATCTTAATTACTCCCGGCCTGGCCTCCTCCTCTGGTTCTCATTTTCTGAAATCCCTGTAATGGTTATCAAATAAATGCTCGTGGTGCTCCAGCCCTTGGAAACAGCACGCGGGCCCCAGCAGCAGCCGGAGGGATTTCAAAGTTAGTTAAGAGGCACAGGAGGAGAGAGGGAATTGAATGAGGACTCCCCCTGGTTTTCAGCCTGGAGACCCAGGGCTGACTAGACTCCAATTCCAAGGGAGCGCTTTGCAGGGTGCAGCCCTCAGCTTTCACTGTGCAAGGGGAGAATGGAAGCTGAGGGGCCTTGGCCGGGTCCCCCCCCCCCCCACGGAGCTCCCTTTTATTAGCAGGGTCTCCAAACGCTATAAGAGAGCGGACCACATTCCAGAATCCAGGCAGGCAGGAAAAGGAAGGTGCTGGTGGTGTGTGGTGACCCGCTCTAGTTCACTAGTGTGGCTAGTAGGAGACCTGAGCCAGGACCATTGGTCAGTGAGCCAGCTTTTAGGCCTTGTTAGGAGTCTGAGCCCAGCCATTTGACACACGCTTTGCATCCTGGGCTGTGGTTGAAGGGTTGTTTGGAATGCATCCTGGGAGTGGAGAGGTGCTGAGGCGGGTGAGGCTGTGATAGGGTTTGAGGGGCACCAAGGAGGGAGGTCATTAGGAGCAAGGAGCTGGAACTGTGGAAAAGGAAATGCAAGCATGGAGCCGCTTCAGAACCTTTCACAACGGTTGTTGTGCCTATTACGTCCTGCCATCGCCTGCTCAGGGGACGTTCCTAAAGACGCATTACTGCAGGCAGCTAAAGAGCCTAGACAACGGGGGTGAGTGGGAGATGGACCTTGGTGTGGGGTGGTGGGTTGTTGAGACTTGCATTGCTCCTTTCAGGAACCAGGAACCAGGAACCAGGAACCAGACAAATGTGGCTTGGTAGAAGCCTGCAGGGCGTGCCTGCTCCAACAGAGACACCATTGGGAAGGAATATCGGGCCTATTTTCAAGATGAAAGCTTCACTGTCCTGGCTGGGCCATAATTTGCAAAAATACATTCAAGAATAGTTTGATTTGAGGTTGCCAGCACATGCCATCTTAAAATGATGTTGATAAAGCAGGCTGGATACATCAAGTGTGAGTTGTCATTTATTGCCTCTTCTTGCTTTTCCAGGTGTTCCATGCCATCTTGGGGGTCTGGCCAAACCACCAGGAAATGTTCCCCCCACCCCCCACAGATAACCTCTTGCGAACGTGTTCTCTTTCTTCATTTGATTCGATTCCCCAGGCACCTTGGAGACACAAGGTGATTAAACTGCACTCTTCTCTGTTGTTGGGCTTTGAATAAGTGTCTTAGAAAGGCCCATATATCAGTTCCCAAGGTGGTGGTACTGGGTGAGGGGGTCTGTGAACATTTAAGAGGCAGGGCCTAACGCGATGGTCTTAGGTCCTTGGGGGAGTCCTTGGGGGGTTCTTGAGGGTCCTTGGGGGATTTGCTGTTGTAAGATTCTATTTAAGCAGCTGCCCTCTCTCCTTTCTCCCCCCCTCTGCCTCTCCCCTCCCCTCCCCTCTGCCTCTCCACTCTCCTCCCCTCTGCCCTCTCTCCTTTCCGTTTTCCTTCTTCCTGAGTGGATGTTTCTCTCATTACCACTCTTTATCATCAGACGATGCTGGCGAGGTGTGGCCTTTTCCAAGCCTGTGGTTTATACTTTAAAAATTGAGTCTTTCGCAGAGATTAAGGAGATATCCAACTAATGCCTGGACACACCGTGCGAGAGAGCAGCCCTTGACACTATTAACAGCACTCCGCTATGCTTGCAGCCAGAAGCTGGAAGCTGAGCGTAGCTGTCCTCTGAGAGGTCCCATCTTGTAATGGACTAAAACAGATGCTGAGACTCACAGTCAAACATTGGGTGGAGCGCAGGGAGCCTTGTGGAAGAGTGGGAGGAAGGACATAAGGACCTGATGGAAACAGGAGCTCCACTAGAAGACCAACAGAGCTAACTAACCTGGGCCCAGGGGAGCTCGCAGAGACCGAAACACCAACCAAGGACCATGAATGGAGTGGACCTAGGACCTTACATATATGTACCTGATGTGCAGCTTGGCCTTCATCTGGTTCCCCTAGTAAGGGGATGGGGGCTGTCTCTGCCAAGGACTTTCTTGCATGCTTTTCAATCACATCCCCCTGGTAGGGCTGTCTTGCCAGGTATCCGAGGTAGTAGAGGATACTCTCAGTCCTGATGTGACTTGATGTGTTGGGATGGGTAGATGGTGGGGGTGGGGGGCTGGTTCCTCTTTTCTGAGGGGTAGGGGAAGGCGGATATGGGGAAGAGGGAGGGAGGGTGGGACCAGGAGGAGAGGAGGGAGGGGGCTACGATTGGGATGTAAAGCGAATAAATAAATAAATAAATAAATAAATAAATAAATAAATAACTTAATCAAAAGATAAAATAAAACTATTCAAAGAAATAAAAAGAAATGGAGTCTTTCAAACTGTGAGCTAAATAAAACCTTTTCTATGTATCATGTTGGCTGCTTTGTTGTAACAGCACAAAACTGACTACTGTATTGTTATTGTAAGCTATGGAACTGCGGGCCAGAATCTTTGCAGGGTGTTTGAAATGGGCAGTGACTGGGTTTCTTAGATTAAATGATTAAGTTGTCTGTCATTTGTGATGGCGTTTTTGTTCCCTAATTCTTGACCTCCCCCCAGTCAGCTGTGAATCCTCAGCCAGCGGGAAGCAGGATTGTTCTGTTAAGACTAAAGCAGTAACCTTAGATACCAGAGCTACTGTATTTTTGTGGCTAGTCTTTCTGCATGCAAGATTTGCTTCTTTTGATTCCAAAAGTCCTCATTACCTACTTCATCCTACAAAATGATGCCAGAGGCCCAATTGCATATATCAGAGAAAGATATGGTTTTGAGCAGGGATGACAGAAGTCCTCACAGGAACATGTGTAGTCTAGCATCAGGTCCAGATAAACGCGAATCTCTACCTTGCCTGGACTTTTTCCTAAACTTTCAGCCAAATTGCTTGGGCTACTAATTCCAACTTATAGTGTGGCATTAACATAAATAAAGTCCACTTTTATTGCTAACCTGAATGCTTGTCTTTGCTCCTCAAATTCATATGTTGGAACCTGAATTCCCCCAATGCAATAGTATATATCGATAAGGTTCTGAGGAGGTAAAATGGTCCCCCGGGATTAATTAGTGTCCTTATAAAAAGGCCAGAGAGCTAGCCACTTTTCTTCATGTGAGGACACAAGAAGCCTGCAGCCTTTAAACAGGCAGGGGACGTCCCCAGATTCTTACCACGCTGGCATCTGATTTTGGGCTTTCAGCTTCCAGACCATGAGAAATGAGTTCTGTTGCTTATAACCTACAACGTTTATGGTACTTAATTATAACCACACAAACTAAGAGTTAGCTGTCTTTCAGCTCTAGGGGAAAAAATTAAATGAGAAAAGGTACCCACTTGAGGTATAGCAACAAAATGGTTATGCAGTGTCACAACTGTTGGTGGGGTTTATATTCTTTTAACTAACTATTTAGGAATTGATTTATCGATTTTTATTCTATGTATGTGTTTTGCTTGTAGTATATCACATGAGTACCTGGTGCCCACCGAGGCCAGCATAGTGTGTTGAATCCCCTGGGCTTGGAATTACAGATGTGTATGAGGCAGCATTTGGGTGCTGAGAATTGAACTTGGGTTCCCTGGAGGAGCATCTACTGCTCTTAACCACTGAGTCATCTCTCCAGTCCCATACACGTTGAGGAATTTAATCAGTCAGATGCATATATTTTCTATGCGTGTGAAAGTGAGTCTCACTTCCTGTGGAGGTGCACATGTATTATTTTTGTACTGTTTCTTTACTCTGCTGTTCACTATTGGGAGGAGTCGTTCCTACTCCACTATGTCTCTGTATAGGGCTTGGCTTCATTTGATCATCATGGAGAGCTCTTCTACTTCTTGTAATGTTCTTTCCTCATCTCCACAAGAAAAGAAACCTGATTACCTGTGGGTAAATTGGGGGCACAGTGGTTGAGGGTAGGAAATTCAGCCATTTTATTTTCTCTTTAGGACTTCCCGGTCTTCAGAAAGCATTTTCTACTCCTCTACCATAAATCTGACTAGATGAGTGTGTGTCTGCAATGGGGCAAGATCATCTAATTTAGGAACTGACTTGCTGTGTCAACACACCTAAAGTCATATAACCAAGCTGGCATTTTTATTGCTCTCCTGGGCTCCTCCATCTTTGGCTCAACTGCTTCCTAACTAGAGAGGGCCACCGATCCTCTGTAAACCCCAACAGTAATGGTGTTAGTCAGCTTTCATCACTATAATCGATAGCTGGAGGAATTTACGTACACAGACAGAACATCTTGGCGCATGGTTCTGGAGGTGCTAGCTCAGAGCTGAGTGGCTGTGTGGCCTTGGGCCTCTCGGGGAGGTAGTAGTAAGTGATGGAACACACTCCTCACCTAGTGATCCAGAAAGCAAAGTGGAAGAGCCTTGTCTCCTTTGGGGACACACATCCAGTGATCTAAGATGTCCCAATAGCTCCCGCCTGTTAGGGTTTCCACTATCTCCCAATAGTGCCATCCCAGTGACCAAGTCTTGAGCACGTGGACCTTTACCCAAACCATAGTAGTAACTACCCCACATTTTCTCTTAGGGCTACTTTTCCAAGCTCACAGTCAGCTGGTATTGTGTCATTTGAGACCTACAATGACTTCTTCTTGAATATGATGATTAACTGAAGGAGAAACAAGACATGACTGGATCCAATGAGCCACATGAGGTTCCTCTGTTGTTGGTGGTTTGTTTTTTTTTTTTGAGACAGAGTTTCTCTGTGTAACCCTGGTGTCCTGGAACTTGCTCTGTAGACCAGGCTGGTCTCACACTCATAGACTGGCCTGCCTCTGCCTCCCTAGTGCTGGGATCAAAGGGATGTGTCATCATCTCCCAGCTCACAGTGGGGCTCTTATCAAGGAAGAGCTCTTGATCTTATTGACCAGATGCAGAAAACATTTTGAGTTCACAAACATTGATGTTCTGCCATAATGTAAAGTCAAACTGCAAATGATTGTGCTTGCATGCAGGAGGACCTGTGCTTGCACGAAGGAAGGCCTGTGCTTGCATGCAGGAGGGCCTGTGCTTGCACGCAGGAGGACCTTTGCTTGCATGCAGGAGGCCTGTGCTTGCATGCAGGAGGGCCTGTGCTTGCATGCAGGAGGACCTGTGCTTGCATGCAGGAGGCCTGTGCTTGCATGCAGGAGGGCCTGTGCTTGCATGCAGGAGGACCTGTGCTTGCATGCAGGAGGACCTTTGCTTGCACGCAGGAGGGCCTGTGCTTGCACGCAGGAGGACCTTTGCTTGCACGCAGGAGGATCACTATGAGTTTGAGACTAGGCTGCACTATGTAATGAGTTCCAGGCCAGCTAAAGAGTTAGACTCTGTCTCAAAACAAAAGAACACAAAAAGAAAAGGGATACCCAAACCAACCAACCAATAAAAAAATATATAGAAATGTCCCTGGTCTCCTGGTGCCACTGGATGAAGGCAGAAATCAGGTGTAACTGGAGCTAACACTTCCTTTAGACTTTTCAGCTCAGGTGAACCAATTAATTTCCTTTTTGCCTAAGCAAATTTAGGTAATTTTTCTCCCTGCTACTTGCAATGTTAAATGAACCACTCTTCATATTATTTTTACATTGTTAGCTTTAATTAATTTAAGAGCTCCCAAGTCACCTCAATAGTTTACTTTAGATCCCAAGAGCTAGAGATGACTTTAGAAAATATTAATTCATCACAAGGAGGGCAGCTAGATTATGACATCAAGAGATTAATTACTGTGGGCACCTCTCCTTGCTTATTTCCTTTGTATACTTGTTTGTTATGTTTTGGAAGCCAAGTGTGATGTGCTACTTAACCCAGGTTAGCGTTTAATCAAAACCTTTCAAAATGTGATCCGTTCATTTTTTCTCCATCTGACCATCAGGGAAAGAGTCAGACTTGTTCTTTAACATGACAGCAGCCGTCAAAAATATGCTCAGGAAAACAGCCAACTCTTTAGAGAAAGTTACTTAGTTGCACACCAAGATAAACGGCTAAAGATATTTTGTGGACAATTTCCGTGGGGGTGAAGTTATAACCAGAAGACTGCTAAGGGTTAGATGGACAGCACAGAGCAAGAAGGGCCTTCCATCAATGTGGGGGAGACTCAGTGGTGGGTGAGAATGAGAGGCATCATGGCTTCTGAACAGGGGTGGCTTGCTGTCCACAAAAAAAAAAAAAGTGTTTTCTCCCTTCCATTTGACAGAATTACTATTGGGAACTGGCTACTAGTAGGGACTACATTTCCCAGCACCGTTTGCATCTAGATGTTGTCCTGTGACTGGTCAGCAATCTTGAGGCAAACACTTAAAAATCTTCGTCTGCATGGATGACTGTGTACCACATTGGTGCCTAATACATGCTGAGGTAAGAAGAGGCACTGGATGCCCTGGCGCTGGAGTGACAGACTGTGGTGGGACCTGTGTGTGCCGGGAATCAAACCTTGGTCCTCTGGAGGAACAGCCGGTACTCTTAAGCACTGAACCATCTCTTCAGTCCAGTTCTCTTTCTTGCTGCCTTTCTCCTCTTCCAGCTGCATGCCCCTTCCTTTCAAAGCTCAAAGAAGCTGGGAGCTTTGATTCATGAACGAAAGAACATTTGCTATGCTCTTTTGTGAGAGAAAATATACTTCTGTCATGCTTGGCCACTGCCATTGGCAGGTATATCTGATACAGGGTGAACTTGATGATTCCCATAGAGTGATTTCTAGGCCAGGAGCATCACCCTACAGTAGGCTGGGTAGACTGATAGTCATACAAATTCTCAGGCCCCACCTGCATCCACAGAAGTACTGAATTAAAAAGTGTAGCCCAGCGATGTGTGCGCTTCTAAAACCTGTCTAGGCAATTCCAACAGATTCAGGTTTGATCAGAAAGGAAGGAGTCTTGTCTTCCTTACCCTCTTTCCGTCAGCTGCCACCACAACCCTCCTCAAACTTGGCCTTTCCTTTCCCCCTGGGTTCTCAAGAGAGAGAGAGAGTCTTGCTATGTAGCTCAGGCTATCCTTTTGCCTCTGCCGCCAGCCTCTTGCCAGAGTGCTAGGATCCCAGATCATCTTGCCTGTTTTGATTAAGTTTCCAAAGCACCTTAGGAATGGCTGGCTGAAGTTTAGAAATAAATGTTGGAAAGCCTCTTGAGAAAATATTTGGTGGATTTGAAATTTTGAAGTTTGAAAAGAAATGCCCTAAGAACTTAAAACAGCCTAAAAAACAACTTTCATTCAGTTGTAAATAATCTTTAAAGGTCACATATCCCAACCCTTTGCTCACCACCCCAAATCAATAATAAGTTCCACCAGATAAACTAACCAATTGGAGCGGCTGACAGGACAGTGGCAACACTAAGCTGTACTGGATTGTCATGAACGCTGGTCTGATAATTTCTGATCTTAACATTTTAAAAAGAGACCTAAAAACAGAATTCTTACGGAAAATCTTCTGGTTTATAAGTGTTGTCTTACATTAAAAAAAAAAATCAACAACACTAGACTTTTTGTGTGGGTCAAACAGGCCTGAGAGTTGAAGTCAATCCCTGGGTGGTCGGCTTCATCGCTGTTGTTTGTTAGTACCAGGGGTTCAGTCAGGCGGCTAACATCTCCTCTTCCTCATTAGGAGGCAAAATAAGTTTTACACAAATGATGAGCTTCAAAGGAGGGATGGATAAAAGCTGTGCAGTGTAGTTGCCAAGGTAACATCTTGCTGATCAGAAAGGGATGGCAATCGAGGCTTATGCAGACTCAGTGGCAACATGAACCATAATTGCTCTCTATCTTCTCTCTCTGGAAGATCAGTGGGGTATGGCATCGGATGCAGACAGAAGCAGGGAGTCTTTCTCCGTTTGGAGAGACCCAGTGAGACCCGATCAACTAGTGACACACGGAAATCACACCATTAAATCCTCCTGTTTGCTAGCAACAAATCAATGAACTCTGATGGCTGCTGCCCCAAGCTAGCATGCAGGGAACTGTGGATGAGCTATTTGATCCCTGAATTTCAGTCAGGGAAAGTTAAAGCATTTTCTTAAAGCAAGGTGAGAAAATAAGGTTGTATTAAGTAACAAGAGAAGATAAAGTTTCGTGAGGGGAGAGGCAGGTTATTCTTAAACTGTTTCACTTGCTAAGTTTATTGTAGAGTCATTGGTCATTATGTTAGGGTCTGAGAACTTGGGAATACTTCACTATGAAAACCAAGTTCAAACAGGCAAAATATTTCTTTAGTTCAAATGCTGATGTATGAGGGAGGCAGCTGGCCTTGAGATCCAAACTGTGTCATCGAAGGGCAGAACAGAACAACTTTTTAAGAAAAAAAAAAACCCCAACAACAAAACAACAACAACAACAACAACACAGATTAGGTGGGGTAGGGGGCATCCAATCAGATTCATGCACACATTGGGCATTTCACACCTGGGTTCCTACATATCAATTATTTCAGGTGGTTTCCTTGGTGATAGTTTGGACTGGACAGAGGCCAGCTTATCATAGCTTCCTTGGCAGCTGTGGTCTTGGCCTTTCTGGGAGTCACCCAATGAGGCATGTAGTGGGATATTGTGGCTCAGAGTCATCTGGAATGTTTGGGCCGGAAGCTGTTTCTGGCAATTTTAGCTTAGTACAGAAGGGAGACTACCCACAAGGTGGGATCTCTGAAGTTAAGGAGGCTCCCAACCGTCTCCCCTCTTTCTTGTAACTCATTAAACTTCTGATGTCACAGATTTTGGTCAGTGGATAAGAAGTCGTTTGGGTCCCCAGGACCATGAGCTTAGCAGCATTTATCCTATCTTGCACAAAGTAGGGAGTGAAATTTAATAACCAAAGGGCACACAGAATTATCAACAGAGTAACTATCAGAGGGCCTATCAGTCAGCTTACTAAAGTTGTGACCCAAGGTGACCAGACAAAGAGGGACTCAAACCAAGCTTGTTTTACCGATCTGGCCCATTCCCTCACTTTCAGCCTCTGTCTCACCAAGCTTGGGCTCTCCTTAACTATTTCAGTATGATTGGCACAGTTCTCCCATTGTTCCCAGGGCTACACAAAGGCCTCCTTTTCCCATAAAGAGTAGGTTGAGGCTCCTCCTGTTTTGTAAGACCATTTCTTCCAGTGAGTTTAGGGTGGTAGTCAGGTAGTTGAGGAATTTTTCCAACTCAGCTAAGTCCCTGTTGATCTGATTCCCAAGAGTCCAGTAATGTTGGTCACTTGTCATGAGGGAGGCTGTCCCAATTTTAGCACTGCCAGCAATCCAGAGATTCAGGAGCATGGGGATCAGAGTGGGGATGGGCTTGATGTAGTTGTTTGACCAAAGTCCTCTCCAAGGCTTGGGGCAACATTATGCAGTTGTCAGCTGTGAGCAACCATCATTTATTTATTTGTTTGTTTGTTTATTTATTTACAATGTATACAGTGTTTTGCCTGAATGCTAGAAGAGGGCACTGGATCTCACTATGGGTGATTGTGATCCACCATGTGGTTGCTGGGAATTGAACTCAGGACCTTTGGAAGAGCAGCCAATACCTTTAACCTCTGAGCCAGCTCTCTAGCCCCTACCATCCTTTCTTGATGGAAGTATGAGGTAGTTTTTGGAAGAGGTCATCATCCTCAGGTGAGTAGGTGGGGACCTCTGACAGGGTGGGAGCTGGCATCGAGCCATCATGATATTGGATGACTTTTGGGCTGCCTCCTTGGCAGCTTGGTCTGCTCCTTGATTTCCTATGACCTCTCCAGAGTCCCCTTTTTGGTGTCCAGGGAAATGCATCACAGAGACTTGTTTGTGATCCCAGGGAGCTTTTAATAGGTTGAGGATTTCCTGTTTGTTATTAATAGTCTGCAGTCAGGAGCCCTCTTTCCTGATAAATTGCCCCATGTACCTGAAGAGTGGCAAAAGCATAGTGGCTCTCAATGTTGATGTTTACTCTGTTTTCCCTACCCAGTTAGAGGGCCAGGGTCAGAGTGGTCAGCTCAGCCCTCTGAGCAGAAGTTCCAGGGGGAAGGTGCTTGGCCCAAAGTGCCCCTCCGGGGTAACTATGGCCACATTTTCCCATTTTCATTGAAACTTCTGCCATCAGTGTGCATGTTTAAGTCCAGGGAGACCAGTGAGTTGTCTGTTAAATCTGGTCATAACCTTTGGAAATGGGGTATCACCTATAAGCAGTCATGGAGGGGCTTCCCTGTCTTTTCAGGCAGCGGGAAAGCTGCAGACTGGGCAGAGGTTATTTTAGGCTGATTTGATAGAAGAGTCTGGTAATGGGTTAACTGGGTATTGGTCAGCCAAGTATCAGGTGGGCTTTTTAATAGGCTCTCCACCGTATGAGGGGCGGTAATAATTAGATTTTTGTCCCAAAGTCAATTTATCAGTCCTTTGTTAGAAGAGCTGTGGTGGCTATGATGCTTTAGGCATGCAGGCCATCCAGCAGCCACAGAGGCCAACTTCTTTGACAAGTACGCCGCTGGATGATGCCAAGGCCCAAGTCTCTGAGTGAACAACCCCTTTTAAAGCCTCTTCTTTCCATCCATGAACAAATGAAAGGGCTTAGAAACATCTGGCAGTGGCAATGCTGAGAGAAGGGCCAGTTTAATGTCTTAAAAAGCCTTTTTCCTCTGTCTCAGCCCAATGGGGCGTGCCTTTAGGCCCCTTGGTTGCCTCATAGAGGGGCTTGGTCATCTCTACGCATCCAGGGATCCACAACTGGAGTGTCCCACACTTCCCAAGGATTCGTAGATCTGCCTCTTGGTGAGGGGTGTGGGGATCCCTAGGATAGATTGCTTGCAGGAGAGAAAGATATCTTACCTTAGTTGAGACAGAAGCCCAGATATGTGGCTGTTCTGGTGCATAACTGGGGTTTCTTTGAGGACTCACAGTACCCTGAAGTCTGAAGAACTCATAGCAGCCCTTCTGTGGCTTCTCGTCGGGTGGTCTCATCTTCTACTGCTATGGTGAGTTGTCTACATATTGTAGAAGTGTCATGGGGGACAAGGGGAGGAACTGAACCAGTCAGTACTCACCCAGGTCCATGGGCAAGGCCTCATCAAAGATGCTTGTGAAATTCTTAAACCCCTGGGGTAGGTATGTCCAAGTCAATTGACCATTAAGTCCAGTGTCCAGGTCAGTCTATTCAGAGGCACACAGGAGCTGGCTTTGTTTTGCCAATGGGATGCTGAAGAAAGCATATTTTAGGTCCAAGGCAGTGTAGACCTGTTTCTTAGAGGGTAATAGGCTATGCACCGTGTAAAGGTTAGGCACAGTTATGAGAATATCTTCAACCCATTTATTTACTTCCTTTAGGTCCTGGACTGATCTAAAGTTGTTGGTTCCAGGCTTTCACACTGGCAGAAGGTGGGTATTCCAAGGAGGTTAAGATTCCTGCATCTGTGAGGCAGCTGATGTGAATTTCGATGCCTCCTTGAGTTTCTGGAGACATTGGACACTATCTGACCCAAATGGGTTCAGCCCTTGTCTTATTTGTACAACCAGGCTTGATGTGCTAAATCTGGCGGGTTGAGTTTTAGCCCAGACTTGTGGAATTTAGACCGTAAATCTACTAACAGTGAACTTTCTTTGTTGTTTATTTTGGTTCTGGGCTCAGGATTAAGGAGGTACTATTACCCTAGAGGTAAGGTCACATAAATGCCATCTTGGATTGCTGTTCCCCTCACAAGAAAAGTCTACAGCAGTCTCATTTTCTTAGGACCTTAGCTTATGTAATAGGACTTGACCCAAAAGGGGGTAAGGACTCATTCAGGACTCACTATGAATGAGTGAGTCTCAGTGCCTTTCCCCAGGTCCACCTTCCTGGCAGTAGTTTATGGGTGGGATTTAGTATCTGTGGCCCTTTGTATTAAAGTCTTTTGGGAGGTCAGTGGCCCATTGGACTTTTGGAAGTCAGGTAATTGAACCCCAGTACCAACCAAGAGGTCAACTGGCTTTCCCTCCAGTCTTAAAGTTACCCTGGGCTTGGGGAGGGAAACCAAGTCCCAACACTTTAGTCCCTCTCAAGGTGGAGAACCCTAGGTTTAGGTTTCTTCCCTCCCCATTTGGAGCAGTCTTTACGCCAATGTCCCAATTCTTTGCAGTGGGTACATTGGTCTTATTGGAAAAGTACTCCTTTCCTTCTTTGCCCTTTGGGGCACATAGACCAACTCTCTTGGCCTTCGTTGGCCAAGATATCTGGCTGGGGTCCTCATTAAGGGCTGCTATTATGACTTTGGCAGTCTTTCTAGCCCATCTGCCCTCCTGATCCTCCCTGTTGTTAAATACTTTGGTAGTGATCTCAACTAGCGTAGAGAGATTCTCACTTTCAAAACCCTCCATTCTCTGGAGTTTCTTTCTAATTTTGGAGCTGACTGAGTTACAAAAGCAGTATTAATGGCTTTCCTGTTTTCTTCTGCCTCTGGATCGATGGGGAAGTGAGTGCGATACACATCCATCAATCTCTCCAGAAAGGCTGTTGGAGGACTCCTTAGGTTCCTGTGTTACTTGGCTAATCTTAGATAATTTTGTGGGAGGCTTTGTAGCAGTTGAGAGACCACCCAATAGATTCTGGTGATAGGCCTTCAGGGACTCCTTACCTTAATCAAAATTAGGATTCCAGTTGGACTGGAGAGATGGGAAGACTGCCACAGTGACATCAGAAGAGTGGAGGGACATCCATCTGTGTATGGAGCCAGTTTCTTGGCATCTCTCAGGACCCCCCTTCTCTCTCCATCTTCCTCCTCAGCAGAAGTTCCAAAAGGAAAAGGAAACCTCCTTCCCCACGCTGTCTCAGGAAATTTCCTGAGTTTTCCTCCCTTCTACTCTGCGTGTGACTCCCTATCCATCCTCCTGACTTCCTCTTACTCTCTGTCTTTTCCCTGTGTTTCCTCCCTGTCAACTGGTTGCTCTGCCTCTAGACCTATGGTTAACTCTATTTAATCCTGTTTACAAGCAGAACACTCTTGTATTAAATGTGTGTGCTAGAGCTGAGTTATACCACAACTAGAAACAGGTTTTTCCAGTAAACAACACATTGTGATCAAATAAATATCCTGCCACAAACACACTCCACAATCCCATTCTAAGAATTCACATTAAAAAAAGCCAAGTGTGATACCAAGTTTGTAACTTCAGTGTTGGGGAGCAGAGACAGGTAAATCCCTGGTGCCTCCTGGCCAGCTGGTTTAACCTACCTGGGGTGTTCCAGGCCACTGAGATACCCTGTCTTGGAAAAAAAAAAGTGAATGATGCCCAAAGAATGTTACCCAGTGATGTTTTTTGGCCACCATATTTACACACACACACACACACACACACACACACACACACACACACATTAATGATCAAGATCATGCAAGTATTTAGAATCTCAGCCTGATACCCCCTGAGGAACTCCTAGCCAGGGGCCACATTTAGGTAAAGTTGCTGAGTCTCAGGCACCAAAAATAGTCTGGAAAGCCTTAACCTACATGTACAAACCCATAAAGAAAGGCCATCTTGGGACCATATGAGACATACGTTGGTGCTTAGTGTAGTGCGAGAACACAGTGGTGATAGTTGTTGGAGCAATGTGTGGGAGGTGGGAAGCCAGCTAGCTGGTACCCAGTGGAATCTGTAAGGATGGTCTATGTAGCTTTTGAGCACGCAAGGCCACAGCTCTCATTACAAGGTTTATTTAATTCTTATTCCAGGGCTACTGTGGGTCACTGCTTCTTGATTGTGCTTGAAGAACACTGAGCGTTTACACCACAGCTTCTATCTACTCCTGTGCCTTGCCCAGCCAATGCCTTGGTCACACTCAGAATAAAGCTTAGTATAGTCAGCTCCCAACTCTCATAGTGGGAAAGGGGCAAATTTTCTTGTCCGTATTCTTTGTGATTTCAATATCACACTTCCTCTGGCCTTTGTGCTGGCCAGATCTCCTTTAAGCCTAAGGGCAAAACCACCATCGGAGTGAAACCCATTTTCCCCCTCAGTACTCACTTAAAATCTTATTTTTAAATTAAATTATTCACTTTACATCCTGGTCATAGCACCCTCTCTCCTCTCCTCCCAGTCCCACCCCCCCTCCCTGTTTCCCCTATCCCTACTTCTCAGAGAAGGAAAGCCCCACCCTGAAGCATATCAAGTCACATCAGAACTGAGGTAGCCCCACCAGGGGGAAAGAAACACTTAAAATCTTGACATTGAGTTTCTGATCTTAGCTATTCTGATGGGCATAAGATGGAATCTCAGAGTCGTTTTGATTTGCACTTCTCTGATGACTAAGGAAGTTGAGTGTTTCTTTAGGTGTTTCTCAGTCATTTGATATTCCTCTGTTGAGAATTCTTTGTTTAGTTCTGAGCCTCATTTCTTAATTGGGGTATTTGGGTTGGTGGTGTTTAATTTTTTGAGCTCTTTATATATTTTGGATATTAGCCCTTTGTCAGATGTAGTCTTGGTGAAGATATTTTCCCAGTCTGTAGACTTTTGCTTTGTTCTGTTGACAGTGTCTTCTGCCTTACAGAAGCTTCTCAGCCTCAAAAACTCAAGTGACAGCACACGCTGGTGAGGATGTGGAGAAAGGGGAACATTTCTCCATTACTGGTGTACAACCACCTGTACACTTTGTACAACAACTTTGGAAATCAATTTGATGCTTTCTCAGAAAACTGGGAATAGGGCTACCTCAAGACTCAGCTATTCCACCCCTTGGAATATATCCAAAAGATGCTCCACCACACAACAAGGACATGTGCTCAACCATGTTCATAGCAGCCTTATTCGTAATAGCCAAAACCTGGAAACAACATAGATGTCCCTCTGTCAAAGAATGGATAAAGAAACTGTGGTACATTTACACTATGGAATACTACTCAGCTATTAAAAACAAGGAATTCCTGAAATTTGCAGGCAAATGGATGGAACTAGAGATGATCATCCTGAGTGAGTTAACACAGATCCAGGAAGATACACATGGCATATACTCACTTATAATTGGCCACTAGCCCAACAGAGATGTCCCCTGAAAGTCTTCATCTACCTGGAGATTGGGATAGATACTGGGACTTTCTATTGGAACTCTAGGGGAGAGAGGTAAGGAAGAATGGGGAAATAGAAGGATCCAGAGGGTCCTAGAAACCTACAAGAAGACCATCAAGGCTGCCATATCTGGACCCAGGCAGAGTCTGCTCAAACTACTGTATCAACAAAGGACAATGCATGCAGTAAACCTAGAACCCCTATACAGATCTAACCAAATGGACACCACATTCTCCACAATTGTGTGGAGAGCAGAGACTGACTTGGACATTAACTCTGGTGCCCCCTATTTGACCACTTCCTCTTGGTGGGGAGACCTGGTGACACCCAGAGGAAGAGTAAACAGGCTAGCAAGAGAGACCTTATAGGCTGTGATCTTATAGTGGGGGATGAGGTCTTCTTTTGTCATAGACCTAGGGGAGGGGAACACAATGAAAGAGGGAGGGAGGGGGGAATGGGAAGACACAAGTGAGGGGATAACAATAACAATTGAGGTGTAATCTGAATAAATTACTTAAATAAAAAGTCTTGACACTGACTTTATTGACAACAAAAGCTACTTCTGTATTAATTCCTTCTTGTCAATAATTCTCTCTTCTTAAACAGGTGACTTTCCAGGCTGGAAATCACCCCCAAAATCCTCAAAAATCCTACACTTTTCACATATTAATTCCAGAAAATTTGTTTCCGTGTGCTTTGGTGTGGACTCACTTAAGAGAGAGATTTGCTACTGTTTTCACTAATATTTTCCTATGACATTTTGAGCTGTCTGAATAATTGCAGTATTTACTAGAAATGAAAAAAAAAAAAAAGAAATCAAAGTAATAAAAGGTACCTAAAAACCATTCATATCTCAGTACTATTACAGGTCTTAATTTCCTGTCGCATGGTAAATTACTCATTTTTAAAGGCATCTTGAGTTATATAGAGTCTATATTAAAAAAATATATGGCTTGTAGATTGCAAAGAAATCAATGAATATCACAGATTGTCAAAGATGTAGGTATGACTTTAAAATAATAAAATCAGCTAAAAACAGCAGTTCTTAGACATTCAGATTGCAAGGGAAATGAGTATTAAAGAGGAGAAGGTAAACTGCTTAGAAATCTTGTGCATACCAAAGAGTGGAGCTGGTACCCACTCCCATGTGTGAAGTCTTGTGCTCCTGTCTCCATCACGGCAGCCATAGCCAGGCCAAGGAAATGACTTTGCCAGGACAGAGGACAGGGAAATGAGCTGGGGCTCGCTGACGTTACTCTGAACATTCTTACTCTACGAGAGGCCTATGAGAAGAATTACCATTCTAGCTTAATCTGTCCAACTTGATGAGATCATCATTGCTGCTAACTGACCTTATTCAAAGTCACCTAGGAGACCAAAGTACAGGGCTAGGTGTGGCTGTGACAATGATTCCAGAGGATTAATTGAGGAGGAAAGTGTGTGGTACCATCCCTTGGGCTGGAGTAGGAAGAAAGGGGAAGAGGTGAACTTGTTCCCTCTCTGTTTCCTGGTGTACTGTGAGGTGACAGCATCTGCTACACACTCCCTGTTCCCACCAAGACACCAGGCCTTCCCCACCAGCAGGAACTGACAGTCCCTGAAGCCATAAGACAATGCAAATCTTTGCTGTCTTTAGTTTCTCTCAGGCATTATGGTGACAGTGATGGAAAAGCACTGATGTAGTTGGCTAGCCTAAGGCAGATTGGGAAGTCTTTGCAGCATGAATATCTGGAAAGAGGTGTGGTCCAGAATAATTTTCTCTTGGTGGAAGTGTCTGTCATCAGAGTTGTGCCCTAAGTGCTTATCAGGACAAGGATGTATTTTAAGAGGTGACGAATTCTTCTAATGTGGAGTGACATGCACTGACAAAAAAGTAAGTGCTGAAGTCACATGCTCTGTCCAAAGGTGAGCTTTTATGCCTTCAAGTCTTTGCTGGTATTATCAAAAAGTCCTTCTCAGACTGGATAAATGTCATTTTCTAAAGCTCCGATCAGATAGCCTCCTTCCATGATTTTCTTCTCTAAATTGAAACACCACAAAACATACCTGTATAATTATTTATAAGTAATATGCATGTCATTATTCTACAGAGGCCATGGGATTTTTTTTTTGCCAGCATGCCTGGAGAAGAATAAAAGAGGACTTGGAGTCAACAGAAAGTGAGAACAGTAGAAGAAGCATCTACCGCTTGCTCTCATACACTTGCAAGAAGAGGGTAAGAATTTTGTGGTCATTTTCTGATTCCTAAGCCCAACATAGAAACACAGAGCATAAGAAGAGTTGGGTTCTACCGTAAAATTTAAACATTGGGGTTGTTTTTTAGTAAATTCTTGCTAAATCCAAGATCTGAGAGGAGCTTCTCAGTGGCCTTCTTAGCATCTGTGCACACGTGGTACAGGGGAGGGCGTGCTCCTCATCCTTCCACTGGGTACATACTAAATATCTTTTAACAGGTTTTTTTAAACATTACTTAGGATTACGAAGTAGAACAAGACAGCCAAGTGCTGCTCCCTAAAAGCAGATTAAGGGAGATGCTGAAACAAGAAAATGGACCACTTCATTTTAGCTCATTATATTATCAACAACAATAATGACAACAACAACAACAACAACAACAACAGCAACACAGAATGGTGCACTTATGTATACAAGGCATACATTTGTAGGGTATCTAAAGCGATGAACGGATGGTTTGTCTTTTAACACCTTCATAAATTATTTATTATAAATGTTTGATAAGGATTATATAGCTGAGAGTTCATGGTTGTATTTTCATTCTAGTAAGAATCAGGAGTAGAGATAGCCTGCAGCCAATAAAGACAGATCGTACGGCTTGTCAATCAAACTGTCAGAATGTACGTATATTGGAGCACTTATCCCTTGGTGTAATGCGTGTCTATGTCTCTGGCATAACTGCATCCTCTTTCAAGGGCAGGAGCTGTTCCTTTTCCATCTTTGCATCCCTGGCGTCCAGCATAATGTTTGAACTACAGTGTCTGTGTAATAGACTGCCGAACTGAATCAATTTAAAGGCTTTGTGCTCTCATTCGGTGCTACTGGGCAAAGATAAGAGCCTCAAGGAGGCAAGGGCAGGTAACATAGGCTGGGTATGCTTGGGAAAACAAACAAACAAACAACTGAAAAGGTGGGATCAGGAAGAGTGGGAATATGGAGCTACAACCAGAGGAAGGAAGTCCAAAGGGACATTCTAGTGAAGGGGTAGCAGGGGCCCTGAGCCGTAGCGCAGGGAATACGGGACATGAGCTGCTTAGAACGAGAGGGGAAAGGGCAGGACACATGGGCACGTATGGAAACAACAGTCCTTTCCCATTACTAGTTCCTAGTCTCTGAACTGCAGGCTGCTGAAACTGTGGGGCATGCACGAGAGCCTCTTTGGTAGTTGTGCTTTCACTAGTGTCAGCTACGGGCATTGTGGGAAGAGACTAGGAGCGGTAGGAAGCGAAGTAGAAGCCCTTCACGTGGCTGGTACTGTGGCAGCAGGGGGCAGTAGTGGGCAGCTGGCGCCCCACATGGCAAGTGGGAGCCTGGGCTTCTGGTGCCTGCTCAGCTCTTGTGCTCAGTGCCTCCGTTGGTGTTCATAGGCTTTTGCAATTCTCTTTCCTTGACTTTCTGACCAATAGCATATTCAGCAATGCTTCTTCTGTAGTTAGGTTATAAAGGATTTGAACTTTTTACTTGCCTGAAGGCTCTGTTACCGTTTGATTTACCTTGCTTTGTTAAAGCAAGAGGCCACGTTCGTAAGAAGAAGCTGAAATAGAATCTGCCCAAAGGTCAGTCAAGAACCAAGGTCCTACAGTCTACAGGGAGCCCGGTCCTGAGCGTCTATCTTTCCCCCACTTGAGCCTTCACATGAGTGAAGCCCTCTGGATTGCAGCCTGTGAGAGACCCTGTAGCACAGGCCCAGAAAAGCCACTCCTAGATCCTCGATCCATACAAATGGAGAGGTTTTACATATAAATGAGGGCCAGACTGAGGTTCATCAGCTTTTAAAATTGTGTTGTTTTTGTAGCCTTGGTAAGTACCTAAAAGAAACAATGCACAGCCCATGGTCAGCTGGATGCACTGCTTGAGAGCGTGTGGAAGAGGAGGAGGAAGGGGAGGAGGGGGAGGAGGAGGAGGAAGAAGGCGAGGAGGGGGAGGAGGAGGACAACGACGACGACGATGAGGCAGCTCACTTTACAGCAGGCAGCAATCAGAGTGCAGAAGCAGCAGAGGATAAGATGGATCTTTCCAGTCCTCCCACTGCCCTACCTCCTCCGGCTTGGAAGACCCTGGACTCCCAATAATGCAGCACAATGAACCCATCAAAGTATTAATCTGTTGATTTACACCAGAGCACCAAAGGTCCAACCTCCTCTCAATAATGGCACCAGCTGATGGCCAAGCCTTCAACATGAGCCCTTTGGGGGGGGGGCACTTCATATCTACAGAGCAATACAAGGTATTGAGATTTGAGATGATGTGTTACATACACAACAGCAGGTGGCTGGAAGTGAGGACATGGCAGAACTCAGTCCCAACAGCAGTAGTGAATGTGTGGCAGTCACGGGCTTGGGGTGGGAGTTCCCGTAGCCTTCACTCCTCCTGTGCTCAGGGTACTGTCATTGCCTCCTGCCACGGCTGATCTCCAGGTCAGTCATTTTCCCCCTAGTCATATTTTTGAACCCTTCATCAACATTTTTCTCTGTCACAGCCCCCTCTGTCTGAATTCTCTGAAGTTTCTGATACATCTACCTATGTTAAGAAAACAGAACTAAAAAATTATTCCTCTAAGGAATACATGCCAGACTATTTCTTTGTTTTTAGTTGATACATAATTATCACTTGTATTTATAAGCTACGGAGTGACATTTCAGTACATGTATACAGTGCATAATGATTAGGTCAAGGCAATTGAAATGTCCAGCACATCAAATACTTATTTATTTATTGATTGATTTTTGTGCTGAGGGTATTGGAAATTCTTTTTGGTGTCTATTTAAATATTTTTGTTTTGTGGTGCTGGGGACTGAACTAAGAATGTTGCGCAGGCTAGGCAGCGGCTCTACCTCTGAGTGGCATCTCCAGCTCTAGTGTCTGTTTTTGAATATACAATTAATTATTTTTAACCATAGTTATCTGACTGCAGTACAGAACACTAGAAACTATCTCTCCTCCAACAGTATCCTAGCACACCATAGCTATTCATTTCACATGGAAAAAAGTGAGATGCAACTTTGAGAATAAAAGCTTTATTAACATGAATAAAGGCCTGCCCCATGACAGGTCTTGGTTTCTGAAGAGAGGCCAACGTCAAAAGGTGAAGTTCCCTGTGCCTTCCTCTTAGGGCATGGCTGGGCATATTTCTTGCCCACCTGCAGGCAGCATAAGGGATTGTGAACAGCATGCAGTGGTTTCTTTTCTGTTTTCATGTGGGAGCCCAAGGAAGTACAATCAGCCGAGTGTTCCCTATAACCAGAGTGAAATATGACAGTGGGTGTAAGGGCAAACTCCTGACTCAGCAGGTGAACGGCCAGAATGACTTCCTTCCCTCCGGAGACTGCAGAACTAGAAAGAACTAACATCAGGTTAGAGCAGCCCTTGATGAGGCACCAAAGAGGGAGGAAACTCCCCACCACATACCAAAGGCTAGAGAGAGAGGCAGAAGCTGGAGCCTATGAACAAAGAGAGAGAGAGAGAGAGAGAGAGAGAGAGAGAGAGAGAGAGAGAGAGACCAGTCAGAGAGGCCATCTCTACCCACTCACTGAAAACCCACTGAAGAGAATGAGCCACCCTTATTCCCCCTGGAATGCTGGGGCGGGAGGAAGAGGAGCCATTCAAGGAAACCACAGGGGCGGAAAATTAGATAGTTTATCTGAAAAAGGAAAAACGAGCTCAAGTGTGCATTTGATGTATGGCTAGAAGTGAAGACAAAGAGGAAACAGCAATGTGCGCTCGGCCCCAGAGGATGCCTTTCATCCTGAGATCTCAATGCAGTGTCAGTTTATTAATTGACTTGTGAGGTGGGGAAATCATTATTCATTTCTACCTGGCATTTTCTCCTCAAGTTTGCTAAGCGCCGCGCACCCCAAGAGGCTTAGTCATTACCCAAACGAGATTCTTGTTTGCCTCGTGAAAGCTGACTCTTAGAGAAGTCGGACGGCCAGGGAGGGTGAAAGGTCAGAAATGGAGGTGACAACAGTTAGGAATTGGGACTCTGTGGGGAGACCAATCACAGTTACAGTGCTCAGTTCTTCACGGCATCTTGGTGAGCAGAGGGATGGCCCACAAAGGAGCCCACAGCCTTATCTTTGAACCTGGAAGCAAAAGATGAGAGTGAGGATTTTGAGATTATCCTGGATTCTCTGGGTTGGTCCAGTGTAATCTGAGACCCCTGTGTGGGAAGAAAGGAAGTAGAAAACTCACAGAAGCAGGCAAGATGGCAGAAGGGCAGACTGAGGGCAGCTCCCTTTTGAAGCTAAAATGGCCCATGAAGCAGCTTTCCCTCACCTCCAGCCTTCTGACAGCCCACTTCAGCCCTGAGTTTCAGAAGTATAAACATAGTAGTAACCTGGAGTTGTTTTCAGCTGCTCAGGTTGTGATAATTTACTACGATTGCCCATGACTCCTCCGCTGCCACAACCACACCACTGCCATTTCTGCAATGTTACCACTACTGTTTCTATGGCAGGAGCCACCACTTGTCATAGCCCTGGTACCAATGTCCACGCGTGATGACCTTCTGTTGTGACGTAGTAGACCCTGTGCCTTCAGGGTAGCTGGAGCACACAGCAGGCTTGCTGCTGGCCCCACAGAAGTTTCTAGGCTGATGTTTTCCTTCTGGCTGCTATCTACTTTGCTGTTGCTCGGATCTAGTCATAGTAGCTGCCACTGGCCCTAAGCTCCCTGACGTACCAACTCGGCTTGCTTCACTTCATCCTTGTCAGTGACAAATTCTCCTCAGACCCACTCCCAGTGACCGGCTCTGTGAGGGAGGCACACATTTCCATACCTGGGAAGTATCATGTTTTAAATGGAAGATGCTATGGAAAATGTCACCACCAGCTCAGCAATGGAGTGCCCGATCTTAGACTGACTAAGATATTTAGGGGACAACAATAAAAACTAATGGAGTTTCTTATATTTTATCAAGCACCTTTCTAAGCAACAATAATTTATTTATTGCCCTGCAAAACATAACGGGGTGGCTGCTGTTTGCTGATCTTCTACTGAAATGGTGAAAACTGAGGCATGGAGAAAATAAAACACTTGCTCAAGACAGTAAAGCAAGAAGCAGAACTCTAGCTCTAGAAAAAAAGCCACCGTTGGCCACCACCAAGTGGCACAGTGACTTCCCTATATATTGAATTTTAGCTGGACTGGTCAAGGCTGCAAAAACAGAAGCACGTAACAGGTATGCAGTAAGCTCTAGATTACGAGTGACTGCTGAAACAATGAGGGAATGAACGACAGCAATGAACGTGTCATCTGGGTGGAGGAAGGAGAGACAGGCACTTGCCAGCCTCTGAACTGAAGGAGCCGCTGAGGAGCTGCTTGGCTGCTGGCAGGACCAGGCTGACTGGGTTCAGGAAGTGGAGACCTGGATTAAGTGGTGTATGCTTGCGGAGGGTTAGGGTTGTCACTAGATTTTCAGATGAAGGGTTCCTTTGGGCTTCCTGGGCTTGCCAGTGGGGGCAGTGGGAGGCAGCTCAGAAGTGTGTGTGTGTGTGTGTGTGTGTGTGTGTGTGTGTGTGTGTGTGTGTGTGTGTGTGTTTTGGGGACTAGAAGACTGGCTCTCTCTTCAACCCCTCCTCATGTGAGACCACCCTTCCTTGTGTGGATCCACACTTCCTTGTGTGGGCCCACCTGTCCTTGTGTGAATTGTGATGCCTGTATCCTCTATAGTCAGCTAATTTATTTGTTCACCCTGATATGCAACACTCTTTTGTTTCAGAAAGAAGACAGCCCCTCTCTCTCATCCCTGTCCCCTCCCATTTCTTACTGTCCTTACTTATTCCTTCCTTCTGCTGGGGATTGAACCCAGGGCTTTGTGTGTTCCAGGCAATCACTCTCCTACACCCTCCAGCTATTGTTTGTGAATTTCAAGGCAGGCTTTCATTAGGCTGCCCACCCTGGCTTTGAACTCACAGTTCCTCACAGGCGTGCACCTCCAATCCCGTCTGTCTGTCTGCTTTGCTAGTAGCTGTTTTTATGAGCTTGAGGTGAGAAAAGGCGAGAGATAACATGTGCTGTCAAGGGCCTGGAGAAGCAAGGGCCTTGGACTCTATGGGTCGCCGTGTAAAAGGCTACAGTGGTTATGAAGAGTAGTACTCAGGATCCTCCAAAACTAAACACATAGCCATCATGTGAACCATCAATTCCTTTTCTTGATGCATCCTTAAACAGTGTGTTAAAGAGATGCCCACACTTCCACACTCCTTGAAGCATTATTTGTAAAAACCTCAGATGTGGAATCAACCCTGGTGTACATTGGGGACGGATGGAGATAGAAAACAACTGCTTACACGTGATGTAATACAGTTCAGCCGTACAAAGGAGAAGACATACTTAACCTGCAAGATACTAAGTCAAATTTCAGCCAGGCAAGCCTTATATCTTCCTCGTATATGCAATCGAGGGTAGAATGGCGGTTACTAGGGGCCTGGTGGGTTGGGTAGGTTTGGTTGGAATAGGGGAGGTCTGGTTAGAGCACAGATTCCATCACGCAGAGTGACTAAGCTATGGAGACCTACTGTGCACAGTACTGACTACAGTTAGCGGTAATATACTGTGCACTTGAAAATTGCCAATAGGTTGCTAATTGCTAGCAGAACAGATTCTAAATGTCCTCACCACAAACACGATAAAAATGTGAGGTGGGGAGATTTGTTAATTAGATTGATTTAATCATTTCACTCTGGATAAATACACAAACCTCATGTTATATGTTGTCAACACACACACTTTTGATTTGTCAATTATATCTTATTGAAGTTGGAGCTTAAAAAAAGAGAGACAGAGACAGAGAGAGAAAAAAGGAGGGGAGAGAGAGACACACAGAGATGGAGACAGGGAGAGAGAGAGAGAGAGAGAGAGAGAGAGAGAGAGAGAGAGAGAGAGAGAGAGCACAAAGGTTGGTTTGGGCGAGGGTGGCAAGCATACTTTGTTTTTCATAATACTAGCGACAGCAAAGATCTAATTAGCTAATGAATCCACATTGCATTCCCTGGATACAAGGTCATACAACTTTCATCTTTAAGATGGACAAACTAAAGCAGCTTGCATTTTCCTTCATTTAATATTTAACACCTCTTTATAAGGAAAACGGCACCAAAGAATTCTGTTTGCACTTGTATTAATATCACTTAATTAAAAACATTTTTCACCATTATAACAAATAGGAAAACTACCTTAGCTGTGATGTATATTCTCCTAGCAATGAAATTTTGCCTCTTTATGCATTCAACAAATGTGAGCATCAAAAGATTGTCATAAATTATTTAGAGGATATTTACTTTTAATTATAATTTCCTCAATAAATTCTGAAAGTTAATACCAAAGAAACTAAGGTGACTTAGTGTCATATACACGCTTTATGGTAGAACTATTTTGCTTTCTGGAAGTGACAACATCAACAGTTTCTTGTGTTGCCCGGTTTCTCATTCTGCCCTGCCTAATATGCGACTGTCCCCAACTGTGCTTCTCATAGCTCTTCCTTCATAGAAAAAGTAAACCCATCTCCAGATCATCTGTGTAATTACTGATTCGTTTTGACACTACACAGTAACAAGAGCCTCTCTTCTCTAGAACCCATTTGATACCTAACAATAAGAACTTCTTGTCAAATTCCATCCTGATCTGTGCGCTTTAGCTATGTACGTAGTCTGCTCATTGATTGCCCCCTACTTTGATCATAGAACACGGCTTACTCATTTGTTCCTTGTAGCTGAGAAGGGGAAAATGCTGTTTTTATTGTTATATTGGGGAGCTTTTCTTTCTAAGTGACCATCTGGTGAGAGCCATGTGGATTGAACTGTATTTGCGGTAAGTGAGTAGCCGAGTTCTAACTCCTTTGACTGTGCATGGATGCACATGGCTTTGCTCACTTAGTGGTTTGAAGTTCAACAAAGCTTTTCCTGTTCTCTTACTTCCTGCTCCCGTTGGCCCATCGTGGGACTCTTCTGGGATTTATATGGATCAGCACACAGAAGGTGGCATACAAATGTTTCATCTCAAGCCTCTTTCTTCCTTGACAATGCTCAGGGCTGACTCCAAGAATTACCCTCCCACCCCCATTTATTTGTGAACCCACTAAGGAGCTTGCTGTCGTTTTTCCATTTTGTAGGTAGGAATATTGAGAGAGAGCTGTCATGGGGACTTGGTCCAGGTTGTAGACACAATTAAGGTGGCAGTCAAGAGGAATTCTCCATAGAACTGAAAAGCAGCTAAATAAATAAAATCATTACCCTAAACATGATGTTAGCAGAGAGACCTGGTCTGGAAGGCCTCTTGGTGATGTGGTAAATAGTGGCTTCATAGACATCTGAGGACAGGCAGGAGTTGCTTCAGAATCTTGGGACCACAGTGATGGAGGAGGTTGCCACTCTTTCCTGCAAATCTCTCTCAGTACTGTTGTCAGATGGCAGGCGTTGTTATGTTTCCTAAACCCCTTTTGGTGTTTTATCTACTGGAGCGTTCATTTGAGACAAACAGCTTATGTACTCACTCTAGCCAAGCAGAAACTGGAATGTCTGAGAAAATCTACAAAATTCTATGTTCTTGATTTTCCACGTGAAGCTGTCTGGAGAGTCCTTATTCCCTGAGCAAACCTCTGGCAGGCCTTGCCAATACCTGTCACTCACCTAGCTGGTCCTGGAGGTGGTGGCAGTGGTAGCTTCCAATGCTCCATAATAAAAACAGAAAATCAGCATATATAAAACCCATGTCCATCCTAGGTCTCACTGTGTTCCCCAGGGCTTAGAGGAACAGTGTAGGTGTAGTGTTTCCTGAGTCTCATTGAAACCCAGACTCACTTAGTAGTGGCTTTATTGGGTTTTATTTATTTACATATTTTTCTTATTTTTGAGCATTTTCCATACCAGTTGTTCATAATGCTCCAACAGTGGGCATTGCCACCCCGGCATGATAGCACCAGGCTTGTGATTTGCCAGGGTCACTCAACTAGCTGCCATAATCAAGAAGTCTGTCTGATTGGAGGGTCTCTGCTTCTAATCAGGGTGCTGTAGAATCTACACTGTCCTGCTGAGGACTTTATGTAATAGTTTCTCCTTTTGCAGATCCAAGCCTACTTAGTGGTTCTTAAGGATGGACCACCTTGAAGATGGGCCATTGAAGGGTTTGGGGTATTTAGAATTTTTGTTTGGCTCTTAGGGATTATAGCAAGTGCAAGGCTTTCTTAGAGCAACTTTCATGTTACCACTTTGTTTTCAGTGAGTATTGCCAAGGTGTGTGTGTGTGTGTGTGTGTGTGTGTGTGTGTGTGATTTAGAAAGTGGGCAATCACTGATGGTCAGGAACATATCTTAGACTTCTTTATACCAAAGTCAAGTTGAGTCTAGCACTTCTCCCAGAGATTCCTCTGCTTAGCTCAGCAAAGACAAGTGGAACATATTAGGTGACAATAAAGGAGCAAAGGAACAGAACCACATCAGTCTCCAGACACCTGCACACACAGAGATGCTCAGTGTAGGCAGAGATGCTTTCGGAGCAGTTTGATCATCTCAAGGCAGGTACTCAACAGTTCCCGCTAGCATTGCTGGTTCTGAGGCTGCAATTCTGGGTACCAGTCAACGGCTATTCCTCTTTGCCTGGTCAGACTCTCCTTTCTCTGCACCACCACTCTGCTTGGGGACCCATCTTCCCTGGTTCCTCAAAGGAATGGAGGCTGCCGGGTGCTCTGACCAGAGCCCTTCTGTTTAATCCACCCTCCACCTGCAGCTTTCGGTGGCCTGTGGCATCCTCATTCCTTGGCCTGGGGAGAGTTTGGGATTGCTTCCTTTGGAGCAGCAGACAGTAGAGCTTCCTCAGCCAGTTCCACTTTCTGCCATGGCAGGCAGCCTATTTTCTAGTGGCCGACCTTTACATCCCTGCCCGATTCCTCACTGCTGCCCTTCAGGGTCAGAGACTCTCCTCTGCTCATTTGTAGACCTGGGACTAATGAACGTACTCTGCTACACCACCAATCCTTCTGTTTCCCTAGTGGCTCTTTGGACTCTTACTCACCTGGAGAACAGGGTAAACAGAGACGCATACCTCAGCTGCCCTGTGGCAGTAATTAACACAGAAGAGGAGTGCTAGTTTTCTGTATTTGTTCTCATGTTTTTTGTCAGACATAAAATAAGAACCTTGAAGACGGATGCTCTTTTGCGGAAATATGTTTCACCCCTCAGCCTCACACTGGTAGAAGTCTCCTGAAGACAGACAGCAGTCATGTTGGCTTCGGTTGCAGGTACTAGAGAAAAAAACGACTCTAAGAGAAAGAAGGGGCCATTTAGAAAGCATGGGGGGCTGAGAGCCTACGTCTGCCAAGTGGACTTGAACAGAGAGAGAGTCAAGCAGCAGGGGAAGCCAGCCATGCCTCCGGCGTGGTCATGCTGCTGCCGACAAGCACACTTGAACCAGCTTTTCCGTCTTCCCTTCACCTGCTCAAAATTCAGATGTGTGACAGCCCTGTCAATCTGACTTCCATCAGCTAGGTGCCCGTGCTGCCCGCCAGGACCCGAGGAAAGATAGGAGTGAGAATTAGTCTGTGGCCAGAGTTTGAGATTACGTTTAAAGAGACGTGGATTCCTTAAACCAGGAAGAGGTCAAATTGGATACTAGACTGTCATTAAAAAAAAAAAAAAAGAAAGAAAAAAGAAAAACAAAAAAACAAAAAAACAAACCAAACCAAACTAACACCAACAGCAAACACTGAGGGAGTTCGGTGCATCCCTCTGCTCGGTTTCTTATTTTTTAACCTCCGGTTAGTATTCTTCACCCTCTTCTCAACCCTTACTTTTTGTTCCCTCTCACATACACACTGTTTAGCGTTTGCAATCGCCTTAATACGGTTAGTGTTTTATACAGAGACTGTAGAGTGCCCGCTAAAGTGTGTGGTCAGAATTACATCGGGAAGATTGATGCCCTCTTCAGGCTACAGACCATCTGATTGCTGGATCTCCTCTGGGCAATGAAGCTGCCTCCTTTTTTCTCCTCTCTCGACCGTCAAGCTTGCACCACAGTAATAATATTTAATAAGAGCAGCAGTAAAAACTGTGTCATTGCTTCTCTGATGGTCAGAGTGGAATGCGGCTCCAAATAAAACCGAGCGATTGTCACACAGATAATGCAGTTGTTTTAGATTTTTCACCTTGAGGAAGGGTGAGGTGGCTTGAACGTTGATTGATGCTTGTCTCTCAGGGCTTCCTGGAATAATACATTAGGTGTTTGGGTGGAAGGGGGGTGGGGTGGGGGGGACACACTTGGTCATGTATTAAACATTTGTCAGCTATTCGCTGCTGTACACTGTGACTGGATCGCGGAAAGCAGCCTTGCATGCCCACGCTAAAGGAAATATAGCGTTTGTGCTTTCACACTTTTACCTAAATCAAGGAATTCTTTTTTTCTCCTCCCCCCCACCCAGGGTATGCAGCTCTTTGCCACATGCGTTTGTCTTTTTTTCTCATGCCATTCCTAAATAAGTGAATATAAATAACACAAGGGCCTCATTTAAAAGAAGTGTCTACACAGGAAAATCTACATGTGGTAGCTGGAGGGATGGCTCAGTGGGTAAGGCAGTTACTGTGCAAGAGTGGAGACTTGAGTGTGAATCCCCAGGACCCAGGTGAGGCCTGACCTAGTAGCATCTATCTGTAATTCCAGACTCCCATGGTGAGGTGGGAGGTAGAGACAGCAGCTTGCAGACCAGCTAACCTGGCCTCCGGAACTGCAGACAAGAGGGACCCTGTCTCAAGTTAGAAGGCAAAGACCAACATCGAAGCCATCTACCATACACACACATGTGTACACCCACACCGTGTACACAAGTGCCCACACATAATATGCACTATCCACCTACACTGTGTACATAAGTGTCCACACATCTACATATATATACAGTAAATCTGTGCATAAAAATGAAAAAAAATTGGAGATGTCATTTATATTAGCAGTGCTGTATTAGTTACTTTTATGTTACTATAATAAAATACCAAGGGAAAAAAAGGGTTATTTTAACCGAGCATCCCTCAAAATCATTGTGTAGCCAAAGATGACCTTAAACTTCTGATTCTCTGGGCTCAACCTCGTGAGTGCTGGGATCACAGGCATGCGCTTCTGACCCAGTTTTTGGATTTCCTTTTTGATTTTACAACAGGATTCACATTAGAATTTAAGCAGTAAAATTCCTTATTAGGTGAAAATCTAATTGTCTTAGTTCCCTCTCGGTTGCTGCTGTGAAGACCATGACCAAATGTAACGCGGGGAAGAAAGGGTGTATTTGGCTCACACACCCTGATGGCGGTGGTCCATCACTGAGGGAAGTCAAGGCGGGAAATGGGAAACAGGAACTGAAGCGGGACTGTGGAGGAACTACGTTTACAGGCTAGGGGGACGAAAAGTGTCCACGACCTGCGCGTCTGTCTCCCGCATGCTAACAGTCTCACTGACGCTGGGGAGGTTCATCATTATCTGAACCGAGTCCTGGGCCTGACGGCTAACGGGTACAGTGAAACACAGATGGGAAAGCAATGATCTCGGACACGTGGGCTGAAATCTAACGGCCAGTGTGCCACGCCGAGAGCTGCAGCTTCTGGGAGTGGTTAGGAAGCGAGGACACAACACACAGCCGCACAGTCGTGGGATCCGCGCTCCGAGGGAAGAGGCCTCAGGGCCTTTATTTTTCGTTCCCACGACATTAAGACACGCAGAAAGACCTCTGTAAGAGGAAAGGGCGCTTACCAGCACAGAATCTCTCACAGGACCCCAGCAATCAGTGCTACGAGCAATATACTGCTGTGGCGGGTCTCACTTATAGTGTTCAGTTATTGCAGCTCAAACTAAGACCGGGCCATGAAAGCCACGTGATGGCCATCTTTGAATCCTATAACCATGTAGAGATGCACATATGGTTTTCTACATAGCTTTTATGCAATGACTTCTAATGCCACACTTCACAGGCTAAGGGCACAGTCCTTCATGAATCTGTCCTCACTTCAGACATCAGGCTATGTGCTTTTCTGTGCTCAATTTGGAAGCTTCTGCTATTACCCTAAGTTCAATAATTCACTGAAATGGCCCACAGAACTCAATAAAATGCTATGCTTGGGAATGTAGTTTTATGATACCAAAAAGGATATAAGTCAGAATCAGCCGAAAGAAAGGAGGCAGAACTGAGGTTAGAGGACATTGAAACAAAATCCTCTGGTGGTGTCCTTCCCCTGTGGGGTCAGAATCTATCCCTCCCCCAACACATGGCTGTGTAGAAATAAGCACAACCGAGTCCGGCCAACTGTGGGAGCCCAAAGGAGCTTCTGTGTCTCGAGGTGTTACTGGGGCCCCATGATTTAGCATGAGTAATTGAATTCTTAGCCACAGACTCTAAACCCCTTCCTTTTAGTCAAGGGGTCTTTCTCGCACAACTGGCTCCCATCCCGGGTCCTTTCATTGGCCAACCCATTCAGGGGACACCACTAGTCATCTCTTTAGTGTAATTCTTTGGGACCATTGTGAGTCCTATCACTGGGAGTTCTAAGAATTTAGTCTTCTTTTCAAGAGCCAAAGGGCAGCTAATTCCTTATTCTATAGCTCACTGCTGTTGTCTGTTGAGTAGCTACTGTAAAGATACAACTTAGCTGCTAACTCTCCCTGTCTTTACCTCCCAGTGTCTCCAAGACTGAGTTCATTAATTTCTTTAGAAAAACCTCTAACACCAGGAGTTGAGTTTAGGCAACTTGGGGTCATCTGGTTCTATCACTTGCTGGCTTTCTGGTCCCCGGCATGCTACCTAATAATCTCCCCAACTCTCAATTTTCCTCCTTAGTAAAATGACCAATTGTCAAGCTAATGTCTATCACGTGCTGGCCCTCACAAAACCCAGGGCTTGCCATTCATGTTATTGTATTAGAGTATTTCAATGAAAATTGAAAGTAAAGGCAGCATGTCTTTATTATCTCCAGGCCCCTGAGATATTCTCTCTCTCTCTCTCTCTCTCTCTCTCTCTCTCTCTCTCTCTCTCTCTCTCTCTCTCTTAGTTTTTAAGAAGTTGCTGTTTTTTTGTAAAAAACACTGCTTTCAAAAACTTCATATCTAGAAAGCAGAGAAAAATCTATACAGGGCTGACCTCCTCCAGTTGAGGAGGGTCAGGCACATTGAGCTACTCTTTCATCTTCAAGGCATTAAAACGTATTTGAGGAAGTTGGTTTGAAAACTGGTCTAGGCATGGCCAATCTCCCTCACCTGACCTCCCCAGGCAGCTCCTGTGGCAGAGTTAACAGCGCTCTTCACAGTGTCACAGTCACACCAGAGTTTTATTATTTCAGTTTCTTCATGGGCAAAACAGGAGAGATACTGCCAGCTTTGATGTGACAGTATGTCAGATAATGTCTATAAACTATTTCGAGCCTTTAGACAACGGCTTTAGGCACAAAGGTTCTTGGTGTTTTCAATTCTAGCTCAATTCGCTTTTAAACACACTACACTATGAAAGGGGATCCAAATCTTCATTTTTTGGGTGTAATCTTAGGATAACATGGAAGTAAACAAAACCTTAACAACTAAAGAAAAAATGTATTGTCATTAATTGGCTAGAAACTGTTTAAATCAGAGTCATTCGGAAAGCTAGGTCAGGAGGAGGAGACAGGATGGAAGGCCACATCTGCAGAATAAGGCATGTGGGGCTGGCTTCTAAGTTGGTCCTTTTGTACTTCTTGCAATGAAAAGTTCTTTGCTGAGGCCTGAGATGAACTTTCCCCATGTGTTTCTTCTTCTTAATGCCATGAGTTAAGAGGCCAGACTTGACTTAGCCTTTCAGTACCACAGAGCACAAAGACCATGATCCTTAAGTGCAAGGACTGTGTTTTTAGCCTTAAGTTTGGCCTCTTTCTATCATATCATTAGGGGGAGTTCTCTAATTCATTTCTGGCATTTGAGGAATAGAAATAATAACACACATCTCAAGGGGGGGAGTGTCCAGAAATTACATGAGTTAAGACATGGAAAGTGCTTAATTCAGTGCCTGGTACACAGTAAATGATTCCAAAGAGAGCAGTTATTTGAGACACACAGGTGCTTATTGCTGCAAATAGTCAAGGTTGCTATTGTGACTTCTGTATCTCTCCCTATCTTGATCTGTAACCCCACTCTGAAGCCATAAGTTCTAAAACCAGCACCTTGGGGGTGTTGTATTTCTATAGCTAGAAAACCTGAATCACAGATTTTGAATTGCTCAAAGATATTCTGGGAGCTCTTGTTTCGAAGATTTCATTACCTGGGTCCTTGTCATTATGAGTTTCCATGGTTTCTTTTTTATTTTATTTATGTGCTTATTTGCCTGCCTGAATTTATGCATACCACGTGCATGACTGTAAAGCCTAATTCTCCTGTTGCAAACAGACTGGGTTTATAGATTTCCTTCGAAGAGGGAGAGAGTGACAGAAGCGAAGCTGTATGACTTTACTGACTAGGCCATAAAAAGCCATTTGTCCCTGTCTTCTCTGTAAGGTGCCCTGAGTAGCCATGTGAAAGTCCAGGTACCTGAAGCTCCTATTCTCCTTGGACTGGGAAAGACTGGAAAGGAAGCCTGGGGGGCTTTTGCTTTGATCCCCTAAACTACTGAATCCCTCTGTCCCAGACATACAAGTGGGCAAGTTGGCCAATCACCCCAGCTCTCACATTGAATCCCCTCTGCTGCTGCGGGGCAGTCAAGTGCCTGCTCAGATTGCCTACCTGTTAGCAAGGTAGGTATTGTATTTTTTTTTTTTCTTTTTTCTTTTTGAGAATAAGTCTCACTATGTAGCTAGCGTTGGCTGGCCTGGGACGTGCTGTGTAGAACAGGCCAGCCTTAAATTCACAGAGAGTCATATACCTCTGTCTCCAGGTGCTGAGATCAAAGGTACTCGTCCCCCACCCCCACCTCCACCATGTCCAGCTGGAATTGTAACTTTAAGACACTGATCTTGGGTGAAATTTGTTTGGTAGCTATTATTTCTGGGAAAGGCGCCTCCAAGAAGAAGGCTACTACTGAGAGAAAATAGAAGAGGCTTTTGAATATTTTTTATAAGAAATTTGTTTTTGAGACAGGATTTCACTATATAGCCTACGGTGGCTTTGAACTCAGCAGTGGTTCTGCCTTGGCCTCTCAAGTGTTGGGGATTACAGGCATGAGCCACCATGCTTAGAGGAAATAACTCTATATTGTCATTCTGTTAAAATTAAATATGAAGTGAAAGATGTTAAACCGGGTTGTCACTCAATAAAATGAATGAATACATGACGACAACCCTACAATTAGACTTGGAATTTGAAGGTGTTCAGAGCCTCTGCTGTGCTAACAGGTGTTATCACACATTTTCTTAATTCATACATGAATACTTTCTAAATGAAGCCCTTCCACCCCCTACCCCCCCACCCCCCCACCCCCGTTTTTCAAGACAGGGTTTCTATGTGTGTATCCCTGGCTGTCCTGGACTCACTTTGTAGACCAGGCTGGCCTCAAACTCACAGGGGTCCACCTGCCTCTGCCTCCTGAGTGCTGGGATTAAAGGTGTGTGCACCACCACGCCTGGCTCCCTAAATGAAGTCTTAATCCAATCCTCCCTGACCACTGTAGCTTGCACCTTGAGTTTGCTTCCTAGGAATGTGAAGGCATGCGAAGCTACCTTTTCCTATTTACCTGTTTTCTTGGGACATCTATGACAGTCATGGGCGGGGCTCGGGATGAACGAGGCTCTTTGTTCATTGTGATTCCTGTACAGTGGCCGGCTCTGGTGGGCGCTGGACCAAGTGTGGGAGGCTCTATAATAAACCCAGAGCAAGGGGTTGGGGATTTAGCTCAGTGGTAGAGCGCTTGCCTAGCAAGCGCAAGGCCCTGGGTTCGGTCCTCAGCTCTGAAAAAAAAAAAAAAAAAAGACAAAATAAACCCAGAGCATAAACAGTGTCACTAGGAGGAGAGACACAAGAGTCACTGTTGTAGAGCACTGACTTTTTTTTTTCTTTTTTCTTTTTTAAATATCAGAGGGTGCTACAAACCAAAGGAACCCTCCTGAAATGAAAGTTCCTGAAGGAAGGTTCCTGAAATGAATATTTAACAATTGGAAGAGGTTACAAAGGCTCACCTGATATCAGGCTAACAGCAAAGTCCTTGGTTTATTAGAACGAGTTTTTACTTTGAACATCAAGATGTACAAGTAGATGAGAGAGGGCATCACAGGGAGACTTTGGGGTCAAACATTTATGGTTGGGAACTCAGCTGCTTTGAGGTTTTGTTTAACAACTGAAGTCCCTTAAGACAGACCTGGTGTTCTCATATTGATTGATTCTCCACTAATGCAGTTAGGGAGCAGAGAGAATTTTTGCAGAATGTGGAATTTAGCAGAGGGAGAATGCATTAGACTGGCTGTGTTTCCTTGCTCCTAGGCATGGTTTGTTCCTTGAAGGTCAGAGCCAAGGGGATTCTTTATCTTCCAACATGTTCATTTAGGACAAGCAAACTCTACAATCTGCCGTCTTCGACTTCAGGGAATCTTAGACTTCAATAAAGAGGATAGTATTTTATTATCTCCTCCGGTTGTTTTTGAAATGTAAAAAAAAAAAAAAAAAGTTACGCAAACACTTCTCTTAACTGGACAACCATAACAGCACAGAACAAACCACTTGAGTCTAGTTTCATTTAGAAAAGCAATTTTCATTGTTCATGACACTTGTACTAAGGGTTCTCCTGCAAGTAGATTTTGGATATCTTAGAAACCTCTTTTAATAGCTAGCACTACTATTGGGGTAAGCACCCACACTCTCATTTTATTGAGGGCACAGAAAGGGGAGGTGTAACTCAAAGAAATTGCTCACTGTCGACAAATGCAAGCTCTTGAATGCTTTTTCTTCAAGCTTTTACTGGTCAACACAACCTCATTTGCCCACTCTGGCCTTTTATCTTCTTTCATGCAAATCTACACTTGAAACTTTTTAGAGGTCAATGGAAGAAGATCTGCCTGATGGGGCAGAGTGTGATATCAAGGTCTCAAGGCCTGGCTTGGTTCCCTGAGAAGAAATGTCTCTGCTTGAACCATTAGACCCACCAAGCCCCAGTTTCTATGTCTCTAGCTTGGGGTAACATCTGTGAGCAGATGCTGATGCAAGGTCACTGGTGTGGGGGGTGTGGACAGTACCTAACATGTAGTGGCTTATCTGCCAGGGTAAAGTGGTAGGCTCTGGATTGCTCTGAGTCTTGTGTTTCCCATCAGCATGACAGGAATGGAGTGAGAATCAGATGTGCATCACTGGTCCATTATGAGGTAAGAACCAGTAAGGCATATGGCTATTCAGCTCATATGCTTTAAGGCAGGTGCCTAGTGGGGATTTGAAGAGAGTGCCACAACAAACAACAAACAAACAAACAACAGCTCTAGAGCATTTTCTTGGGTGCACGGCAACTTAGGTTCAATCCCCATTACTGTCCTCAAACCAAAATGACATCAAATGAAAGTAAAACAGAACAAAAGCAGCTGTAAGATAATTAGTACAACAGCCAGGGACCTAGAATCTGGGGGCAGTCGTCAGGGGATGAGGGCGTAAGGAATGATGCTCACATCACCAGTCAGGCCCCATCTGATGTTCTAAAGCAGAGGGAAGCATTTGTCACCTGTTTAAAGTGGGCTTATTCCAGGCCTTAAGGTCAACAGTTAATAAATGGGATCTCATGAGGCTGAGAAGCTTCTGTAAGGCAGGAGACACTGTCAAAAGAACAAAGCAACAGCCTACAGACTGGGAAAAGATCTTTACCTGCATCAGACAAAGGTCTAATATCCAACATATATAAAGAACTCAAGAATTTAAATACCACCAAACCAAATAACCCAGTTAAGAAATGGGGCTCAGAACTAAACAGAATTCTCAACAGAGGAATATCAAATGACTGAGAAACACTTAAAGAAATGCTCAACATCTTTAGTCATCAGAGAAATGCAAATCAAAACAATTCTGAGATTCCACCTTACACCCATCAGAATGGCTAAGATAAAAAATTCAGGTGACTCCACATGCTGGTGAGGATGTGGAGAAGAGGAACACTCCTTCATTGCTGGTGGGAATGCAAACTAGTACAACCACTTTGGAAATCTATCTGGCACTATCTCAGAAAACTGGGAATAGGGCTTCCTCAATACCCAGCTATTCCACTCCTTGGAATATACCCAGGAAATGCTCCACCACACAACAGGGACATATGCTCAACCATGTTCATAGCTGCCTTATTCATAATAGCCAGGACCTGGAAACACCCTAAATGTCCCTCAGTTGAAGGATGGATAAAGAAATTATGGTACATTTACACTATGGAATACTACTCAGCTATAAAAAATGAGGAAATCCAGAAATTTATGGATAAATGGATGGAACTAGAAATGATCATCTGAGTGAGTTAACCCAGAAGCAGAAAGACTCACATGGTACATACTCACTTATAATTGATCATTAGCCCAAAAGGCATGACCCATGAAAGTCTTCACTTACCAGGAGATTGAGATAGATGTGAGGACATCCTACTGGGACTTTAGGTAAGAGAAATATAGGAGATGGGGGCAATAGAAGGATAGAAGGATCCAGAGGATCTTAGAAACCTACAAGAAGAACAACCTAACGGGTGGATCAGGGCCCAGGGGTGTCCGCTCAAACTATTGCACTAACCAAGGATAATACAAATAGTAAACCCCTACTCTGATCTAGCCCATGGACAGGACAGTCTCAGCAGTTATGGGGAGAGCAGGGACTAACTCTGACATGAACTCTGGTGCCCCATATTTGACGATTTCCCCTTGGTGGGGAGTCCTGGTGGCACTCAGAGAAAGAATAGGCAGATGACCAGAATGAGACTTGATAGCCTGTGACCGTAAAGTGGGGAAGGAGATCCCCCCTCAGTCATGGACCTAGGGGAGGGCAATAGGGTGGGGGTAGGAAGAAGGGAGGAACAGGAGGATACAAGTGACAGGAGAACAACTGAGTTGTAATCTGAATAAATCAATTAATAAAAAAATGAAGTAGGCTTATTTCTTGGGTAGGTAGCACTTTGGTAGCTGTAATATGTATTCAATTGTTCTTTCAGGTTCCTGATGCAAAGCTTCTGAACCCCTTGGGGATTGCTGAGTGACAGATGAGCTCCTCTTTACCATACCCGAGTTCGCTCGGACCATTGGAGAAGATAGCCTCAGCAGTGTGGCTTCACACCTCAGTTAGGTCACAAGCCTTTTCTTGTGGGACAGAATCCAGGCTGAAGCATGTTACTGGCCTATGGGCCACCCAGCCTTCCTGGAACGTCAACAAAAAAAAGCAGGTGAATTCTTCTTCGCAGCCACGTTGTCTGATCTTTGCCATGCACTTCACACTGGGGAGCTTTGGTGGGGAGGAAGAGGAGCGGGGCTTCCCATGCTCTCAGTGAGTGGCGGCAAGCCCGCCATGTTTCATAGAGAGCTGCGTTCAAGAGGCCGGTGTCAGCTCAGCCTCACCATTGCTGCCAGGCTCTCTCTCTCCTCATAACAGCATTTACAGAGAAGAAACACCAGGATGTAGAAAACGCAAAGCGATTGCCTGCTCTCTAAAGACTGAAGCCGAGCCTAGAGTGTGACTCCTTCTGATCAGATGGCAGCACAGCCATGCTTGTTTCAAGTTGGAAGAGGGCCTTGCTGCCAGAGACAGAAACAACAAGTGTGCTGATCCAACACCTGTGTCCCACCTCACACCTGCATCTCAAACAGCCTGGACTTCAGCATGTGTCTCCATCGCTGGGTTCTTCTCTCTTAGGAACAAGAAAAAATTATCCTTGATTACATACAGTTTAATTAATGTTAACTAATTAATTAACCAGAGATAGGATTTCACACATCCTAGCCTGGCTTTAAATTTACTACATAGCCAAGGATAACCTTTGAACTTCTTATCCTGCCTCCTGAATTTTGAGATTGCAGGCACCTCCTACCACACTCGGCTTATGTGGTACTAAGGACTAAACCCAAGGGCTTCATGAATGGTAGGTGGGCATTCTACCAACTGAGCTGCAGCCCCAGTGAGAGTCAATTTTTAGAGAAGGGAGCACTGATTTATGATTATGACATCAATACTCATCTGCCACAGAGGCTTTGAGGAGATCCACCCTTGCTACTAATTCTGTATTTATTTTCACTGGTCACCGCGCTGTTCTACACATACCCATGGGTTCTTAGCTATAGTTAACAAGGCTTGAGGTCCAGATGCGTTAGCTTCTGGCTTCACAATATACTAGCTGTATGACTCCTGGCCAGACCCTTCAACTCTCCCTTAGTTTTTTCATTGGCAAAATGAGTACAATGTACTATCTGTCTCAGAGGGCTGTGGCCAGGATAACAGGATAAAGTAAACACTCATGGTGCTTTGTAATCAATAATTTGCCTAGCATGTTTAAGACTCCAGGTTTGATTCCCAGCAACACCACACACACACACACACACACACACACACACACACACACACACACACACACACACCCCTGACAATGCTTCCTGGCTTATTGTGAGACTTGTTTGTATAAAAGTTTGTTTTGGCTAATCACACACAGCACATTGAGTGCTAGATATTCTTGGAGGTAAATCTAAATATTTTTCGTGCAGCGACTAGCACAGCCACACTAGCTCTTGAGACACCTGGTTGGCTCCAAACCTGAGTAACTGCTTTGTTAATTTGTAACCTTGGCCAAATTATTAACGTCCTCATTGTTGAGTTCTTCATCTATAAAATGGAGAAACGGGGACGTCGAGTGCTAATTCCTTAATCAGATAACACGCTAAGAAGAATTCAATCACCTCTCTATGTCTCAGTTGCCTTAAATGCAAAACGAGGGAGGTGATGCATCCAGCTTCGTAGGGCTGTTGTAGGGAACCAGGACTAACCCCAGGGAAAGTACTTAGGAGAGTGCTGTGAACCCAGGACTCACACAACACAGCAAGTGTTTCTACTCAACGATTGCCCCATTACATCATTAAGTGACCATTACCATTGGCTGTGTGTGCCCTGCCTCTAACACTCCTCCAGAGGAACTCAGGAATTTCCCACTGACTGTCTGCATTTCCTCAGTCACTAGTTGTTTTGCGCGCCCCTCCCTGGCTCTGCCCTGTTTATCCACTCTGATTTTTTATTGACTCAGGCATAGCCTCCCTGGGCACCATTCACACACACTAAGTTAATGGCATGCTATTTGCTGAGTGAGGCCTTTTCCATCTTGCTTCAGGTCTCTGGAGCTCCCCTGACATCAAGAGCTCAGGTGTAATGTCATTAAGGCTCCCAGTGGACTCCAGGAGCACCTTGGGTGTGTGGCTATAACTGCTTTTAAGCAATCACAAAAATGTTATTAGCCTGGGGTCTGTGCTCAGGCAGGAAGAGTTAGCATTCATTAATGAGAGCTTCTACTCTGGGGTTTTTGTGGAAATCTTTGCTTGTGTGTTCTACGCACCACGGTGGTTGTCAGAACCTATAAAGCCTGATTTATTTAATTTCTGAGCCTTCTCAAATCCTTCCTGCAAATAGCCAGATATGACAAGGAAATGGTGATTTTCCCCGCATTAGTCACTCATGTGTTCACTGCTCAAAGCACTTGGTGAAAGTCTACTGCATGCTAGACATGTAGGAGGGAAGAGATGTCAATGGGAAAGTCCCGAGGGAGAGAGAGATGTCACAGGGAGATCCCACGCATCTCCGCCACGTACAAAAGAATGATGAGGAAGAGTTGCTAATATTTGGCACTGAGCCCTTAGTTTTGTATACACGTGCTTTCTCTTCTGCGGTTCTCCAAGCACAACTACCAAAATGTCTGTTTTCTAGAAGTGGAGTCTGAAGCTCTCCTGGAGGGAGCTATATCCTCTAGACCATAGTTACTGGAATAGGAGAAGCCTGATGAGAGTTCAGAAAGTGTGGTCCTCAACCCATCCTTGGCTGTCTCGCCAATGCCAAGACTTACAGTGGAGCAGCAAAGCCAGTGTGAGGAGACTGGGGAGCTCCCAGAAAACAAAACAAAACAAAACAAAAACTGAGCTGCTGGCAAGTCCCTGTAGTGAGAGGATGGCCATCTCAGATACAAAATGCCCAAGCTCTGGATCCTTCTTTATTCACTTCCTGACTAAGACAGACTACTAAATTGTCCCTTAAGTGGTACAGCAGTCCCTCTGGCAGTGAGTGCCCTGGTTATTCATGACTGATGTTTCCTAGCCAAAAGTGTTCATTAAAACCCCTTGTCAATGATGTTAAAATATACACATATATACAAGGAGTTCAAATAGAGTTATACACTAGCAGGGTGACAACTCCTTTCCCAGATACCACAGATTAAAAAGCCCAATGCTTCTTTTACAGTTGTTGGTTGGTGGGGTCCCATAGAGTCCACCAATGGAGGGATTGGGACACCAACCTAGCCACAAAACCTAGACCCTATGATTTGTCCTGCTTACCACATGTACAGGGGTAAAAGATGGAGAAGAATTGAGGGAAGGGCCAATCAATGACTAGCCCAGCTTGAGACCCATGCCATAAGAGGGAGCCCACCCCTGACACTATTTTAATGATATTCTGCTATACTTGCCAATGGGAGCCTAGCATAAATGTCGCTAAAGAGGCTTTACACAGCAACTGGTGGAAACTGGTGTAGAGACCCACATCCAAACATTAAGTGGAGCTTGAGGAACCTTGTGGAAGAAGGGAAGAAAAAATTGAAGGAACCAGAGGGGTCAAGGACACCACAAAAAAGCCCAACAGAATCAACTAACCTGGGCTCACAGAGACTGAACCGCGAACCAGAGAGTGTGCATGGGACAAACCTAGGCTCTCTTCACATACGTAACAGTTGTCATCTGGATCTTCATGTGGGGCTTCTAAGGTGGGAGCAGGGCCTGTCTTTGACTGCATTGCTTGCCTTTTGATCTTTTTACCCTAACTGGACTGCCTGTCTAGCCTCAATGGAAGAAGATGCCCAGTCTTACTGCAACTTTATGTGCCAACGGTGGTTGATATCCATGAAAGGACTCTCCCCTTTTCTGAGGAGTAGGGCAGGAAGGGTGGATGGGGGGGGGGGCAGGGCAGTGGGGAGGGAGAGGAGGGGAGAGCGAGCAACTAGGAGGAGGGGAGGGAGGGGAAGTTGTGATTGTGATATAAAGTAAATAAATATCTTAATTAATTAAAAAAAAAAAGGAAAAATGCATTTAAGGTGTGTCCCACAAAATGGAGCATGTGCCCTGTACTGTTAAATGGGCCCAAAACTTATGGATACCCAAGTCGTAGCTGAGTGAGACCCTGATACTATTATCCTAAATGGAGATTGAAAGAAATTGTCCCTTGAGAAGAGCAATGATTAGTAAATATGCAGAGAATAAGAGACTGGGTTGGCCGAGCTCTAAGTGGGGCATCTGTTCCACTCCCCTCCCCCAAAAGCTCAAGGGTCTTTGAGGAAGGGGAAGAATAGATCATAAGATCAGAGGTAGAGCTGGGTGCAGAGGCGTGCGCCTGTAACCCCAGCACTTGGGAGGCAGAGGTAGGCATCTTGAAAAACAAAACAACAACAACAAAAAACAAAACAAAAAAATCAAAACAGCAAAAACAAAAACAAACAAACAAACCAAACCAAACCCAAAACAAAAAGAGCCAGAGGTGGTGGGCATCTGCAAAACAGTATTTGCTGGGCGTGACAAAGCCACTGCACACATGAACTCACAGCAGAAGTGACTACATGCTCATGATTATGCAAGATCAAATCAGCCAAAAACCTAGCATGGAAAGAGGAAGAGCTCTTGGAGGCCCGTCCCTAGCTGAGGAACTATTAGTAATTGATGGCTATTATCCTGGTGAGAAACAGTTTTCTTCAGGGATGTGTTCCTGGATGTGCTCTGTCAGGTGGTCCCATACCCATGTCCCTACAGGCAGCATTAAGTAGACTCAGTGGGTTTAAAACCAAAGCACCATGTCCTACGTTCTGGTCTCCATGTTCTTTAGTTCTCAGAGGAGCACAGGCAGCAGCTCTCCTTCCTCTGGGTCCCGGAGGCCACACAGAGACTAGCACGTTAGGACAGGTAGCTGTAGTGTAAGTGAAGAAGATGAAGGAATCCCAGTGTGAGCATGGGGAAAGGAGACAGGGAGACCAACTCAGAGTGGCCACCTAGTGCTCTATGGTCCTGGGAGACCCTATGGGTCAGAGCAGACCTTGTGAATCACAGTCATTTTGCGCCAGAGATGGTAGAGGACTGCAATGCTTAGGCACTGGTCCAACATCTCTTTCCCCTCATTGTCTCTCTGGAACTTTCCACCACGGGTGGCACAGGTAGAGTGACTTGGGTGGAGGTTGAAACTCAGACCTCCAGGACCACATTGTCAAAGAGGTGTGTGGAATGTCCAAAAGCCCTGCTACTCTCCTTATACCCATCATAGAGAACAGAAGCTTCTAGAAGATAAATGGCTTGCCCAGGGTCACATGACAAAAAGTGGTGGCATGGATTGGTTGGACTCTGTCTCTCTCCCCTATAATTTATACTTTGAAGACTTTATAAAAAGCGATCCTCTTTGGAAATGGGGGGGGGCGGTCATTGCAGTTGTAATTAGTTAAGACGAGGCCATTTAGGGCAACAGCTTGAACCCAGTGTAGCTGCTGTCCTTACTTTGGCTCACTAACAGTGGGAAGGCCATGTGGAGATGGGGTCAGAGGTCATGTGGGCAGTTTCATGGGAAGAGACCTAAAAGAGGGCCAGCAGAGCCCTGGAAGCTAGCAGAGAGGCACAGACTTCCTCACAGCCCTCAGAAGGAACCCGCCCTTCTGGCACCTTGACCGTGGACTTCCTGCCCTCCGTGACTGTGGGATTACAGTTACTGTATTTGAGCCACCTGGTTTACAGACTTTGGTTACGGCAGCGTAATTCAGGTGGCAGTCATTATTACGCAGTTTCCAGCTCCAACCGAGATGAACAAATCTGGGAAAGCAGAAAGAGGATGGATGCTGGCAAGAACCATCGGGGTGCCTCTCACTTCCTCCTTGCTGTCTCCCTCCACTTCTCCTTCAGCTTCCTACCACCAATGTGCATCCAGCATGTTCTGTGAACGGCGCAGTGGGCTGAACTCCTCACACCCGCTTTCCTACTTCATCCCACACAGCCCAACTGGAAGGTACACCTGATACTTGTTTTAGAGAAAAGGTGACGGTCGACTTCAAGAAGCTGATTAATTTGTCCAAGGACACAGCATAGAAGCGAACTTGGGCTGTCTGACTCACGCTGTGCTGGCTCCCCTAGGCTGCTGACTCATCTATACTTTGTTCTAGAGATCTTTAGGACAACTTGAGATGCTGCAGGGGAGACCCGAAACACATCTAGAAGCCAAGAAAGAGTTTTGAAGGAGAGCCATTGTGTGCATCGGAATGTTATGTGTCATTACAGCACGAAGCTCTAGATTAATTATTTGAGTAAAATCTCTGATCTGAGGTACTCATGGTGCGTTCTTTCTCTATCTCTGTCAGGGATGGGGAGAGGCCGTTCTTTGCTGCTGTCCCAAACCTGTCCCGTGGATGCTTTCAGTGTTAAGTGAGGATGAAGGCACCATTCCACTGGGCTGCACTTGTCCCTGCCCCCCACCTACCCCACTCCCCATCGGTACTGCAAAGGATCCTGCTTTCCACTGCTTTGCCAATCTTCACAGCCAGAGAAATGTTCCACCATATGTCTTTTGTTCTTTCTCTGAGGCAGCTGCGGAGTCATAATTTACTGGTGCGTAGAGAGGAGTAGATTTTTTTCTCTCTCATTGCAATCCTATTTCCCCTCTCCTTTGGGATTCCTGGGAAAACCTGATTAAAATGTCAGCCAGAAGAATGGCTGGCAATTCTTTAAAAGGACTGATTAAACCGGGATGACCCGATGCACCAACAGGAGAAGCAAGCCCTGGGGGAATCTGAGTTTGTAACTTTTTGGTTATTGAAGTATATCAGAAAAAGTAAGAAAGATAGAAGTAGCTGCAACGGAGAGGAGGGGGGGCTCTTTAAGTGTTTTTGATTAGCAGTGGCAACAGCCAATGGCACTTGAGTGATTTCTCTCTCTGGCTCTCCGCTAAGCCTTTATTTTATGATCTCTAATATCCAAACCCTTCAAGGATACACAGGATGGCTAGGCTGGCCATAAGTCATGTATGAGTCTGTTTTTTCTCGACAACCACACAATACTCAAGACTTGGCCAGTTGTAAAGGAAGGAGGGTTAATTAGGGTCATGATTTTGGAGGTACAAGGTCAAACATCTGGCTTCACGCAGGACGTCAAAGTGGTGAGGGAGAGAGAGTTGGGGAGGCTGCGAACTTGGGGACACACTCCAGCCATATCTAAACCACAGTCTGAAGTTGGATGAGACCCTTTCTTGGACCCACAGGTCACACACAGGTAAATCTAAGGCCTGTGACAGAAGGAGCCTGGCAGCCAGGTCCACGATGGAGTCTGGACTCCATTTGTTGGGATTTGAACACCTGCCCGTCTTGCTTTTCCGGGGCTGGGCCTTTTTCTTCTAATCTGTACATGCCTCCAACATTTCTTCCTAATTGTTATCTTCTGGGAATTCCTCTTTGAAGAAAAGCTGCTCATAAATCCGTGCAAAGAATCTTCGTTTCTCCGTAGAAAAGTGGGCATTTGTTGTAGCCTTTTAATCTTGGGTCTTCTGAGAATTGTTTTTTAAGTGTTGAATGGTGTGGGTAGACAGACATCATCAGAGTGGGACCAAACAAACATCTTGGCCTGTTGAACTCCCACCAAGGTCCTGCGTGCTGCCCTCTGCCCTCTGCTGTGGGGTGGAACACAGGAGGGAGGTGGCCTTCCCAGACAGCATGGCCATCCCAGATGACTGTGGCCAGGCTTGACTGGGCACTGAGTCTGCCCTTTTGTCTCCTTCGCTGTTTCCTATGCCCTCCCTTTTCTTGTGTCATTCAAGATTCCATGCCGGTGAAACCACATACTCTCTTCTTTTAATGCCACCATGTACTGTGTTTTAAATGGCACCAAGCAACTGCTTCTGTTACTCTGTTTTGTTCCTGCAGCCCCAGATCTCCAGCCCTGATGGCGGTGCTAGGCTCCTGAAGGGCTCAGCATGCTGTTGAACATGGCTGAAGGACATTCTTACTGTGCCGGGCTTCTATAACAAAGCATATGTTTTGGAGACTGGAGAGCGATTTCACCGTTGGGAACAAAGGACATGCAGGGCTCTTGAAAGAGGAGCCCTCAGGGAAACAATGCTAACGGAGAGCAACTGCTCAGCTCAGAGTTAGGGGATCCCCATAAAAAGTCGCCTCCATCCCACTCCCGTTTCCCCACACCAGCAGGGTACTTGCTACCTAAATGCTATGTGCCTCGCCTGCTTGCTTCCTTTGCGCCTGCTCGCCACTTTCCAGAAAAAGACCAGACTGGCGATCGCAGGGCAGTGAGTGGGATCCCGGGAAAACCTCAGACTGAAAACTATTTGCTTAAGAAGAATTCTTTCTATGAAAGGCCTGGGAGGACGGTCATCGGTCATCGTTTTGAGTAGAAGCTTCATCATGGAAAGTCCCACCCCTATCTCCTGCGCTCGCTCGGGAGAGCCACAGACAGGGTCATCTTCTCAAACTCTTGCCCCAAATGGTTCCTCCTGACTGCTCTCGTCAACCAGAGCCCCGTTCTCAGCTCAGTGCCTCACGGCAGCCCACACTTGACAACTGTAAATATCCGTTCCCTGTCCTTGGCTCCAGCAGTTTTCTCATTCCTGTAAGAAACAAAAACAAACAAAAACTCCCCCAAACCTTTTGTCAGAGTTTTTTCTCCCCCAGCATCGTTAATTTGCTTTGGCCCCAGAACACTGGTCCTTCCACGCAGGCGTTCAAACTTCTTACCATATATAAATCAAGAGAGGCTACAGAGGTCACAAATATCGGTCATTCTCTTCCTCTTTATAATCAATCTGCTCATGCTTTTGTTTAAAAATCTATGGCAGAAGGGGAAAAAATGAACTTAGTTTAAGCAGACATTTTAATGAAAAACAAAACACATACACACAAAAGCAAAGGGCAAGAATTTAAATTATACGAGATGATGAATTCTTTCCAGATCATGCAGTTATTTGATGTTATTTGATAGCACTAGCTTGTCCTGAAATTTCTTATTTGCAATTATGTATGTGCTGCTTTTTTTTTTTTAATGGCGTTGTATTCTGGAGATAATGTTTTCAAATAGACTCATGTGGTTTTAAAGGGCTTAGACTGGAAATGAAAATCAAACAGTGTCTCTCCCAAACCCAAAGTACCAGTGTTCCAATCCTGCATGCCTGTGAGATGGGACTTACCGTCCAGCATGCCTGGGAGACTAGGCCTACCACCTGGTTTCAGCTAGTCTTCCTGGGCCTACTTTCTAGAGTCCCAGCACATTGGTTATCATCCTTGTCGTGACTGGAGGAGCTCTGGCAGGGATGGTGGGAGGCGAGACTAATATCAGTCAAGTGCCCAGTGCTTGCCTCTGCTCTTCAGGGTCTCTACTAAAGAGGCCAGCCAGCCTCTGCTTCAATATCCCAGGCACACAGAGCTTACCACCTCCTCAGGTATTTCATTTCACCTGTAGACAACTCTGTAGGGAAGCCTTTTATGTTGAACAAAAAGAAACTCAATATTAGGTGTGTGTGTGTGTGTGTGTATGTGTGTGTACGTGTGTATATGTGTGTGTACGTGTGTGTATGTATATGTGTGTGTATGTATGTGTGCTGTGTATGTGTGTGTATGTGTATGTATGTGTACTGTGTATGTGTGTGTGTATGTGTGTGTATGTGTGTGTATGTGTGTATGTGTGTGTATGTGTATGTGTGTGTATGCTCATGCTTATGCAGCTGTATATGCATACATATGGAGGGCAGAGGATCAATTTTGAATGTCATTCTTCAACACCTGTCCATTTTGTTTTAAAGACCGGGTCACCCATGGGGGCCCGGAGGATCATCAACTGGGCTGGGCTGGCTGGCCAGCAAGCCTTAGGGACCCTCCTGTCTCTGCCTCCTAGTGCTGAGACCATAAGCATGTCACCATCTTGGCTTCTTATGTGGTTTCTGGGCATCCACTTGAGCTCCTCATGTGTGCACAGCACCTACTTTACTGACTGAACTATCTCCCAGCCCCTCAAATACTTTTGTTGAATATTTACCTTATTTTTGGTTATTGTTTATTTGAGACAAGGGTTTTCTATGTTGCCCGGGCTGTCCTGATAGCTCTGTGTAAATCAGGTTGGTGTACACTATGTTTCCGCACTGTTGGGGCCTGGAGAGACAGCTGGAAGGATGCTTTGAGCAGAAGAGAATGATGGCGGAAGGCAAGTCAAATGAAGAGAACAACAGGGATAAGGGGAAAGGCCGAGGATGTCAGGGATACAGACGTGAAACTTCAGCTGCAGTGATGAGGAGTGGCCTCAGCCAGCTTTCCAGCTGGGTATTTGACGGAGAACATTCCATCAAGGCATAAGAGATGTAAGCTTTCCAAGTCAGCAGTCGGGCAGTGAGGAGGCTACCATGTGCAGAGTGGAGCCTGCAGAGGGCAGGGCAGGGGGCAGGGAGAAGACATGAGGTTAGACAGGGACTGGGGAGCAGGGCACGTTGAGACCCGTGACATGGCATTTCCTTTGAGAAAGATGAGGCAGCCCTGGAACATGCTAAGCTCCAATGAGAAGATTTGCTGTGCAAATAAGGACCCAGGAAAACAAGTGCACTCTCAAGAGCCTTTAGAAGGCTGCTGTGGGGGGTAGGGCAGGAAATAGAGTTTGTGTGTGAGTGTGTAAGTGGTGTGTGAAAGATGAGTGGGGTGTGTGTGTGTGATGAGAGAGGTGTGTGTGTGTATGTGTGAGGTGAGAGGTGTGTGTGTGTGGGTGTTGTGGGTGGTGAATGCTATGTGTGTGTATGTGTGAGGTGAGTGAGGTGTGTGTGTGTGTGATGTGAGTGGTATGTGTGTGAGGTGGGTAGTGTGTATGTGTGTGTTTGTGGTGAGTGGTGTGTGTATGGGGAGTGGTGTGTGTATGTGTGTATGTGTGTATGTGTGTGAGGTGACTGGTGTGTGTTTGCTCTAATGGTGCCCTTTAGGTTCCCCTGCGGGGGTGCTGTTGTTACTCTCTGGGGCTCATCTAGCACACGAGGTCCTCTTCCTATGCGTGGGTGGAAGCAGGAACAAGGCAAGTGCCTCTTCCCTCCTGCCCCTCACCTTCCCTCTTCCACAGGCGGTCTTCTAATGTGTGAGGCGTGTTTTTCCATTTTATGAGTTCTTGTAAAACAGGTTTATTTTGTCATAGATTTCTTTAAACAAATGGTCTGCTTCAGACCCCATTCTGTTTCTTCTCATATTTTAAAAAATGAGGCTGTATTGCTGAATGTGAGGCTGTCTGCTGCTTCTAGCAACCTGATTTTTATCACAGAGATCTCTGAGCCGGATAAGGAGCAGGCCAGCATGCGTCTCCTCGGTCCAAACCTACCCAGTCCTTCCAGCAGGCCCCAGGTGGGGGCGCCCTCACCCCCATCTCCTCCTGACCACTTTCTGGCTCACCCTTGTCCTCAGCCCAACTCTGCCCACAGGCTTGGCTTCTGAAAGCATCAATCTTGTTCTTCAGGGCTGGATACCAGGGGCAGTAGCTAAGGGGGGACTGGGATTCAGGTACACAAGATATAACACCACAGGACAGAGTGAGGCCCTCGCCCCACGTCTGCCCTTTGCCTCCATATGGTTGGTTACTTGATAGTAGTGACAGAGGGCTTGTGGACCTGATACATTTAGGTCTGCCTTTTAGTTTCACTTCCTTTCAGCTGTGTGATTTTGGGCAAGTATTTGCCCTTGGAACTGTATTTTCTCCATCCATAAATGGTGATAATCACATTACTGATTTTTTTTGTGAGGCGGTTACATATTGAACCTAAACTTTTGGTTTTATGTTCAAATACAAACTGGACCCCTCATAAATATTGGGTTGGATTCTAATAAATAAATAAATAAATAAATAAATAAATAAATAAATAAATATTCAACTAGAACAGAATTGTTGTTGGGTGTGGAAGAGTATAATTGTTACCCTAGAACTTTGAAGTCCAAGGCAGGAGGCTCTCTAGCTTGAGGAAAACATAATGAAACAGTCTCTAAACACCGATCCGATCAAGCTTCTTAGCAGGCACATCCATCCTTTCATCTGTGGGCTCTGTGTGGCCATGAATAGTCACGAACGTGACCCAATACAAAAGCATAAGCTTACTTACAACATTGAATTATTTTGGTGTTTTTTTTTTCAGGGGGAGGGGTTCATATCTTTATTGTATAGTTCTTGGGTAAGACCTTTGTAGTAGACAAAGTATGTCAAAACTTGTCACAAAACGAATTAAAGATTTTTATTCGTGTTGAAGAAAATATGTCAAAAGGATTCTTTCTGGCAGCAATTTCTCGAACACACCTATGATGTTTTAAGTGATGAAAGTTGGGTTTCAGTCTTCCTTTTCTTGTGTCGTGACAAAATACTGTGACCAAAGCAACTTATAAGAGAAAGCATTTAATTTGAGGGTCATAGTTCTAGCGGGAAGTAGAGTTCATGACTATCCTGGTGGGAAGCATGGCAGGAGAGAGAGAGAGAGAGAGAGAGAGAGAGAGAGAGAGAGAGAGAGAGAGAGAGAGAGATGGGGGGGCTTTCAAAACCTCAAAGCCCACCCCCAGTGAGACACGACCTTCAACAAGTACTCCAACATCTCCTAATATTTTCCAAAGAAGGTCACCAACTAGGGCCCAAGCTTTCATTCCAATATCTAAGCCCATGGGGGTTACTCTCATTCAAACCACGACAGTCTCTACAGTGTTTTTCAGTCATTTGGCCTGTAGTCTTGGTTCACATGTAGGGTGATAGTGAGGAAGGTGGCCTGTGAGATAAGTGTGGGCATGGAAAGCTTCTTGCCTGTGTCAGCACTGTGTGAAATGTCTCCTCGCTTATCTCTTCCACGTTGTCTCCTTTCCTACTGTAAGCATGATATATGTTTTAGCAGTTTGGGGGGAATCATGCTCTTTTCTAAGAATCTGTGATGTCTAGTTTTCCAGTGACAGGTCATAATCAGTGAAAACCTCAAAGCAGAGGACTTGAGGGGACCCTCTGAGCCAAGCACCATAGAGATCACATGCTTGAAAGGGAACTCAGAGTTCACCAATGTTTCTCCTCTCTTTTGTAGATGAAGATGCCAAGGCTCACAGAGGTGAGCAACTTGGCCAAGGCCCCTCGACTCAGGAGGACCACGGCAGGGATTCAGATTTCTTATCCATCATTCCTTCTTCAGCTCAGGTTCTTGGCAAGAACTAGATTATTTATTTTTCCTTAAAGACTGAAAGAGTAGAACTTGAGTTTTTCCTCAGTGAGGGAGTCTTTCCTTAACACAATGCAAATCCCTCTTGGAATAATGTCAGTACCCAAGCTTGGGCCTGATTCCATAACTTTCAAGATAAGACAAAAAGGAAAGATACAGTCTTATTTTTTCCTCCTCTTGCCCCAAGTTGAATTTTCTTTCTTTAAAAATTATTATTATCATCATCATCATCATCATCATCATTATTATTATTATTATTATTAATTTTAGTTTTTCAAGACAGGGTTTCTTTGTGTTGACTTGGCTATCCTGGACTCACTTTGTAGACCAGGCTGGCCTCGAACTCACAGAGATCTGCCTGCCTTAGCACCCCAAGTGCTGGGATTAAAGGTGTGTGCCACCACGCGGGGTCCTCAAGTTGAATTTTCTAAAGGATTCTTCCTTAACTCCACTCCTACTTCTTCATGCATTTCCCACAATGGAGCATGAGCTTTAAGAGGCCCAGAAGGGCCAGAGTCTGTATCTGTTTTATTCTCTGATACGTGGCAGGTGCACTTGTGAGCACTTGCTGAGGAGTGAATTCCTAGACCAAGGGCCTGCCATGCACCAGCCACCTTCTTTGACCCCAGAGCTTAAACTCTGAGTTAAAGTAAGTTATAATTTCCTCCTGCCTGTTCCTGCAAGACCCAGAAGACTGGCTGAACTAAAGAGCCGTTTGCTTCTGCCTGCAACCCTTACATGCTATGCCACATTACTGGCTTTGGCCCTACAAATATGTGCATAATTGGACTTACGCACACTAGAAGAGTGATTTTTGTAGTGCCTAAATTCATTTGTTTCTCTAATGTATATTTTGCCAGCTTCATGTGGCACCTAAAATTCCCATTATGGGGATGATTCTCTGAGTTAAGGAATATCTATCATAGACTCGTTCTAAATGATCAATTTCCACTGAGAGACACTAAATGCTATCTACTTGGAACACCAATGCTTTCCCCAAATTAGTTCTTTAGGTCTGTGATAGAAAATAGAAACAGGAAGTGGACATGGACTGCTATATTTCTTTGAGGAAGGAGAGACAAGAAGAGCTGAGAATGTAACATTGTCATACAAAGTGTGATCTGGAAGTGTGTATGTATGTGTGTGTGTGTGTGTGTGTGTGTGTGTGTGTGTGGTTTGTGGTGGTGTGTGTGGTGTGTGTGTGTAGTTCAAGGTATCCTTTGTTATATAGTCTGGGTGACACAAGAGGCTGTCTCAAAAGAGTAAAACAGAAACAAAGACAGAAAACAATGGGCACCCCAAATAAACACTCACCCTACCCAACATCAAAACAAACCCCACAGCCTGTCAACAGTTAAATGCTTTGCCTAAAGTTGGAGCTGGAATCAGAATGACTCACAGTTCAAAGGAACTGCTTGAAAGTAGCCCCCACGCTTTCCTGAAGGCGTCTTTGTTCTCCCTGGTACTAATGAGTTGGCTGCGTAGGCAGCATCTTGATAAAGGGAAAAATGAACGGACTCATTAAGCTTCTCCCTATCGGCTCCTCTTTACAGACCACAAAACCAACTGGAGGAAATTCCACCAAAAACTTTAATATGGAAAAAGGGAAAAACCGAAAAACATCAAGCTCCCCCTTCACAAAGCGCTGCAAAGGTCAACGGGATTAATATCCCCTTTGAACATGGTTATTTAGCTGAAATAAGGGAGCACCATGGGGGGAAACGTCAGAGACTACTTGTATAACAGAGACTTAATGCATTTGCCCTTTCTCTTCCTTTGTAGTGAATGTGTGGTTACATGAGGGAGAGCTGGTTCGCGGAGCCACCCGAAGAGGTGCTCTGGAAATCGGTTGATTATCTCCAAATGTTATTTTACATTCTCGGATTCATCAAAAATCACCTGCTCAAGGTGCCTTGAGAAGAACGAGTAGATAATGGGCAGGAACAATTGATGGATTAGAAATAGAGAGAGACTGTGTGCTCTTGGGGGACATCCGCAATTGCCTTTCATGGTCTGTATAATTTAAACAAACTACTTCTAACTTGCTTTGTAGGTCAAACTTAATTTTTAACCTCCCGTGAAAAGAAAATTAACCTTGAGGCAGATTCGTAGAATTTCCCAAGTAGAAATTAGAGCCCTAACAGACGTTAATAAGTGTTTCCAGAAAGGAAAAAAAAAAAAAGCAATCTCGCATATGTGGTTAAAAAGTTTCGACGCTCTTGGGACTGGCTGAACGTCATGCTCCTCAGAGGCTTTCATGTTGACTATGGGCCACCTGGAACGCTGCAGACAGTAAGAAATGATGATTTTTTAAAAATCCCTCTCCACACGGACAATTTCTAGTGTCTTATGGGGAGGGTGCTCTTTGGAGTATGTGTTAGGAACTGGTGATCTTCTGCAACACCGTTTCTTTTATAGTTTGGGAAATGAAGTTTCACAGTTTTTATGTACCTTTTATTCAGTATCTTAGCTTTGTGTCTGCCCATGAGGTGTGACTGGAGAATGATCTAGATGTAATTGTGTGAGCGTGGAAATACTGTTTGGAGATGAGTGTTGTCTTTCACGGTGGCCTGTGCGCGCATGCACAGTGTCTCAGGGATGATGGCTTCATTTATTGTAGGCTCAGAGTTTCTCTTGGGCACCTGCTTTAGTCAGGTTGCCAAGTAGGCACATGGCACAGCCAGCCAGGAACTGCAGAGTGACAACCGAGAAAGGGCTGCAGACAGCACCTGAGGAACTTTGGCTTCCATGTCGTCGGCCCATGACTAGTTTTAAAACTCTTACAGCCCCACCTCTCAACTGTGAATTTGGTCAGTAGAACAGCTACTTCTCTGGCCTAGGTATAGAGCTCTGTGCCTGTAACTCAGCACCCTGGAGGCCGATGTAGGAGGATTACGAGTTTAAAACCAGTCTGATCTAGTCTGTGTCCCCACCTTGACCCCAGTAGTTCTCTTCTGGAGTTCACCCTTCAGATTAAATGAGATTATGTATGGGGCTATGCTTTGTGAAAGAGCAACTTTCTACAAATTAGCTTTTAATGCATTAAGGAAATTGTTCTATTCTCCTTCACTTTACAGAGGGAATGGTCTATCATTTGGATTTAAAGGTCACCCAAAGATTCATATGTCTAGGGTTTGAGCCTTAGCCTTGGCCCTTGTTGGAGGTGGTTGACACTTTGATATGTAGGGCACAGGGGAGGGTCTTTGGGTTATTGCAGTCATGGATTGCTGCATAATAAACATGACCATGCACGCCATCTGAAAAACAGCCTATCTCAGTCCCTGTGGGCCTGGAGTCGGCACTTGGCTTAGGTAAGTTGACTTTAGGGGTTGACTTTAAGGGTTGGGGTCTCATTTGAACTCTTAGAGCTTCTGTAGTGGTCAGGAACATTGTTCAGACCTTTACAGAGACTACACTGGGCTTGCTTCTCTCAAGCATGGCCTGGGAGTTGCATGCCTTTAGCTCCTTGCTATACAGTCCTCCTGGGATGACTACTTGCTTCTTCAATGCCAGCAAGGACAAGACATGGACAGAAAGATGGTTTTGTGATTTAATCATGCACATAAAATACTCTCTCCTAGATGCAAGCTCCATACCCACCCTCCCCACCATCCAATGAAAGAACATCACACTAGAATGTGGGCACCATACAGTGGAGGTTGTAAAGAGTGCCTTAGCCTCTGCTTGGTGTTTTCTTACCTGTCAAGAATCATCCCAACTTTATAAAGATCGAGAATTTGACAGAATTTGCTCCTGAAACCATTAAAAAATATATATATATATATTTTTTTTTTTGGACAAGCAGACTCACTTTAGGGGGGGGGGACAAATACCTATTTCAACCAGTGTTTCCATCTTTTCACGCTGACATTGAAGATAGCTACATAATTTCATCACTGAATTTCATCTATACCAAAACGAGAAGGGTGTTTGTATGGCCTTCCATTATCTAAAGAGATCTGAAAAGATAAACCCGTCTTTATCTGACTCTCCTTGACTTTGTGTATTCAGGATTCTGAATTTACCACACAATAAAAGAGGCTTTCACATTTCTTTGGCTGCGGAGGCCTATGGGAGCTTGTGTTAAGAAGTTCCAATGGCTTTTATTAAAATCAAATACAATAGTCGGCATTTGGTACTGAACCTCATAAAATGGAAGAAGTTGGTGTAGTGCAGTGTCATGCTCACCTGCATGGCAATCACCTTGGGAGAGTGACACACACAGGCATCACAAAGATACCTAACTTAGTAAATGAATGCCCTGAAGCATAAGGTCCTCTTAAACTTTGGAGTTTAAAGATGCTGTATGATCAGCAAATTATAGGGTATAAAAATCTCTTCATTTACCCCCCTGAAGATACATTTCCAGTTGTGCTTTAACTAGGGACTCTGAGAGTAAAGCAAGCCACATGAAAAATGACACTGAGCTGGAAGGGTCTTGCTTAGTTTCTACTCCATAGAAATTGCAGCAAGCCCATAATAAATACATTTAGATGCTGAGATGGCTCCCCGGAAGAAAAGCTTCGGTGAAGATTTTTCAAAACTCTGATGCATTCTCCAGGACTTGCAGTCGTGTTATTGATTCATTGCTTTCAGTTCATTTGAAGCATTATTCATCTATGACTTTGGTTTGTGGTTTGAATTCTACTGAGAATAAAATCAGCAAAACATTTTTTTCTTTTCTTCTTGAACTTCATTCCCCGCCCCGCCCCCCACTCCGCCACCCCCCTGTAAGGATATTTGCAATGGCACTAACAACCTGGAGAGTTTTTGTCATGAGAGAGGCAGGGCTTGTGTGCATTGAAATCTGATCTACTCACCATTGAAACTTTGGGTTACCATAGGTAGAATGTATACACTGTTTAAGTAAATATATAAGTGAATCTGAGGTTCCATATGAATGTTACTGTTTGGAGAGATTAATATTTCAGTCTTGTTGTTGTTGTGTTTTTTTCCAACACAGGGTTTCTCTGTGTAGCCTTGGCTATCCTTGACTCACTTTTAGACTAGGCTGGCCTTGAACTCACAGAGTTCTGCCTGCCTCTGCCTCCCATGTGCCACCACACCTGGAAATTTTTCAGTCTTATACTTAAAAAAATGTCACATTTCTAGAATAAATCACCAAGACCTCCCCAAAGAGAAAAACTTGAACATTACCTATAACAATTAACACAAGATTGATCAACACAAGAGCTAGCTCAACTTCATCTTAGGTTTTCAGTTCCATGTCTGCCCTTAGCTTGATACCCGACCTCGAGGAGTTCACTTAACCCCAGACTCAAGCATTATAGAAAGCGCTTTGAGATTTCCAATCCCAGAACTCCTAAGCAGACAGAAAGGTGGTGACCTTTTACAAACAAAGTGCCAAATTTCTAACCTCTGATCTCCTGATATTTTCGAGGGATATCTGAGGTCACTTTGTTCTGACTCCTGTGAGCAGGGGTGAGAGAGGGAAGTACAGGGAGGATACGAAGATGAACAGCAAGTCCTGAAGGGTCAGAGGGAATGTGTTTTTTGATAAATTCAGCTATCTTTATTGAGTGTCTTCAAGTGCGGGGATCACTGCCAGGTATTCTAAGGTGTGTAAAGGGGATTGAGACATAGTCTCTGTCTTAGAAAGGCTCTCGGGAAAGAAGGGAAGTAAGAGCCCATGAAAAAAAAACCTGGGAGAAATTACTGCAGGCAAGGCATGGGGTGATTATTGCACTTGGGAAGGTTTAAAACAGGAGTTATTAGAATTTACTCAGGAAGTCTGGTATGGGTGACACACGCCTTTAACATCAACACTCAAGGGGACAGAGGCAGGCAGAGCGATGTGAGTTCAAGACTAGCCTGGTCTGCAAGGCAAGTCTGGGACAGCCAAGGCTATACAGAGAAAGCTTGTCTTTAAAAATAAAGAAAACATCACTCAGGAAGCACTTAGTCCTGCAGAAACTTAACGTGCCAGGGTGGGTTGGTACCCATGGGGGACCTCTCTCTTCTCTGAAGAGAAGGGAACGGTAGAAGGAGGAAGGGGTTGTGCAATTGGGGAACTTGGAGGAGAGGAGGGGGCTACAATCAGGATGTAAAGTGAATAAATAAATAAATAAATTAGAAAAAAGAATTTACTTACAATGATTATATATGGCTTAGAGAGAAGGGCTCCAGAAAAGCCTTCATTAAATGATGGCACTTAATATAGACTTTAATGTATGGAGAAGTGTTTGCCTGATGAAAATAGAAGGAGTGGAGCTCTGGGTAAAGGAAGGTGGACATGCTTTGCTTGGAGATAGGAAAACGTGGCCGTTTGGAACAAATTTGAACTAGGTAACGGGGGCTGGGAAGATGACTCAGTTGGCAAAGAGTTTGTCATACTCAAATGAGGATCTGAGCTTGGGCTTCCAGGGTCCATGTAAAAACCTGGGCATGGTGGTGCTGGTCTATGACCCCAAAGTCCCCCCTCCCCAAACAATGTGGAGACCAATTGAGGAAGACACCCAGCATTGATCTCTGACCTCACACATATGCATCAAATAGACTAACAAGACAGACAAAAGGAGAGAGAAATGGGGGGGTGGGAATCTGGCTTACATAGAATGTTAGCACTCTATGACAAGCTTGTTTTTCTTCATGATTCCAGTATGATGCATTTTACCGACACAAAGGCCATTGGACTGGCAGGTCTTTTGCATTGACCCGGTGTGGTTGCATAGCCCTTATCATTTGTAGAGTACAATGTTTTCTGTTGCATCAGAGAAACACTGAGTATCTTTACCATATCATGGCAGCAAGTACTGGCCAGCACTCATACTGGCTGTCCTAAAAAGCATACTTCTGGCTTCTATGTACATAAAGCCACTCTCTGTTTAGCACACATTTCGAAGATGAAAATGGCCTGGTCCTCAAGTCAGAGGAAATGGGACTGTTTCCAAACCAGACTAAATAAGTGTAGTACATCACCTATTTTTATCATCTTGGTGCCTATTACGTTTGCAACCTTTTTGGACTTAAGCCTCCATTAAATATCTTTTCTGGCATTTTCCCCCCCTCCTCTTTGTTTTTTTTCTTGTTTTCATCACAGAACTTTCTGCCAGCTGCCTGTGTATCAGGGACCACATAAAGGCATGTGAGGAACAACGGCTCTTATGCAATTTTCCTTGTCCTTGTCAATTGCAGGCACAGCTCTCATGAATTATTTAAATTCCCACTGTCCTGGAGTGAGCCCAGTAGTGCTTCGAGTGTTCACAAGGAAGGCTCTTGAAGTTTCCCTCAAGGAATCATACTTGGAGTGCAAGTGAGGCAAGTGAAGAGCCGGTAGCAGTTTGAAGTCTGAGATAAAGATTGGGCAGAAGTCCTCAAAGAAGGTTCTTAGAGCATTAGTGCTAGGGGTGGGATCATCTCTATCATTTATTCCCGATGCTGTCTAATTTCAAGGTAATTTTTTTTTAAGGCAAAGAAGAGGACGATTTGGGAGCAGAATCACAGCAACCATATGTAGCAGCCACATCCCTATCCTAATAGGAGGCACTTAACAGGTGCTTCTGTGTCAAGGACTACATAATCTTGGGGCATGGGGGATCCCACAAAATGGTTATTGTTTTCATTTTTTTCAGATGAGGAGACTGAAGCACATGGAAATTAAGCTGTCAGTTCAAGTAAGTGATGGAGCTGTGACAGGCAGAAGGATGCTCTCATGGTCAGAGCAAGTAGACTAGTCCTAACGGAATGGTTAGCTCAGAGGGGACTTAAGGGGAAACTTGTGTATGGAGGACAATGTAGAATTCAATTCAGGTCTCTGGGAGGGATAGAGATCCTCATTCTTCTAGCTGCCCAGGGTCCTGTAGACTCTCACTTGGGTCCTTCTCTGGATATTATCATGAGTAGATGGAAACCAGCTAAGACCACACATCCTCCTGGGGTAGCTAGAATCTAAGTCTATGTCTAGGGAGAGTGCATCCTACAGGACTGTGTGGTGTCCCTTTGCCTTTTAGCTGGATGACGCATCTCAGTTTCAGACCCTGCCCAGATATCCTTCTCTCTTTTGTGGACATGGAGAGCAAAGTTCTTCCTTTCATCATTGGCCCACCCTTCCACCTCACAGATGCTGCACTGTGACTAGCAGTGTGGTGGACTGAGCCCTTCAGGAGGTTTACTTTCTCTTCTGGCTCTGCTCTATCCTTTCCAGCCATAAAACCTTGAGTTCGTGATGGAGTGTATTGCCTTCCAGAGTCTCTGCTTTAGTATGTGCCCAGTGGAATGATCGGCCAATGTGGCCATTGGAATCTGGTAAGATTAAATGTGTGAAATGCATTGAGTGAGACTTAGTGCGGGGCTGGGTCCCACTCAACATCATTCAAGAAGACGCAGGTGGCTAGGAGTGTGACTTCAATGGGGGCTCTGCTTCTGAGAGGTGGGAACTTGCTCTCAGCTGAGGACCAGTGGAGAAGATGCTGAGAAGGTGTGTGGTTCAAGTATTCCCAGTCCTCATTAGTTCAATGACTATCAGTGAACAGCCATGTGTCACAGCTTGGCCTCATGGGAATTTTCTGTGCATGGTATATGCTAACATGTTCATATATATATATTTATTAAATAGATAAATTTCCTATGTTGATTTTATTGTTTAAAAGCATATGAGTAGAGCTGGGGGGAAGGAGAGAGAGAGAGAGAGAGAGAGAGAGAGAGAGAGAGAGAGAGAGAGAGAGAGAGAGAGAGATTTTAATCTAGGCTCTTGACTTTCATATCCATGGACTAGAGCCTCAAAAACATATTTTACTTTACTGTTTGACACATATACACAGAGACTCACCATCCAGCTACAAATTTTGTGAACAAATACAAGCTTTTGCTATGTGCAAAGTGCTTTTCCACTCTTTTCCACTCTGTCTGGCTCATCCCATTCCTTATGGGATATCCCCAGAAGCTTGTTCTTGACTCCTTTAGCGTAGCAGAGAGCTGGCTCAGTAGGTCTGACCTGTCCCATTGAAGAACAGACTCTCTTTGCCATTTCCTCAAACAGGCACTCCCTCTACCTCTGTGCTACAGAGAGTCATGGGTCTGAGTCACTTGGTGTGGATGCCCAGTCTAGTCAGCTCAGTGGGATGCTGCAAGCTCAGGAGAAGAATCTTCTGCATACTGTTTCTTGTCTTCTTATAGGTCTCCTACGAGCCTATGAGCATTTGTTGAGACTAAACCTTTCGTAGCTCAAGCTGTTCCTGAACTTTTGGTCTTCCATCTCTTGACTACAAAGATTATAGGTATACACTCTCACATCTGGCTTATGCTGTGCTGGAGATTGAACCTGGGTTGGACTGTACCAACTGAATTATTCCTCCAGCCAATTAAAAATCAGTTTAAAGGAAAGCCCCTCAGATGTAGCTGACTGGTCCCTTCCTGGAAACAGTGACCAGAAGATCATGAGCTCCTGTTTGGACCTTAGTTTCCTGACGTGTTGTTCCTTCTTCAAAGGGTAGTTGGTCAACTCAACCTGTAACAAAAGACGCTTGATTTCCATCTGTGGTCAAGGAAACCTGTAGAAGGTTTTGTTCAACCTTATGTGGGTTCAAGACTTCACTTCATATGCTCCTGTGGTCTCGACCTCTAAGCCGGGGTGGGCATGAAGAACAAAGCCTTTCAGGTATCTGGGGGAGGAGGCGCTTCCCTGGTGTGTGCCTCCCAAGTGGTTAACAGCAGGCCATGAGCACAGATGATGGTTGGAACAATAAAGAAAGCAGACTCTACCAAGGACCACAGAGTTCAGCTGCTAAGTGACTGAACGCCAGGGAAAGCACTGCAGGGGTTGGTGACCAACACTTTGGGGAGGTTGGTGGTGATGACCTTGCTTGAGCAGCCTATACACAGACACAAGTGAAGAGGAGAGGCGTCAGATAAACTTCCCAGGGGAAGGATGCCATCAAAAAGGTGAAGGGGTTTCTGGTTAGCTTTCCCACTCTCATAGACGAGAACCCCTGTTACAGAGCAATGGAACTCTGATATGGGAAGGAGCCGTCTTTCACACTGCAGCTGTTTTGCCAAAGGATGTAGGTTACAGCACGGGATAAGGGAAGTCTACAGGACTACAGGGGAGCATCAGAGGAACAGCAGCAGGAGAATTTGGAAATGGAGTTCTTCGTAGAGATGCAAATGAAAACTGCACTGAGACTTCGTCTTTCCCAGTTAGAGTGGCTTTTATCTTGAAAACAAAAGACAAACACTGGACAAAAGCAAGGGCAAGGAAGAGCCCACTGGGCAAAAGTAAGGGCAAGAAAGAGCCCGTTACACTGCTGGTGGGAGTGCCCCCTGGTGCAGCCACTGTGGCCTTGAGTATGGAAATTCTTAAAAAACTAAAGAGGAGCCACTTTATGAACCAGCCTATGTGTATACCCCAAGGAGCCTAAGTCATCCTACCACAGTCACACATCCATGTTTACAACCAAGATATGGAACTATCAACAAACCAACAGATAAAGAAAATATAGTTTATTATATCACGGGATTTTATTTAGCTGTAAAGAGGAGTGGAATTATGACATTTGCAGGAAAAATAGATGGAACAAGTGATCATTAAGGGAAATAAGCCAGACTCAGAAATACAACTAACTCACTTAGTGGGAAGAAGAGGACCAATGAGGAGGGGGCGAGACAAGGGGGGTTGGCAGGAGGTGAATACTCGTAAGGTGTCCTGATATGTTTGCATGAAAATGTCACAATTCAACTCAATACTTTGTATGCTAGCCATAACATTTCTTAAAAAGAGTTCCTGTATCCAAGCCTGTGCTTGAGCACAAAATGTTTTCCCTTTTTACTTTCATGTCTTATTTTTATGTGGCCTATGTCATTTAAGGGAAGGGTTACATCAGGAAGGGGAGAGAGTGAGAGAGGAGAATGGGAGGGCGAAAATGACTAAAATTAAATTTCAATATATGAAGCCACCTGACCACACGAAACAAAACTAGTTCCCCATATCATTATGTACTTTAATTTTGTGCTAAGGGACCTCGAAAGCACAAACGTCAACTTCACCACTGACTTTGGGGCCAGGATCTCTGAGGATTTTCCCACTGTAGCGCATTTCACATCTCTGGCTCTACACAGACACTGTACCTCCTCTCTCCTCATTTGTCAAAACAATACATGTCTCCAGTTGTTTTTAAATGTGCTATGTGTGACACCCTCATTCCTAGCTGAGAACTGAGGTTTCAGATCATTGTTTCCCTGCGGCTGTGTCATTCTGTTGTTTGTTTATAACAGGGTCAAGCATTCTACTTCCAACACATACTAAGGTCAAAACATTTAGTAATGTTCCTATTTATTTTAGGCTCGCATGAATATCACACTTCCGCATACATCCTCACCATGACCATTACAAATGAAGGAAAGACTATGATGCACAGTAACCGAGGACGCACACACTCTCTCCTTTGTTTGTTTGGTAGGGCCACCAGAGAGAACTCAGATTTGCTAGGTGATGTGAAGGAAGGTTTTGATAGACGTTGATTACAGAGAAATGCTTCAATAACGAATTCCATGATGAACTCTACAGCTTATTGATAAGCAAGAATCAACAGTAATGTCTTAGGAACTCTAATCATGGAGTACACAGCCAGACCTTTTCAGAAAGGAAGCCCAGGAAGGTTTACATAGGTGCGCTCCGGCCACACGCTCGGTTTAGTGTCAGCTTGCCCATCCCCTGGGCCTGTTCTTGGCTCTGCTTCTTTTCCTTCCTTCCATCCAAACAATGTGTGCTGGGAAAATGCAAAGTACTTTAGCCTAAACAAAACACAGTGGAGGAAAGAGAAGAAACTGGGAAAATAATAATAATCACGCACCATGTTCCCAAGCTCGTGGACTCTTGGCTTTGAATGCTCTCTGTCAGGATGCCCTCCACACAGGGCTGCTGAGAACTGGCAGGGAGGAGGGCGTTCTCTGGCCTTAGCAGAAACAGAAGCACTCGGAGAGATGGAATGTCTTTTGTATCCAAGGAACAAACAGTAGTTACCCTCTCAGCATTTAATAGCCTCAGCAAGGTGAAGGTTACCAGAGAAAGCTGAGAAAAATATTGTAGGATTTGCCTCCAAAACCTCAATTATAAAGGCTGCTTGGCTTACAGACAAAAGAGCTAATTGTTTCCAAGGAGAATGGTTTTTCCTTTTTTTTTTTATTGTTCCTTCATCATCTTTTAAATCTATTTTTGTTATTCCTTTCCTTATTAAACACGTACATTGCTCGTGTGCCATTCTTATCCTCAAGCACACATAGAATCACAGAGTGAAATCTCTTTGACCACATTTCCTGTCCTGAAATGCAGGGAACTTCTGAGGGCACGGCCTTTCGTAGCTGCTCTCTGCTTGAGGTGAACTGCATCTGTCAAATTCCTCCCGTCTACACAATGTTCATTTCTGATCTCACAAAAGACCAAGAATTGGAAACTGCCTTTCAAAACACCTTTTTAAAGGCCTGTTGTAAGATCAGTTTTCCACTGTGTTTGGAGTGTTACACACCTATCTTAGAAAATGTGGGATTTAAATGAAAGAAAGTAGAAAATAGAAAGGAGAGAGAGAGAGAGAGAGAGAGAGAGAGAGAGAGAGAGAGAGAGAGAGAGAGAGAGAGGGAAAAGGGAGGGCAGGAGAGGGAGGCAGAAGGGAATGTAGAATGCTCTTCTTATGGCAAGGTGGGCACTGATCAACTCCAGGTGCTCAGAAGATGAACTTCCAGGTGGCAGTCTGCAGGGCCATGAGTGGGCTGCCTGCATGTATCTCTTCTCAGTCTGTATTCCAAGTGGACCCCAATACAAAATAAGGGCGCTATAAATATTCATCAAACATTAAATATTTTATTTTAATTTTGATCCACATAACACATGCCAAGGAATAAAGAAAATCAGTCAGCAACAAGTAGGATGCTAGAATTCTGGAAGCAGTCATTTTGGCCAACTCCTTCTTTTACAATTAGAGGTCGAGTGTGAAGCAACAGTAGCTATTTTGAACCTTAGTCCTTCTATAATTTAACAGCATTCTGATTAGGGCTTCTTAGAAAAGCCTAACTGTATTCTGTCGTTTAAAATCAGCCTTCTTATCTAGGTGTGGTAATGCATGCTTTTTATCCTAGCACTCGGGAGGCAGAGGCAGGCAGATCTCTGTGAGTTCGGGGTCAGCCTGATCGACATAGAGAGTTCCAAGACAGCTGGGGCTGCATAGTGAGACTATACAAACAAACAAACAAACAAACAAACAAAAAAAACCCCCAAAACCATCAACTTTCTTGCTCATCCTTTCAGGATATGATAGAAAAGTGAATGTATCTTCAAATTTCTCTATATCATTGGTCCTAAGTTTTTACAGTGTACCCTAACTTTTCTTGGGGATTAAAATACTTAGATGCCTGGCCCATCACTGAAAATTACAGACAGAAGGCTTAGGACTTATATGTTCATATTTAGGACTTTAAAGAAGGATTTATTTTACATGTATGAGGGTTTGCTTGAATACATGTCTGTGCATCATGTGTGTGCCTGGTGACCACGGAGCTCAGAGGAGAGCTTTGGGTCCCCTGGACCTGGAGTTATTCACAGTTGTGAAGCACCATGTGGGTTCTAGGAATGGAGTGTGTTCTCTGCAAGAATAACATGAGCTTTTAAGCACTGAACCACCTCTCCAGCTTCTAAAATGTGTTGCCCAGGCTGGCTTTGAACTTGTGGTCCTGCTTCTGCTTCTTCATTGGAATCTTCTAGCATGTGCCACCACAACAGGAACATGTTCCTGTTTAAAAAGAAGCATCATAGATGGTCCTGATATTATTCAGTAGGACGTGTTGCCCTTCTGTGCTGTTATTTCTAGAGGCCAGATTTTACTAGCTCAATTGGATGCTCTGATGCAGAGAATTCCAAATCATCAGAAAAATCTCCTTAATTTTCTATTCACCAGGTTGGCTAATTATTACTATTTGTAAATGTAAACTTTTTGAACTCTTCTTTTGAAGTCAATACATACTAAATTTTAATATTCATTTTCTTCTCTTTAATGGGCTGGTGAGGAAAAAGGTCATACTTTCTAGCCTTCTTGGTGGATAGATTTTGATCATGTGACTTGATTTTTGCCCGTGGGATGAGAGAAGAAGTAATATACATAAATTTGGGCTGTGGCATTAAAAGAAAAGCTTGTCCTCCCCCACTTTCTCTCTTGTTTACTAGAGACTCACTGTAGCAACTGTGACCTAGACAGTCAAGTGACAGAGAAATAATCTATGCCATGTAAGAACTTGTTCTTTTTACTGTTCTTAGAAAAGTTCAGCTGGTAATGTCTGGATTTCCTAGATCTTATTTCCTTTGTTTAGTGCCTGCAACATAACATGTGACAATGTACCTTCGGGCTGACATCAGGTCTCTTGCTTTCTTTCAACTTCTTGAAAGCCTGGCACTTGCCATCGCCTGTGTGCTTATTTAGTTGCCTCATGTTGACTAATGCTTGTCTGCAAAGAGGGCAAGAAGGACGCACAGTTTTCTGTGGCGGCAAATGTGCGAGCCAAGGGCTAGAATCTTAGCATTCAGCACTGCCTGCCACTTATTCGTGAGGGTCCAAGTTTTCTTCTCCTGGGACAGAGAATTGGGTGACACTTCCTACCCTCTCCGTGTGGGCACGGGCACAGGATGAGCTCTCCATCCGTCCCACTAGCTCCCTGCTTTCACACTTCCTGGATTCCTTCACATTGTTTGCCCCTCTAAATTCTGTTTATTTTATTTCTGTTCATTTGCCTATTCAGACGAACTTCTCTTGGAGCCTGCTGTCCTTCATGCGCTTGGAGGCAACTTCACGCCTCCTCTGAATTGAGAAACCGTTTCTACCTTGTGTCCTCTCACCCCATCACAGCATTCCAACCATGTCCAACATTCTTCTTGCAAGTTGCCTTTGGAGAGAAACTGTTGATTCAGAAAAGTAAGGTCAGACTGACAGGCATGCCTTCTGCTTCCATTGTTCTTTTCTGTGGTGGTGTTTTTATATGCCTCTTCCTTCCAGTCTGCCTTGGGCTGTGTGCCACATTTCTAGTGTTGGGGAAAGTATGCTTGAAAGAACACAGAAATATCTTAGACAATGTTCTGTTTTCTCTGGTAGCACAATGCCAGCTGCAATCTTTACTTCTGTGTACACTTGAGTTGTCCTTAGGGTTTAGAGCACCTGAGTATTCCTAAGTCCGCTATCCTCTTGTATTGTCAGATGCCTATTACAGTGTGTGTGTGTGTGTGTGTGTGTGTGTGTGTGTGTGTGTGTGTGTCTAGAATTGAAAAAAAAAACCATGAAAGCAATCAGTGAATGTTTGTTGATACAATAGGAAAGTTTGGGGCCCAGGTAGCATTTCTAGAGGCCCTTTCTTTGTGAAACGAAGGAGTGATTGTCTAGAGTGGTAATCTGTGTTGATGTCCAATGCATAGTTTTGTGTGTCACATGATCATAAGGGCTGCCTTCAAAACACATTTGCCAGTGTGAACGTATTTTGTAAGAGTGAGAATGTATTTTAACTCTTTGATAATGGAAGAAATCACAGTTCTTTAACGTAGCTCCCCTCAGTCTGGCCACTGCTTTGATGTCTAGTCACTCCCACCTGCACAGAATTCCCTATTTCTCCTTGCCTGAGTGCACTGCCTGTAATAGTTAGGAAAAGGATGTGCCTACAGCAAGCATCCCCACAATGTATCCTCACTCAAACACTACAGAGATTTCATGTGCTCTGTCCAACATAGAAGATCATAGTGGGCAGATCTCTCCTTCATGAGGCCAAACTGATGTAAGTCTTGCTCCCTTGGTGTAATTTTTTTTGTTATTGTTGTGACAAAAACCTTGGCAAAGGCAACTTAATGAGTGATGGATTTTATTTGGCTTATTATCTAAAAGGAATATAGTGCCTGATGTGGGTGGTGGGGAAGGCACGGCAGTGGGGGTGGTGGGAGTGTGAGGAAGTGGGTCACGTTACATCTTCAGGCAGAAAGCAGAGAGCAGTGAATGGAGGCACTCTGCTACCCTCTTCTTTTTGTTCAGTTTGGGATTCCAGCTTGTGGAATGACTCTGCCCATATGCAGGGTAGGTCTCATTTCAGTCAAGTCTGCTCAGAAGTGCTCTCACAGGCAGGCTCAGAGATTGCTTCCTAGGTGTTTTTAAATACCTGTAAGTGGCCAATTGGGATTAACTGGAAGAACTTTACTTCTTGTCACTTTGGTGTTCAAATAACATCACCTTAAATAATAACGTTTTATCCCTGGTCCTTAAAACCCATGTCCATCTCATAATGAACAGTGCATTTAGTCCGTCTCTAAAGGTCCCCAAAGATTTAATGATTTCATAGCATGGTTCCAAAGTTTGAGAAAAAAATTCTACTGAGATTTGGGAAACTTTTAAACTGTGAACCCCTATTTTTTAATTAAGCATTTTTATTTTTTTACATATATATTTATATTATTACACATATATACAATATATAAACTATCTATAGCAAGAAGAACCATGACACATCAGGAATTATATAAATGTTATATTCATAGTGTCTTGGCTATTTGTATTTGACAGACTTGAAACCATCTTTCCTATCTTAGTGGGTCTAAAATTCTGAATGTAAGTCAATCTCCATCACATCTTGTCATTATCAACTTAAAACATCTATCTAGACCTAAAAACATCATAACCCCTAAACAACAAGGCTTCATTGTAAAACTAAGCTACCTGGTCTTCAACGTCATCAGAGACTTGAGAAGGAATAAACTTGATTACCTAACTATGCCAGGAGTGCAGATTAGTAGCTCTCCAAATGAGAAGATGACAGAGACAGTTTGGTACCTGAATAGTCACCCAAAACTCTCTATAATATTGGAGCATCTTCTTCAGCCTTCTGCCCAACATATTTGACAGACATACTTGTGAGGCAGAAACTATTGAGCACTTGCCTGTCTTTGCAGAGTTTGGCCATAGACTCTGCCTGCATCCAAGCCTGCCCATTTTAAGGCAGAATTCTGTTTGTGGTAGAAATGAGGACATTTTGCCCAGTGGCTTGTTTGCCACATTTGAAGCCATGTCCATAAGGAGGTTCTTTGATGCTTATCATCCTCTTTGAGGTAGTCTGGGTGTTGCCAGGAGTTAACCTGCTTCATTGTCAGTGAATCTTTAAAATAATAAAAAAAATTTAAAATTCCATATTCTGCATGTCTGAGGTTTTTGAAGACATTATCTAACTATCCTACCTTATCTTTCTATAGAATCATATCTATCTGCCTTACCTAAGATGTATATTCTTATGATAAAAGTAGAGTAATAATTGACATGACCATGAATTGATCAACTAACAATTAACTTGTGTAACTTATTTATCCTAAACAGCCTGCAATAGCACATTCAAAGTGTTAGAAGTAGACTTTGTATTATAATTCAGTTATATGGGTACAATATTTCATATTAGAGTAGAATATATATATTATGTGAATATATATTATGTGAAAAATAATCTTACATTGGAATTCTATACCACTGTATCTAGAATTAAATGTATTTTGCATCTATATACAAAATTCTATACCAGTGAATTAAAAATAGCCTTGTGAGTGACAATTGAGGCATTAAGTTGAGTAGATTCATTAATCTACTTTTCATTTTATCTTCCATATATATTTGTATATTCCCCTTTCTTTCTTTTCAACCCTTATCTCCAAACCTTATGCCCTCTCCCTCCCTCCCTTAGTGCTTAGAAAGGGGAGCCCTCCTCTCCTAACATCTGACCTCAGCCTATCAAGTCTCACCTGTACTACCTGCAATCTTTTCCCCTGTAGTCTGGCAAGGCCGTCCTGCCAGGGGGAAGTGATCTAAGTTCTGTGGCCAGAGTGCATGTCCAAAGTAGTCCCTACTCTCCACATGTGGAACCCACAAGGAGACTATGCTACTACATCTGAGCAGACGGTCTAGGTCCACACCATACATGGTCCTTGGTTGATGTTTTATTCATCAGTAGTGTAGCTATCCTGTATTATATGGCTAATATTCACTTATGAGTGAGTATATACCATGCATGTCTTTCTGGATCTGGGTTACCTCACTCAGTACCCTGTTTTTTAAACAACAACAACAACCACAACAACAACCACAACCACAAAAAATCCATGTTACACTTTTATAATATACAATGGCACAGAGTAAACATCCAATTCCCAAAGGGAAGAATAGAGATGGACCAAAGTAAGACTCTAATGTAGAGAAGACACCAAATACTGAAGCTCCATGTCTGGACTTTGTGACTTGTGATGGATCCACTTCTCACCAAGAGCTTTGGTCAGTCTGCCATCTAGTTCCAGTCCTTAGTGTGGGTGACCATGTCATGGGATAGTTCCACGCTGTCTGCAGCTTTTTTTCCCAGTAGATGAATGGATCATGGTCTTGGCCTCTTCAGCATTTTGAAATCTTTATTGCAATTTAGGTTTCACTATCATAGCTTCATGCAATGGCGTGTGATTTTCTTGTAGGGGATCTGAGCTGTCACATACTGCATGGCTTCAACAGCTTCTGAAAACTTGATCCAACCCTCCATGATCCCTTTTATTTTTATATATTTTATGCCTGAAAAATCAGTGTGTGGATGACCCTGCTAAATTCTCCTGAAGTTTTAGATATAGCCTTGACCCAATGAACTACAGTTACAATGCCTTCTAGTCCCCATGTGGCCACTTCGGGCCACAGAACCTCTTTGGTGGCATTCTTAGTTACTCTCTCCTTTCAAATTAATTTATATTCGAATGATTTGGAATCCTCCAAGGTTGGCATATAGCCTGCAAGGCACCTATTGGATTGCTCTAGCATAGCTTAAAAGGTTTCCTTTTTATTTTCAATTATTTGTGTGTGTGTGTGTGTGTGTGTGTGTGAATTTCATATATAAGTACTGTATTTACATTATTTCTACCCTTCACTCTCTCCCTTTAACTTCTCTGATGTCCTCTCCACTCCTTTTCTTTAATTTTTAAATTTTGCACACGTGTGGGTGCGCACATACGCACCTGCTTGCATGCACATGTGTGCGCACACACACGCTCTCACACGCATGCTCACACGCATGGACACCCATACAAGTACACACAGCCTGATGGATCCCTTTAGTGTTGCACAAGTATGTATATATATTTAAGGCTGACCACTTGGGATTGAGCAGCCCATTAGGGAACCCCATCTTAGAGAAGACTGACACCCCCTCCCCTACTCGGCAGGTATCAATTGCTTATAACTCTTTATCTCGAGGTGGAGTCTTTAATGAGGACTCTTTAATTGTGGATGCTCTGCACCTTCCTTGCCTGCAACCTTAGATTCACTCATATTCCATTCCTAGACACACCGCCAAGTTTTCACATCTTCCTGTGGTACTCGTCCCTTTGTATTTTTTTCCCCATTGCCCACCTGCATAAAAGCAGCAAGCAATAATGATCCCACAGCCTAAGTGCTAACTTGTCTAGAAACTTCGACCTGTTAGTGAATCACTTTTGAATTTGGTTCCATTCACATTCTCAAGAAACAGACCGTGAATGAGCCCAGATTCTTTGCTAGAATGAAACACGAAGAATGCTTTTAACCCCTTTTTGGACGGACTTCTTTCCCTACCCTGAACCCTCATGAGCTAGACCTTCGCTGCACGATCTTTAGGTATTCTTGTCTTCCATGCCCCTGTCAGAAGGGCTTGGTATGCTCCACTTGCATCTTTATAGGACTTCTCTAGCGCATAACCCCAGGCTCTGCCACATTCCATCCGCAAACCAGTTCTGAAGGCCTAAGAGCCATATGGACACTATAACAATGACCCCACTCCTTGGTACCGATTTTCAGCATTACTTACTTTTCTTATTGTTGTGACAAAGTTCCTGACCAAAGGAGCTTTAGGAAGGGAGAGCTTATTTTTGCTCACAGTTCAGGAAGGCATGGAGTCCATCATAATGGGGAAGACGACGTGTCTGGTTCCATGGTATCCACTTTGGAGTTGATGGGGTTAGGATCAATGAGCAGTTGGTAGGTTCTGCCATGCTGTGGTTTGACTGTGGTGTTCCCAATGTAATGGTGTGGGGAGGTGATGAGACAGGAAAGAGCCCTTTGGGTAAAGGGTTAATGTCACATTCCAGGGATGGGGCTAATTATCCAGGAAGTAAGGTCTTGCTCTGATAGGACTGGGCTAGTTATCAAGACAACAGGTTGTTATAAAGAAAGAGTGGGTTCCATGATTTCTCTCTTCTGAAGGCACTGTTTGCTTTTCCATCGGGTTTCCATATTGGGGTATAGCACTGGGTCTTCACCAAATACCTCTACATCTCACCTTGGACCTTCAGCTTCCAGACTATGAGGTAAAACAAACCTCTCTTCTTTATAATTCGCCCACTCGCCTATGTTCTGTTAGAGCAACAGAAAATAGATTACAACAGCCACATACCCTTCTGCGACTGTCCTTTGTTTACCTAGCTTCTCCAGTCTACCTGATTTTTTCAAGCTTTAGCTCAAAAGTAGCCTCTTGGTCCCAGGATAGTTGCCATGAATTATTATTTCCTCTGCTGTCCACTGAGAACTTCTATTATGCCTCCTATTTAATTCTGCCTTGGGCCCTGGTTAGCTTTCACACATTGGCCTTGTCATTCAATAGCTACATTCCTTCAGGAAATCAGTTTGAAGTGGTGGTGGTGGGGGGAGCAAGAGTGTATCATCACAAGGGCTTGGATTTAAATAAGCTTTGCTGTTTTATAGCCAGGAGACCATACTCACTTTCTTCAACATAAGAACAGCTATAGTTGTACATAATTTACACTATTACATAATATAGTAGTAAGGGTGAGCCCAATTAGTACCTGACGTGTCCCTGAAGAATATAGCAGGTACTCAGTAAACCCCAGTGCTCTGGTGACTTCCATCTTATCCAGAATAATTTTTCTCTTCCTTGGTGTTTTAAAGAGGTAGAGCCGAGTTTAGCTCTGTTTCCCGTCCTTCATTGAACTACAACAGCACAGACCCAAGTCCAGAGCACGAACTGGAATAAACAGTACCTGCAGTAGGTGCCAGAGCAGAAGAGGCCACCGAAATCGCATCAGTATGTTGGTTGTGCAGGCATCCACTCCGCTCTGGAAGATTCCTTCTTCCCTAACGAATTGTGTTAGCTCCGGCCAAGCTTGCAGCTGCCTCGAAAGGACCTCTGAGAATTACTTTCCACCAAGAAACGTCTGCTTCATTACAGATAAGGCCAGAGGCAGCAGGGCAGGCCTCAAACCACAGCTGCCCCCAAGTGACCTACTTAAGCCTCCCTTATGGCCTAAAATATGTTACAACACAATCTACTCAGTCTAGATTTATCCTGATGCCTACACTTGTTCACTAGCCGCTGAGGAAAGTAATACTTTAGCCTTGACCATTTGTCCCTATGATGTAGAAGCAAAGAGATGTGGAATTTTCAGTGGGCCATTGCTCCTGGATCTCTCCCCAACACCTATGACATCACTGTCGCACCCGAGTGGAGATAGGCCAGAGTGAGGAGTGACAAAGCAGGAGAGTTTTTGAGCCATGCCACTTAGCTCGAACAGTGTCCTTACCACAGTTTCCCCAATTCACCTTTGAGGTATAACTGACAAATGAAAATGCACATATTTAAGGTGTGCCACATGATCCTTTGATCTATTGAGAGATGACCACAATCGAGCTATTAACATATTCATCACTTCACTTAGTCACCTTTGTGTGCATCAGAGAGAATAGTCTACGTACTCTGTCAATATTTAAATATAAAATGAATGGAACTCCAGTTCCAAGGGATCTGATGCTCTCTTCTCACTTCTATAGGCACTGCACACATACGGAACACACTCACATCTATTAAATATATGAGACTTGATAGCCTATGACCATATAGTGGAGAGAAGGTCATAGACCTAGGGGAGGGGAATAGGTTGAAAGCGGGAGGGAGAGAGGAATGGGATGATACAAGTGAGGGGGAAACAATTTATATGTAATCTGAATAAATTAATGAAATAATAAAAAATTTTAAAAATGAAAAAAAAAACACCTCAGGTATCATTGTCATTGTTGCTATGGAATTGTCAGTATATATATGTATATGTATACACATACATATGTATGTATGTATATTTACTTTAGGTTCTAATTCCCTTTTTCTGTGCAAGAATTAAGTACAAGTGTTAGTACATGTGTTAGGAATTGAGACAAAGAAGAGGTTGATTTGGGGTTGAAAACAGCCTTTACTATGTAGGAAGCTCAGCTTATAGAAAACATTGGAGGGACCAGGCTTGCCAAACACGCAGACCTGTTTCGAATGTTGGAGTGACTGTTAACTGACAGCCTGGTGACCCTTTGCTATTCTTAGGAGCCAACCTCCCCCGAGTCCCCCCTGAACATCCTGAGCATTGCTTAGGCCCCAATCCTGGCCTTTGTCCCTCAGTGAACAGAACTCATCCGTATGAAGGAGGCCACATGTGCTTTCTGCCCTCCACCTATATAGCATTCTCCTATGCTTCTTACAAATCTTTCCTTTCCGGGCCCGAGCGCTGAGCTCTGTTTGTCAGCCAATAGAGCTCATTCGCATCGTAAAGTTCACAGGTGCTTTGCTACCTTGCTAGGGAGTGTCTATGTAGCTATGTCTAAAGCTTTGTCGGGATAACTGTCCTGTGGAAACCTTTCCCTAAGGTTTTAGTACGCTTAAATGTGTAAGAAGAATAAACCACGAGGTCAGACTCTGGAAGATTTGACCCAGTGCCTGCAAAAATGCTACTGTAAAGATGGTTTCATTCTTCTTCAGCTTGCAGGGCCCCTCTGGCGGAGAGGCTTGCGAGGGGTCCTCAACTATACTATGTACCCTTCAAAAGCGCAACCACTATCAATACAATCATATTTATATGGCACAGAATCCTATCACACAAATGTTAATGTCCTGTCCCATTAAAATATTCACAATAGTTAGGCATCAGTTTTTACTTTCTGTGGTTATAAATCCTCACCTCCCAGCTTAAGTCCTTATGTCTGACATGATTGCTTCTAATGTGAATTCTATACCACTGAACAGGTAATGTTTGAATGAATTTGTTTGAAACATTATTGCATACAATACTTTATTTTCCCAAACTGTTTAGTGACTATAAGGTCCTACTTTCAGACAATATGCTTCTGAGTACATACCAAGTATTCCTTACTGTCCGTGGAGCCTGCAAATATTTTCTCATGCTCAGGGAGTTATAGACACTCAACTTATTCATCATTTCTTGTCCTCAAATGCCTCTGCCATTCAGTTTCCTTATGTGTGGCATGCACTTAATCACCTCTGGGCTGTTCCAGAATTGCATGAGTGGATGTGTATAAAAAAGAATTAGAACACTGCCAGTGATAGTTGAGGTATAAGCATTTGTCAAGTAATATTCGTATTTCTAGGACTGAAAACTATTTCCACCCTTTCTTTGGTGTCCGTAGCAGGGCTTACTACCCTCATTGAAGGCCAGGACCCTTCTGCTCCCTTGGCAGTTACTATGGGTGGGTTCTGCTGCGTTGGGAGGGGTAGATGTAGTTATCTGTGAGTAAATCAATGCCAGATCTCTAGCGGACGTTTTTTAGGGGGAGAGAGTCAGGAGAGCATTTACCACAAGGGAAGTCAAATCTGGCACGGACAGAAGATGGATATCTAGAATTTAGAGAGAAGTAGGTTCCAAGTTCAAGGGCTGGCTGGTAACAATGGCCATCCTGTGGTTACAGTGGCCATGTCTTCTTGCCTGGAGACATAAAGCAAGTGATGCTTCTGAACTGAAAGTCACATCTGGACCACAGAAGTCCTGTAATGTGTTCCCAAGTGGAGCTCCCATTTAGGAAGGAAAGCCCCTTCGGCATCACGGATGACAGCTGAGGACTCCCGTGGCATCAATGGCTGAGAGCCACAGAGATGTGGGACAGTTCAGGGAGAGATGAAGGAGACCTTGCCCAGCAAAAGAACACTCTGAGCAGGTCTGTTGCTATTGGCAGTCAAAATGGTAAGATGCTTTTGTTTGTTTGTTGTTGTTATTGTTGTTTTTTCTGAGAAAAAGTTTCTTTGTGTAGTCCTGGATGTCCTTGAACTCATTCTGTGGACCAGCCTGGCCTCCAATTCAGAGATCTGCCTGCCTCTGCCTCCTAACTGCTGGGATTAAAGGCGTGCGCCGCCACCACTCTATTCAGAGTGATGAGTTTTCATCCCAGGTGATACTGTTTGGAAGCATATGCTGAGATGAAGTTTGGTAATGCAGGTTGTTCTTTTATTATCAACACATATGAAAGGAAGGGACAGGTTGACAAGGAAGCGAAGTGTCCGTGCAGGTCTACACAGACTGTGTGCCAGCCTGTGGGAGCCTCACGTGTGGTATGGAGTGCCAGAGTTGTCTGGAGTGGGTTCCCATGGTGGGATCTTTATACACATCTGTGGGTCACTGGCTGTGGGCTGTGCTAGGCAGGCATGCTCTTGTGTGATGTGGTCCTGATGCTAGGCAGACTCTGGAGGAACAGACTGCTATACAGCCTTGCTTTGAATAAGCATCCAGGTGGCACATCACCACACCCATCATGGCCCATATGCCTCACAAAGAAATAGTCAGAGATGGGAGTGGCAGATGGAAGCTCTGCATGAGCCCGGGGTTTCTATATCAGCAAACGGGGCTTGGGGACTGAAGAAATGTACACGATTACTGTCAATGTGGTCTTTTTTGGTCCTTGATGGTGCTTGGGGACAGTCACAAAGGTGACTGCATATTTACAATGAATGTTTCAGAAATGAAAAGACCTAAAATTCCACTCTCCCCGTCCACCGCTCCGTTCTGGTCTTTTGGTTGGTATGTCTGTAAGTATGAGAGAGTCTAGTTAATTAGGAGTTAGGGATGCAGGTCTAGGTACCCTGGGGCAAAGTGGTCTGGGTGCCGGCGGGGGTGTGATGGGTAGAACATGGCAGTGCATGTGCTCATGCACGACCACACAGCCTGTCAGCCAGGGAAGACTTGGTGGAAGGAAATGTACAAGGCCCTCTGCCCCACGTTTTAGAGAAATTAATCCCTGTGATGAGATGTTGGTGCTGATGTTGGGAGCAGTGTTTTCAGTCTCCCACCTCTGGTTCTTTTTTCGCCGCCATCACCGCCATTTCCCTTGTTTGTGTTACTTTTTGCATGTTTGCCTGCTAATAGGCATCTGCGTTTTGGGTTGATTATTTGCATCTTAAAAAATAGGCTGCTCACACTGCATTAAATTTTTATAGCTACTGTGTTCATTGATCAGATCCTTTTGTTAGCTGCCACTGTTCCAGCCGTATATTTTAATTACACTTGAACAATCAGCCTTTCTTAGGCCTTGAGTAATTTGCTGAGTTTAATTTGTCCCTTTGTCTAGTTCTGGCTTAAATTATTTCATTAGTGTTGGCAGACCTGTATCACACACCCTTCCTGGTCTTTTGAAGTCAATTTCTTGGAGTTTTAATTATGTAGAACAGTCAATAAAAGTTGATGCCAGGAGAAGAACTATTGAAGCAATGATCATGAAGAATACATGCCCACGAGATAGATTTTACTAATGAACACCCTCAGCAGCTACACCCCAACATTAGCTAATGAGCTCATAGCACACAGCATGAGAACGGCCAGCAATTCACTTTTCCTTTAGCTCATGACAGACGTAGAGAAATCATGCAATCTGTGGAAAGTTACGTAGCAAGGTGGCGAAGCAGTGAAACTTGTTTTTTTTTTTCAGAAAAAGACTAAAATATTTTTAAAAAGATAATCAGAATGTATTAAACTCTGATTAAAAAAAACACTGACTTCTGATCACTACATTTTATTTTTGTGAAACAAGGAATCAAAGGATCAAGTCTAGAGGAATGTTGTCAAATTGTGGGCTACATGTGGGCTACAGATCTGTTGTCTGGGTCTACACGTTTTTATTTTTAAACTTCATTAATTAATTTATTTGTTCACTTTTAGACAGCCCAGAATGGCCTCAAACTTGTGCCAATAGCTCCTCCTCAGTCTCCCAAGAGTTGGGGTGGTGTGCACTTCCACATTTGGTTCCCGTTTTATTTTTAAATAAACTGCTGAGTTTGAATGCCTTTCAAGGGGAACTGGGCATCTCAGCAGTCCATGTCTGCCTGAGACTGAAAGACCCCCGAAGGGAGACCCTCACTCAAGCCTCGGGATGGCGCGCACCCAAAGACACACAAATGACCGTCTTGCTGTAAACACATGAGGCAGTTTATTGGCGGAGCTCCGGGTCGACACGTATCTCACTCAGGAGACAGAGGGGTCGACCCAGAAGCCCAGGGTTTAGGGGTTTATATGGGCAAGGGTCGGGGGGAGTGGGAAGTTTTGGCGCGGCCACACACGATTGGTTGTTTCAAACATTTGAACATCAGCAAATTGCGTAGGCAGATCTGGGGTAAGCTCAGACTTAACCACATGGGAACAGTCCTTGGTTCCTGTTTTTCTTGGAACCAGAGGGTAGATGTTTATCTGAGCTAATGACACATCTGGTTAAATTCAAACCTGGAACATTGTGTGCGGGCCTCAAGGGGGGATTAAGCAGACACCATAAGATCGGATGAGGGGTCTTGGCTCATTATTCACTCGACCATGTCCGGTACCTGTTTCTCTCAGGAATTTGTCCTTGTGTATCCTCCCTATCTTTTATGGCCAGCCGGTCCCTGGAACACTCAATAGGCCTTTGTGTATCTCTGCATTCTTTGTGACTTATCATCTGGGACCTTGGGCTAGCATACCTGTCGACCTGCACTTATGAGTTAGAGAGCTCTGCTGTTCTGGTTGCTTTAATGCTAATTAAAATTTTTCCCTTTCAAAACCTTGCACTTGGATTTCTGGGTTCTTATTTAATGCCCCCATTTCCCACCGAAAATCTCAGACTGCAGCGTTTGAAGCAGAAAGAGTCCCACAAAATTCCTTGTAGAGACCGGCCCAGACCCTGAGCTCGCCAGATCCAGGGCAGTCTGTTTTCCACTACAGGTCTCCTTGAGAGGACGAAGGAAGGACAGGTATTCAGTTCCCGTCTTTCTGGAGTGTGCCACGGAGTCCTCACAGCTCTAGCACAGATACACGGAACACGCGTCAGTCTACCATTTCTTCAAAGAGCGGCAGTGTGGCGTGGCACAGGAAACGCTGCCTGAGGGTGGGGCCGACCCGGTTCCCGCATCTGGTGCATTACTAACTAGAAGCTATTTAACTCCGTGGGCTTCAGGGTCCTCTGAGTGTTGGGGCTGGACGAGCTCTAGGTTCCCTTCCAGCCTCAGGATCTTATGATTCTTTCATGAACTTCAATAAAAGAATACACAGGAGGGCAGAGAAAGATAAGGCACTCGATTAAAATGCCACTGTGCCGGGCTAGCGGTTGTCTTCTAAATCACTTTACAACTGGAATTTAACCTCCTTGCTCTCCTCCTCTGTGGGAAGGGGAACTTCAGGCTCTGTGCTCTGGCGGGGTGGGGGTGGGGGTGGGGGTGGGGGGTGGGAGTGGGGGGTTGGTCACTGGTGAGTATGCACATTAACATGCAGATGGTCCCTGGAAGGGGGTAGGTGGGTAAATCCGACTTCCTAGGAGCTCTTCAGGTTTTCTAATTCCTTTGAGAGGGGAATGGCTAAGCCACTCTTTGTCCTGTCTACTAAGACTGTAAACTCTTTGCAGAAGAGGGCCCATTTTCATGCATGCAGCTTTTGGAGTATTCAATAAATATTGAATGGATTTCAACATTCAGAAGAGGACCACAACATCTTAGTGTTGGGAAGGCACTTGGAAAATAAATCCAGCCCCTGCCAGTGCAGCAATCCTCTCTGGGAGGACGTTTGCTAGTTGAGGTAGTGTAGATCGCTGTTCGTCCGTGAGTATTTACCATGGACATTCACAGTCCGTGATGCCGCAGTGCATTTGGAAGCCATAGGCCTTACATTGGAAAGCCAGCTATTTCCATGTGAATATTATCTCTTAGTGGGACGCGTTCTGTGTGACCATTTTCTGACCACTATCGACCCTAAAGCTCTTCCCCTGGAAATTGATCCCGTGTTCGGATGAAGAGTCCTCTGTGGGCCTTAGCAGATAGCTCTAGAATCTTTGGTGCCTCTGATCTGGTGTGCATTTGTGAATGGATGCCATCGGTCTGGCACTTTGACTTCAGCATGGCAAATGATAGCTTCAGCCACTATGTCCCAACCCTGGGGAGTTGTAGGTGCCAACAGCAACCATTTCTGAGCAGCTGTTCTGTGCTTGGTCCTTGAGTCTAGGGCAGGAGACATCTTTTCTAAGTCAAGCAGGAAAAGCAGTAGTGACCTATCACGTTTGGGAAGACTTGTCTTACTTCCTTTCCTGTTGTGGTGATAAATTTCCCCCCGGCTTTATTTTGATTCATAGTTTCAGATTACAGTCCCTCATGGTGGGTAAGTTACAGCAGCAGAAGCCTGAGATAGCCCCTCACATTACATAGTCAGGAAGCAGGGAGCGTTGGATGACTACACTCTAAAGCTCAGCTTGCTTTCCTCCATTTTATATGGTCCAGGGCGTGGTTCTGCCGGCAACTATAATAGGTCTTCATCATTAGGTACTCAGGATCATCCCTCACAGACAACCTCAAAGGTTATTCCTTACCTAGATAATAGGTAGCCCCTCACCCCTGTGCCCAAGCCTTGTCTCTTACATGTCTAGTTGTCAATGCCAACCACCACAGAGGTCTCATGTCTGGGAGTGGGTGGTTTTGCCAAACTGATAGGCAATCTGACCCTTTTTCCGACATTGCAATGTGCACTCGGTCAAACGTTAGCTTTTAGAAAAAGTAATTAAAGACTATGTGAGCACGCATGAGGAGCAGTGCAGCAGTGTGCTGAAGGGCAGGCTGGGTCTGAACATAAACTCATGAGAATGTGTCATCTTAGGAATATATTCTGAACTCTCCGTCTTTATCTCCTGCCATGATGATGAGGCCAAAGCCCGTTTTCCAGCTCCACACCCTTTGTTCTCAGTCCTTGGCTCAGACTCTCCCTTCTAAGGTCATCTCTCACCCACAGTTGTCCTTCTAGAAGCAGCTCTGATTAAACAGAATCTCTCAGCATGTACTGAAACAATGCCTATGTTTTCTTCCTCCTCCCCTTCCTTGCATGGGTTTTCTTTTAGTTTTGGAAGTCTCCTCTACCTACTTCAAAGGTCTTTCTCTACCACACCTCCAAAGCTGCTCACCACACAAGGCCCAACCCCCAGTGCTACCTCTCTGGAAAGCGTTCCTTAATTAATGGTGGGTCTCCATCGTTTAAGCTTATTCTAGCTGGAAATACTGTCTCCCTGTTTTGAGCATCTGTATAACTCAATCTGTTTTCCTTTCAATGAGTATCTGCTTTAAATTGCATATAATTATGCTAGCCATTAAATGGCGATTATACTGGGTTAAGCTGCTTGGAAACAGGGCCTTTGTCTGTGATCTTTGAGTTATCTACAGGCTAGACTAAGCGTTTGGCTCTCAACAGATATTAGATGAACTGAGTAAATGACTCTTAGGAGATACCAGATACAAAACAAAAACATACCCATATAAATGGAGTCACCTACGAGAGCCCGTGCGACATTAAAAACAAAACAAAATGAAACACAGTGCTCTAGATTGAAATTCAAAAACGATTTGAAAAAGGCAATCTTAGTCTTGCAGAAGAGCACGTTCAAAATCATAACAAAACAAACAAGCAAAGGACAGAAAAACACAAGGCCCTTTGCAATATCTCTTAAAACCATCTTTTCCAAACTCCTTATTTACAAAGGTCCTTGAGGCCTGAGATCCCCCATCCAAGCTACCCAGCTCTCACCCTGATGCAACCTCAGCCGCTGGTTTGGAGGCAGGGGGATGTGGACTTTTTTTGTCTCTGGTCTTTCAGTATACACATTAACAGAGGCAACTGGGGGTATTTGAAAGCACACTCAAGCCAGTTCCAGAACAGTGTTTTACCCAGGTTTCTGAGACAGGGGGGAATGCTAATTGAAAAGGAACCCTGCCTTATGGCCTCTCTGTGAATGGGATCTCTGGAAGGAACAATCTGAAATCAAAGCAGGGCCCCGCTGTGGCCAGCCAGCTTCAAGCCATCCTGTAGGTCCTTGGCATTCCTGGGTTTCCAAGCTCCAGGAGAGAGAGAGAGAGAGAGAGAGAGAGAGAGAGAGAGAGAGAGAGAGAGAGAGAGAGAGAGAGAGAGAGAGAGAGAGCTGTGTCTCCTCAGCTGTTTGTTTCCCCGGTGCTGACAGGAGGCCCCGGTGGGGGACGACCATGAGCATTTTTCAGCTTGTGCTTTCAAAATGTAACCAGTGTAGTATTTCTCATCCCAGTGCTTCTTGGCTTGCTCCATTTGCTTTTATGACAGCGCTCGGCTACGATTAAATGACAATTTAATGTGCATAATAACTCATTTAAAGTTTTAGCGAGGGCTTGAATGAAGGTGATGGGGTTTGAGCACAATGTTGAGAGAGCTGTGCAGTTCAAACCTAAGCCAGGGGGCAACGTAGAAGGAGTTCTTATCTCGGTAGAGGACAGCTTCAATTTCTATATTCCTTATCTTCTCCTCAGCTCTTTTCTCTGTCTGGCCCAGCCCAACACATTTACTTCTATACCTTAATTGGACTGGAAAGAGTACAGTAGGGTTTGGGCTTAGTGCTCTCCCTTGGTATTCACAAGCTATCTATGTAGAAACTGTCTTTGGCCGATGTAACTTCTCTAAGCCAGAAGGATCTATTTAACCAGGGGTAGTTTATGGGAGATGAGGCTGGGGACACAGAGGCAGCCTCTGAGTACTCCTGGTCCTGTCAGGATGAGAGTAGGGGGAGGGGAATGGACCAATGAAGAGGGAGGATGAAGATGGCATGTTCTTTCTCTCCCTGTGCCTCCACCCTCATCCCCGGTCCCCGTCCTAGCAGGAGATCCCAGGCTGAGGGCAAGGATTTAGGAGAAGGAAAGGAGCACCAACATCATAAGGTATTACTGCCGGCTCGAGGCACTAAAGCCTGTGAGTAGGGAGGACAGGGGGAGTCCATTGGGTGGAAGTGTTTTTAACCTTAAGTGTTCTCCCACAAGTCCAGTGGTGGTGGTGGTGGTGGTGCAAACCTTTAATCCCAGCATTCGGGAGGCAGGGGCAGGTGGATCTCTGAGGTTGAGGCCTGCCTGGTCTACAGAGTGAGGTCTAAGATAGCCAAGGCTACATGAAGAAACCCTGACTGGAGGAAAAATAAAGGAAGGAAGGAAGGAAGGAAGAAAGAAAGAAAGAAAGAAAGAAAAAAAGAAAGAAAATAAATTAGCCAGGTGTGATGGCATCCACCTTTAATGCCAGCAACAAAGAAAGTTGGCTCAACTGGGGAGAAGGCCGGAGGGGGGTTTCCAGAACCTTGAGCCCCAGTTTGCAATCTTAAACTCCAAACAGCCTCTTAGTGGCTCCATCTTGGCTTACAAATTCAAGCTCTGGCGAGGGGACTTCAAACACCACACCGAATTATGACACAGGTATGCCACTTCTAGTCCCCTTATGTCCAGAGCTCAGTTTGTGGAAAACCTAGCACACCAGCTCCCCAGGAGGGAGGGGTCTGGCCTTCAGCACATGGTGGGAGCAAACACTGCCTTTCTGAGCCACCGCTTTGAGCCTGCACATCCCCCAGGCTTGAACCAGCCAACCCTGAGCTGACTGTCTCTAGCAGGCAGCCTCAGTCGCTTCAGAAACTCAAAGCTACACTCAATTGGCATGGGCAGGAATGATGCACTTTCTGCCCCAGGTGCTGCTTTCTCTTTAGAGAATGCCTTACGTATTAATAAGAGCCTCAGTTCTCTAGTCTGGGGTATGATGTGAGGAAACCACAGCTTCCCTTTTATAGCTCTCTGGGCTCCAGAGCCGTGAGGAACTCTAATGGAATTGACTTCTGCCTTTCCCCAGCTGTGTTTTTACTGCCAATCAGAGGTTTCTTGGGAAAGGTGAGGAGGCCAGGTTCCAGGGGCTCCCTCCTTCTTCCTGAGAGACATCTGCGCATAGTAGACCTTCATGGATGCTTAAGGGATGGGGGGACGTGGGAAGACGCACAGAGACCTCGAGGCTCGGGGGCTCTTACCACAGGAGCCTTTCAGATGCCAGTAGAAATGGGTGTCTCAGTTCCAGAGGCTTCCTTTGTTGTTATTTTGTTTTTCCCTGCATGAGGAGGCAGTTAATTTCCATTAAGCACAACAATCTTATTTTGGGAACGTCAAGTTTTACAGTTATTTTGTTTGCATCTCAATGGCCATTTCCAAAATAGGGGCAAGGAGGGTGGTTCAAACATTCTGAGAATAACAGGGTAGCCAGAGCAACAGTGGGGGTGCCACTTTATAGGGCAATCAGAGGGAGAGCTGACACCACAACCTCTCATTTGTCTATGGGAATAATGCCGGCTGAATTACAGGGTGTTTTTCTGCCAGGAGTATTTGCTTCTATAGAATAGGACCAGACTTGAAAAGCTGTATTTGGGGTTAGTGACCCCATTTTCCCCAACGGAGAGATAAAATGCCTTACTTTTGCTAGTTAAGTGTGTGTGTGTGTGTGTGTGTGTGTGTGTGAACATGCACATATGTATGTATGTGTTTGATCTCTGTGTGTATGTGTCTCTCTGAGTGTGTATATGTGCATATGTGTGTCTCTGTCTCTTTGTGCATATGTACGCCTGTATGCATGTGTATTTGTGTGTGTGTGTGTGTGTGTGTGTGTGTGTGTGTTGACATAGGTGGTGAGAGGGCTCTGTGGGAGAAGGGAACATAAACAATTGCTCTCCTAGACCTCTGGCTTTTGTCCTTATTTTCTTTTCTTGGTATTCTTTTGGAGCTATGGGAGCTGGGAAAGAGGTGAGCAGGAAGTAGGAGGAGGATGAAGCGCGCAGGGGACCACAAAGCGGCCATTGTTTCTTGTCCTTATCAAGTTGCGTGCCTGACTCTGAAGGCTGGATTTCAGCTCTTTAAAGCATTCAACTTAATTTTGCCTCTTCTGCCCGAGAGTTCAGCTGGACGTTAAGTGTTCTTTCTAATCAAGATGATGCTCAGCACTGCTTTGGTCCTTGCAGAGAGAGCTCTATTGAGCCAGTTATTAACTCAGCGACTCCAGTGGAACGCACAGAACAGGCACAGCTTGAGAGAGGAGGGAGTGAGCCCCAGGAAAGGAGAAGGGAGCTGACATCTGTCACCTTGGGAATAGAAAGCCAGGGCAATGGAAGATTCCACAACGAAGGATGCTTATTACGAGAGGAATGGAGAGTGCTACTGTGTGCCTTTTGTGTACAGCAGACAAATAGTTCCCTCTTGGACTTTGTTGAGGTTTTATAGTAAGTTAAAGGCTGCTACTGGTCAAGAAAGTGTGCCACTGGGGAGATGCTCCCATTTGTGTCAGTGGAGGTCTCCGAAGATGAAGTGTCCCTTCCTTTTGCTTCTTGACCCAGTGGGAAGACACTGCTGCCCACTGATGCTGACAGGCAGCCTGGTCTCTCAGCAACGTTGAGCAGGAATGTGTCTCAGGTTTTCCCAGATGTGGTTGTGATACAGGAGTGCCTCTCACTGGTTTGTGAGGAGAGGCCTCTGGGTCATAACAGACTTCTGTGGGTCTTATTTTCCTTACTTTTGGCCAAAGCCTTTTACTTTTCCTAATCAACTGGAGGCATGCACACAGGGCAGCATATCCACCTTGCTCTGTTCCTGAAGCCTTCTTTTATTTTAAGCAATTTCTATCATATTGAAGAAATAAACAGCAAGGTTTCCTTTCACTGGGACAGGTTGAAATCAACATTCTCTGTGAGGACACAGCTTCCACGGCTTGTCTGGCTTCCAAGGTGAGGCATGAAAAACTGGACGTGGCAGCTCCCTGGTGACCCAGGCAGACACTCTGGCCCATGTAAGAGTGTGATTATGGCAGCTCCAGTCTCCACACGTCTTTGCTGCCTATGCCTCAGGAAGGGAGCTGAGGGACTGAATGTTACACACTGCTCTGCTCTGGCAAAAATGTACCACATTGGAGGGACACCCAGGTATAAGTTATACCTACTATATTATCCTTTACTTTTAGTGATCCAACCTCTCTTCAAGCAGGGTGGGCTGAACCACTGTTTACGCTTTTAGTGTAAAATGAGGTGTTCACAACTGAGTCCCCAATGGACCAGTGGCTCTAGGCTCAGAGGCCAAGTCTGGGTAAGAAGATCCTGAGGAAAGGTGGCCGAGTGCCATTGCCATTTGTGTGCTTGAGGACAGAGAAACTTGCACAGTTTAACTGTGAAGGGTGGGGGCTGAAATCCAGCCTGTGCCTCAAGATGGTGCCAGCTTTGCGGAAGAAGTCGCCCCTTTCTGTCTTCCTCTTCAAATTTTGAGCTACCACTCCACAAAAGTTGGCACGGATGACTTTCCTATTTCCGCCCTCACGTTGAACGTGGACATGACCCTCCTGCATTGAGCACGAGTCCCATTGCACTCTGCATGGCCACCATGCAGTAAGAGCAAAATGGCAGTCACATAGTCAAGTTACCCATGAGCGCCAAAATATGGCCCACTGGATGATGAAGGAACGCAGTCATGTTATTGGAACACTCATGGAATCAGACATATTAGCAGACGGAGAAGGGGGCTCTCCTCCTCTTCTTTCTTCATATGTACTGCTCCAATGATTGTCCTGTGAAGCAGGGCAGAGCCACAATACAAAGGAAGGCACAGAAAAATTTTAGGAAACTGGTACAGGCTTACCAAGGGAAGCGCAATGGAAAATGCTCCCCACCCCACAAGAGCATGTCATTTTCATCTTTGGGCTGTCTTCAGGAGATGTGCTGAAATCCAATTGCTATGGCTACATTAGACTTATATGACACATAAGGCTTTCTGTTCCATGGAGGCCCAACACTGTTTTGTTTTCAAAGGGGAAAACATATCTGTGTTTGCCCTCCTCTGCTTTGTAAAATTGAATTGCAAAGAGCTCATGAATAATAGAAAGAACACTAAGGACTGTGAAATTAACACTGGCACAAAACAACTCCTAAGGAGAGAGGGCTGAGCGAAGGCTCCTGCCTCCTCTACTAGGCTTTTGCAACCTGGGACTTACTTATCTGGGAAGGTGTATGTAGTAGGTCAAATTTATCCATGAGCTTTGCCGTCTTCCTCTTTAATATCGACAGTAGCTTTTATTGAACGTATTATGTATCAGACACTAGGTTTTATACATGTTTTCTCACACAATTTCATGACTACTGCTGTGGAAGTCATATGACACTCAAGCCACATGTGGTTCATACATTGGGGGTCTGGCCCTTGGTATGAGAGTGCTGAGGTGGTGGGACCTTTAAGAAGTCTAGCCCAACAGAGCATCCTTGGAAGGGATTAATGTGGTCCTCACGGGACCTGGCTTCTGGTGATATGATCATCTGCTTTCATATACCCCAATTATATGGTGCCATTTGCCAGAGCTGGGTGATCCAGTGCCTTAAGGATGTAAGTGGGAAACAGAAACACAACTATGTAGGGCCTTAGATGCAATTGTTGCCGCTTTACAACCCAGACTCTGATGCTCAGAAGGGCTAAGTTATACAGCCTGTGAGAGACAGAGCTGGATGCCAAGCCAAGCCCGGATGTCTCCTTTATTTGGTACTGGGGATACAACCCCAAAGCTACTTGTAGGCTAAACGTAATTTATTTTCCCCACTGAGCTATGCTCCCAGCTCTGAATAACTCTTGTGGTTACCTGTTTAACTGCCGGAGTACCCTTCGTCTTTGTGCCAGTCCCATGGCAGCACAGTGTCTTTGGATTTCTGTGGTGGCCTGGGTACCTCTTGTCCTTCTTTCGGTTGCTCCACAAGGTGATGCTGTGTCCTGGAGTCTTTTGTGCCTCCGATTCTCTCCAAGTTAACCACGAGTCATATGGAGTAAGCTAGGGAAGGGCCAATTTTCTATAACAGGGCACTTTACTGGGACAATAATACAGAGCATAGGCGGGACAACCCTGAGGGTGTCACAGCAAAATGGGAAGGAGATGAAGAACACAAATACACGTGAGCATTGCAATCAAACAGATCTGGATTTCTCCCATTGGGCTGACTTCGTGAGGCATCCTTTCATCTGTAAATCATTTGTTGAGGACCTCCCGTGTGCCAAGCGCCATGCTCAATTCTGGGTCTGACTCCAGATCTGCACTTACAGCTCTGGACCTTGGGAGATTTACTCAACCTCTTTAATGAGAGAATAATAGTTACCTCTGGGCTGTTCTAAGATTAGGAGCTGGCGCAAAGTAAGAGCTCAATAAATGGTATTATTAATAAAATTACCAAAGAGTGGTGTTGCTGGGTCGGTGCCTGCTTCCATTACTTTCCCTCAGGAGTTGGCTTGCCAAGGTTTCTACTAGCTAGTGTGCAGCACAGAGACTTGAGAAGTTAATGTGCTAAACGAAGCTATTAGCCTTTGCAAAGGCCGTTTACAGAGATAATGACTTCGCCCCAAGCAATACCTAATTTTCAGCACATGGCATCCTCAAATGGGAGTCATTTCAGCAAGGGACTTGTGCACCAAACCATCACACACCTACCTGCTTCTTCACCTTTAGTAACTATTTTCCTCTGGCAGATAAAGGGATTTTTTTCCCATGTATGATCAAGAAAATAGGCAGTTGCTTCAGAAATACGGATAGGTTTATTTTAAATAATGAAAGAATTTCCAGTTGTCCTATTAGGCATTAGCATCTCACCTCTACTTAATGCATAGTCCACTGACGTTAGCACTCGAGGCTTTTTGCATGCTCTCAGTAACACTACTTGGCTAATATAATGTGATTCAGCTAATGGGTTTTCTATCAGTGTTTATGGACCATCTCATCCATCCACCTTCCTGCCAGAGAAGAGTGCATGCACATATGCAGGAAGCCTGCACTATGCTGTTCTTCAAGGCATCTGAGCATATTTGAAGAGCAACGTGTAGAATTCGGACTTCTATGGTGTGTCAGCTGGGATACAGTGAAATCTGCTATCTCTTTTCATAAAGGGGAAAAGAGGGAGTCTTGAAACAGTTTTGTTTTTAAGAGAGTAAAACCCCCACCCCACACTTGCAAAGGCTAATGGCTGCTAATAACTGCTTCAGGATGATTTAAAGTGTTAGTACAAAATAAAGTGGGATCAAGGCAGCTGTTTGACTGGCCCTGAAAGAATTTCCTTGTAAACCTTTTATTACAAAATGATATAGACTCTTGAGAAGTTGCAGAGATGGCACAGCCGCATTTCCCCAATGGTGCTATTACATAGCTAGTTGGAAATTAACAGGCTTGGAGACCGCTGGGTCTGGATAACTCACTCAGTTATCCACAAGCTGGATAACGGCTTGTAAAACAAAGGACCCACACTGCAGGACTCAGTGGTCGGCCTAAACAATGGGATGCTAGTCATATCTTGGGCTTTATGTAAAGTTCTGGACTGTCTGGAAGGTCACTCATGGATGACTAAAGCTTGTAATATTACTATCTAGGTCATACCATTGTTCTCTTCCATCAGTGCTAACCCAATGGGCTTGTCGATCACCTGAAGAGGAAATGACCTTCTGTGGCAGCTGTGTATTCTAGAGATGGTGGAAATAGCATAAAACTTCTAAAATGTAGATAGGGTCAAGGAACCCTTTGGTTGCTGTCTATACCCTTTGAGAGTGTGCTCTGTTCCACCATGGTTGTTTTAGTTAGTGTCTGTTCTTACTCCTTGAGAGTGAGCCCTGTGCTCTATGATGACCTCTACCTATCTTCTACCCTGTGATCTGGGTATCTCAGTTAAATTTCTTTGGTAGAGATCACAAGGATCATGAAGCTGAGGGAAATCCAGAGCAAAAGCTGGCGACAGTGCCATCTTATATAACCATATCAGTGTTTCATCGTTTGAGAGTTCAGAGAATGTTCTAGAAGCCTGTTCTTCCTGGGGGGTAGGAGAGTGAGGTTAGAAGTAGATGCATTGCTTTATAGCTACCTTCTCTTCCTATGGTCAGTGTAGACAACTGCTCAGAGGCCAGTGGTTATAATTCAGTTATAAGACCCGTCAGAGGATGCCCTCACTCTTGGCCCCCTGCCCCAACTCCCAGTGCCTTCTATATCACCCTGAGTTCTGTCCAGGCAGAGCCCCTCACTGTGGTTGCAATGCCCTAATATACCTGGCCCCATCCGTATGGTCCTGCTGTGCCAGCTTTTTGTCATTGATGCTGGAGGTTGGGATTTCTGTTTCTCCTCTTTTTCTCTTTGCACATTTCTGGCATTTTCCTTGCTTTGTTTTTTATTTTAGCATCTCTCTCTTTCTCTGCCCAAAGAATCATTTGTGACAGTGTGAAGATTCTTCCATCTTGCATTCTTGTTGAGGCCATTTCAGGTTCGACTAGAATTTAACATACATGTTAAAGTACAAGTGATCTTGGATGGAGACGGAAGAGAGAGAGAGATACGTCAGCAAAGTGCTAGCCTCAGAAGCATGAAGACCCGAGCTTGAGGCCTAGAACCCATATTTTAAAAAGCTGGCTGTGGTGATATGCTTTCAATCTCATGTCTAGAGAGCCATAGACAAGAGGATTCATGGTATTTGCTTGGCAGCCAGCCTCATAGACAAGTTCCAGGCCAGTAAAAGACCCAGAATCAAAACAAAAAGAAAAGGAGGGAGGAAGATGGGTGTGCCTGAGAAAAGACACCTAGGGCTGTCTTCTACCCTATATGCCTAGGACCATATAGACACACAAACACATGAGCAAGAGGGATGGGTAGTTTGAAAGAAGATGGTCCCTATACCCTCATAGGGAGTGGCACTATTAGGAGGTATGGCCTTGTTGGAGTAGGTGTGGCCTTGTTGAAGGAAGTATGTGTCAGTCTTCCTTTCTGCTACCTGCCAGTATGATCCGGATGCATGTCTTGAGTCGAGGGAAGGATGAACCTCAAGGAGACAAGCATCGAGAATTCATAAGTATTGAGGAAAGTTGCTACATGTGCAATTTGAGGAGCCAAGCGGCACCAGGAAGTAGAATGGAGCTAATTTCTGTGTTCAAGGAGACAAACAGATTCAAGAAAATCTTGATGTTACATAGAATAAAGAAAGTGGTGACCCAGGGGCAACATTCCACCCAGCTAAGCATCCAACTTGGGAAGAGGTATTATGAAAAAAAGTTTGGGGCCAGGTGTGGTGGCACATACCTTTAATCCCAGCATCGGGGAAGTAGAGACAGGTGCACTTAGGAGTTCAAGGCCAGCCATGATTATAATGTTCTACAAAGTTCAAGGACAGCTAAGCTTAAGCAGTGAAGGGGGCCATCAAAAAACAGAAAGCTGGTGAAGGTGTAATTGAATGAAGGGTCACGTTCTAGCCCCAGCAGGCAGCAGAACTTGGTAGTTTCAGCAACATGGTTCTGGCTTTAGAGTCAAGGATACAAAAAAGGGGGTTATGGAATTCCTCTCCACAATTAAGAAAAGGTGATGAGGCAAGGAGTGTTTCAGGGGTGTCCCTACTGTGTGAAGGTGAAGCCTGGATTGCCTGGATTGGAGATCCCAAACTGTTGGAGATGCCAGAGCTGTGGGGTACCCGCCAAGGAGAGCTGCTAACAGCCCTCTTCCACTTCAGCCCAAGAGAGAGAAGCGTGTTTCAGTCACAATGCTGAAAGGAGGTAGAGAGCTGAAGAGCGTTTTGATATCAGACATCGAGATATGGAGTTTGGAGTTTGCCCAGCTGGTTTTTGGTCTGGCTTAGGTATTTCCGTACTATGTTCCCTTTGGAATGGTAATGTATATCCTGCGGGATGTATGTTATCTGCTTTTTGATTTTGATTTTATAGGGGATTAGAGTTAAGAGATTTCATGAGTCTCAGAAGAGACTTTGGGCTTTTATAGGGTTGAGACTGTTACCGACCATGGAGACTTTTAAAGTCTGACTTAATGCATTTCTACATTATGATGTGGCTAAAAGCCTATGGGGCCCAGAGAGTGGAATGTGGTGGTTTAAAAGAAAATGGCCCCATAGGCTCATAGAGAGTGGCACTAGTAAGAGGTGTGGCTTTGTTGGAGGAAGTGTGTCTCATTCTTCCTTCCTGATGCCTGCCCATCTGGGTGTAGAACTCTCAGCTCCCTCTCCAGCACCATGTCCGCCTGCACTCTGCCATGCTCCCCACCATGATGATATGGACTAAACCTCTGAACCTGTAAGCCAGTCCCAATGAAATGTTATCCTGTCTCTTCACAGCACTCAAACCCTGACTAAGACAGGTGGATTATTTGGCTTTCAGCTTTAAAAAAATTCGCTCCTGGTGTGATTCATGACAACAGGAGTGGTATCTTGTTTTGGGAAGGTGAGGTTCTCAGACGTGTTTGCATCTGAGTTACAGAGAAGCAGGTGTTCAAAAAAAATGTAGACTAGCAACAGTCTAATTTGGATTCTAAATAAGTAAAAATTTGGGTTTTGCTTTAGACCAAGTGGAAGTAGAAATCTACATACCAAAAGAAATCTACATATAAATGAAAAAAATGCACACTAAGACCCAGAGCAAAGGACTAAGGGTCTGAGAAGTGGTTTGCAATCTCTGCTCACCCGCCTCCCCTTCTGACCTGCAGGCAATGGATGTTTCTAACTTCTGGGACTCGCTGCTTTTTTTTTTTCCTAGGGGTAGGTAACATTCCTCTCTTTCTTCATGATGTTTTATTGTTTCCCTCATTTGTGCTGAGATCTTTAAGCTGGGGCATGTTGCTTATAATGAGGTAAGGAAGGCACACTGGTTCCTGAGAAACTTTTCATTATTGTTAAAACTAATGCGGTGGCGTAGAGCCCTCATCGGGGGCTTCCCTGTAGCCATTGCTTGCTATTGGTAAATATTCATAAATCTGCTGTTATGGAAATTAAATGGAATGGCTCAAAATTACTTTGGGGCTATAAAAAGGGCTTGAGAGAGTGAACTGGGAGAGCACATTTCATTTACAGAGTTGGAATGAAGGAAGTGTTCCTTTTGTCTGCAGATTACATACTCTACTTTGGAGAAGATTCCTGAAGAACTTAGCAGGTAGTGCTCACAGCACCTATATGGTGGGGACAGCAGGTTCTGCTGGTACCAGAGTGGAGGCCCAAGGAGGAGGCTGGTGCCAGCTCCTTAGGTGCTCTTAACAGTAAAAAGAGGACTGATGTCACCCACTGCATTGTTTTGGGTTATACTCTCAAGTTACTTTGTGCTAATCCAAGGACTTTTGTTAGTTCAATACATATTTAATGAGCAAATCTAGAGGCAGAGAAGATCCAGGTGTTAAACACACACACACACACACACACACACACACACACACACACACACACACACGAAGGCCCAGCCTGTCTGTAAAGCATCACTAAGCCAAAGGACTTGTGATGGGGCCCTTCTGTTATCGTGCACTTAATGGTAGTAATGGATAATTCCCTCTCTCCTCCCTTTTATTATTACCCTGAAGGTATATGTAGGCTCTTAGGTCAGGGGAGAGAGATTCAAAGACTCTGGTGGATTGTTAATAAAGGTGGTGTGTTTAGTCTGAGACTATTTCCAGTGACAGATTTTTGTTCTTGGGTCTCACTTAAAGGAAAACCATCATCTAGGAAATCGAATGTATCAGCAGTACTTGTAGCTATGGGACATCAAGGTCAGGAGGGGGAGAGAGCCCTGGGAGGGGACTCCTGCCACTGGTTCCAAAAAGCTGACTCTCAGGGTTATTAGCTGCCTCAATTTACAACGCTATATACTCTCCAACACCAAATGCTCATTATCAAAAATTAAAGAAGCATAGAGCTGAGATTTGAATTACATATTAGATAATAGATTTTGGAACATGAGTATTATTGTTAAGATTAACTTGACCTTATCGCTCACGCAGGTTTCCCTTGCATGCAGAATCTGAGCTAGAGTGCTTTGTCTCCATGAGGGAAGAAGGAGAGCTCCTTGGTTCTGTTCCCACTGTGGTGGCCAAACAGCAGATGAAGCTGGGCAGGTCAAGTTGAGCATGGAGTCCACAGCCTTCACTCTCCAGCTCCCTGCATCCTCAGGTTTTAGCTGCACCTGTTCCATCTGACTCTCACCCCAGGAAGAGAACAAGGGGACACTAGCATCCTCAGTTTCCAAGAATTGACAACAGTCTCGGGGGTGATATGAACTGGGGAAGTGGATCAGATGGTCTACAATCCATGCATTGGAATCTCAGTCTTAGGAGTCAGATTTGGAATGTGCCTGTGTAGAGATAGGGTCTTTGATGGAGTGATGAAAGTTAGATAAGGTCACCAGGCAGGACCCTCCTCTGGATGCTTGTGCTTTTATAAGAGGAGTCTAGGAAACAGATACAGAGGGAAGACTAGGAGAGGATGTAGGGTGAGGAAGGCACACTGAACAACACCTAGCTCTTCCAGCCTCTAGATTCAGGAGGAAATTGATACCACATAATCTGTGGTATCTGTGCACGCCACGTGAGTGTGTGGTTCGGAGGAGAGCTTTCTGAAGCTGGTTGTCTCTTCCCATTTTGGCATTGGCTCAGAGATTGAACCCAGTCTGCCAGGTTTGTAGGCAAGAGCCTTTACCCACTGAAGCCATCTCAGCAGGGACAATGCTTCTAATAATATTTTATAACTAAGTCATGGAATGTGGTGCCATCGTTCACTGACGTGATCTTATGTTGTCAATTTTTTTTCCTGTTTTGACTAGCTCTTGGCCACTTTTGCAATAGATTTTTCTTTCTCCCTTGAAGAATTCCCCCATTCCAACTGTTTTTGAGCTCAGCCTTTTGAGAACCCTCACAGATAGATGGCCTCACTGTCTACATGTGAATATTTTTGAATCAGCTCCATTTCTTCTTGGGTTACTCACTCCATGGGGGCTGATTTGGGCATGGCATTCCCACTGACTTCAAAGGACTCTTAGGTAAAAGGAGAAACAGGCTTACAGAAAATTTCCAAAGCTGTTTTTGGTTTATGAAAAGAGCATCAATGAATATATATTAAAAAAAAAAAAGACTATGGATGCTAGTCCCGAAGGGGTATCGTGAGTAACAGCAAGACAAAACGAAACAATTCTCACCTGGTAATAAGAAAAATGCTTATCGGATTAATTACAGTTGGTAAATTCAGTCATTCTACTGCAGGGAAAATTTTAGGTTCTTTTATGGTGTTCAAAGTGTAAGAACAGGAGAAAGTTAAGCCAAATCCCAGCCTTTTAAAGGCAAATGTCTTTTACACCAATATCATAACATGACTGTAAACACTGTACACTCTTTTGAGAATGACACAATGCATACAATTTTGGGCAGGTAGTTCCTGAGTTTCTTCAGACTTTCCAAATCCCTAAAGACAGTTGCTTTACATTTGGATGGACCTGGACATTACCAGTTATTTCTATGAGGTCCTTTCACAGATTGGGGATATCACACATCTGTAATCACATTCTGTAAGAAATTTTATTTAGTTTTATGTGTTTATTTTCCTTCACCCCATTTTCTCTCTCTCCCCCGCTTCTGTATTCTGTATGCGTGTGTGTGTGTGTGTGTGTGTGTGTGTGTGTGTGTGTGTTCATGTGGAGGCTCAAAGTTGTCAGGAATGGTCCAAACGGCATTACTCTTCCACTTACTCATTGAGGGAGGGATCTTCAATGACACCTAGGACTCACTGATGATGTTGCTAATTTTGCTAAACAGCTTGTTCTGGGGCTCTGGTCTCTACCTCCTGGGATGAAATTTTTGTTGAGGCATCAGAATCACCCAGCATTTGTGTGGATTGTGGTCCTCACACTTGCCCATCAAGTGCTTTGACACTAGCCATCTTCCCAGCCTTGTAATCATATACCTTCAAGCCAAAAACTTACCGTAATCATTCAAGAGTGGAGACAGGAGCAGGAAATATTAATAACAGGAATCCAAGGACTGTAGTCTCCTTTTTATTGAACTCAAATAACTTTTCTGGTGGTTTTGCTTTGTTTTCTTTTGTGCATTCTTCTTTTGATCTATTCATCCCTCACACAGAACCAGCCAGTTGTAGGCTCTATGCCATGCATGTCCTGACAAATATTGATACTCCTTGACTGACAGTGGGCTTACATCCAGGCAAACCATTGTGAATTGAAAATATTGGAAATTGAATATATATTTTGAATTAATTTACTCTATTATGACTGGGTGATATTGCAAAAGCATGTATGCAATTTGGAATGATCATATTGGTAACTAATAATCCCATCTTCATAAGCAGTTCCTAAAACATTTCTTAATAACAGATAATAAAGAAAATGTGTGTGTGTGTGTGCGTGCTCATGTGTGCACACTCATGCATGTATGCTAGGGGACATGTATGGGTTAAAGAGCAACATTTGGAAGGGGGACTCTCTCTCTGTTTTGTTGAGGCAAGGTCTCTTCCAATGTTTCTGCCATAAGGCCTTCTCTAGGCTGGCTGGCTTAGGAGCTTCCTGGCAATTCTCCTGCCTTAGCCTCCCATTTCCTAAAGGAGTGCTGGGATTGTGGATTTGTGCCGCCATATCTGTCCTGTTCATGTGAGTCCTGGGACTGAAATCAGTTTGTCAGGCACGTCCACCTTTTACCTCCTGAACCTTCTCTCCAGTCCACACATTATAATTCATTTAGGAGGATAATATATGTTTCAATACAGCATGCACTATGTGCCAACTACATGAGGACAAATGCTGTTTCTGCCTCCCCTTCTCTCTCCTCTTCTTCCTCCTCCTCCTCCTCCTCCTCTTTCTTCTTCCTGGTTTTTATTCAAGACAAGGTTTTTCTGTGTAGCCTTGGCTGTTCTGAACTTGCTTTGTCCATCAGGCTATCCTCAGACTCACAGAGCTCTGCCTGCCTCTGCCTCCCAGAGTGCTGGGATTATAGGCAGGTGCTGCCACGCCCAGCTTTCTTATCTTTTTTTTTTAATTAGTCTGATCATTTGGGGAGCTTCAGGGCTCCTTGTTTCTAGTTATTTATAAAACACGTAACATATTATTGTGAACCACACACATCCCATTGTGCTGCAGAGCCTGAGGCTGTACTAATTCATCACGAGCCACTGAGGAAACGCAAGAAGAACCGCTGTGGTGAGATCATGTCACATCCCAGTCGGAACAGCTGGCATTAAAAACACACAAAATAGGACCGGCAAGATGGCTCACTGGGCTAAGGCACTTGCCGCCAACCTGACTTTGATTCCCAAAACCCATGTGATAGGAGGAGAAAACAAGCCCCTGAAAATTGTCCTTTGACTTCGACATGTGTGCCACGGTACACACTTGCCCCCCAACACATATAAATAAAACTTTACCAACATAAAAAAAGATAACAGATGTTATCTAGGATATGGAGAAAGAGCAAGTAACTGTTACAAATGCCTTGGGACGTAACGTAGGACAGCTGTGATGCAGCCACAATACACAGGTTTGTCTAGAACTAAAAACCCACTGTATGAAGTAATGATTCCACTTCGGGATATGTGCTCAAAAGAAACCAAGCAGCCTGGGAAAGGCTGTACACCCGTGCTTACTGTTGCACTATTCCAATTAAGATACCAAACCATTCTCCATTCTTACCAGTGGATGAAAGGATAAAGAAACTGTGGGGGCTGGAGAGATGGCTCAGAGGTTAAGAGCACTGACTGTTCTTCCACAGGTCATGAGTTCAGTTCCCAGCAACCACATGGTGGCTCACAACCATCTATAATGTTATCATATGCCCTCCTCTGGCCTGCAGATGTACATGCAGGCAGAGCACTGTACACATAATAATAAATAAATCTTTAAAAAAACCTGTGATATGCACTCTAGAATATTATTCAGCCAAAAGAGTGTGATATCCTACCATATCAGCAAAGTGGACACAGCTAGAGAGTATTGTGTTGAGAGAAACCAGACAGGAAGTGATAAATACCCTATGTTCTCCTGCACATGTGAATGCTCAAGAGTACAGTCTGGATGTGCAAGCGTGGTCACAAGAGTGTGAATGCGTGTGAACGGCAGCCTGGAGCTAGGTAATAGAATCAATCACATTTAATTCACCCAGCCCACTGATATGCTGGACTTACTAGCACAGCACACCAGAGAGTGTTCATTGTTTCACCTCTGTGGTCCTCTGGGCTGACTAGGACCTACGGCAAATGGCTGCACAGCTTCATGGAAAAGCAGCAGACCGCAAATGGCTAGCTCAAGTAATGATCAGAACTCTAAGTGTCTCAATTTTTTACCAAGTCAGGGTTACCATGTAACATCAAGCCCCGACAGATTACAGTGAATCCATCACAAACTGAAGTCTACCTGGATGGGTTTCTCCTAGTTTCCAGTATTTTCTATTTCCAGACTGGAAGAGAAATTTCAGTGTAGATGGGGAGAATTGGTGGCTGTCTGGGTGTGATACGTCTTACTAGGCAGACAAACTGTACAAGATGGAAAAGGGTAGAAAAAAACCACTAGAATCTAAGCCATGGAGATCACATAGTGAGTATAAGGCTCTCCCAATCAACCAGCCAATGAAGCGTTGTGGAACTCAAAAGGGTGGCATCTGCTGGCTGGGAGGTGGACACATATTTCCTTTGACTGGAGAAGTATCACTCTGCCCCGTGTAAAGTGTGATGCTCTTTCCGCCGTTCATGTGTTCACACCACCAGACGAAGAGAAAGAAACAAGGAGATTGTATGGGAAACTGCCTTCGAGGCCTTTTACTCCCTTGAGCCCACGGCTAGAGGAAGGGTCATTGATAAAGTCAACTCGTGGCCCTGGGCTCCCAGAGTCACACACAGATAATTGGCATTCACACTGTGGGGTGTGCAGCTTCATCGGTAAGCCGGAAACAGTATTCCGTTTGAGAAGACAGCAGAATAAAAGAACGAATAACCTCTTCCCCGAGTTTAACAGAAAGAGTGATCTTCATGCTCTTTGCCCATCTAGTCACTAACCCTGCTTCTCCTCAGGTACAATATATTCCTGCTGGCAGCCTGATTTAATTGGGCTTGTGGTAACTGATTCAATTGAGCACTTTAATTAGGCAATTATTTTGTTATGAGAGCCACTTCCTAGCATACGAGTGAGGGGACTCTCCATTTTTTTTTTCTCAAGCTGAAAAGGGGCACCTGCATTCTTTTCTTTCATAATATAGTGGAATAAAGCAGAGCAGCTGAAGAATCAGGTTGGGGTCATGCTACAGAGCCAAGAAAAACAACGCTGGTGCGTGCATTGATGGGACCAGCGTGGCTCTGAGGAGGGAAGATACATTTAGTGTTTCTTAGGCTGGACTGCCACAGGGTGTGGCTGTGCCATTGAACCGAGTGCTGGCTCCTCTGCCTCAGTTTCCTTTTGAAGGTTGGGTTTCTTCCTCAGTCAGACCTAGGCAAGAGAATAAAGGCTGGAGACAGGAAACAATACAAGATGGCACCCCCCTGTCCCTTCATTCTGAATAAGCGCCCTGGAACCCAGGGCTTTTTTTTCCCCTTCCAAATAAATTTAGTTAATTAGCACTCTCTTTGAAAGTTTACTGCAAAAGTTAGTCATTTATTAATTTCACTTTTGAAGACAGGCCTAGGCTCTGAAAGTACTGATCTAAATAGACCTAGGATAAAAGCTATATTCAAATTCTCACACTTGAGGCACTCAACCTTACCATCTTTTGTTGGCCCCAGCAGGAGTGATTGTAGATGATCTAAGGATAGCTTGGATCCAACAAACAAATAATTAGAGTTGACACTAGAAGCACCAACAAGACCCTAATTAATTGATTTGCTAATAGCTACTTTCCTTACAGGCATTAGCCCAAATTGGGTTTTAAGCTGTGACAGGGGCCATAAGATAAACATTTTCTTTCACTAAACTCCTGATTACCCACTAGACTCCCAGTTTCACCATTAACTAGTCTGTGGAGGTGTTTCTTCCTAATGGGTCAAGGCTAGTTCTCACTAGATTCCAGTTGAAACATACTATTCATTTATAAGCTATTTGTAGAATGGTCAATGAACATAGTAATTATTTTTTGCTTAGCACTTTTTTTTTTTTTAGCTTTACCTTTTCAGCCAGAAAGACTGAGGAGAAGGAAGAAAGGCATTTCTCAGTTAGTTCCTCATTTAAACAGAGGGCTGTTACAGGTGTCCAAAGCAGCTAAAACTAATGACAACGCTGTTCTAGAAACCCAGGGGCCAGCAAAGGGTCGTATTCTTGCCGTCCCTGGGCAATAAGCCATCTCTAAACTTAATGGTGCGGGACGACAAGGATTCTCTTGTTTGTAACAACTTTGTGGGTTGACTGAGCTCAACCCGGGTATTTATTCCATTCTGCCTGATGTTGTCTGGAAGCCTTACAAGGCTGGGCAGTCCAGAGCAGGCATTTGCAGGAGGTTGTAGGTGCACTGTCCCCAGGTTCCTAGGTAGCCTTCTGAAACCATCATGGCTGGGAGGCTGGTAGAAGTGTTCCCGGCAGGATGAGCTCAGGTGTGGAGCTCCCAGGATTCAGCAGCAGAAAGCACACAGTACCCCTTCTGTCTCACGAGGGCAGTTGAGTCCTCATCAGAACCAGAGCACAATGCACCGACCAGAATGGTACAGTCATTACGGCCATCTTTGCAGGTTAGATCCCACATCATCTAACCGAAAACAAAAGAGGCATTGCATTAATGTGTTTGGGAAATCTCCTGGCTTTTTTTCTGTGACCACCTGCACCCGTTTTTAAGGTAGAACCAGAAGTGGGTACAAAGAAACATCTCTTTCAAAAATAATAGGTTTCAGGCAAAGGCTTCCCCAGGAAGCACCATCACTGTCCTATTAAATTTTATTAGTGAGAACTAACGGGTGACAACTGACACTCTAAGGAATTGTCCATCACCCCAGAGATTTCTCCTTGCAGTTGCTATTGTGAGAGTTGAGTAAAGGCTAGAGTCAAGTGTCTTGGGTTTGGAGTTCAGTTCTTTAGTGGCTAGTTGTATAAGTTGGGTAAGAGAAAGGAACTGACAAGCTTCACTTTTTATTATAATAATAATAATAATAATAATAATAATAATAATAATAATAATAATATATCCAGTCTACTTTGTGCATTGTGAGCACATAGAATAATGCATGTGGCGTGCTTGGCACAAGTGTGTGGCCCATGGTGAATGTTGAGGAAAGTGCAGTTGAGCAAGAAGCCATGGATGATAAGGGGTCACACTGTAAAGGGAGCTCTCCCATGTCATTCCTCTTCAGAGTTGGGGTAAATGCTACTAGATCAAATGGCTGTCTTAATTCTTCTGATGCTAATACCTTGCAATGAGGATTGCTTTTGGTGTTTAAAAAGGGGCTAAAACTCAGAGGTGTCTGGGCAGCTGTAAGTAGAAATAGGCTGAGGACACAAATGTACAGATTCTCATGTCTTTCCCTGGATCTAATATCACACCCTTTTTGAATGTGTGAACTGGTGGTCATTGGATTCTTTTAAACTATTTTGCAAAGAATAAAAAAGGAACATTCAAGAGACTGGGGACATGGCTCAGCAGGGCGAAGTGTTTGCCCTATAAGCCTGAATTAGATCCCCAGAGTCCGTAGAGAAAGGCCAGAAGTGGTAACCCATACCTACAATTTTAGCCCTCCTGCAGCAAGACATGAGGCAGAGCTAGAAGAATCAGCTGGAGGCTCCAGGATCAGCCAGCCTAGAGCACGCACTGCAGAGGTAGAAAGCCTGATTCAAAACAAAACAGAATCAGGGAACAGCATCAGAAAAGTTGTACTCTGATCTCCACATCCATGGGCCCTGGTCTACACACACACACAAACCACACACCACACACACACACACACACACACTCACACAGACACACCGCACACACACAAACCACACACCACACACACACACACCACACCACACACACCACACACACAAGCCACATACACCACACACACATACATACATACCACACACACACCACACCACACACACACACACACACACACACACACACACACAAAACACACACACACACACACACACACACACACACCACATACACCACACACCCATACATATATACCACACACACATACTTTTCAGAAGTGGGTATTAGTTATTAGACAGAATAAAGGACGACAGTGGTGGTCATGAATTGTATTATCTGGCAAGGCAAGCTTGCATATTGCATGTTCTCTTGTCTTCCATGTCCATTATTCAGATACTATGTATGTTGTGTCCTTATATTTAGAAAAAGGAAGCTCATCAAACAAATTTTTGTCTGTCTTTATCTATCTATCTATCTATCTATCTATCTATCTATCTATCTATCTATCTATAATCTATCTTTTGTCCCCACTGCTTAATTGTTGGGCCTTAGAGAAACTTACTGGCCTACTGGATGCTGTCCCTATCTATTCTTCTTTATGGATTACTTGAATAACATCCGGTGGATCTATGGTTCTCAAGGGAAGAAAAAGCCCCAACCTGTAGCATCGTTTGGAGCCCTCTACGTAAAGGAGCAAGCCCTCTGAGTGTCTGTGTCTGCGTCTTACAGATCCACATCTTCCTGTAGATGGGCTTTCCCATAGTCTGGAGTCATGGAAGGCAGCAAGAAGACCATAAGTTTCTTGTGTTATAGATTGTGCTGGTTATTTTTTTTTCAACCTGACACAAGATAGAATCATCTGGAAGATGGAACACTATTTGAAGAATTGCCTCTAATAGATCAGCTTACAGGCCAGCAAGGCATTGAGATTAATGATTGATATGGGAGACTCCAGTCCATTGTGGGTAATACCACTTTTGGGCAGCCTTATACAAAAAAGCAAACTGTTCGAGGCCAGGTTGGTCTACAAAGTGAGTCCAGGACAGCCAAGGCTACACAGAGTACACAGAAAGACCCTGCCTCAAAAAACCCAATATCCCAAAACCAACACCCCCCAAAAGGCCGAAAATCCCCCCAAAACAAAAAACAAAAAACCCGAAACTCAAAACAAAACAAAACAACCAAAAAGAAAACAAAAACAAAAAAAAACCAACAACAACCAAAAAACTTTCCAAATCACACACAAAAAAACAAAACTCCCAAACAAATAAACAAAAAACAAGAATTCAGTCATGAAACAGTGTTCCTCTCTGATCCCTGTTTCATCTCTTGCTTCTGGTGCCTGCCTTGGTTTCTCTTGATGGATGTAACCTCTAACCAGAAAAGCCCTTCCTCCCCTAATTTGCTTCTTGTCAATATTTTATCATGGAATCAGAGACACAGACTTGGGCCCAGACTGAAAATCATCCTTTTAATGGGGTGGTCTGAACCAAAGCTGCATGCACCAGTGCTTCCTCGGGATTTATCCATCAGTTATAAACCAGGAAAAGGAAGGAAGCAGTATTTATTGATTTTAGCCAATCTCCCCTTAGCTAGAGTTGTCTGTATGATTGAGACCTAATTAAGTGAAGTCATAGTCACTGTTGTTTTTCTGGAAAGAAATCATATACTTCTTAATGTCTATGTGTGATGCATTAATTTTTTTTCCTGAAAAAAAGTTATAGAAAGCCTTCAAAGCCTTGCTTTTTTGCACACTCCATGTCTCTGTGAGTGAGACAGATGTCTTTCTCACTCCTAATCCAGTACATATTCACTTAGCACCTTTCACAAGCTAAGCACGGTCTCAGGGGCTGGATCTACTTCTGAGAAGAAGAACTGATGGGCCCTGCTTTTCTTTTTGGTCCTATGTCCTACCACGGGAGGTAGGTGTGGTTCTAAAACAAATCATTACCAGTTCTTGTATATCCAGGAAGCAGCTGAGACCGACGTGATGAAGCACTGTCTAGCCAACACTCTGGTCTACAACGATGTGGGTTTGGGAGCCTGGAAAACAACCTGTGAGAAAGTGATGCTGAAGCTGAGGTTGAGTGGAAATAAATGGACAAGTGAACTTAGCGGGGTTCATGGTGTCATAGAGAGGTAATTATTGGCAGTCCATCCTTTTAGTTTACTGTCTGTGGTATTTTAGATATCTAGATGCACAATAAGTTAGTTCAATTACACTTTCCCAGTAGTCTATATTCTCAAATCTATTTTAAAAAATTTTAATGTGACCTGGCCTGCCAGGCTTTGACTAATGCTTGGGAGGAGAATTCTCCTGTATAGGGACAGAACACAAGACACAAAGAAGAGCAAGTCTTTGATCAAGCTCTCAAACTTTATTGTTCAGGTAGAAGGTTTTATGAGACAGAGGGCAGGAAAGCATATTGCTATGGCAACCCAGCTGCAGGCTATCCCAAGATATGAGGAATTCCAAACAGGTCACAACATCCTGCCACACTGAATATTTTGCTATTAGATAAAGATCTAATCTAACTGCTAAACTACAACCAGCAGGGTGGCTCTGTCTAAATCTTATCTTTAATCTAACTGCTGAACCACGACAGGATCAGTTGGTTTCTGGTAAATGACAGACTGCTGGAGAAATAGGAACCTAGGCTCTGACAAGATGGCTGAACATTGGCCATATGGCCTACCGTCCCCAACATTAATGTATTATAATTTATTCATATTACATCCCGATTGTTACGCCCTCCCTTGTGTCTTCCCATTCCCATCCTCCCTCCCTCTTCTGCCCTATTCTCCTCCCCTAGACCTCTGACAGAAGGGGACCGCCTCCCCCACCATATGACCACAACCTATCAGGTCTCACTCTGTGTGCCGTGCTGGGACTTCCCACCAAGGGGGAAGTGATCAAATTGTGGGCACCAGAGTTCATGTCAGGGGCAGTCCCCACTCTTCCTACAACGGTGGTGAATGGCCTGTCCATTGGCAAGATCTGAATGGGGGGGGCGCGGGTCTAGGTTCACTGTATGCACTGTCCTTGGTTGGTGCAACAACTTGTGCAGGCCTCCCTGGGTCCAGATCCGCAGACCTTGATGGTTTCCTTTTGGGGCTCCAGAACCTAAAAATTAGAAAACAAAATGGTACCTCAAACCAATTTTCCTAAGGTTTACATCTTTATTCTCCACTCATTTATCAACAAACTCACTATTCCACCCACCCATCCATCCAATATGTCTGAATATGTACAGTACTATGGTAGAAATATGGGCACAATACTAACTGTGTCTTATACCAGGCTTTTATACCATTCTGTTTCTCTCTTGTCTATTCAAGTGTCATGGTTATTAATTTCCATATCTGTCTCCTTCCCCCAAAAGCCCTAGTCAGAAGTCAAGCCCAATTCCTATTTGGATTTCCAGAACCCAATTTTCATGTAGCAGTTAGGAAATTCTTGCTAAATAGATTTGAAGCATTACCATTATCGATTCCTATTAACATGAGATGTAGCCGAATGATTGCTGTTACCGCTTAAGCTAAAGTTGGCTGGACTTGTTTGGTGTGAACAGATAGCATCAGGTTGTAAAGGAAGCAGATGGCTTCTGGGGAGGGCGCGGCCAGTCATGGTCCACACCCCTCTGCACTGGTCCTTCCAAAGCTCTAACACTTTGCATTTCAGTGTTTCAAGTACTGGAATCTTCTGGGCAGCAAAAGCAGCAACCACACTTTCCTGGTCTTTGGGAAGATTAATGATAGAAGAAACACAAAGGGCTCCTGTTCCTTGGACACTGAGCTGTGTGAAGCCAGGTTTTCAATTACCACAGAAGCCTATGGGTTGGTCTGTCTTCATCATGCTGTGTTTCTTTGTGTCTTTGGACTCCAGAAGACTGTAATAAAAACAAACAGTAAAGAGAACTTAAACATCTTTCTTAGTTTCAGAAATAATTTCTATACATTCCACAGTTGTGTTCTTATTTTTTCTTAAAGGAGTGAATGAGGTGCCTCACATAGATCTCTCAGCTCTCAAAATAGACTTGTGAGATTCAGATGTAAAAGAGGCAGGCATTTCTTCCCTCACAGGTGTGGTGCAACCAGGATGATTTTCATTTGTTTTTCTTGTTTTAGCCACTACAATAATAGCTTTATTATATCTTTGTTTCCTTCCTCTTTGTTCTAATTATTTTTCTTAAGATGTTGCACAGCTATCCATTGAAAATTAAACTTATAAATTACCTGACAGTAATGTTAGGGTCTGTAAGTTGTCATACAGTCTGATCACAGAATCAAAATGTTTGAGCTATGTCAAACCTTTCAGAAGTTTATTGCCTCTTCTAAAAACATCTGTATCCCTTCACTCTGAGAACAACTGAGTCATTCAAGGGAGTTGGCTTTGATGTAAGACCAGAGCTACAATGTCTTCAGACTATAAATTATTCCAGACATTGAACAAAATTGTTTTTATTTTTAAGAACCTTACTTCACGGGATCAGGAGAGTCGGCCCTGCCATGATAACAGCTGACTCTGCCTCAATGTGGGTCCTACCCTGAGGTCATTAGAGTGGGTGAGCCGGTCCTGCCCTAAGGAGACAGGAGCAGGTGAGCCAGCCCTGCCTTGATGACATGGGAGCTGGTGAACCAGCCATTCCCTGAGGACACGGGAACAGGAGAGTGGGCCCTGCCCTGAGGACAAGGGAGTAGGAGAGCAGGCCCTGCCCTGAGACGCTGGAGCAGAAGAGCTGGCCCTGCCATGGTGATATGGGAGCAAGAGAGCAGGCCCTGCCCCGAGGACAAGGAAGAGGCTATGCTCTAGGGCTCTGAGTGAACCTCATCCCAACATCTACCCCATGTATGACCTGCTAGAATACATGAAGTGGCCAGGTCTGCAGATTCAAAGATTAAGAATCTCCTTGACACACAGCAACAATTAGATATCTGACAGCAGTCCCAGTGAGGATCTGGTAATGGTAGTGTAGGCCTCTAACCAGACCCATGACTCTTAGCAGTGAACATTTGAAAGTAAACATATGTGCACAAAAGGCTATACTGCATGATACACTACAGCTTCTGTGACAAGATTTTTTTGTTTGTCTGTTTTATTTTACTGGGGAGGAGGAGAGGGATTTTGGTGCATGACATGTAAATCATAGACATTCAATAAAAGTAAAAAAAAAAAAAGAATCTTCAGAGTTTTATTCCTTATAGAAGACCTGTTGTTGTTGTTGGTGACTCAAGGAGATAATGTAAAATTTGCCCTAATAATTTAGGAAGAAATTCAGTTTCCAGGCCCTGAGCCATTTATGCTTTCCCTTTGATGTCCCCATCCCACCTCCTAAAGATGGTGCATATTTATGCATGTGTGCCACATACATGTATGTATGTTTGCACGCACACATAAAACAATCTGTATCTTGAGAGTTTTTGTCACACTCCAGTTCACTGATGACCTATTGAACCTGCTTGGCTTCAGTTATTTTCTTACCATGTAGTTAAACTATGAACCTTTGCAACACATCTGTCAAACAGAAAACCTTCTACAAGATTAGAGATCACAATGAAAAGATCTTGAAGACATTTTTGAATACTAAGGCTGAGCAGGCATTCCTAGACCCATTGAGTTCTTTCTCACTGTACCTTGGAGGAAGTGACTGATTAGGGTTACCAATCTCCAGGTTAAAAATTTTTTTTTATTCTGGAGAAGTGTGTCCCCCTCAATCCCATATAGAATTACATGGGAGCTTCCCTATGCTCTTTAAAATTTAAAAATGAATTTCTGTGGAAGAGAATTTCTGAACAGAAATATTGAATCTAGGCATGGAAGAAAATGATGATTTCTTATTCATGAGTTTGTTATCACGTCTCTACTGCTTCCCACTTCAAGCATCTCTTCCTCAATTTACAAACATTCCCCGAGTGCAGTGACTCTGTTTTTAGGTTGTCCAGCTAAGTAAGTATTGCTTCTGCTTCTTCTTGCCCATACTTATCACGAGACAAAGTTGGCTACTGCTGTCAAAGATTAAGCCCATCTTGACATCTTTATTTTAGTTCTAAAATACAAGGCGAAGGCCAACAAGCCTTTGATGGGTGTAGCTGGGAGAGAGAGATTCTTGTAACGCTTTCTCTTTATAGCCTTCATTATCATTTTTCTCCTACAGTGAGTCGGATCATCTTGGATCTCATTAGCCAGCCCTCCCAATGGCTTGGTCTGCTTCAAATGGATTGCTAGCTGCAGATCATGCATGCTCAAATATCTCATCAATTCCACATAATTCTGCTAATTGAGAAACTTGTACTTTCATTGCGTCCTCAAAAAGCAATTTCCTAATGACTTATTAAAATAACGCCATTTGCCAGCCTTTTAAGAAGTCTCACTTTTGCATGGTGTCACGCTATAATTAGTAATACAGCATCAGTGATTAAGCTGAATTCCAATCGGAGGCACCCGCACAGCCTTCGCAGAGTTCTGTCACTAATGGGGTACAGCACTTTGATTGTTCCTTGATACCTGAATGCTGAAGCAATACCTAGATGGTGGGATTACCTTGAAATGTTGATTTCAGATTCTGGAAACCATGGCAACCGTTGGCTCAAATGAATCCGAGCTTTAAAAAAAAAAACCAAGATTTTGTGGTTGAATTTCTTTGCTTTTCTTTTTTAAACCATTGGTTCACAAAGCTCGTGGGAAAATAATTATAGCTAGACTTTAGATAGGCATTGCGTCTGCTGTCCATTCTGCAGGGAAAGGCAGAACATGAAAGGGAAAGTGTAGCCAATGGTTGATGTCTGGTAGCAAGAGAAAACTATACCACTAGAACTTTCCCACTTGCCCAGTCTTGGAAATTATTTTTGTATTCACTTGGAAATGAAGTGCCTCAGATTCTACAGACAAAACATTGTTGTTACACACACACACACACACACACACACACATACACACACACACACACACACACACCCTTTCCTTCCTATTATATACACAAAAGTCTCTGGTTCAGATCTGCCATCTTTCTAATTGGTTATGTCTGATTGATTTTGCCCATGGGAACCTGTGATCACTTCCAGAATACAAATAAAATCCGTGTTGTAAAAATGTGATTGCAAGCTGTTGGCACAACAAAATGACTTTGCGTACTCTTCAAAGTTTATTTCTGTTAGTTATTTCTCTGCTTTCCCGTCTCTCTCTTTACATATGAGTTTACTAGTATTCCCTGTGCAAAGCCTGCTGTTTCTTTTGTTTTTAGAGGATAGCCTTTCTCCCCGCTCTCTTTTCCCTGCTATCCATCAAGGCATCAGTTCAAATGTCTTCTCCCGAGTCTCTTCTGTATCCTCATCCATTCCTCTTCTGCCCAGTCTGCTACCAACCATATCACCACTGCAGTGACATTTCATTTCATGTTAATTAATTACATATTCCTATTTTTTTCTGCTGTGTAAGGAGCTATTTAAAGGCTGGAAACTTGTCATATTTGCATTTTTATTCTCAGCATTTAGCACAATTAATGGCACATGAAAAAAAAACCTCCTACTGTTCATTGAAATGAATAGTCACTAAAACATTCTGTGTCAGTTCTTCATTTAAGCAGCTCAAGAGAATAGTGAGGACTTAAAAAAAATGTCTTTTTTCTCACTCTTTTCAGACATAACCTTTATCCGGCTAGTTCCAACCTAACTTCTATAGATCTGATGAGGCCTCTCATGGGCCTCATCAGCTGTTCAAACAGATGCAACAGGAGACCAGGGCAGAAGTGAAGGAAGCAGAAGAAGGTAAGTCCAGGGTCGGATGGAATGCCCCTGAGAAGATTCCTTCCTCTGCTCCTTTCTGGAGAAACTCGTCTTGTGCCCATCTCCTTTTTCTGTCCTGCAGTTAAGCAGGCGACTTGCTGTGGTCGCGTGAGTACAATAGGTGGCCATACACCTTTAGGACTTGTCCCATCTTCAATGGCAGCTGAGAAAAGAAGGGATCCAGCAACAGGGCTGCATTTCCCTCGCTGACAACTTGCTTCTATATACTTATTAGGGCACCTCAATCATTTTACCTCCAAATCCGCAGTGCTACACTGACCCATCTCAGTAGTCAGAAAGTTGTCCTATGGTAGCAAAAGCTTTGTTTCCAGCTCTTCTTGTTTATCAATAAAAAAAAAAAAGGCTGTTTAACAAAAGGAGGCTTGGATTTGGAGAGATGGCTCAGGGGTTAAGAGCACTGACTGCTGCTCTTCCAGAGGTCCTGAGTTCAATTCCCAGCAACCAGATGGTGGCTCACAGCCATCTATAATGTGATCTAATGTCCTCTTCTGGCATGCAGGGGTACATGCAGGCACACAGCACACTGTATACGTAGTAATAAATAAATATATATAAAAAAATGAAAACAAAAGGAGGCTTGGGAATAGCAGGAAAAGTGAATTCTGTTTATGACTGGGGCAGAGGCAGGGATGGTAGAGCTGGTTTGGGTTTTTCCTATTGCTCTCCAGACTTCTTTAATTTCTCAAGCCATCTTTTTTAACCCCGACTTTTATTATGTGTTCTGTTCATTTCATTTAAACATTTCTCAGTCCTCCCTCCCTCCCTCCCTCCCTCCCTCCCTCCCTCTCTTCCTCTCTCCCTTCCTTCTTTCCTTCCTTCCTTTCTCTTTTTAACCTCAGTCATTTTTCAGGTTTAATCAATCATTTATTTCAACAGAATTCAAGTGAACACTGAACTCAGGATAAGATATCAGCAGTCTTAGTAGGTTAGCACAAACACAGGTCTGTGTCGGTCTCTCTTTCTCGCTCTTCACTGCGGCATGGCAGATGGAGCCCATAGCCTTAGTTTGACTAACGGCTCCACCACCTTGTTCTAGCCTCAACCTTTGGTTTTGTTGAGGCGGTGTATAATGGTTAAGATTGATTGTTGGTTTGACAGTATCCAGATTTACCTAAGAGACAACTTTTTTTGGGGATGTCCATGACATATTATGCAGCTGAGGCGAATTGAAATGGGAAGACCAACCCTAAAAGTGAGCGAGCCCTAAATGCTAGGGCTCTAGGCTGAGTAAAAGGGGGAAGCAAGGTGAGTACCAGCACCTGTCTCCTTCTGCCCCCTCTGTCTCTCTCTCTCTCTCTCTGTCTCTCTCTGTCTCTGTCTGTCTGTCTGTCTGTCTCTCTTTCTCTCTCTCTCTTTCTGTATTCTGACTATGACTGCATTGTGAGTAGCTGCCTCATGCTCCCATTGCCCCACTTTCCCTGTCACAGTGGACTGCACCCTCAAACACTAAGCCAAAATAGTCCTCCCTTCCTTAAGTTACTCTGTCAGGGATTTCATTGCGGCAACCGGAAAAGTGACAAAACCCAGGATTTCTCCATGTGACCTGTTTAGGATGACTGCAGGTTCACAGATCTTCTGTCTCAGTCTCCTGGTACTATAGGTGCATAGCTCTAGTGCCAGATGCAAATGTCCTTTAGCTGCATATTCAGGGGGAAGAACTGGTGAGCACAGTGCAAGGTACGGTGTCTAATACTGGGAATTAAACGAAAATGAACGGAACGAGAAGTTATGTTTGGGTTCAGTCCTGGGAATCAGACATAAAAACAGAAACAGAAGTACAATATGGTATTTACACAGGTTTTGGGACAAAACATAACCTTATATGGTCCAGTTATTTATGCTGGATACTGATGATCATCAAAGATCGACCTGTGTCATGGCTCCAAGTTCGCTGTCACATGCAAATTAAGGTGATGCAGACACAGATTCTCATTTCTGCAAACTGGAAGCAGGGTTTATTAGGAATTATCATGGAGGATTGGAAGGATGGTTCAGGGGTTAGGGGGTTAATAGCACCTGTGGCTCTTGCAGAGGACCTGGGTTTGGTTCCCAGCATCCACATGGTGGCTTACAACCGCCCAGAACTCCAGTTCCAGGGGCACTTCACACCTCTCCTGACTTCTATAGGCTGGATTATTTAATAATCTTCATCTTTTTTGGAGATAGAAAAAAAGGTCTAAGGGACTTTGCTCAGAGTCACACTAAACAAGTAAAGGCTTAAGTGTAGGTAGCACATCGCCAAAGTCTTAATAATCATTACATTACACTGTGATACTGAAGAGATGCACACAGATTTAGAGAGGACCTTAGGGGACACCTCCAGATTTAGAAGACCATAGAGGGCACCTTCAGTCTTAGAGGACCAGAGAGGCACCTATCTGGAGGAGGGATGAAGAAGGCTTTCTCTAGTAGTTGATTTTTAACCAAGTCAGGTAAAATGACCAAATTGGAGCATTTTTCTCCTTAGGAATGGGAAGAATTCCAGCAGAGTAAAGAGCGTGGAAGCGAGAGAGATGACAACGAGAATCTTGGGTTTCCACAGGATCCACAGTAGTTTGACACCATGGACCAGAGGCCAGGCCGCAGGTGGGGAGAGAGAATGTGAAGAGGTGGGTGAGGTCAAGCCAAAGGAAGTGCTTTATGCAGTACTGAGAACCTAGGAATTTATCCTGAGTGACAAGAATGCTCGAAAGATTTCAATTAGGGAATATAATGAGTCAAATTTACATTTTTATCTATATTCCACTGGTGACTATGGGAAGAATGGATTGGCACGAAAATGCTGGCTGAGGAGATCAGTTAAGCTTTAAAAGTAGTCCACCAAGGTCAAAGGTAAACGTTTATTGCCTTTGTCTTTATTGCATGGAGAATACACATAATAGAGAACACTCACTGAATACCATCTTCCATGTGAAAAGCATAGCCCTCATTTAGCCTCATAACCATCATGCGAAAGAGGTACTGTGTATGCTCATAGGGTATCAAGTCTCTTCTTGGTAGCCTGCTATCCTTCCTCTGAGTGCCACCAGGCCTCCCCATCCAGGGGATGTGGTCAAATATGGAGCACCAGAGTACATGTGAAAGTCAGACCCCACTCTCCACTCAATTGTGGAGAATGTCCTGTCCATTGGCTAGATCTGGGTAGGGGTTCGAAGTTTACTGCACGTATTGTCCTTGGCTGGTGCCATAGTTTAAGCAGGACCCCTGGGCCCAGATCTGCCCATCATAATGTTCTTCTTGTAGGTTTCTAGGACCCTCTGGATCCTTCTATTTCCCCATTCTCCCATGCTTCTCTCACCTAGAGCATATACAGGGGGAGGAGGTCCCCCTCAGTCACAGTCACAGGGGAGGGGAGTAGGGGAAAATGGGAGGGAGGAAGGAATGGGAGGATACAAGGGATTGGATAACAATTTAGATGTAATATGAATAAATTAATAAAATATATTAAAAAAAGAAAGAGGCACCATCCTCATTTTACAAATGCGAGGACTGAGACACAGAGTGTATGTGTACACGGTGAGAAGTGGGATCATGTGTGGTCAGTTGTATTTATGGACACACAAATCTGGGTGGATTGCATGGGTGAGAAGCCGAGGGAGTAAGAGCAATGGCAGCAGCAAGAAATAGGCCAATCATAGGATACAGACCCTTTTGAGTAGAGAGAGTAGGGGCCTTGTTGATAAGTTTGGAGAGGGGCCACTTCTGCTTCATCTTACTCACGAAGTAATGTTAAGTCCAGAAAAACAAAGTGACCCACCCACTGTCCTGTAAGTAGTAAATCACAGACAAAGGCTATGAATCCAGGTGTTACCCTGGAGTCTGTCTTCTAAATTTCTACTTGGGCTACATATACCTGGTTATTTTAGAGTGAAAAAGCAGTTTCCTGAAGGGGAAAGAACTCTTGGATCAATACAAAATTTAGCATCTTTCACACCCACATTTATAGTTGTCAATAAACACTTTATTCTTGTAATAAAACAGGGGTGGAAACATTTTTCAGTCTGTTAATGACCTACTCCTTGGAGTAAGGTCTTTAAAAATATACATCGCATTGGTGTCTAGAAGTGTGGTTATTCTCTGAATGTTCTCTTGGGGGGCCTCCATGCTTTCATTGTCTGTGATCCTGGGCTTTGAACTTTAACCCAGGACCGCCATTACTGGGGCTGACTACTTAATTTATGAGGACCTGCCAAATATGAAAATGCAGTGTTCTTTGTCTTTTGGGCTGTCAGATACTGTGGAGTTTGGACTTGGAGGTGGTCTTTGTCCGGTGGCTTTCTGAAGGCATTGCTTGGCATTTGTAATTCTTTTGATGCATTAGTCTGCTCCCTGGTGGGCTCTCGTTTTGAAGATTTTTCACAGTGTCCTTCATTATCGACGTCCAGGACACAGGCACAAATGATGCTAACAGAAGCCTGTTCTTCCTCAGGAAGGCAGGCCACCCATCGCAGGAATGCCTGCCTGGTGGCGCCTGGACCACAAATAAGACGATTACCGAAAGGAAAGAGCTGCACCTCAATGGCTTGTTGAGTTTTAGTTTAAAATAACGGGAGAGTTTAGAAGAAAATGTATTTTCAATACAGATAACTGTCACAGCATGGGTCCAGAAGATATACAGAACGCGCGTAAATCAATAAGAAAAGACAACTCAATAGAAAAATGAGCAGAAGTCTTGATTAAGCATTTTGATCAAGAAAACTCATGCATAGCGAATAGTCTTATGAAAACGCGCTCTGCTCCACGAGTGGTTAGGGGGAGTGTAAATCAGAGCTGTGGAGAGACACCCTTTTGTATTTATCAGCCTGGCACATTATAGTTTGTTACTGTAACCGTTCCCCCTTTCTGACATTTCAGTTGCCAGCAGTCAACCGCAGCTTGAAAATATTAAATGGAACAAAATCCAGGAATAAACAACTCATACGTTTTAAACTGCACACTGCTCTGAGTAAGTGTGATGAAATCACACTCCATCTCACTATGGGTGTGTTATCTGTTTGTCCAGCATGTCCATGCTCTGGATGTCACTGGCCCACCAATCACTTAGTGGCCATCTGAGCTTTCACACCTGTGGTCACGAAGTCACAGTGTCTCTGTTCCTGTATCCATTACTCTGCATAAGAAGGGCCCCAAAGCACAAGGGTGGTGAGGTGGTGGTCTGTACAGGCCAGTAAGATGCACCGTGATTCCTGTAAGTGAAAAGGTCAGCATTTACCACTCAACAATGAAAGGGTATGCTGCCTCTGATGAGGTCTGTGGATAAGTGAGATGAGTGATGCTCTTGCCTAGGAAATGGAGGAGGAGGAGGAGGAGGAGGAGGAGGAGGAGGAGGAGGAGCTGCCAGTTTTGCTGTTGTGTCTCAGATCATAAAGTTCCATCTGTGGTATACAGGAGATTCTTAGTTAAGATGGAAAATGGAAAAGTCCCTAAATCAGAGAAGGTATGTGTATTTTTTTTTAAAAAAGGCAATATATACAGGCTTTGGTGCTGTGGTTATTGTGCATCTACTGGGTTTTTTGGAATATATCCTTTGTGGAGAAAATGGGGGAGCATTCTACAAGTTTTGGGTGAAAAATATAAATCAGTGGGAAATAAAAAATGGTTCCAGTAATTTCGGTAAAAATTAACTGTCTTAGGGTTTCTATTGCCGTGAAGAGACACCATGGCTGCAGCAACTCTTCTAGAAGAAATGATGCTTACAGGTTGAGAGTGTTAGTCCACTATCGTCCTGGTGGGAAGCATGGTGGCATCCGTGCAGAAGTGGTGCTGGAGAAGGAGCAGAGACTTCGACATCTGGAACAACAGGCAGTAGGAAGAGATTGACATATTGGCCAGGCTTGAGCATCTGTGACCTCAAAGCCCACCCCGAAGGACACGCTTCCTTCAAGCATGTCACACCTACTTCAACAAGGCCATACCTTCTAGTAGTGCTGTTCCCTATGGACCTATGGGGCCACTTAAAAAAAAAAAATCAAACCACCACATTATCCTAATGAAACAAAACAAAACAATCTTAGTTCCATAAAGATGAATATGTGTCCATCCTACAAAGCAGCACAATGGCTTGTGCTAAAAGGGTGGTCCCCTAACTGGTCTCAGGAGAAAGTCAGCTGGATGCTTGCTGGAAATGCAGCTCCTCAGGCCCCACTCTAGACCTCCGGGTCAGGACCTGCTGCTGATTCCTGAAGTAGTGGGCGTGAATACAGAGCCCCAGGAGAACTTCCGATTGGAAAGCTCTGTTCCAGAGTGCTCTAGAACATTCTTCCCAGAGACCTACACCAAGAACACCTAACAGTAAGCAGAACATTTTACAGCATAAAACAGAATGCACGCATGCCCGCACCTATGCACACACTCACGCACTCACGCATGCACACCCGTACACAGGCACTCACGCACACACTCACAGATGCACGCACGGACCTGCTGGCATTTTGTATTTCCATAATGTTCTGACTGAGAGTCACTAGATTAGTCCTGTTATTCAGTGGGGTCTTGTGTAGAAATTACTATCCTAGAGAAACACTTTTACATACTCTCTTGGAGACACAGAAAAGATGTATTTTTTTTTTTTAACCAGCAATATATATGCCATTACACGTATTAGTTACATTCCCCATTGCTCTGACAAAATCCTTGATAAGGAGCTGTTTGTGAGGAGAAGGATTTATTTTAGCTTGCATTTCTAAGGGGTGTAGGCTATCAGCAGAGAAGGCACAGTAGGAGGAACAGGAGGCAGCCAGTGACATTGTCAGGAAGCAGAGAGCGAAAGGAAATGAGGCTGGGAAGTACAACATAAAGGCCAACTCTCAGTGACCCACTGCCTCCAGTGAGGCTCCACTTTCTAAACATTCCACCACCTCCCTAAGCAGTGCCACCCTTCAGGGACCAAATATTCAAACATGGGAGCCTGTGAGGGAGGCACAACATTCAAAACACAGCATCCCAGCTACTACCAAGCAGTGAAAATGGACTCACTACTGCCATGTGTACCATACGGGGTGGATCTCAAGGATATGATGTTGGGTGAACCAAAGCAAACCGAGACAACCCCAGTCACAAGGGAATGCACACAGTACATTTCCTCTGGGCAAAGTCCTAGAATGCAGAAAAATCAAACGATAAATGCGCATATGTAGGTGAAGCTATAAATACAAGCAAGGCATTGGTGACTGCCCCTGCACAATGGCTGAGGGACATGATGGGAGGGAGGCAGGCAGATGTGGGCGATGTTTCATCGCTATAAGTTCGTTCAGTGATGGGCATCATTCATTGTTATTCTTCATATCACATGCACTTTAAATATTCCCTCATACATATTTAACATTAGCAACAACTACAAAGATAAAGGGAAGTCTGGACGTCAATGCAATCATGCCCATAGCTTCCAGAAAATACATATTTAAAAAGAATTTTTTTTTAAAAAAGTAAATTTGTTTAGAAACAAAACACCTCACCCCCTTCTCCTCCTGAAGGCTGAAAAGCTGATTTAGTGTCCCATCTCTGCAGCATAAATATCTCTTTAATCATTGTGTTGGTCAAAATATTTAATTGTGGTGTTTTATTCTTCCATTTCAATGTATGAAAACATGGTTTTGCTGATGACAATTATCCACTCTTACTACAATGGGGGCAGATGTCTGAACTTAATCCGCGAAATTATCTCCATTTCAGTGTCATGAATATCCTTCACAGTAATTAATAACAGACTGTGTAAGCAGACCCTTTCACCTCCCCAACAGATTCAACCAAATTGGCGATACATAACAGTCTACAAACCCAGATGCCACATGCTCTGTGCCGTGTTCCTTTTGGGGCTGGCCACTAACTAGTCACGATTGATTAGGCCCTCATCTCTTACTGAGCCTTCGATATCTTTATTATTTATTTGTTTCTAGCCCTGAAGAGCCAGGCTTGATTGTTCCCTCCCATTCTGCAGGGCAGGGAGTGAGATGTGAGGTAATTTGCCGAAGGTGGATGAATGAGCCGGCGGCAGGCCGGAAATTAAAGCCCACAGCCCCAGCTGGCGATTTAGAGTCCACCACTGTGTGAGGATAGCAGCTACGTGTTCATCACTGGCTTTCACCTAAGGTTGCTGAAGCATCGCATGAGCAGAAAGACCTTCCGTCCCGGTCTCTAGAGCTTCAAAGAATGTATCTCAGCACTTAGCACCTGTATTGCTCTTATATATTTCTATTTTCTTCTTTGGGTGTCCATTTTTGTGTAAAGGACTTAAGTCCCAGATAGAGTTGCAAGCTCTGTAAGAGCAGGAAATGTGCTTCTCTGCTTCTTTTGGCATCTTGCCTCTGCCATGGCATGGTGCTAGGCACACAGGCGAATTTTTCTGAAGCCGTCACCTTACTTTGACCCCCCCCCCTGCAAAGCAGGTGACCCACATACAGCATTCCCAGGTAAAGTTTGGCTTTTTACCATGAGACATCTGTTTGGTTGCTGTTGAAACATGCCTCTATTTAACAAAATTCAAATTTGACATCATGTCATGTGTGCGCATTTGGCAGGGCACAGTAGATGTAATCTTTGAGGATCATTGGCTCACAGAAAATTCCAGAAAGCATGCTCTGTACTTCCCATGAGTATTTTCTGGGGAAACTGGAACCGGGTAGGGCGCCATTTCCCTTTGTCAATTGTAATTTTCTTTCTTACACACTTAATTGTATCTGACCACGATGATTTCCAGATCTGAAGGAAAGAATAAAGATATCAAGTTACTTCCCAGTGGGCCATGAGTGGTAATAAGCTATTCTGAAAACTAGGAATTGAGTCTGAACTCTCTTAAAGTCATCTGTGAGGGATGAGTTACTCAGATGATTCCCCATTCTTCCCGCACGTGCTTCCTTCTCTCCTTCGTTAGACTTTCTCTAAAAGGATCTGTTTTATTTGGTTCGGAAACTCCTAAATATCAAACCCACCCACGTGGGCCTGAAAAGTTGGCAGCCTCCCTTGGCAGGACTGATATGGACTGGTTCCTGCTGATTGGCTTAACAGAGGACATCCAATTGGAGTTCTGTGCATCCTCTCTGATGTCAGTTCTGTGCCAATTCCAAATGATATTGACAGTCACTTATGCATCGCCATTTGCATCTGAGCAGGCCATTTTTGGTTCTCTTCTCTCTAAGAGCTTTTATAAAAACTGTATTGTGTACTTGGGGCTTCAGGGCTGGCGATCAACAGATATGGTAGGAAATTACTATTTTTTGCCTGTTCATTGTCTGTCGAGATAACATCTGGGGACAGCCCCAGGTTTTGTTTGGGGCTCGTTCTCATCCATCTCAGTCCAGGAGGTCCCAGCAAAGCTGACTTCATTCCTAACTTGTGCTTCAGACAGTTTTCTGATGATCCATGAATCATGTGATCACACAGTCCTCATATGCCCTGCTGTTTTCTGGGATCTCCCATATCTCCTGGTCTTTGAGATGTGAGTGTGGAGGGTGAGGAGCCGGGGTAGCAGTAGTAATAACAGATAAAGCCTGAGGCTGAACCCTGCCCTGAAGCAATTGAGTCAAAAGATTGTTGGTGAGAGGAAGTTCATCCTTCTGAAGTTAGCTAAAGCTGAGCATGATGGCACACGCCTGTAATCTCAACACTCAGGGACGCAGACCCAGGTAGATCTCAGAGTTCGAGGCCAGCCAAGTTTACAAAGTGAGTCCAAGACAGCCAAGGCTACACAAAGAAACCTTGTCTTGAAAAACCAAACCAACCAACCAAACAAACAACCTGAAAGCAGTGTCATGCTCCTAGCAAAGCTCAGCAAAAAGAGCAGAGATTGCCCAAATATTCCCTGATTCCACACACTGACAAGTTTCTACTCCATCAGTGTCCTTCACCAGAGTTATAGCCTGTCAGCCGATATGTCGTTAGCATCCCAAATCAATGATACACATCAGGCTGTCTCTTTGTTTTATATTCCTTGAGTTTCATAAAAAATAGTATAATGACATGCACATCATTATAGCATCATAGAGAGGAGGGTCACTGACTTGCGAATCCCTCCGCGCTCTACCTAGTTATCTGATCCTCCTCTAATGTCTTAGCAACCGCAATGTATTGAACTTTCTCCACAGTTTTGCCTTTTCTGGATTATCACATTGTGAGTGTCCTGCTTTGACTTCTTTCATGTAGGGATATGTGTTTAGGATTCCTCCATGTCTGTCCATGGACTGAGAACATTTTTTTAGTGCTGAATACCATTTCTTTGCCTGTGTTTATTACTGTTTAGTCATTCGCATGGGGCAGGCAAGTGAGTTGCTTCCAAGCTTTGGCAGTTACGAAAAAAATCTTCTCCAAGCTCATAGCTTAGATTTTTTTTTTCTGTTGTAATCAAGGGCTTCTAGAGTTTTAGAGACACAAATATTCCCCCCCCCCCTTGCTTGAAATGATTCGGTTGGATTTTATGTTAAAAATAAACAAAAGGTCCTAATGATACGTTGTGGCAGATTTACACACAACCCGAGGTCTTGTTGTTTCTTTTCTTACTCTGTTGCAGGCAGCTGAGACTGTTACAATCTTTTCCTTGTCTCCTTTATTGAAGAAGAATAACAGTACAACATGTCTCCCCTTGCTGTCAGCTTTCCACTGAATTTTGGCTAAACCCTTAAGCTGGTCTCTTTCTTTAGTCTTGCTTTCCTCCCAGTGTCTCCTCTTCAGTCTGTCAGAGGGACTGTTCTGATTAACAGAAGGTGTTGAGTCATTCGTTGTCTCCATCTGGACCTTGCTGCCATGGTGCACCACTGTCCTCCAGATAAAATCTAGTTCTCTAAGGCCCTTGACCCTTGGATGATTTAACTGCCTACCCGCAGCACGCCTTTCTCCTTCTCTGTTAAAGTCTACTCAAGTGTCGCTCACGCAGGCTCCTCTGAGGGTTTGCACATGCTCATCCCTGGGCCATGCAGAGAGCACTGTTGTTTTAAAGTGAGTAAATCCCCCAAACCATTTGATTTTTACCAATGGAAACTCAGGAGCCAGAGACTGTGGTGAAAACTTGCTAGCTCAGAGAGGCAGAGAAGGCACCCAGTTGACCTTCCTACCCAGCTCACATCCCAGAAGAAAAAGCTAAAAGCCAAAAACCCAAAGCCAAAAAAGCTTGCTAGCTCAGTTGACAGCCCAGGAAGAGAAACCCATAAGCCCCAGAACCTAAGAGCTCAAGACCCAAAGGGCTCAAGGCCCATCTTCTCCATGTGTCCTAAACATCCTTAGCTCAAAACCCCTCCTTTCTGCTCAATTCCTGTCAGCTGGTTTCTTCTTCCACCTCTTGACCCTGAGTTAACTTTATTAAATCCTGTGTACAGAAAGCTTTTGGAGTAAAGGGTGGTTTTTTTGTTTGTTTTTTTTTTTACAGTTTATGATCTCGGGGTTCACAATGGGATCAAATATCCTGCAACAGAGCAACCCAGCTTCTCTCTTATCCCTTGCTTGTCAGTCGTGCATTCTTCAATTCTCCACTCAAGTATTACTTCCTAAAGAAGGTCCTCTCTAGGTCTGTAATGGGGCTAATTCTCTTTATTATGCATAGCTCCGTAATATGTTGTGGCACTCCTTCTGTTCTGGAATAAGGGTTGCCATGAGCCACTTCCTGGAGGAAAGCCTAAAATTTACAAGGTACAGGGGTAGGTGCAGGTGGCTTGGTCCACTACAGAGAGTGGGCAATAAAATCAGTGGAATCCATGGTTGAGGGCAGACATTAATAAAGAGAAAGGGGACGGTGAAGCTCTGTGAGGGAGAAGGGAGGAGGGAGGGAGGACTCTGTGAGGGAGAAGGGAGGACTGTGTGCAGCTGGTGCCTTTACTGGTCCCTTGGGAGATACATTTCCCCCTTTTCCTTCCCAGAAGATGTGAAATGTGAGAAAAATTACTCAGGTCCAATAATTAGCAAGAGACAGGGCTGATTGGGTTGTCAGATTTAGGAAATTAAAATATAGGACACTTAGTTCAATTTGAATTTCAGAGAAATGACTTGATTTATTTGCACTGCTATGATATAGCACTGCAGACTGGGTAATTTATAAATGATGGAAGAATATTTTTTGTAGTTATGAAGCCTGGGAAGTCTAGAATCAAGATGAGGGCTGCTTGCTCTGATTCTATCATGGCTCCTTGTTTGTGTGTCCTCCCAAGGATGGCTGAAGAACAGAAGAGAAGGAGGACCAAGTGGTTGGAGCTTCCTTTTAAAGGGTTTTAATCTCAGGCACAAGGTAGGAACCTCGAGACCCAACCAGCCCCTGAAAGGCCACGCCTCTTACTGTTACCACATTGGGTAGCCCGAAGGCCACACTTCTTACCATCACTGGGGTGTAAGTTCAACGTGGAGTTTGGAAAGGACCCATCTTTAAATCACAGCCCGTGGCAAGCACCTTAGAAGTGTATCTCAGCTGTTGACTGGGTGCCCCGTATTTTAATCGGCACTCTAAAAGGCAGGCCCTCTCTTCCACACTAATGACAGGTAATTCACCAGCAGGTTAAACCACTCAAGACCAATCAGTGGCTGAGAATATTGACCAAGAAGAGGCAGTGGTCAGGCTGCTGGACTACGGTGACCACGAAACCGTGCAATTCTCAGATCCTCAGTGACAGTAAAAGCGACCAAGCCGGAGCGCTGCCTTGCATCCCAATTCGGACAAACTTAAAAAATGGCTACCTTAAGACCCTGAAAAGAAAGTGTCAGTCAAACACTAATCGGTTTCCCCAGGAAGAACTCTGAAGCACAAGATGCATTTGAAAAGATGCTCGCAGAGAAGGAATACCCCCTCCCCAAAGTGGAAACAATGGTAGGTGATTATAGCCACTCCAGGAAATATTTTGCAGCCATTAAGAACGATAACTACTAAGACTCTTTAACACGAGAGAAGCATAAGATACGAGGCAGGACGCGAAATTGGGCACAAACAATAACCACACCTGTCTGATGGGAGAAAAGAGAAGAACGACAGAAACTTACTTATGAAAAATGATTGGTAAGAAATACACCAGATGCCAAGGCGATTTTCCTTGGCTGGCTGGTGACTGTTTTCTCACCTCAACTCTTTTGTGTTATCCAAACTTTCTGGCAGTGGCTATATGCTATGTTCCCAATGAAACTCCTGAGTGTTTTGTTTTAAAGGTGTGGAAGATGCTGTTTCTTGTAACATCTGTCTCTTTTTTGTGTATATATATATATATATATATATATATATATATATATATATCTGATATATATATATATACATCTGATATTATATACTTACTGAGTAAATGAGGTATCCTTTAAAAATTTTATTACATTTATTTGCTTATTGTGTATGTATGTGTCATGTGAATACAGGGAGAACAGAGGACAACTTAAGGGACTAGATTTTCTCCTTCGAACATATGTCTCTCTCCTTCTACCATGTGGTCCTAGGAGTGGAAGTGAAGTTGTTAAGTAGTGACAAAGGGACACTTCCTGCTTAACTGCCTTGCTGGTTCCAAATGAGGCATTTCTCCACCATGGTGTTCTCAGTATCCAATTAAAGAGAGTTGGACGGTCTGGGAGTTAGTTCTGGTTGGTTTGGATTTGAAGCTAAGCTTCCAGGTCTCTCTCTGGGACTGGATTTTCCTCATCTGTAACCTGGGGGCTTTGACACTATGTCTGTGGCCCTTTCCAGAAGCTGAGGTAATTTAGAGCTATTTTCTCACACAAAGGGATGTTCATCCTGTCGGGAAGTGAGGGAGAAGGCATCCGTTCCTGAACTTAAAATTCCAAGTGACATCTCAGCTGTAGATATTTCTACCTTATGGTCTTGGATGGTGGATTTCTCTGAGGTTCCAGAGCTGCTTGCCTGCCCAGGGATCATTCAAGGTTAAACTCGTTGCTTGCTTCCTTTCACAAGCTTTATTTTCTATGGTTTCAGTGCTTTCTGAATGATTGCTTTGTTCTGCGATGGTAGCAGTTTCTGGCCTGTTTTAGGCTTGTTGGCAGGCACCAGTGTCCCTCTAGAGCTGGCTGGACAGTTTGCTGTGTCCATGCTACATCAGAGAAAAAGCATGTTGAGAGGACCAGCGTCTTCTACAGTTACCATTGTGATTTTGTGTTTGGGCAGTCAAAGAGGTGTTTTGTACAAAAGCAAATTACCAGGGGGAGAAAGAGGATTTGAGAAATCCTTTATGTTTACATTCTGTTTACCCATTTGAGGCATATTCAGAGATAACATGAAGTGTGCCGAGCAGCACTGGTTACAACATGAAAAATGCTTCTGTATCCAACATATTTTTTTTTATGGTGGATAACGACTTGCTTGTTTTTAAGCCTTTCACTACTGCCGTTTCTAATCCCCAAGTCTTTCTTATAAGAAATGTTTAGAAGCTTCTTGCTAACCTGAAATGGAATGTCCTGAAAATCTTTCTTTAGCTTCAACTAATACATCATATCCTGACAAGCTTTTCTCAATGCTACTTAGTTTCCTTGGTGAAACTTATTTCCATTATGATTTGAATAGTTTCTTCTGATGGTTAAATGAGAAGGCTCTCTGCATGAGTGACGTTTGCTTAAAATAGGTACAAGGCAAAAACGCTACCTTAATTAAGGCTAAATCAGTTGGGGGAAATATTAGGATTCTTTGGGCACAAGGCACCTTGTGATGGCACCTGCCATAGTCCCCCAAGATATTCTCTCTGTCTCTGTCTCTGTCTCTGTCTCTGTCTCTGTCTCTGTCTCTGTCTCTGTCTCTCTCTCTCTCTCTCTCTCTCTCTCTCTCTCTCTCTCCCTCCCCCTTCTCTCCCCCCCCCCATCTCCCTTCCTCCAAGACAGGGTCAAATAGAGATTAGGGCCAAATAGAACATTATTAATTACATGGAGAAAGAGACATCCAGAATAACTTAAAAACCTTCGTCTGTAACTGAACTAAATATCCCACGCTTATAACATGCAGACTGAACACACACTTCAAGAAAGCTGAGGTAATTGGATCTTCCAAGGGCAACACTGTTTTTTTTTTTTTGAGACCCTTGCTGTCGACATTGCTTTGCCCCTTCCAATTAGTACCTAACTCTGTAATGTGTTTAGACTTTTCCCTCCACAAAAGCTTATTGATTTTGGCCAAAAAAAATGCTATTATTTCAGAAAAAGAGAAGACTATCAGCTATTGAACCAGCATAAACACCCACATAACTGGGTGCTTGTCTATTCCAGTCCTCGCTCTCCAGCGGTAGGGTTTTAGCTGCGATTGTTAGAAGCCGAACGTGGAGAAGAGGCATCAATAACAGTTTCTTCCAATCTCACATCTAGCAAATTGAGGGGAAAAATAACAAACAATAGACCCCCATCTTTTTCCTTCTCTACTACAGATGTGGATGTGGAATTTAAATCAATGCATCGCAGGAGGGATAGTTGGCTTGAGAGGAGATGGTGCCTAAGGCGGGAAGACTGGAAAACAAACAAACAAACAAACAAACAAACAAACAAACCTCAGAGGCATTTTATTGGAGAATATAGAAAAAGGAGCAAAAGAGACTGTTTCATAAAAGGTAAGAAGGTCAGCCAGCAGTTTCTTCACATATTCATAATTATTGAATTGCTCCGTGGCTTTGGGACACAGGACCACAGCCTTTCTCTCTGCGCTGTTGCTCTCCCCACGATGCTAGGCAGTGTGCTGTGCACACATGTGACTTCATTACTGAGGCTTTGCCTGTGTGGCTCTTCATCCCATGGCTTTCCCCATTCATCTCCTACTTTATACCTTATGTCTGGGCTGAACATTAATTCTTCTATGAAGCCTTTCACATACCTCACCGAGGGAAGGTGTAGCTATATATCTATGTCTGTCTTTTCTACTGGACCGAGTTTCTGGAGAACATTCCAGCATGGTATCCAATTCTTTCTGTCACAGAACATGCCAAGTGAGAAGCGGGCAGCTAACTTCCTTCCTTTCCAGTTTCCCTCAGGCTTTATATGACAGCATGGGAATTTTCTTCCTCATGGAAAGAGAATCTTAGCTACAGTAAAGAAATGATGACTTTATACAACACACTTTCACTTTGAGCTGTAGGAGTCACTCAAGAACAGGATGAATATTTCTCTTGGTTAACTCTACATGATACAAAAGAGCTAAACTTTATCAGGCAGTGACCTGTAGAATGTTACCTGTTAAAAACAGGGACAGACTGGAATGGCATTCAGCCTCAAGGGTGTGGCAAATAATCCCCAAGAAGGGAATGAGACAGAAAAAGAAATCGGGGAGTTGGAGGGACAGTGGCAGAGTAAACAGGAGTGGTCGGCATTTCTTTGGGTAACATCCCATGTAGAGAAAAGTTGACTCAGGAGCAAAGACCGGATGGACCTTTCTTACCATCAGGTCTTGGCATATTCACAGACACCCAAAGGTAGGATTGTTTTGTTTGAGAACGACTTTCATCTCGGATGGGAGGTGGACCCTCTCCCTGCTGCCTCTTCTTCTTTTCCTCTGTCATTTATACTCAAGTTCTCCCTTTTTCTTTTCTGTTCCTCTCCAATCCCTAGACCCAGTGCCATCTTTAAGGCTCAGCTCTGAGTTGGTGGTGGACAGGATTGTGGCTGTGCTTTAAGAGGTAAGTGTAAATGTGTCCCAGCCTCATAGACCGTCCTGTGTGGACCGATGCCCTCACATTCCCTAGGTGACTGGTACCAGGGAGAAGACTGGGGTTAATGAGTCACCAGTCGGTGCAAAGAGCCTGTACTTGATCTTGTGGATGATGAAAGGGACTTTTTTTTTAGCTTTGCAAACACCTGCTTTGTTTCTCTTCAGTGTATGAAGCAAAAACATGTTGAACGTACATATATAGAAACAAAAATACAAATGCCCTACCAGTAAGTGTAATGTTATCCAAAATGTGAAGGGTGAAAACAGTAAATAAATGAAAATTTCCCTCTTTTACCCAGTAACACCTATGTATCACCATCCAATACAGAGGCTCCCTCTACAAAATATATAATATATAAATAATTCAATGTGTGTTTATTTACAGAATTAAACAAATCCAAAGTATTGAGTATGGTGAGGGAGAAGGTGTGTGTGGCGGGGGACAAGCTAGACAGAGAGATACAGAAACACAGAGAGACACAGAGAGACAGAGGGAGAAACACAGAGACACAGAGAGACACAGAGAGACAGAGGGAGACACAGAGAGACACAGAGAGACAGAGAGAGACACAGAGAGACACAGAGAGACACAGGGAGACACAGGGAGACACAGAGAGACACAGAGAGACACAGGGAGACAGAGAGAGACAGAGGGAGACACAGAGAGACACAGAGAGACAGAGAGAGACAGAGGAGACACAGAGAGACACAGAGAGACAGAGAGAGACAGAGGGAGACACAGAGAGACACAGAGAGACAGAGAGAGACAGAGGAGACACAGAGAGACACAGAGAGACAGAGAGAGACAGAGGAGACACAGAGAGACACAGAGAGACAGAGAGAGACAGAGGAGACACAGAGAGACACAGAGAGACAGAGAGAGACAGAGGAGACACAGAGAGACACAGAGAGACAGAGAGAGACAGAGGAGACACAGAGAGACACAGAGAGACAGAGAGAGACAGAGGAGACACAGAGAGACACAGAGAGACACAGAGAGACAGAGAGAGACAGAGGAGACACAGAGAGACACAGAGAGACACAGAGAGACAGAGAGAGACAGAGGGAGACACAGAGAGACACAGAGAGACAGAGAGAGACAGAGGAGACACAGAGGAGACACAGAGAGACAGAGAGAGACAGAGGAGACACAGAGAGACACAGAGAGACACAGAGAGACACAGAGAGGCAGAAGGAGACAGAGGGAGACAGAGCCTTTCTTGATTTTTACTATTGAGCACATGTCAGAAATACAGACATATAAAGATGAAACTATTTTAAAAAGAAATTTATAATTTAAAACTAACAGTTTCAGCCTAAACAGAATTATATTTTGAAATAAGTTTATTTTTAATTTTTAAAATTTTTTATATCTTCTCTCCTCTCTTTCTAGTACCACCCTCATGCCCCCCCCACCTACCCCCTCTCCCTCTTCTCAGAGAAAGGAAGCCCCCGAAGGCCATTTCAAGTGACAGTAGGACTATGTGCACCCTGTTCCACTGTTGTCTGACAAGGGAGCCCAGCTAGGGGAAAGGGATCCAAAAGCAGGCAACAGAGTCAGAGACAGCCCCTGCTCCCATTGTTAGGGGACCCACATGATGACCAAGCTACACATGTGCTACATATGTGTAGGGGGTCTAGGTCCAACTCCTGCATGCTCTTTGGTTGGTGGTTCAGCCTCTGTAAGCCCCTGATGGGCCCAGGTTAGTTGACCCCTTTGGCTTCCTCTGTCTTTCCTCCCACTCTTCCAGAGCACTCCCTGAGCTTGGCCTATTGATTGACTGTGGGTCTCTGCATCTGTTTCCATCCGTTGCTGGATGAAGCTTCTCAGAAGACAGTTATGCGGGGCTCCTGTCTGCAAGCAAAGCTGAGTGTCATTACTAGTGTCAGGGGTTGGCTCTCTCCCATGGTGTGGGTCTCACGTTGGGCCAGTCATTGGTTGGCCATTCCCTCAATCTCTGCTCCATCTTTACCCCTAACACTTCTTGTAGGCAAGACACACAGTTTGTATTGAAAGTTTTCTGGGTGGGTTGGTGTCCTCCTCCCTTCACTGGAAGTCCCACCTGGCTACAGCAGGTGGCCACTTCAGGCTCCTTAGTACCCTGCTGCTATTAGTCTCAGCTAGGGTCACCCCATAGACTCCCAGGAACCTCACTTGTCCCAGAGATGCACCCCTTCACCTTCACCCATTTCCTTTCTCTCTCCTGGTCTCCCCACTCCCAGATCTCTGCATACAAAATAGGTTAATATTTGAGGGAAAAAAAATCATCTTCTTTTTTTTTTTAGGCCCTTCAGTGACATTTAAGACTTTATTTCACCTTTGAAGTGACTGCACTGAAATCAGGTACCGAAGTCTAATCAACTCAGATATTATGTGATTTTTTAATATAACGAAGATAATCACTTTTTAGGTTGGTTACAGATATTGGTATTTTTATTTCTACCACAATCTGCCATCCAACAAATATGGTGTGGGACAAAACATGAAGAATTACTAGGAAAATCAAGATCAGATATGGTGCTGACAAGAAGTAGCAAACACTGTGGCCACCCACTTTCCTCCTCTCCTCAGCTTGGTGGAACAGAAAATGGAGGTTTTCTTTTTCCTCTTCCTGCAGCATTGACAAACCTCTATATAGAAATCCTTCTATTGCTTCTTTGCTTTGACAAGGGGCCTCACTGCCATGTCCCCAGGGTGTACTAGACTGTGGGCCAGTGCTGGATTGCTTCCATCGTACCTCAGGTGCTGCCCTGCCTTGCTGTGGGACCTGGTTGTAGTCTGTCACATCTCCCTGTGGACCTGACCCCTCTAATCAGTGATGTCAAGGCAGTGTCTGGAATGCCTTGCGTTGTCCCCAGTGTCACAGCCAGTCCCTTGCTACAGGTTTAAGAGCAGGATGGGGCCGTGTCACTTGTCAGAGTAACCAGGTACAGGGTCACCTATGCTCTGATTTTAACTTTATCCATTAAAAAAATAAAAGGAAACGTACCTGCCAACACAAAATACCCAAGTAAGGTTTTCGTTAGACAAAAGGTGTGTGTGTGTGTGTATGTGTGTGTGAGTGTGTGTGTGTGTGTGTGTGTGTAAGAGAGTGTGAGTGTGTATGCCCTGCTCTCTGTCTCTGTCTCTCTGTGTCTCTGTCTCTGTCTCTCTGTGTGGTATGGTGTCTGTCTATCTGTGTCTGTCTGTCTGTCTGTCTGTCTGTCTGTCTGTCTGTCTGTCTGTCTCTCTCTCTCTCTCTCTCTCTCTGTTTTTTGGGTTCTTTCAAAAGTCATTTGTCATCTTCAGTTTCTGAGAAATTCACCATTGTGGGGGGCCACTGGGCATTTCAAATCACCCTGATTGGCCTTTCTGAGTGGACCAGCTTAACACCGAGCTTTTGTGGAGATGAAGTCTGGCCTTGGTGCTTTCTGTGATGTAAAACTAATATAGGGTCTTCCGTTGAAGCCTTTCTGTGCATTTCTACATTGTCTTATTGTAAGCCTATGAGAATGGATTTCATCATGGTGCCTTTGTGCATCCTTTTCCTCATTCACCCCTGTGCCTCATTCTCTTCTCGACCCCCTGGTCTCCATCTTTCTGGTCCTGCTTCTCCTTCTATTTCTGCTCTCATGACACGGATACTCCATTACCTTCTCTATCTTTTTTTTTTTAACTGAAATTTTGGTAGGCCAAACTTCTTTGTAGTAACTAAGCACCATTTGCAATGGTCTCAAGGGAGAGAAGCCGATGCAGGGCCCAGGTGAGGACGGGAGGAGCTTGCTGACAGAAGCACAGACCTAGCTACTGTTTGGCCATCAGTATCCTAAGAAGTGGACCAAAGATTCGAACGCCGAGTGAATATTTCATGGTTACAGAATGACTTTTTTGAGGTATGCTAATAATACTGAGGTTATTATTAAGAAACACAGGGATCTCTTAGAGATAAGTACATATATACTTATATGTGATTTTTTTGTGTAGGTTCGCTTTAAAAGTTATCAAATGGAAGAAAAGTGATTTGGAGAAGTGTGTGAATCAAACAAGGTGTTTGTCTGTTGTTGATAATTATTTAACAGAATTATGGCTGCAAGAAGGCTTCTTTCGTATTCTCTTACCTTTCATTTGTTTATAAATTGTCTGTAGTAAAATGTAAAAGATTAATTCTCAAAGGAGGATGAGAAAGGAGCCTTTGTATACCTCAAGGTGACTTGAGTTACATAATAGCCTTGAACCAAGCCTTCGGTTTTGATGTTTCAGCCACGCTACCTCCCTCGCTTTGCCAGGCCGTATACTGAAGAAGTGTTAGGAGGCACTACCTCAAAGATGGTTTTATTCTTAACATGCCCTTTTCAATGGCTAGTTCTTCCATGTGAAGCAAGGCCATGCCCCCAGCCAGAGGCCAGGGATAGACTCCCAGTCCTGGCCAATGGTTTTGGGAATGGAATATAGTTTGCCTAGGAAAGAACTTACTATGAGCCAGCTAAGGATAAAGAGAGGGGAAAAAGGCCTTGCTCAGTGTGTAGGATTCTGCTTTCTTTCAGGGTCCAGGACTTTGCTATCAGGTTTCTTGCTCCTGTCTATAGCTCCTCCATCTGTTTCCAAATTTCCCTTTTCTCCTCATCCCTTAAAATTTTTCTCTGCTTCTAGGCACCTTATTAAAGTAGTGCTCTTCTAGCTCTTAGCATTAAGAATCTGTCAGCATTTTCCATTATGTGGCTCTCTCAGCTGACACTCTATTCTTAATTGGTGCCATTGTAGCGGAGAAAAGACAAAATACTTTAGTTAATGCTGGAGACCAGGCTAAGTTCTCAATCTTAACACTGTGTGTCCTGGATTAGTGGGTTTAAGTTAGTTCTTTAACTTACTTGAGTATCTTTTATTCCCAGGTGAACACTTTGCTCTCTTCAGTACCTTGTCACCAGCAGCCACAGATAAGTCCCTTCCCAAGGAACTAGATTCTTACCCAGTTTAACCCCAGCTCTTATAGTTTTCTGTTCTTGCAGGAGGGAACGAATTATGGAAAATACATGCATAGGAATGGTCACATCCACTCTATTTTATAGAACTGAAAATAGGTAAAAATATTAGAATAATATTTGCATTTCTGGAGTCTGTTTTTATATAATACAGTCTTCCCATTTCTGCCAAAAGATCATCCAACCACAAGTATTTTTTTTTCTTTTGTGACAGGGTTTCCCTGTGTAGACTTGGCTGTCCTGACTCACTTTGTAGACCAAACTGGCCTCAAACTCACAGCTATCTGCCTCCCTCTGCCTCCTGGGTGCTGGGATTACAGGCATGTGTCACTGTGCCTGGCTAGCCACAAGTTATTTTTAAAATTCACTTCTTGAAAAATGGTTTTCATTATGGACTGATCTGAGGAGCTAAAAAGGTATACATCTGAAGGACTGCTTTGAAACAGTGTCTCCTGGGTATTAACAGGGCTGTTACACTCAAGAGCTCAGAGCAGCTGTAGTTGGCTGCACAAGACCTGTACAAGGTCAAGGCAGTCAACCTTCCTTCCATGATGGATGAGGAAGATGCTCCAGATCAATCCCCTCTCCCCGCCCCCCAGATGAAGAACTATCAGAGAATGTCTCAGTTAGAGTTTTATTGGTGTGAAGAGACACCATGACCAGGGCAGGTCTTACAAAGGGTTGGCTATGTAATTAGGGCTAGCTTACAGTTTCAGATGTTTAGTCTATTATCATCATGGTGGGAAGCAAGGCAGCATGCAGGCACACATGGGGCTGGAGATGGAGCCAAGAGTTCTGCATCAGGATCAGCAGGCAGCATGGAGGAGGCTGACTTATACTGGGTGGCTTGTGAGCATATACATACAAGACCTCAAAATCTGCCTCCACAGTGATGCACTTCTTCCAATGAGGCCACATGTACTCCAACAAAACCTTACTTCCTAATAGTGCCGTTCCCTATGGGTCAAGCAGGAATCTAGAGAAGCTCTTCCTATTCAAACCACCACATTTGTGAAGGCATTTAAAGTTATAGATCTTGGGGGTTAATAAGAAAGAAAGGGCTAATAGTGACGTGCTTGTGTGCCAAGTTGACAAGGGATCAGTTGTACTGGCTGGTTTTGTGTGTTAACTTGACATAAGCTAGAGTCTACAGAGAGGAAGGGCCCTCAGTTGAGAAAATGGCTTCATGAGATCCAGCTGTGTGGCCTTTCCTCAATTAGTGATAATGGATTCTGTAAGAAGGCAGGTTGAGTAAGCCAAGAGAAGCAAACCAGTAAGCAACCCCTTCCATGGCCACTGTGTCAGCTCTTGCCTCCAGGTTCCTGCCCTGTTTGAGTTTCTGTCCTAACTTCCTTCAACGATAGACTGTGATCTGGAAGTGTAAGTAGCTAAATGAACCATTTTCTCCCCAACTTGCTTTTTGGTCATGGTGTTTCGTTGCAGCAATAGAAACCCTGAGTAAGACAGAGACCCAGTTTTCCTCAAGGATATGGCCCTTAGTAGGTTAGGTGAATGGTTTCACATCCAAGTACGTTTGGGTAGCATTTTGCATATTGGCCTTGTTTAGGTTTTTTTTTTTAAAGGACATAAAGATTATATAATCATTGAGTCAAAACTTCTTTAAAGGAACTTGAACAAAAAGAAACGTGTAGCGATTTGTTAAACAATCTGATGATAGAATTCTAAATTTTCAGCATCCTCAAACCCTATATGGTTTGGAATTCACAGCTAATTTGATAGCAATATTTTTAGCAGCTCACCTTTATCAAGCTTTAAAAAAAAATTACCACTCTGTTTCTATAGAAACAATAAGTCCTTCTCCTTACATGCTCATGTTAGTTATATTAGTACCTTAATATCTAACTAAATCCCAGAGTTACAATAAACACCTGGGCAAGGGTGTGTTTAGAAACAAGCATCATTGACTTTAGTCTGTATAGCACGTGGTAGAAGTGGTACAATGTGGGTACACCAGAAAACGATTTTCTCCCTTAAAAGGAGAACTACCCAATTCTTACAGAAAAATTTCAGAGATTAAAAAAAAAGTTTTACCGTATATGATTATGACTAAGAAGTGGTAGCCATTTAATAGACCACTTAAATATTTTTCTTTTTTCTTTTACTGACATATAATTGTGTGTACTTAGGGAGTACACCATGATATTGCAATTCAAGGATACGTTGTACAATGATCACATCAGGGTAATTAAGCATCCATTATTTTAAACAGCAATCATTTATTTGTGATATGAACTTTCAAAGTTATTTAGATATCTTGTGTTTAGATATCTCGAAATACACAATCATCCCCATTACCTCTATTCATTTAGCTTTGCAATAGACTAGCTGAATTGTTCATTATGTTAAGCGGAACAAGGCACAAAAGACAGATATTACATGATGTCATTCATAAACAGAATGGTAGTTACTAGAAGCTGAGAAAAAAAGAGAAAGGGGAGAGATAGGTCATGGGCACCAGGTTATAGCTAGAGAGAAATTCTTAGTAGGCACTTGTGGAAGGATGATGGGTTTTGCCCCAGGCTTTGCCCCTTGGTAACACCATGGATACCCCACTAAGATTGACATTGTGATTGCCTGAGTGGTACCATCCTGGGTCTGGAATCCAGGAAACAGACTGGGGACTACAGCTGGGCTATTGTGTTTCTAATCAAAGATTAAACATCCTTGGGAGGAGCAGGCCCTGAGGAGAGACCTGTAATTGTGTCCCTAGAGGAAGATGCAGGTGGAGAGGAGAGGAGAAGGCTGTAGGTTTGGACCACTAGGGTATGGATCTGGGAGAGAATCAGCCTGTAGGCCCCTGGAACTGATACCCAGAAGGTTTATTCTTGTTTCCCTTTAACCTTTTTTCCTTCCTGTGTAGGATAGCTGGGTTGTATAATAAAGTCTACTTGTTAAGAAACAGAGCCAGCAAATGGCACCCAAAGTGGGGCATGGTGGGTTCTGTAGTTTCTAATGGTATGAGGGAAGATTTAAAATTCAAAGATATAGGAATGCTGTTTCAGGGTATCAGCAAAATTACAACTACCATTGCAAAACTCTTACCTGCTTTATACTTAGAGGAAAATTTCTGTTTTTTCTTTGTTCTTTTATTGTATTTCATTCTTAGAAGGACTAGAAAAAAGGCGAATAAGATAGAAAAAACTGGAAGTGTCAATAAATTCCATCATTTTGGAAGATTGCAGATTTGGACAGATGGAATGAATGAGGAAAAAAATGAAGGGATTGGAAAGCAAATAGCATATTTGGTAAATGAGAGTGAAGAAGGACAGAAAATAGAGAGACGGGAAAGCCAGAAAAAAACGGAAGAGTCAATAAGTTCTATCCTTTTGGAAAGAATTACTGACTTGACTCAACAGAAGGGGAAAATGCAGAAAAAACTGGAGGGGCACCTTTGGTAAAAAAAAGTTTGAAGACGGTAAGAAACCAGAGGAAAAGGAAGGCAGACAAACCAAAGGGTCTTTGGAGTAAAATGTCCCATTGGAGGACACCTCTAGAGTTGCTCAGACACCTTCAGCTTTTCCAGTCACTATAAGACATGTCCTGCTCAAAATGGTGCTGAGGGTCATGTTGAAATGGCATGGTGTTCTGTAGACATGATGCATTTAAAACATTTTAAGGAATCTATTGTCAAATATGGTATGTACTCTGCCTTCGTTAAACAAATGTTAAACAGCTGGGCCATGCAGCTGTTCCCCAAGATTGGAAAAATTTGGTGTCAGCAGTATTAGAAGCAGCACAACAGTTACAGTGGTTATCATGGTGGCAAACTGAGGCTATAAGAATAGAGCAAGAAAATAGGACAAGGGGAATAAATATTAATAGAAAGCAATTGCTTGGTGAAGGACAATATACTAACTTAAGAGAACAAATTCAATCTGAAGATAGAATGATTGAACAATGTCATATTGCAGCTTTGAGAGCTTGGGAACTGGTAGAGGAACCTGGGAAAACAACCATTCCACTTACTAAAGTATTTCAAGGACCTGGGGAACCCTTCACAGATTTTTTTTTCAGAGATTAGGATCTACTATGGATAGAGTGTTACCAGATTCTGAGACCAAACAGCATAAATATTTATCATGGCCTATGGGAATGTAAATAGTGAATGTAAGAGGATAATTAGACCATTAAAGGAAAGAGGAGCTCAATTAGATGATTGAGTAAAGGAGATAGTTAATATTAACTCTCAGGTGTATCAAAACAATATTGTGGGACAAGCTTTAGGCAGAGGGCCTAGATATCATAATACTCAGTGCTTTAATTGTGGTAAAATTGGTTATGTGCAAAGAAACTGTAGAGATAAAAACCAGTGCAAGAACCCAGAAGAAAACATAACTCAAAGGAGAGAACAAGGAGGTTCTGGCCATAATGGTAATGAGATGCCAAGACTTCCAGGGTTCTGTAGTCACTGTGGAAAAGGAAAACACTGGTCTAGGGATTGTCAATCTAAAAGAGATGTACAAGGCAATATCTTGCTGATGGGAAATGTCAGAAGGGGCTCACCGCCTTGGGGCCTTGCCACCAATACCAGCTGAATTCCCTTGGCCATTTCAGAAGTGAAAGGCCCGCAGGAAAATGGGAACTGAGTATTAGTGAACTAATGTATGCTACTGAAGGCAGTGCAGCCTTGGATCTGGCTTCAAATAGGTCTCTTATCCTATTTCCACAGATTGAATGTTACAAGTTAAATACTGGTGGTTTTGGTCCTTCGCCTTCAGGCACAGTAAGAATGGTTCTGAGAAGTTGGCTGACTTCTCATGGTCTTATTGTACATCCCCGTGTATCATAGATGGAGATTCTAAGGAGGAAATAAAAATAATGGCGTGTGAAAAAATGGAGATGAAAATTAATGCTGGGGATAGAATTGCTCAACTGTTACTGTTTCCTTACATTAAGGACAAAGCTGCTCCAGTGGAAAGGACCGGTGCATTCAGAAGCACAGGGGCATGTGTGTTCTGGCAAACAACAGTTAATGATCAGATACCTAAATTAATTATACAAATGAGTGGTGTTAAAATAGAAGGCTTGGTAGACATAGCAGCAGATATGTCAATCATGTCTCAAAGAGATTGGAATTCAAATTGGCCACTTCAGAAGGTTTAGACAGACATTATAGGAATTGGTAAATTATCTCAAATAAAGTAAAGTGAGTGGTGGCTTGAGTGTGTGAGACCAGAAGGGACAGGGAAGCTGAGACCCTCTGTGGCTGACATACCCGTAAATCTATGGGGAAGAGATCTCTTACAATAACGGGGCACTCAGATTACTATTCCTGCAATTACAGAGATAAACAGTGTTGAAACTAAGGGGGAAATGGCATGTGCTTCTTGGGAAAATATTAATGTAAGTGATCAGGAGCGACCACAAGCTATGCCCATAGTCCAACCTCAGAATTTCTCAGGTTTAGAGTATACAAATTTATAAGAGGGGTCACTGCTGAGATACCAACAGCCCTGCCCCTAAAATGGATTTCAAACAGGCTTGTATGGCAGGAGCAGTGGCCCTTAACAAAAGAAAAGTTACAGGCGCTTCACTGTTTAGTGAAAGAGCAGCTGGAAGCTCAACACATTGAAGAATCCTCCAGCCCCTGGAATTCCCCTGTGTTTGTGGTAAAAAGAAATCAGGCGGATGGCAGATGATAACAAATTTGAGAGTAATAAAGTAATTCAGCCAATGGGCCCGGATCAGTCTGGAATTCCTTTGCCTTCCTTGTTACCTAAGTCTTGGCATATAATTACAATTGATTTAAAAGGTTGTTTTTTTTACAATACCTCTGCATGAGAAGGACAGGGAAAGGTTTGCTTTCTCAGTACCTACTCTGAACAGTAATTTTCCAAATGAAGAGATATCATTGGAAGGTACTTTCTCAGGGAATGTTGAATAGTCCAACCTTATGCCAGTATTTTGTGCAGCAACCATTAGAAATAATTTGTAGGCAGTTTGCTCAATCTATCATTTACCATTATGTGGATGATATTCTGCTAGCCAATTCTGATGCTAGTGTTTTAGAAAAAATGTTTAAGGAAACGCAAAGAATTCTGCCACACTAGGGATTATAGATTGCTGTCAAAAAAATACAAAGAGGAGATTCAATTACCTATTTAGGCTATAAAATAACTAAACAAAAAATTCGACCACAAAAGGTACAGATCCGTAGAGATTACTGCAAACTCTTAATGACTTTCAAAAATTAATGGGAGATATTAACTGGTTAAGGCCTACAATTGGGTTATCTAACCTATGAGTTAAGTAACTTGTTTCAAGCATTACAAGGGGATTCGGATTTAAACAGTCCTAGGTATCTAACTGCTGAGGCAGAAAAGGAGTTAATTCTGGTGAAACAAAGACTGCAAAAGGCTTATGTGGATAGAATTGATCCTAAACTTGGTTGCATTCTGGTTATTATGTCTTCAAAACATTCTCCTACTGGAATTCTTATGCAAAGGGAAGACAGAATCATAGAATGGATATTCCTGGCAAATAACAAAGCCAAAAGTTAAAAACATACATAGAGAAAATTTCTGAATTGATTACAAAGGGAAGACTAAGATTGTGTCAACTGTCAGGGATGGACCCAGTGGAAATCGTAGTGCATTTTACTAATTCTGACATTATGTCATGATGGGTAATTAACAAAGATTGGCAGAGCTTGTAGCAACTATGTGGGAGACATTAACAATAGATACCCAAAAGAACCAAATGTATGCAGTTTATAAAAGAGCTCATTGGATCCTTCTAAGCATTGTAAAGAGGTCACTGATTCCAGGGGCACCCACCTTCTCCACTGATGCAAATAAATCAGGTATGGCTGGTTATAGGTCTGATAAAATGACTAAGGTGATTAAAAGCCCATTTACCTCAGTTCAAAAATCAGAATTGTATGCAATCCTTATGGTATTGCTAGATTTTCCTGAATCTCTTAATATAATTACTGACTCTCAATATGCTGAAAGAGTTGTTTTGCATATAGAAACTGCTGAATTTACTCCTGATAACTCAGAATTAACTACATTATTTATAGAACTGAAACAGGTCATCAGAAGCAGAAACTGTCCCTTGCATATTACTCATATTCAATCCCATACAGGTTTTCCAGGTCCGTTGGCACAAGGAAATGAAGAAATTGTCAAATTATTAATAGGTAATGTATTTGAAGCCTCAAAATTTCATAAAAAATATCATGTTAACAGTAAGGGATTAAAGAAAATATCCCTATCATTTGGCAACAAGCCAGAGAAATAATTAATAAGTGTCCTACATGTTCCTTGTATAATCAAATCCCATTACCTGCAGAATTAACCCTATAGATACCAAAAGGAATGAAATTTGGCAGGTGGATGTGTTTCCTTTTGCAGAATTTGGAAAGATGAGGTATGTGCATTATACCATTGATACATATTCAGGTTTTTGATGGGCAACTGCTTTAAATTATGAAAGGGCTGACTTTGTAATTACTCATTTATTGGAAGTAATGGCAATTATGGGAATATCTGCACAGATTATGACTGACAATGTTCCTGCATATGTATCCCTTAAGATGAAAAATTCTTTATATATTATAATATAAAACACATTACCGGTATACCTTACAACCTCACAGGGCAAGCAGTTGTGGAAAGAGCTAATCATACCTTAAAAGAAATGCTTATTAAACAAAAGGGAAGAGTAAAGACCCCCAGAGATCAATTAAATAATGCTTTGTTGACTTTAAATTTTCTTAATGTTAATGATGAAGGGAGGACAGCAGCTGAGAGACAGTGAGTGATAGAAAAAACTGAGGAAATGGGGCAACCAATATACTACAAAGATTTGTCAATAGTTTTGAGATGGGGTTGTGGATATGTATATGTCTCCACAGGGAGTAAAAAAAATATGGTTACCAACAAAACTTATAAAGAGTAGATCTGACCAAATAGCAAGGGAATCTTAGAGCTACCTCGTCCTTATAACATAGCATTCTTTCATACAGCTGGAAGACCTAATGCCCTCTTCTGGCCTGCTGGTGTACATGCAAGCAGAACTCTGTATAATTTGAAATTTGTGCTTGTCCCACAAATTTATCAAAACTAATAATCTGCCACTGACATAACAAACAGGATGCCTCAGCTGTCGTTTCCTTGAAAAATCATATATGTACAAATTTACCCATACTAATTATTTCCAAAGTTTGCTTATTTTCAGAGCAAGACAATAATAAAGACTGAACCTCTGCCTCTGGTGCTACTGTTTCCTCAAGAAACTGAATGCATATTAACAAGAAAAGGGCTAGCCAAAAGGATAGATCCCAAAAATATTGGACAAAAAGTGAAACAGCTAGCTTTTCCAGTGCTTGGCCAATAGTTTATTTTTCTAAAGGTACCCAAAGGATGTTTTTTCCCCCTAAACAACAAAAAATAATTTGAGAACATGATGTCCCTATTCCCAGTAGGTGGGGCAGGTGTTTTTGGTACATTACCAATGTTCATTTTTGTCTAAAGGGGTTAGCTATAAGTTAATAAAAGTTTCATTTAGGGATTTCTTTCTTTTATCTTTCTTTCTCTCTTATCTTTCTAGCCCATCTAATATTAGGGAAAAAAGGGGAAGGAAGGGAGGATATAGATTTATAGAACAAAACATAGATTATTGTGTCTACTAGCCTCAAATATCTTACATTGGTATTGAAGGTTGATGAAAATTTAAGACTATTTTATTCAACTTCTGCTTCACATTGATAAAAACTTAAATTGTATATTGTTATTCAACTTTTGCCTTATGTATTGTATGTTATATGTTGATAAAACTTATTATATGTTGTATATTAGTAGAAATTTATTATCATTTTGTTTAACATTTATTTAATGTATTATTCATATGCAACTAATTTGAAAAGGTAATGTCTTATGAAAACTAACTATTAATGACCTGTTCAGGAAGATAGGAGGTAAAAGTTGGTATTTAGTTACCTATGAATGTTGCTAGATACTAATTTACTTGATCATAGAGCAGGTTTATTTAGTTTCTTGTATATGTCTTCAAAGGACTAGATTGATAACTGTAAGAATAGATAGAGAGATAGTTTTCAAACTCTTCAGAGATCACAGAATAAGGCATTTAATGATGAAGGGCTTTTCTGAGAGAGAGAGAGAGAGAGAGAGAGAGAGAGAGAGAGAGAGAGAGAGAGAGAGAGAGAGAGAGAGATCTGCTCCGCATGTCCAGTCTACATCAATGAAGATGAGAGCATCAAGAGATGAGGGTGGCAGAATAGTCACTGGGCTGAAGAACTGCTCTTATCTCTACTGCTGCTGACAGATTGACTGCTATGATCCAGAGTGATGCTAAGAAGTTGACTGTCCAGCTTTGCAGAGACTAGGTGGACCAGACCGTCAGAATTCTTGCTTCACAAAGCAATTTGTTGGATGTTTTTGGCCGATAAGGCTGAAGACTGATTGCCCCAATGGTGGAGAGAATCCGGTGACTGTCCAAGTGATCAGCTCTCTCTGTCCTATCCACATATGGAAGTTTCCTGCCTGCACTTCTTTTACATTAGATAGAATTTCCTTCTTGGGTCTCTGATGGGATTGAAGACTAGATAGCCACAGTGTTACGGTAAGCTTTAGTTTAAGAATTAAAAACACGTTTATAGATTGATAATTGCAATTTCTGGTGAAGAGACTTTAGAAAACTTTAGACAATAGGAAAGGACTCTTTTTGATAGGATAGCGGAATACTTTCTCCAAGGTTAACAAATATAAAAGGACTGGGTTATGTATTTGATACCTGATGATTCTGTATATACGTATATTTGTGTACATAGATTTTAATTATTTTTAAAAGAAAGGGGGATGTGTGGAAGGGTGGTGGGTTTTGCCCCAGGCTTTGCCCCATGGAAATACCATGGATACCCCACTGAGATTGATGTTGTGATAGACTGAGTGGAGCTATTCTGGGTCCAGAATTCAGGAAACAGACCAGGGACTCCAGCCGGGCTATTGTGTTTCTAATTGAACATCTGTGGGAGGAGGGGGCCCAGAGGAGAGACCTGCATTGCTTCCCTAGAGGTAAAAGCAAAGGGAGAGGAGAAGAGAAGGCTGTAGGTTTGGACCATGAGGGTGCGGATCAGGGAGAGGATCAGTATACAGGCCAGTGGAGCAGACACCGGAAGGCTTATTCTTGTTTCCCTTTAACCTTTTTCCCTCCTGTATAGGATAGCTGGGTTGTATAATAAAGTCTAATTGTTAAGAAACAAAGCCAACAGGAAGTTTCTATTGTATTTTGGGGCTTGTGTCTTCATGGGGGATTCTATTCTAGGTACTCACCTGTGGGGGCCCTCAGCACATCCCTAGTCCTGTATTCAGGCCCATGTCCAGATGTATACTTTGCTGAATGACCACAGAAGCCCCTCGTGTTTGCCTCTATGAAATTGTTTTTGGTTTTGGGCCCCTGAACATTTCCATATGTGTTTCTATATTTTAAACTAAGCTATGTATTGCTTTTATTGGTCATATTTTGTTGAAAAGTTCTGTTTTTTTGTTTTGTTTTGTTTTTTGTTTTTTTTAGAAGAGGGAGTCATAACCATCAGCTTAGTTCATTCACCAGCGATGGCTGAGAGAATCTCCAAGTTTCAAGTGTAAATGATTGGTTAAGGCTGAAGGCTGAGTCTTCTAGTGCAGTGGTTTTCAACCTGTGAGTCTCGACCCCTTTGAGGTTGAACGATCCTTTCACAGGGGTCGCCTAAGACCATCAGAAAAAACAGACATTTACATTACGATTCATAACAGTAGCAAAAATTACAGTTATGAAGTATCAAGGAAAAAATTTTATGGCTGGGGGGCGGGGGTCACCACAACCCGAGCGTTGCAGCATTAGGAAGGTTAAGTAACCACTGTGAGATGTCTCAGTGCAATTTTTGCTTGTTTTCAAGAAGACAGATGCAGCAGTCCTACTGCGGGAGGCTCTTTTGCTGATACCCACCCAATAGGAGAGGTTTCTGAGGCCCAGCACAGTGCCAAGCCCACACATTCTTCCTACATCACCCTGGAGGCACTCCAAGTTATCATTGCTTTTTGTCTCCCTGGAAGCCAAGTTTTAATTCTACTTCCTATTATCCCATCACTCTGTGCCTTATACATTCTTCTTTTGATATAGATCTGTCAGGCCTCTTTGTAAAAATATAAACCTATTACATCCCCTTTATTCACCCTGGCACTAATGTCCTGACTTCAAATAAATGTCCCGAGGCTCTGCTGGCTGGCCTTTACAAAGCAGCACATTTTAAGTTACTTTCCATCTACTGTCCTCTTTTACTTTGTTTAAAGATGTAAAATGAGGGCAAAGAATCATGGGCCTTAACTAATGGCCTGCAATTTCCTGCTGTCTTCACACCTTCTTTATGACATTAATTCATTGCCACATCTATGACCTGTGGAGTCTCTTCTTTATAGGAATGTCTATGAGTTAAAGTAGAGTTAAAAAAATACCAATTTGATTCAATTGTCTTGTCAAGAGTCCTGCCACTGCCTCTCTGGGACAGGATTCACTATTGTAATCATTTCAGCAACTGCTTTTTGCTTAAAACATGTCTTAAATGCTTGTCTCTACTACCTGAAGTGTAAGGTTTTGATTTAGTTTCCTTTGGTTAAAAAAGAAGTCATATCCATTTAAAGTACATCCAAATTTTCCATCTCCATTGACTTCACTATTTTGTCAATTTTCTTCAAACAGGTCATTATGGTACAATTACTGAAAAAAAAAACCACCCTGTTTGCATTTATATTCTCCACATTATCATTTGATACGCTACCGCTTGAGTTTGGCAAATGAGTTAAGGTTAGTATTTAACAGAGAGGTTATTCGGCTCATAAATAATAGAAACTGATTCTAGTACATCTAAGGACAATAGAAAATTTCTGGGAGATTACAGGGGGCTCCGAAAATCAAAAGGAAGGGCTCAGAAAGTGGGCAGCATGTTAATCGGCTATCGCTATAATTATGCTGCATGATAAATCACCTCAAAACCCAGGCATCTGTGGGGTTGGGGAAGAGTGCATCAGCTGGTAAAGCGCTCTGCAACAAAGCTTGGTAACCTGACTTTGGATCTCAGCGCCCATGTGGAATGCTGGGGTTCTGGTGTTCAGCTTGCCAGCCAGTCCAGCTGACTTGGTAAGCTTCAGGTTCAGCGAGACCTTGCTTCAAAAAATAAGGTGGAGAATGATTGAAGAACACACTTGATGTCAAATACTGGCCTGCACTCACACCACACACACACACACACACACACACACACACACACACACACACACAAAGACACACACACACACATACACACACACACACACACACGCACGCACATCGAGGAGTAAGACTAGTGAGACAGTGAGAAATATACACACAGAAACACAGAGAGAAACACACACACACACACACACACACACACACGTGCGCACACACACACACATGCACACACACAGACAGATAGAGACAGAAAGAAATCCAACACAGAGATAGAGAGACAGACAAAGAGAGAGACAGAGACACACAGAGAGACAGAGAAATACACACAGAGAGACAGAGACAGAGAAACAGATAGATAGAGATAGAAACACACATACATAGAGCCAGACAAAGACAGAGAGGAACAGAGAGACAGAGACACACAGAGAGACAGAGAGAGATACACACACAAACACACAGACCAAGACAAAGAAAAATACACACACACAGACAGAGACAGATAGAGACAGAAAGACACACACCCCCCCACACACACACACACAGACACACAGACACACACACACACACACACACACACACACTAAGGGGGAGAAACCTTTAAGAGTTTAAAGCAGTGAGCATGTGTTGTCACTATGAATCTGCTGGTTGTTAGTGTCTTGGCTGAGTGTTGCATATTCAGGACATATTGGCTGTAATGTTTTGTGACCTATGAATGTTACGGCACTCAGTAGATATGTAATCGATAATTTCTCCAATGAAGACAAAGTCTCAGACAGCCCAGAGTGGTCTTACACTCCTATGGTTGCCAAGTATGACCTTGACCTACACTTCTTCCCTCTTCCACTTCCCAACTATTGGATTTTGGGTGTGGGCTTGTGTGGGATGCTGAGGCTCAAACCCAGGGCTTCATGCAGGCCAAGTAAGCACTGTACCAGTGGACTCACATCTCCAGCTGTAAGGTCATAATCAACTGAAGGCCTCTAGGATGTTAAGAGTGTTATGAACTCCCTACGTGGGCCTTGCATGTACCACAGATGCCCTTGTAAGAAGAAATGCCATGGGCATGGACGTTGATATATAGTGGTGGCAGAGATTTGGAGATGGGACTCTGCTTACTTTGACAATGAGAAAGAGGCCTGAACCAAGGAATGCAGCTCGACAGACTAGAAAACAACAGGAAAATAGATTGTCTTTGAGAACTTCTGGGTGAGCCTGGTCTCAAAACCTTGCTTTGAGCTCAGTGTCTTTCCTCTGTCAAACCCTGAGCCAAATACTTTCCTGGGATTTCCTGGGTACAGGAAAAGGAACATATAGGGCAAATAAGATGTGGGTGAAGGAACTATGGGAGGTGGGAAATGGCTGCTAAACATGGCAAAGAGGGTGAGAAAGACCACCATTAGAAAACAGAGCCCCGTGGCCTCTGAAAGGAATCTCTCAGGAGAATATCTGTTGCTTTAGAGAAGCATTCCTGTCATAACCAATGACAGGGTCCACAAACAGTCTCAACCATAGCACCGGAGCCAGCCTTCCCATCTGTGTTGAACTGGCCCCAGAACCAGGTACTTGCCTGTTGTGTCAATGTCTGTGGTAATATAATTGTGTGGAAGCTATGACTGGCAAACAGTGGAGTTAGGGAATGTAGGGCCTCCTGGTCTGCATATCTATGGTTATGTAGTTGTTCCAACACCACGGCAGATAGTGGTCAGCTCAGTACCAGAGCTGCTCCCGACCAAGGAACAGGTTCACAAGAACTCAAGCAAGCATACATTTTCACGGGTGAGGGGCTGGGGCAGCAGAATTGCTCCCAGTACACAGAAGACAAAGATGCAATCAATAGGTGTTTTGATGTCTAGCTGACTGCTGTCTGAGTTCTCAAATCGTTCCAGAGCCGTGGTTGAAAGGGTTAAGTGGGTAGCCTCAAACTAACACTGAGCTAAGGAATGGCACTCAGATAAAGACTTGCTGTCCAGAGCTGTCAAGTCTAGCTCTGTCCGCTGTCTGAACTGGTTTCATAATGGCTGAACCTCAAACATCAAAACTAATCCTAGGATGCAGATGATGGCAGTTATGTGGGATTGAGCATAAGGAGCAACTCCAAGTGTCCTCAGTGCATGGGCTCCGACAGCAGACCATTGCAATGGCGCACTGCGAAATATCCTGACCTGCCTTCCTGACTGCGCAGGTGCCCTTGCTTTGGGGGCTGTGGGGCAGTGTGCTGTGTGGCTAGTGTAGAGAGTGTTGAGTGGATGGCCCCCCAGCTCTCTCAACATCTCAGTGCCAGGGTACTCCCAGAGGGCATCTGGGATGCGATGCAATCACTGTCTTCTCAAAGTAATAAAATGTTATTTCTTCCCAGAGAAGCTGGAAGGCACAAAAAAGAATCTTCAGTGCAAGGTCATTTTTTTTTTCTTTCTTTCTGCTCCTTCCCACTGTTGACCTAGCACAAGCCATTTTTTCAGAGCCAAGCATTCTGGGTGAGTCTTAGATGAAATTTCCTGCTACTTACTGTTTGTAAAGCCTGGAAAATATATGAACTTTTCCTTGGCTGCCGTCCCTCTGAAATTCAGAGACATAATACTGGAAAATACTTGTTTGTTGTGTGTGTACAGTTGTGTGGTCATCTCTTTAGTGAGTATTTTCCAGCAAAGTGAAGGTGGGACCAAAAATAGTCACCTAAGTAGACAGTAAACAAAACTACCATGTCAATGACATTCTGCGAGGGATGCTCACAAAGGATTTAAATGGCTTGCTCATTGGGTTCCCAGTGCCCGGCGGTATGCCAGTGTAAGTGAGGACTCAGTAACTACTTGGTAAGCAGTTGGGTGCTGGGGTTTGTTTCCTATATACTGAGCCCTTTATCTTTGAATATAGCACTTCCAGAAGGAGCTGCCCTGAAACCTGCTCCACTTGTTATAGTGAAGAACATTTAAAACTGGTATTTTCTTACATTCAGTGATTTTTTTCCCCTCTAGACAGGGTTTCTCTGTAGCCTTGGCTGACATGGACTCATTTTGTAGACCAGGCTGGCCTAGAACTCATGGCAATCCACCTGCCTCTGTCTCCCCAAGTGCTGGGATTACAGGGGTGTGTCATTGCACCTGGCTTTAAATTTTTTTTAAATAATATTTTTTAAATGTGTTCCTTGAAAATGTCATGCATGTATAGTGTCATACATGTATAGACTGTATCGTGATCATACCAACTTCTTTCTCCCCTCCAATTTACCCAAGAATCTCCCCAACACAACTCCTTCCAAACTTCGTGTCATCTTAAAAAAATAATTGACCCCTCTGAGTTCAATTAGTCCACTGGATCCCAAGGGAAAGTGCCTGTCTCTCCCCGAGCAGCCATCAACTAGAGGTGTCACCTCATTAGCCCCTCCCCCATTCATACTAACCTTTTTTACATGTCTAAAACAATTCAAATTTTATTTTATTAAGTAAATTGACAATTTATATAGCAGTCTTAAACAACAGCATTAATGGTAATACGATTTAAAACTTTTTTTTTTGTTGTTAAAACAACATATTCACTAATGCATTTCATGTATAATTTGGTTTTGTTATTTATTTCTATGACTTTCTTGGCTATAATTTGCTTCACTTTTTAAACATAAACTATGTTTCAACCAGTGTCCTGAGGAGTGGCACAAAATACACGATAAATTTAGATATGCGATTTATATAATATAATTGATTTGCATTCTGAAGCCCTGAAAAGACCTTTTCATAGGGAAGATTCACCTGTGAGGGATATGTGTGTGGTGAGTGTGTGTGTGTGTGTGTGTGTGTGTGTTTACATCACTATTGCTTGAGGTTCTCATACAAGCATACAATATGTTTGATTGAACTCATCCCCTCATTCTCTCTTCCCTTTCCCAATGTGTGTGTTCCTTTTCTGAAGCCACCACATCCTCTTACTGCTGCCTGCACCACACGGTGAGAGCCACCTAGCTGAGACTGAGTATCTTTTCAGCAGCCATATAACTGTCCCCAACCCCTAACCCCTGCGACCATCAATTGCCAATGGCTTCAGCCAGGGTGGGCCTTCATGAGCCTCTCCTCTATTTTGTCTGGCCTGACCTGGGGCAGGTCTTTGAAAGTCTCATTGTGGTGATTCTTTTGAGTGGGCATTTATGCATTGCAGATGTTGGCCTAGTTTTTCCTTGAAATTCCTTACTTTGCCTCATATTTTTAAAAAAGTTTGCCTGGTCTTTTAGATTTCTTTAAAAATTTTTCTTACTTATTATTTATGCAATTTTTTTGAGCCATGGTCTCAGGTAAGCTCAGGCTGGTCTCTCATCCACTATGTAGAGAGAGTGACTTTTGATGCTCCTGCCTCTGCCTGCTGACTGTGTATGGCCCAACCCTGCTCTGTGTGGTGCTGGGGGCTGAACTCCTGGCTTGGTGCATTGTACGTAGGCGATCTACCAACGGAAGCCCAGCCCCGACCCTCCCTTTATTCTTTCACTTGATGCTTAATATCTGTAAAGTGTGGTGGCTACAGTGTAACAATTCAGTCCACGTCACAGCGTGTGACAACTGAATAAGGGTGATAGGGCTTTCATGTCATTAACCTTTCCTCATTTCCTAAAAAAAAAAATTAAGCTCTTCTTTCCTAAGAAGTCGATATTATTCATGGTTGAAATCACGTGAACACATTTTACCTCCTTCTATCCTATTTGCCTTGGTAGCTCTTCCACAGCACAGAGAAGCTGAAGTAGATTTAGATATAATTGGGTCACAGATCATTAAATGGCCAGCCTCTGTATTTAGTCCCAAATGCAAAACACATTTTCTTTTCGCCCATTTTTGCCAAGTGCCTCTCCTCCCTGACAGCAGCCGGGTGGTAATGTATCCGTGGCTGCATTCAGTCAGCGGTGCCTATCTCTTATTTTACCTCACCTCTGAAGTCCTTTTTAGGTTTTATAATTGGCTTTTCTATCTTTAGTTCTTCCTTTTTTTCTATATCCCAGCTCCCCTCACATGCATCAGCCTTGAGCCTTTAGCCATGCCATTATCATAGTATCTGGCTTGCCCCCTTCCTGCCTTTTCTTCTTTCCCTTCCTCTCTTTCTTGTTTTCTTCCTTCTTGCCTTTCTTGCCTTTCCTGCTTCCTCCTTTCATTTACAGATGAATAAATCCCTGGGATTGATGTACTGTTACATGCTCTCCTTTTGGAGATGGTTCATTCACTACACAAAGGCTCTATTCCTGTCTTTTGGTTTTTGCACCCTTCCCCCCTCCTTTATCCTTCTCCCCTTTCTCTAACTCTCTCTCTCTCTCTCTCTCTCTCTCTCTCTCTCTCTCTCTCTCTCTCTCTCTCTCTCTCTCTCTCTCTCTCTCTCTCTCATCTTTCCTACAAGAAATAGCAGTAAATTGAAATGGTGAAATGGAAACAGGGTGATGAGATTTCGGGCCCATGTCCACAATCAGCTCTGAGAGGCGTGGGGCCGCCTAGGTTTTCTGCATGTTGGCTGGAGAGGAAGGGAGAACTCAGTGCATGGGTTAAGGCGGCGGCTCCGCTCACAGGCTGCTGGGATCTAGCTGCTTTTAACCAGCACGTGTCCTCAGGCGAGCTACTTCTGTGTGTTCGGCTTGTCCAGTTTAAAATGAGACGATGCTAATGGTGACCGGCGGACTGAAGTATCGAGAGGGTTAAGGTCAATAACGGACGAGAAGCTTTTGTGCACACATCAGTCAGCTTTGTGTTTAAACGACAAAACCCCCAAGGCAACAACATTAAAAAAGAAGGAAAGTTTATTTGACCCAGATGTGGATGTCTCACTCTATGGCTGATTGGTCCTGCCCCTTTTGGGCCAGTGGTGAGGCAGTGCATTATGGGAGGAGTATATGCAGAAGAAGATGCTCATCTCACAATGTCCAGAAGACAGAGAAAAAGCGGAGGGATGGATAGACCCCTTAGAGGCATCCTTCAACGATCCAACTTCCTTGCGATGGGTTACTGCGACTTCCCAGTGTTGCCATGGGCTGAGCCTTTGGCACACACGTCTTTGGAAACTATTCACAGTCCACACTGAAGTATCATGCTAACTTATTATTAAGTGAAACCTCAGTAGGAAGAAGAGGATAATTAACAGCTTTTTTATTAATAAAATAATTAGTAGAAATAAATGTTATCATGATCTAATCACTCTGGCAACAAATAAAGCACTGTGTAACTTCAAAATGAGTGTTCACTGGAGGCCATGGGGACTGTTCACTGAAGAACATACATGGGTATGCTTATGTTCTAGGAGAAGGGATGTTTCCCTAATCTATTACTACACAACAATTATCCTGAAGTTAAAGGCATAAAGCAACAGCTAGTTTACTGGTGCATAGATGCTAAGACAGGAATTTGGACAGAATATATAGGGGATGTCTTACTCCTCAAGGTCTGGGTCTCACCAGGAAGGTTCAAATGACAGGACTGAAGACATCAGGAACACCTTTGCTCACATGCTTGGCAAGGCATAAATGCATTGGGCTGGCATGAATGGAAGGCTTGGCTGAGCTGGGTGTATTGATTGACATGCCCACTTGTGTCCTTTCCAAGAGACCTGGACCTTATCCCAAGATGGCTGCCTCAGGCTCACCAGATTTCTCATCTGACAACTCAACACAACAAGAGCCTGTGATCTAGGGAACAAGGAGGAAGCTGTGTGATCCTTCATGGTCTACTCTCAGAAGCTCCACTCCATCTGCATGAGCCTGACCCGGAAGGTAACAATATAAGCCACAACGAGAGAATGCACAGGTGTTCTTCAAAGCACCAGAAGGGGCTATAGGGAAAAATTGTACCAATGGACTGCAAGAAAGAAATCATCTTATTTATTCATGTGAAAATAAAACGAGTGTGTAGTGAAAGGAATTAAAAAATAAAACCTTGAAGTATTTTCTTTTAAAAAAAATTAAAATACACACACGTGTGTGTGTGTGTGTGTGTGTGTGTGTGTGTGTACAAGTGCACTCACCCATGCCATGGCATATGTGTGGAGGTCAGGAGACAACTTGTGAGAGTTGGTTCTCTCCTTCCACTGTGTGGACCCTTGAGATTGAGTTCAGATTGCCAGGCTTGGGAGCAAGCACTTTACCTGCTAAGTCATCTTAATGAGCCCCAAAATTCTTTGACCAGAGAGCGTCCATAGGTAAGTAATGTTATCACCATGGTTACAACAGTCAGCTTTCCAGGAACTGAGATGTTTACTTTGAAAAGAAAGGTTTACCTGGGTTCACAAATTGGAGTTGCTGACCTTGGCTGATTTCTTCTTCTTCTTCTTCTTCTTCTTCTTCTTCTTCTTCTTCTAATATTTTATTCATTTATTCATATTACATTTCAGTTGTTATCCCATCCCTTGTATCCTCCCATTCTTCCCTCCCTCCCATTTTCCCCTTACTCCTCTTCCCTATGACTGTTCCTGAGGGGGATTACCTCCCCCTGTATATGCTCATAGGGTATCAAGTCTCTTCTTGGTAGCCTGCTATCCTTCCTCTGAGTAACACCAGGCCTCCCCATCCAGGGGATGTGGTCAAAAATGGGGCACCAGAGTTCATGTGAAAGTCAGTCCCCACTCTCCACTCAACGGTGGAGAATGGCTTGGCTGTTTTTTTTCTACTGCCTAGTCACCTGTGGTGAAGTGGCATATCACAGTGGGAAGCCTGAGGTACAGCAACATCATTCATCTTCCGGCTGAGAAACAAAGGAGGGAGAAAGAGAAAGGGGCCAGCATCCCACAAGCTCCTTTAAGGGTGCACCTCCCCAACCTCAGTCCTCCAATTGCCTTAACAGGCTCTACTGATTAAAGCAGTGGATCCCAACTTGTGGGACCTCATTGGGGAGCTCAACTGACCTACTGTTCTGCAGGAATTTCATATCATATTTGCATTGTGACTTATAACAGCAGCAAAATCCCAGCTCTGAAGCAGCCATGAAAAGAATTTCATGGTTGGGGGTCACCACAACATGAGAAACTGTATTAAAGGGTCGCAGAATTAGGAAAGGTTGAGAAGTACTGCCTTAAAAAATCTGCTGCCTCTTAATAGCACCATAATCTGGGCCTGAGCCTTGATCACATGGATCTTCCGGGGGTGGGGGTGGGGCAGGGGAAGAGGACTTAGCCACAGTGCAGCACCAACAGCGTCTCGGGTATGCTTTTCCTGTTTAAATGCTTATTTCTGATTTTTAAAACTTTCCCCCATTTCTTGATTACACATGTAATACTTGTGTTGAAGAAAATAAAAAAGGGATGTAAAATATACGGAAGCAGAGTCGTGCCTCTATAACTCTCCCACAAATGGTTCCGCTATTGAAGGGAGACACACTGTTAGCAGTTTGACATATTTATCTCTCCAGTTTCTCCCGATAGGCTTCACACCATTTCTGCAACACTGCGTATATTATATTACATTGTAAATCCTTCCAACTTAGCATTTTCTTATGATTGTTTTCTTAGCAAAATTAAAAGTTACTTCTACCCATTTCTTCTTGTCTTTCTGCTATATATCTTAAATGAAAATGTAAAATTTAAGTTGAATTGCTATGCTAATGATAAAACATTAAAATACATAGGTGTTTAAAACTAAATGAGAAAGCCACTTTACCAAGAAAATATAAATTATTCCTTTATAACTTTAAATTATTAACGGTTTCAAGATACAATTTAGCTTGGGCGGCAGAGGCAGGCAGATCGCTGTGAGTTCAAGGCTAGCCTGGTCTACAATGCTAGTCCAGGACAGCCAAGGCTACACAGAGAAGCTCTGTCTCAAACAAAACAAAACAAAACAAAACAAAACCAAAAACCAAAAAACCAAAAAACAATAACAACAAAATACAATTTAATAGAATTTGGGCTTTTTTTTTTAGCACTTTGTAATTTTTTTAAATAAATCTTTATCCAGGTTTACCAATATTTGATGTTATAAGGTTGGAACCAATTACATTAAGTGTGAAAAAAATACTCATTTGTAGACTTTTTCTAGAGAAAGAGAACTACTTAGTTATTTTTTAAAAATAGATAACACCAGCCACCCTGTGGTTATGCATTTTGGTGGGTGCATAATATTCCCACATATGGATATAGTTTAATTTGCTTAGTCATTTCTCTAGGTTGTTAGTCTTTCTTCCCAATAAATAAGACTACATGCATATCCTAATGGTGAAATCCTTGTCAGCCTTAAGCTAAGACTGATTTTCACAAAGGCAGTTAGTTTTCACATCATAACAACATCTTAAATAATGCTCATTTACATTGCTTAAATTGATTTTCAGAAGCGCAGCAGTTTACACATCTGGTACCTGAAAACCTCTGAACTTGAGATCAGGCTGAAATGTTGCTATAAAACATTATAGCTGCTTCTTAATTTCCTGTACTTAAGGTTAATAATATCTTGTAAAAAGGAAAAGGGAAAGGCCAGCATTTGGCCAGAAAATGAATACCTTTCTACTGGTTCATATATTATAGCTCCATGGAATGTCTACAAGGAATGCCCTCTGTTGTCCCTTGGCAGTGCCTTCCTATGGCTGTCACATAGAGGAGCCTCAGTATATACCACTGGCAGGCAGGTCAGGCGCCTTCATAGGAGCCTATTGCCCCTGTGCCTGTAGCAAAAGATGCTCAGCTCTGGTAAGAGCTTGCTCCTCTACAGAAAAGAAGACATCCGAACACTTCCTACACACCACTCTCGTGCTCATAGCTTGAGTCCCCAAACTTCTGAACAGGGTTAGAGGAGAATTTTGAACACACTAGATTCACCTTTCATCCACTTGTTCAGTATTTATTTTTGAGTATGTGTTTTGTGCAATACACTGTAATAGTTCTGAAAAAGAAAGAAAGAAAGAGAGAAAGAAAGAAAGAAAGAAAGAAAGAAAGAAAAGACAGTCTTTAGATCATCCACTGCTCACACAGTGCCCTGTCTTTTCCAGCCTCCACTGCAGCTGGTTGTTACCATGTGGCTAGTTCTAGGTGATGGACTGAGGACATGTCATTTGGATGACATAGCTTGGAGGCAGTGTAGCTCTCTCTCTCTCTCTCTCTCTCTCTCTCTCTCTCTCTCTCTCTCTCTCTCTCTCTCTCTCTCTCCCTCACTTGGCAGCCTCAGAAACTGCACATGGAAATGATAATGTCACAACATGTAGTCTGAGGCGCTGAGTCACCGAACGGAGGAGAGCCCAGACTTCTGTCTTCCACACAAGACTTTTAAGGATTGTAAAAATAAGTGTTCCCTGCTTTGAGCCGCTGTGATTTGGAGGTTCTTCTCCCCTGTATCAAAATCTTTTCTATTTTAAGACACTGACTGCAAAAAGGGTGAAGCCAGTTTCACGGCTGGTTAGCTTGCGGGCTGCTACCACAGTTGTTGGGGCCAGAGCCTGGTGCCATGGCGTCCCTAGGAAGCCAGCCACTCATCCTCAACCAGCCAATTAAGGAGACAAAGGAACACTGAAAAGAGTAATAAAGATGTACAGTGATCCTCCAAGTTCATCTTCCAGGGTCATAATGTGGGGCCTAGGGTTCAGTAGAGAGGTACTGAGAAATATGTGTAAGTAAGTAGGACTGTGGTCCCTGGGCGGGTCTGCTGATGGTCCCTGGACAACTTCTCACTCCTTCACCAAAGCGTCTTGACAAGTTGCTGGCATTGGTGAAATCTCTCTGGTACCAGAGCCGCATACTTTTTCTTCTTCCAGCAGGAGACTCCTAATAGCCAAAAGAGGGACACACACATGCCTCTTTAGAATAACTTCATTCCTGCCTCAGCAGTTACTAGTGTGCAACTGGGCACAGAGTGTTCTCTGGACCTGGAGGTTTTCAGAGGAAAGTGTTTCATCTGCTTAGTATCTAGAGTTTGGACTCACTTTGACTATGTGAGTTTTGGGGGAGAAACACGGCTTTTCAGGCAGGCCCGGCTGGTTTTCTTGCTCTGTGTTTAAGGAGCCTACGTAACAGGAACAGAGACCCCAAGGACAGTCATCTTTGCGCACAGAGGTACCTTTCTGTGATTTATTGGGTAAGCTGCTGCAACACTACACTTCGAAAAAGCAGAAGATGCAGGAAGGCCCATTATCTTCTGGCATACACATAGATCTTTTAGTCTGTCATCGGGGAAGCCATGAGTGTGGGTTGCATTCATCATCGGCAGCCAGGGTACCATTTTCTCCAAAAGAGGATGCTTTCAGTGCTGTCAAAATTGACTCCACCTTCCATGTCAGGTATTGCATCTTAGGGCAGTCTTTTCTTGAATATCCTTCCAAGTTCAAATACTGTAAATCAGGATTCCTGGGAAGACCGATGGACTGTCAGAACAGCAGTGATAAGGAGAGGTCAAAGCGTTACAGGCCAGAGCCTAATTACCTTGTCTGGGGCCAGCTTTGCTCCTTAATAGTCTTTCCTTGCCCACCTCTGTGCCGGAACTAATATCCTGTGACTAATTGCAAAAAAACCTTTTGGAATCTATTAACTTAGCAGACCACTAGCTCCCACCAACCCCAAAGCTAAGAATGGCAGCAGATAAGCCTGCAGAGTTTATAGGACAAATTCCTCCACTCTACTGTACCTGTCTCTCTGATGTGCCCAACAGTGTATTTTAAAATTGCCTTGATTTATGATTCTCTCTGTTCCATGACTATAAAGCTCTATAAAATTGCTTCCACATGAGAATGTGTAACCCTGGGTAACCCAGTTCCATGTTCCTCAGGTCATGGTCACTCAAACTTGGCTCCAGAATAAACTCTCTTATTACCTTTGAGGCAAATGCTGTGTGTTTCTATGGCAACAATCCAAAGCTACCTACTAACTGCTTCATATATGCTGTCTCTGTATTCTAGCCACACTTTTATTATGTAAATCACACAGGATTCATTACTGTTTTTTAAAAAAAGATATATTTATCTTTTTAATGTATGAATGCTCTGTCTGTGTGTAAGCCTGCATGCCAGAAGAGGGTATCAGGTGCCGTTATGATGGTTGTGAGCCACCATATAGATGCTGGGAACTGAACTCATCTTTGGAAAAGCAGCCAGAGCTCTCAGTCATGGAAGCACCTCTCTACCCCATTCACTGTTTTTAAGAAAGATATTCTTGATCTACTGGGCTATATGTTACACACACACACACACACACACACACACACACACACACACACACACCTGGAGGAAACAAGGGTAGTCTTCTGTCACCTTAATTCCTGTCCAACACCTTCCTTCTCTTTGACTTGCCATGCAGTTGCATTATAGAAAACACTTTAGTTCCTGCCTCTTAGCTTGTTTTGCAAGGGAATTAGAGGGTTTAATGCCTTTGTGTTGCTAAAGAGCTTGGGATCTGCTTAGGAAAGTCACTTTAGACCGCCTAAGTGCTGGTATCATAATATTTATTGAGAATTGATGAATAGAATTCTTAAAATAGCCCTGCTCATTGCGGTGTCACTGAAAGCGTGCTCCACTAAGTCCCATTTGTCTTGGATATAGGATTTCTGGAAGATGAATGGAAAGAGGAAATTAGTGGATTTTGGAGTGGATTATATAAGAAGGAACAATTTCTACAAAGGTTCCTTTTCTTAAAGTGACAGATGCTGGGGAAAAGCCTTTAAGCAGCACCTACATGGGCCTGATAATTACACCCCCGTCTAGTAAATGTGCAAATCGCATTTGCCAGATGGAGACCCTCAGATGTTCCCCTGCTTTGAAGTACCAGGCAGAAGATCTACAGGGCGTCTTGCCAGTAGAGTCCCTAAAGCAAGCCTTGCCAGCTGCATCCAGGCCCTCTGTATACAGGATGGGGCAGGGGTGGGGGGTGGGGGGTGAGGGGGTGGAGAAGAGGCTTCATTCTTTGGCAGTGTGAAATTGTCTGGCCTTTGGCATTTACATAAGGCATTGTTAGACAGAACGGAACAGAAACAAAATCTTCAATGGTAAGAGCGTGTGTCCTGGCTGAGGTGGGACACTCGTCTTCATTTGGGAGAAGTCGGACAGTGACTGTGGGAGACAGCAAGAGGGAGGAAAGATGGCTCGCGTCGACGGCTTGATAACTTCACTGCGTGCATTTCAAGTGTCCAGTCTCAAGCATATAGTCAGGTTTTTCACCCCTAAGACAGTTTTCTGACGTCATGACTTTATAAGAAAAAAAAAAAGATTTGTTTGAGTTTGTGGACATAAAGCTTCCGGTCCAGAATTAAGCAAACGTGTTGTTTCCAGGCCTCTCGTTGGGCATGTGTGTGGGTCAGATAACAATAGTGATAGGGGATTCGAGGGAGAAAATCTAGTCACTTCATCATAAAGAAGGAAGGGAAATGGGATGGGATGCTACTGTGCCATTCTAGGACCTGTAATGGCCTAGAGATAGCTTGGTCACTAGGTTCTACTTCTAAAAGCTCTATAATCCACCTCAGATACTAAAAGCCTTTACTGCAAGGGATTCTAGGGGACACTCAAAATCAGAACCACAGCACACATATCTTTGTCCTAAGAAATAAACAGAGCTATATGCTTCTGATTTAAATTCTCACTTTTAGCCATGCCTCTTAACCTCGCAATTTCCCAACAGTGATGCTCTTCTAAATCTCATTTACGTCTATAAAAACTACATACTTGTAGGAACCAGGCCCGACTGGGCTGCCTGCCTGTCTTGCTGTTTCATATCCTGTTTCTAGCAGCTTCCACGTCTGTGTTTATCTTGGTTAGCTAGTCATGTTTACTGCTCTGAGAACGCGCCCCTCCCTTCCTCGAGACTTTTCTTCCTGTGTGCGATCACCTCTTGAGGGATTTCACCTGGGAGGAGGATTCCTGTTTTGCTGCCTATAAGAAGGCTCTTTGGAACTCTGGAGAGGAGAATAATAAACCGCTGCCGGGGCTGCTGCTCTCTTAGCACGAAGGACCCGCTGTGTTATTGTGTGTGTGTGTGTGTGTGTGTGTGTGTGTGTGTGTGTGTATGAGTTAAATCTGCAGTCCCTCGCCCTTGACTCGGTAATGCGGTGGCACGGGCGCCACACATGCTTTCTTGCCCACTCCTCCCCCAAAGATCTGGGATGTTCTAGTCTTAGGAAAAAAGCACCCACAACACGGAGAAAGTAGCCCGACTTTCATTCTAGGAGACTGGTCTACAACTACCAGCATCCAGAAACAGGCAGGCAGAGTTCCCATCTGTGACAAAAATAGTCACAATGGTAGTGAAAATTGTTGATGGTTACCTAGAGATTCTGGTGGTGAGAAAAAGTAATGAAATCTAAATCCTCTAAAAACCGAGAAAGGGACGGCCTCACAGCCATTCTTGCTTACACTCCTCTGAGAGAAACAGATCATTGTTTGCTCTGAGCAGAGCAAGAAAAAAATATGTTCGCCCAAGCAGAGAGCCAGAGGCTCAGTGTGGTGTGGAGGTAGGCGAGGTTTTCCTGACTGTGTGTCCCCTGTATGTGGCAGGACGGAGATAGAAAATAAACTGCCTGGGTATCGTTGGCATTCTTCCTTCCAAAGCAGAAGTTGGAATTTTCTACCGAGAGCAAGTGAACTTGGGGATTGGAAAAGTGTCATTATTATTCTGAGGAGAACGTGGATAATCAAATGTGGCCTCAGATGGCAGCAAATGAAGTTCTGTAGATTAAGGGCCTTGGTTTTACATATCCTCCATTAGCATGGTAAGAAGCTCCCCATCTCTGTTAATGATAGTAAATTCTCTGGGTCTGTGACTTCCACTCAAAGCGTGAGTGACACAGAACAGGTAAAGTACTGGCTCATACTGAGAAAGCAATGCCATGCCATGACACAAGGCTTCATGGGACCCAACATGGCCTGCAGTGGAAAAGCTGAAGCAAGACCTACCAGGCCTTTCTCTCTGGAGATTCTCACTAACCCCGAGACGCAAGATGGAAGACTGGGCAGGCTAACATCTCTCAAGGAGCCCGAGAGCGCCCCATCTAACTTCTTTCCCCCCCTTTCTGTTTCTCCAGTTGTCCCATGAGGATTGGCATATGTCATATGTCATAGAACGTGCGGACGATTGAATCAGAATTGAAACACTTTTTCCCCCACTTTAATTTTGCTCCGATTTCTGTCTTGGAAAGATTTCCCATGAAAGGACTTTTTTGTATGTAGTTTTATCTGTTCACAGTTTCGGCAGCTTGTCGGCATCTCTCCTCTGAATCAACTATTACCCTTTAGATGCTTTTCATGTCATGTTTTTTAAAAAAAAGCTCTCTTCTCCTTTCCACAACCATAAAAAAAGAATAGAAATAGCTATTGCTATTCAGCGTGGAGTTGGCATCATTATCTCAGCACATCGGAGATCCTCTTGATATAGAGGGATTTCTTCTGAAATGATATAAAAATGAGAGTATTTAAGCAAAGAATACCGTTGACATAAGTATTTCATCCAGAGAAGAATTTGACCCTTTAATTTCCCACTTTTCATCTCCCTGAAATGCTGAGGAAAGTGAGTTGTCAATAGTTACAGAAGGAAATCGTCCTTGCTGCTGGAGTTGCATGGGCTTGTTGGAATATGGCAAGCAGACATTTGAGAGTCCTGAGTTCTTTCAAGCCCAACCAACTGCCTGACCTTGGCCATCCCACTTACCCTCTCTAAGCCTCATGCTCCCTGTCTACAAGGTTGGATTCATAATTCTCACTATTTCATATCTAAAATAAGCCACTGTCTGTGTTAACATAAGTAAACTAAATGCGGTCAAAAGAAGAGTTGAATTGCTGTTTGGAAGAGAGCCAGGAGACCTAAATAAAAAGAATATAACAAGGCCTCTGAGTGACACATAAAAAAGATGCTCCTATCTGTCTTCTCAACAACCACAGTGAGGAATTGTGTTAGATGCTGGGGTGTTGCTAAGCACACTATCTGAGCACAGAAACACATCTCCTAATCAAAGAAAAAGGCAAAAAAAAAAAAAAAAAAAAAAAAAAAAAAAAAAAAAGAACCATAGCAGGATAATTTGGTGATTAAAGATTTTTGAGGCAGTAGAACTACTCAGGGCTTTACATGTGTGAGTTGCACCAGGTGAATTGTAGGCTAGAAGGACAAACCAGCTATCGAAAGAAGAAGGGAGTGGATGCCGGACATCTGAGAATCCAGGGATTTAAGAAGGCTGAGAGGAACATCCTGAACCATCCTGGAACTGGGCTGTATTCTTTAGTGATTTGAGGAAAGTCAGTTTTTGGGTATTTTGCTTTCATCTTTTAAAATAACAACTCACGGAACTTCCTTTCCAGTGTGAAAGAAAAGATGTGGCGCTATGCTCCCTTGTTGGTAGCTCCAAATACTAGTGATGGCTTGTCATGAAGCATCCAGGTGAGGTGCAGACCGTGATGGAGTGTCTGGCTGTGGCTGGAGGGAAGAGGATAGGTACAGACTTTCTGATCTCTTCAGTTCCAAGTTCTGGGTTTCGAGTGCGTTTCTTCACACCATTTTCGGGATAAAATTAAATTTGGCTTCCTTGACTGACAAATCACTCAAGAGAAGCTCATCTGGTGTGAGCGGAGATATTTCAAAGCTTCAAACCACGCGAGTCATCCCCACAATGGTGCCTCCTCTATGCGCATTTGGTGCCCTATTGCTGATTCCAGGCAACATAAACTTTGCACAGCTGACATTTTCTGACTCAACTCTTGCTATAATTGAAATTACTTTATTAAACAAGCTTGAATCATTTCAATTACCCTGTGGCCTGGAGTGCTGGTGGCGCACGTGACGGCTCCGTGCTGATTAAATTAGAACTTGTACACCCCAGAAAGATGCGCATCCCAGAAAATGGCTTTTTCTCTTCCTTCAATATGAAAACTCTCTCTAATTCATATTCACTGGATAGATCCCTTTGGGTTCTATATTAATATTCATAAGATAAACCACATAGCTAAAGCAGAAGATTAAAGTCAAGTCTCTTAATAAAAAAGCAAGAGTAATGACTACAGTAAAAATCTCCAAAAATGCCATTATCCCCCTGAAGAGTGAACACTACTACTGTACATGTGTTGGAGCTGAGCAAGAGAACAATAAAAAATGAATTACTGCAGCGATTTGGATTTTAGAATCCGCTAGAGAGGAATGAGCAAACACAAACACTTAGACTGGTAGGAAAAGAGTGCCAGGATCAGATGGTGGCACAGAGCTGTCACTTAGGAGTAGTGTTCGCGGTTCACCCTGTTTCAGTGAGGGTATTCGTACGCAGGAGAGAGGACAAAGGAATCATTTCCATTAAATAAATTATATGATACTCTCTTGGATTTGGCTCCCAGTTCTGAGGACTGTGGATAAATGACATCACTCATCAGGCTGTCCCCATAGTTCCTGCTACTTCACCGTCTCTTCTCTGTCAGTTGCTATGAAGAGCATGCTGAGCAGGGCACTGTTCATCTTTGTGGATGCTGTCCCCTCCCCGTCTTCCATGGATGCATTCTGAGTTCTCCTTTAGTTCTGGGCACTAGAAAGGGCTTAGAGATGGAGTTTGTTAACAAACGGCTGAGCTTTTACATTCTATTCGTAAAACAACAGAAAAATCAAAACATGTATATTAGTTTCAGAAAGCGATGAGTGTCAGCAGCTGGTAAGCATAGGGGGCAGGTTTCCTTCTTAGAGAGAGAGAATAGGAGCACATCCTTGCATATTAATAGTATAATAAACATTTATTTTTGTGTCAAGTTTTACAGATGACTGAGTACCTTCAAAATATATCATTTAGTCCTCATATCAATCTTATGAGATCAGAATTATGACCTTAATTTTCTAAATGAAGCTGAGAAAACTTGCATGGCTTGTCACAAATTATATACCCAGAATGTGGGAGGGCTTTTAGGGCCTTGGTTTAGATTATAGGGATACTATGACAAAAAGTTAGATAAATGGAATAAAGCTTAAACCTTTATTACCACAAAATACTATCATAGTGGCATTTTAAGTACACATGTGTATGGTTGTGCATATATTAAAAAAAATCAAGTTCTTTAAAAAGTTTGTTGTGAAGTGGCTGGAGAGACTGCTCGGTGGTTAAAAGCCCTTGTCCTCGCAGGGGGCCTGGGTTGGTTCCCAACACCCACATGGTGGCTTCACCACCATCTGTGACTCTAGTTCTAGGGGATCTGATGTCCTCTTCTGGCCTCTGTAGGCAGCAGGCACATGTAGGGCACATACATATATACAGACAGAACACCCACATACAAAATAAAAAATATTTAAATTTTCTTAAAAAGCGCTTCATTCAGTAGCAAGGTTGTATATTAACATTTTGTCAACATCACTTAATATATGGACAGTCATTTCTATAATTTACTAAAATTCAAAATATGATCCTCATGTATGTTATATAGGCCAGAGTAGGTTTGAACTCACAGAGATCTGCCTGCCTCTGCCTATCAAGTGCTGGGAACAAGGCATATATATATATATATATATATATATATATATATATGTTACCACCCCAGAGCCCAGTTCATCCCAACCATTTCTTAGCAGGTTAAGGTTAAATGGCCTCCTTAATGTCTTATTTCCTGGTGGTGTGAGAAAGAGGATAGCAACATGAGGCTTGATATAATGTAATTGCAAACTGAATGTTTCTATAATCAGATCCATCGAGCAATATGATCTTACAACTATTCAAATATTTTTTAAATGGCTGCGTTTTGCGTGACGGTAATCAATTTCTACTTTTGTAGAGAAGCACCGCCTGCCCTTATTAAGACCGTCTCCTAGGGAAGGTCATCTGGTTTGCTGCTGGCACTTCAAGCAGTTGCTCCTTCTTATTTGCTTTCTTCAAGCTTACTTTTCTATCAGAAGGAAGGCCTGTCCAGGCAAGGGAGCAGCATTCATGAAGACCTGGAGGCTGACGCTCAGAGAGTGAAGGACCACAGTCATGATGATGAACGCTGCGCAGCACCGAGAGACAGGCGCCATCGGGAGGCTTTTGCAAATACAAGGGCACACATGCGTTATCCTTAGGATGTGTGGTCCCCAGAAAGCTTTGATCAGACCACGGGCAAATTCACTTAACTCCTTACGTTGGCTTGAAGGTGCCATTGTCTCCTTTAATTTCTTGTCCTATTCATTTCACGGAAAACTAGTTATGCTTACTAAATGTTTGTGTTCAAACCCTGAAGCATATTAACGAATACAGGCAAAGTCATTCTTCACTTTCCTTTGAAAGGTGTCTATTGTTTTTTTTTTCCCCCCGGGGGGCGGGGTGGAATCTGATAAGCTCTGAGAGCATGCGCTTATGCTGTCAGATACGTCCGTTTCCGACCGGCATGTCCAAGTGCTCGGGAAAGTTTCGTCCGCCATTTTAGAAGGCCCGTTTTCATCTTCTCAAAGCCACCAGTTGCAGCCACTGGTGTAACCGAGTTGGGGACCAACAAGGGCACCCTGGCATTACCCCTGGAAGTGAAACTGCTTTAAGCTGTGGGTTTGAAGACGATGAGAAAAATGGATTTCAGGATTGAACACTGGCTCTACCACAGCAGGCACTTCTTTATAGATATTAGTATTTTGTTTTGCCTAATAAAACAAAATACTATAGGAGACAGTGCAGCGAAGTCTTTATTAGTAAACAAGAGAAAAAGTCCTCCCACCTAGGGAAGGAGCAAGGCATTTAATGAACAAGTTATAAAATGAGTCAAAATAATTATAATTACATTGAAATAAAATGAGGACAATCATTGAAAAAATTATTTTTTGATTGAAGGAAAGAAGAATTTGTAAGTTACACTGGAATGAATGTTTGTGAGCTTCACTAGATGATAAAAAACATATCCACTGTGCAAGATAATACCTACAAGTATATGTAACCCTAGTTTATAAAATATCTCTATTAACACAGGGAGGAAGCCAAAGGAAAACGTCAGAGATCTATATAGGTCACCCAGAAGATGCAGAACCTGGTTTTCAACTGGGCTACCTATCTTTTAAGACACTCTTTTTTTTTTGGCTAGGTCACAAGGCCCACCCTTTTGGAAAGGCAACTTTGGAAAAACTTAACCTCTTTTGAAAGAAGATTTACATGAAATATAGAAGTTGAGATAAATTATCTCCCAATAATCTAGCTCATTCTGTGAACCATATTCCTCAAAGACATGGCTGTGGCTGGATGGTCTTTTTATATAAGGTCATTTTATGTTTTGTTTTCAATATCCATTCTTCATAGGAAACAAAAAGGAATTGAAGAGTCCAAGTCTGCTGTAGTGAAAGGTAGGATAAGGAGTTTTAAAGACAGATTTGTAGCCCAAAGCTTCTGGATGCCAACCCCAGCTCTGACACTCAGTAGATGATGGACAATGTGAAAAGCTGTTGTGGAAGTCAGAGCTCCATCTCCTGTACTTGGATGGACAGTTGCATGATGAGATATCACTTGCCCAAGATATTTTATAAAATTTCAAGTCATCGTGATATTTAATAAGTCTTATCATCAAAATCGTCACCATGAGGAGACATCTCAGTCAGTAAGGTGCTTGCCTTATAACCATGGAGACCTGAGTCCCGTCCTCAGAATCCACCTAAACAGCTGGGTGTGGTGGTTTGTACTTGTGATGCCTCCATTGGGGATGCAGAGCAAGAGGATCCCTCTGGCTGCCTGGTCAGCCAGACTAGCTTACTTGATGAGCTCTATGGCATTGGGCAGTGTCTGAGGAATAATATCCATGCATAGTTGTCTCTGATTTCCATACATGTGTACACATGTGCCATACCCACATACACACACACACACACACACACACACACACACACACACACACACTCCAATCATTATTTTAATCACAGCTGTCATGATCATTATTAGAACCCATAATATTAGTGACAGAAAAATGGAGTGTCTTTAAAATTATATTTCTCTGAAACCTATCTTAAAAAAAAAAAAAACAAAAGGAGATAATTTGTTTACACTCAAAACCCTGGCCTAGAACTAAGTTGATGGACAATAATTAGTTGAATATAACACTTATCTCACAAATCTCACCAATATTACCGAATATCTATTTTAGGGCCATTATTATTTGAGACCAGGGGATTAGAACAAACAGAAATGATGTTCTTGTGGTCACAGAACAACATTTTGGTTGACAGGAATAAGTAGTAATTATAATCATCAGAGTGGGCCTGGCAAAGCAACACAAAGCTAGGTGAGAGTCAGAAGAGGCAAGCATCCACGTGAGGGTGAACTCTCACTGGACGGTACTGAGGGAGAGAGATAAGGAGAATGAAGGAGCCATGGTACCCATATCAGAGGAAGCACATTAGAAACAGAGCAAACAGAATGTGCCACAGGTGAAAGCTGGAAATGTGGCTGGCTGCTTGGAGGAGAGCAGGAGTATGATGCACCTGTTGTAGAATGAGCCCAGGAAAACTCAGGGACAGACAGAAAGTGGCTGCCCGAGCCCATCTTAGCAGGCTGGGTGACAGCTAGAAGGCTTCCGGCCTTTCCTCGGAATGAAACAGGAAGCTGTTAAAGAGATTTAAGCAGAGCATTGACATAAACTGACCTATATTTCACTTGGGGAGCAGCGCTGGGAATAAATTGCAAGAAGGGAAGTGAGATATATTAGGAGGCCATTAGAATACATGCTATAACTTTACAATAATGTTTTAATAATCTATGTTTAAACATAGCCATTTAATTGTAGCTTTAACAAAGTGGTGGCGGAGGAGAAAGGAGGAAGCTCGTAAGTGATATGTAACTCCAATGCCAAGCTGGAGGGATTTATTGGTAAATTAGGAGTGGCACACGAGGAAGGTTAAGGAGTTCTCTCTATATGGACACATATGTATGTATATATAGCTATATATAAATTTATGGACATGTATGTTGTTATCAGCTCTGTCTATCTATCTATCTATCTATCTATCTATCTATCTATCTATCTATTATCAATCTATGTCCAATGTCCATCCATCCATCCATCCATTCATTTATCTATTTAACTATCTATGCTTTGGAAGGAGAGGATGAGTTGACATTCAGTGAGGACATAATGGTAAAGGAAACTTACTGAGCAAGACAAGTTTGGTGTTGGTGTGCCAAGGATCAGAAATTCATTTCTAATGTTGTGCTGAAATGGACTATATTGGAATATGTCTAAGTCCAGGTACAGAGCAAGAAGCGTGGTGCTCAAGGAGGCACTAAAGTATGGCAATTTAAAATAATGTAGGGGGGCTGGAGAGATGGCTCAGAGGTTAAGAGCACTGGCTGCTCTTCCAGAGGTCCTGAGTTCAATTCCCAGCAACCACATGGTGGCTCACAACCATCTATAATGTGATCTGATGCCCTCTTCTGGCTTGCAGGTGTACATGTAGGCCTACCACTGTATATGTAATAATAAAGTCTTAAAAAAAAAAGATAATATAGGGAGACATGAGCTTGTGTATGGTACTTAGAGCTGTGCAATGTATGAAACCAGCCTGGAAGTGAGCATTGACAGGAGAGACGTCCAAGGACCAAATGCTAGGATGTGCTCATATTTGCAAGATGTTTGGAAGATGAGAAGGCACAAGGAGACTGGTGAGGAGCAACCAGTGACATGGGAGAGCTGAGGGAGGGTGGCCCGCAGCTAGGGAAAAGAGTGGAAGAGGAGAGGCATAGAAAAAAACAAACAAATAAACGGGGATTTGGAAATGAGAACTGGATTCTTACAATGCGGGAGTGGTTGATAGCTTTGACAAGATGGCCACAATAGAAAACAGGGGATTAATTAGAGCAGATTTAAGAGTGAGAGGAGACAGAATGTTTAGAAGACTTCTGAGATTTGTTGTGACAGGAAATAGAATGGGAAAGTAGTTGCAGGGGACATAACAGGTCAAGGTAGGGTTTCAAAAGTGTGTGTGTGTTGCGGGGGTCAGTACATTTCCTTGTGTATTATGGGAAAGATGGGACTGAGCATGAAAAAGATGATTTTTTTTCAGGAGAGAGCGAGAGAGAGCGAGAGAGCGAGAGAGAGAGAGAGAGAGAGAGAGAGAGAGAGAGAGAGAGAGAGAGAGAGAGAGGGAGGGAGGAAGGGAGAGAGAGAGAATGATTCTTAGCAGTTGCAGTGGTCAAAGACTGACAAACAGAATAGAAAGTCAGGGAAGCTAAGGAGATTGAAGAAACCAGAGGGTCTATTAAAGTCGTGTGAATGTAATTATAGAGCCAGAGTTACAAAAATAACTGGGGCAGCTGTCTGCCTTTGATGTGAAGGCTTTTCCACCTCCCTGCAGAGGCCAGAAGGCTAACCCTGCAATCCAGCAAACTGAGAGGGCTAGGGAACAAGACAAGGTGGGATATTTGATTACAGACAGGGATTACAGGCAGGAAGCTGGAACTTTCTGGATTTACCACCAACCCAATAATAAGTGCATGGGCACTTTCTTAGCTTGACAGTACCCCTTCCCCCAGGGCCAGCTCCATTTCTCTACTCATCCAGGAGTTTCTGGAAGCAGGGACGATGCCTCACATTTCCACACAGTCTTCTCAAGCTTCTACGGTGCTTTCTGTACTGTTGGCTGCCAAATAAATGTTGGCAAAATTAAATTGAAGATGCTTCCCCACACTAATAAAGTGGGCCTATATTGTGCCAATGTAACAAACTGAAGGGCAGACCAGGGACCCTCTCACTCGCCGACAGCCCATAGGAGTGATTTCTCTGTAATGAACTACATTAGGCTGCATTGACTGGCTTACTTATCCAGAGACAAACATAAGGCTTCATGGACAATTGTGTGCAGAGTGACCTTTTTCAGGTTGCCTGGCCTCTGCCCAGGAGGAGCATCTGAGGATTTCTGACTCACTTATTTCAGTTTCAGAGGAAGCCATGTGCTTCTTACTCCTAAATGACAGCCTGCCTTTTTTTTTTCCCTCAAATCAGGCCAATTGCTCTCATTCTTGCCAATAGCATTCTAAGCCAGGGAACAGTGACTATAACACAGTTTGAAGATGGGGCAGAGTCCCAAATGCGAGCTGGCTCTGCTTATTACTAGCTGTAAGATTTAGGATAAGACCTTCAAAGTTCTCTGCTGTAAATTACAGTAAGTGTCTGGTTGACTTTGCACATTACTGTCAAGAGCAGATCCAAATGCCAGAGAAGAAGAAGCAAACTGTCTGTGACTGGGGCATCCGGATGGGGTCCAGGTGTGTTCCAGGAACCTCATGTGAAGGCAGTATTTGCCTTTGTTCATTTTTTGGCATATTCGCCATTGGTTCTCAAAGATTGGACATCAGATCCTCAAAAGGCTTTGTGATGACACAACTACAGATCAGCGATGCTGGTGTTAGAGCAGAAACTCTCTGCTGTGGCTGCTTCTGTTAGATCTAAATAATAACAATATTTTCTGCATTCAACCTAGGTCTGCAAATGGATTTCCATATGATGGAGATGCTCCCAAACTCTGGTGAGCAGAAGAGCCATCAGAAGGTCTAAAGACAGCTGTGGACCAGTTGTCTAGGGCTCTGACTCAGCAGGTCTAGAGTGGACTCTGAACTCAGACCCTTGGTGCTGCTGGCTTGCTGGCCACTTCATGAGATTTGTTGGTTGACATTCCTTGTGTACATATGCTCTTTAGGTATTGAGGGTGTAGGTTATCGGTTCTTAGGAGGTGGGCGAGGGCCCTGAATTGTCACCGTTTCTGCCTTGGGCTTCTCTTTGAAAAGGAAAATGTTTCTTTGCATTTTGGATGATTTTTCTGTCTTCATGACATAATACCACTGCGATGGTTTGTAAGTGTCCCAAAAGGTTTCACTGATTTTTGAAATGCCATGGAATATATTGGGAGTGGAGATGGGTGTGTTAGCAGAAGGAAGTGGCTCACTGGGGTGTGTTTAGATTGGGAGGATGGACTCTCACTTATTTCTCTTGTTTTGCTTCCTGGCCACTGTGATGTGTATCAGGTTCTTCAGCCGTTTGCTCTGCCCGTGCTTTACTGTTGTACCACAGGCCCAAAGCAACCACAGACTCAAATCTCTGAAACCGTGAGCCAAAATATACATTCCTTCCTCTACATTGACCCATTTTAGGTATTTTGTCAGTGTCACAGAGGACTGACTGCATGTCACCTCACACAGCATTAGTTTATTTTATCATGTATCATGTATCATGACCTCCAACACCTGCCAAGAGTCTGTGGAGTACGTGAGAGAAACAGTGATGTGTGTGTGTGTGTGTGTGTGTGTGTGTGTGTGTGTGTTTCAGTGCAGGTGTGTAAAGACAGAGACACATGGACACACAAACACACAGGCACACACACACACACATGGGGTGGGGAGAGAGAGACAGAGAGAGAAACAGACGGGGGAGGAGAGGACACACACACACACACACACACACCACACACACACACACACACACACACACACACACACACACACACACACAGAGAGAGAGAGAGAGAGAGAGAGAGAGAGAGAGAGAGAGAGAGAGAGAGAGAGAGAAAGAAACAGATGACAGAGAAAGAAAGTCTTTAGTGGGACTGACTTATTTTCTGATGTAGCATGCAGCAACTCAACATCTCTTAACTTGTCTTTTGGGGAGGTCAAAATGGTGTAATATTCCATCTGACAATATGCCTGCATGTTCCCTTCTGATCTCAAAGTACAGCAGAGCTTTGCTGTCTTATGCCCAGCGCTTGGTAAAGGACTGAATGAGTCCTTTAATTGAGGATCTCATGGGGGTTCCTTTTAAGGCCTTTCCAGGAATTTTAAAAAATGTTTTCTTTTGTACAAGCGGAAAAGAGCCTTTTGGAAATAAGTACTTTTTGAAGATGTTTACATCGTTAGTGAGCAGGCAGTGAGGGATTGAAATAAATACCATTTCTGGTGTGTGTGTGTGTGTGTGTGTGTGTGTGTTTTGCCCAGGTTAACTCAGAACCTGGTCTGAAAGCACCTACTATGTTCTTTCCTTAGGAGAATGACAAAGTCACATTTTGCACGGCCATCTTAGGCAACTGCAGAGAGGAGTGGTGAGTGGCCGAGAAGGATAGGTTCCAAGCCAACAGTGTTCAGAGTGAGAACTAGTTGGGCGAAACCTGTCACTAGAAAGAAGGAGAAGGACATATTTAAACACTGCGGCAACTGTGCTTTGTGACAGATTGAGTTAGAGTTGGATAATTTCATTTGCCCCTCACAAATGCCATTTTTCAAAATCTCACTTCTCGCTATTTTAATTTTCTCTGTCCTGCCTTCATCTTCATTTTGTGTTTGCCCTTAATCCTTTAATACATTCTTCTTATCGTTACTTGACTGTTCAGAATGCTTAATATTGGGAGAAATTCTTTTTCAATTAGGTCTGGTACCTGTCAAGGAGCAGTAAATAAGCACAGTGTTATAGATTAGATTTTTAAAAGGCTATTTAAGTCATATCAGTGCAAGTCGTCGTATTAATATTTGAGATGCCAGGGGCCTTCACAGCCTGGGAACTCAGAGAGAGTAAAATGTCTTAATCCTTGAAATGGGGAAGGAGGGGGGAGACGTTTTCATTGTCACACGGCACGTCTTGTTTCTCCAAGGGCACACAGAGTAGAAGAGTCCGAAGCAAAAAGAGCTGCAGACACTCGCCATCTGGGGGCGCGTTGCCCATTCTCCCACACAGATTTTTTCCCACTGTTTCCAACTTTTTAAAAAACTAACTGGGATTTGCAGACTTAAAAAAAACACATGTCAGTGCTACGGTAGTCAACATGGCGAGTAGCTGTAAATCCTAACGAAACAACATGCTGGCAACACTGCTATTTATGCAGTGGTTTGGGTTCCAAGCATCCGTGTTTCCCAAGGCATTTGAGTATATTTGGTTTACAAAATACTTCCACTTGTTTTTTTTTTTTTAAATGTTAGAAGCATCTACATTTTTATAACTCCTACTATGGTATCTTGTGTGTGTTACTGTCTCCATAAAAGCTGGTGATTTGGTGGCTGTGGTGCACTTTATGAGCTGCCGTGGGATATACTACATATTATGGGAAGTCGAGGAGGGAGAAGATGACAAACAAATCATAAAGGTCTCCATTTTCCTAGACAATTTTACATTTGTTTCTCTTGCTCTCTTTTTTAATGTGTGTGTGTGTGTCTGTGTGTGTGTCTGTGTGTGTGTGTTTGGCAAAGTGTTTGTATTGGCTTTCATAGTAAGATCCACAATCTCATCCAAACGTACATTTACCAGGTTATCCTTTAAACCAAGAACTATAAAGAGAGGGGCTTGTATGCTCTATCCTGGGTATGGCGAGGGTGAACACGATGATGGTATCATTTCTGGTTTCTTTTCCTGTTAAATACTGGTGCTTCTTGGCCAGCTTCTATGTGTATTTTAGTTTATAAGACCATCTAAGGAAATTTAGTTAAAGCAGTGCAACTATGTTGGGCTCTGACAGCTCTTGAGAAAACTGGATGAAAACTGAAGGGATTTTGAATTCAACCTCAACCTAAACTCTCTACACAAAATGGTCACCATAACCAAAGTGGACAGGTAGAGGTTAAATTGGGACAAAGTGTTTAAATAAATGTTGCATAAAAATGGTTAAAGAATTCATGTATAAGAGTCTTTAACATTTATTATAAAGCCTTAAATTACAAAAAAGAACAAAGGACATGAATAGGTAATTTTTTTATTTTTTAAAATTAATTTATTCTTGTTACATCTCAATGGTTAACCTATCCCTTGTATCCTCCCATTCTTCCCTCCCTCCCATTTTCCTCTTACTCCCCTCCCCTATGACTGTGCCTGAGGGGGACTTCCTCCCCATTTATATGCTCATAGGGTATCAAGTCTCTTCTTGGTAGCCTGCTATCCTTCCTCTGAGTGCCGAATAGGTAATTTTTTAAAGGATAACATTAATGGGAATTAATGGGAAAAAAAGTAAATTTCATTAGTTACTGTAGAAATACAAGTAAAAATCAAATGTCATTCCTCTTTATCACAATACAAGGATTAACAAATATAATATTTAACTATTCATTTCATACAAATTATCATGTAAATTCCTCTAGCTGCTTTTTAAAACTCAGGTTGTTAGGTCACAGTGATGAGAAAAGTTACTGGTATAAAATGATTCCAGAGGAAACTAGCTGCTTAATAAAGCTGATTGTGTAGAAGTAGAGAATAGACTAATGTTTACCAATGACTAAAGAGCACGGGGCTTGGATATGGAACACCCAGGAGAGAACATTTTGGTAGGAGGAATAATCTCTAATGTCCTATGGCATAGTAGGGTAGCTATGGTTAGTGACAATTTTATATTTCAAAATAACTGATAGGCAGTTCTGAAGACAGCTCTCTGAGTGATGGCTATGCCTGTTACTCTGATCTGATTGTGGCACATTGTATGCATGTGCAGAAATACCACACTGCATCCCACAAACATGGATAACCACTGCTCAGTTAAGAGCTTAAAAATTACAAGGAGTAGCTTTGATAGATGACAGCCATTATTATATTGTTGTGGACTATTTTCTATAGCTTCAAACACAAATTTAAAAGGTGTCTGTTGTAGTGTTAAAGGTTTGCCCACCCCTGAACGTGTATTCTAGATACAAATATTAGTCTGGACCCAGCCCATTGTTGCACCAGTTGTGTGTTATGGGGCATTCAACAATGTGAGTTTTGAGTGTCACTAATTTCTCAATAGTGAGAGACTTTTCAGAGGCAAGACAAATAGGAAGCATTTTTTTCCCATCCAAAAGTCAATATTGAATTTTTCAACATGGAGCATAAAAATCTAAGCAGAAGAGAGTGAAGAAAATAAGCAGAAAGCAAGAAGAGGCATGAGGCAAAAGAAAAAAATATAGGTGTGTCCTTTGGCTTACACACCTGTTCCTTTATGCATAGAAGAACACTTTCATTGCAAAGATATTCTGGCAAAGAATCAAGACCTATTTTCCTTTGATAAAGAAGTGCACTGACAACACTGCTAGACTTAGAAGGTGCAGCATTAGTGGAAGATAGTAACATCTCACCACGGAGACAGAGAAATAGAGAGAAAGGTTCTAATGTCACCAAGTAGCCACACACTATCCAAGATCTTGGAGCATAGATCGAGAAGGCTCACAGAAAACCAGAAAGGGGCCTGATGGCCTCGGCCAAACAGAGGCTTCTCTAACTGTACAGTGAGAAACAATCAAACTCTATGTGAGAATAATGTTGCAAAATGTTCCCAGTATTAGGTAAAGCTGTTTCCCAAGTGAATAATATTCCATTTGGACAGCATCAAGGCTATAGGTATCCCCTTCTTCTCAATACATTCTCTCCCTCTGGAACTCTTTACAGGATGGTACTTTGTTTCCAGAAACAGCTAGCATCATTTAAAAATATCCATTCATGTGTCTCTGGTGCTCTTTACCTGTGCATACTTGTATCTACAAACCCTAAGAGGAGCTCTCATAGATGGCATGAAAAGGCTAGTGTCACATGGAGAGTTACATCTTTTCACTGTCCCCACACTGGTCTTAGGACACCTTAACAGGGACGGGTGCCTTCGGAGCTTGGGCAAAGAGCTTTCTCTTTACTTCAGCTATACTTTTCCATGTCTGAATTGGTTTACTTGTGGCTTTCCTTATTATCTTTGTGGGACCCAAAACTTATCCAAGGTAGCCTCTGTGGGTAACAACTCACTCCACTCTACCTAATATGTCTATCTTCTTCTCATTTCTCATCCCAAAATGACCTCATGGAAAAGCTACCACACTGCATGTCAGAGGGAGTGTGGTCCACAAGCCAGATGCTGTTACTGCTGAGTCCAATCTATTGAGTTAACCCTTAGGAGGGGTCTTATCAGCTATGCAGCATAAGAAGTAGTCATTGTAAAATTTCCAGGAAAGGAACTTGCATTGTAACAGAGCAAGTGAAGTAAATTCTAACTACATATGAACATTCTGCTTCCTGGAGCAGCCCGCCAGCACGGCAGGCCCTCATTCCTTCCTGAGGGGCTGATAAAGTGTGTTCCGGGCTGGGCTTCTAAACAGGTTATACACGGTGATGCTCTGTTTTTATCAGCTTACAATTTTCCTTGGATAACAGTAAGCAATTTCTCATTTCCTTCCTCCTTTGATGTATGATCTCTCAAATATTCATAAATGTTTTCCTTGCCTTTTTCTGCTGTTGTGAATGTGGGGGTATTTATAAATAGTTCAGTCCTTCCATCACACCACTTTTTATAATTCTGGGCTCTTGTCAGAGGCGTGACAGATGGAGCCCTCCAGTGCATAGCTCTCGGAGTGGAGTAAGAAGGCAAAAGCATCTCAGTGGAGGCCTTGGAATATGCAGATGTAGTCAGTGACCTTGGGTTATTCCTCTCATTCTGAACTCCAGGTCAGGTTTTTCTGACCATCCTGCTCCAGGAAAAGAAAAACTGCAGCCCTTGTGTGTGTGTGTGTGGGGTGTCAGTTACTTATTTAATATTAGTCTATGTACGAGTGTGTGCAAATGTGTGTGTGTAAAGAGACCGGAGATCTGTCAAGTGTCTTCCCTGTTTGTTCTTCCGTAGTTTAGTTGAGACAGGGTCTTTCACTGAACTTACAGCTCGCTGATATGGCTCGACTGGCTGGCTGGCCAGCAAGCCTCCATAATTTTTGTACTCCCAGCTGGGTTATAGTAGACAGCACTACTGCATCCGTCTTTTTACATGAGTGTTGCGGATCTGAACTCACTGAAAGTACTTTACTGACTGAGCCACGTGTCCTGTCCCCTTTTGGGTTATTAAGTTTTAGAATCAATCTGTTCTGTTCAGAAGGTCTCTGGGTTCAGCTCCATTATCTACAACATGTTGATTAAAAAAAAAAGCCAAACATAAGTATTTGATCATATAGAAGGGATTTGCTACTGCTAATGTGTTTTGGAGCCAGAGAAACCCAGCTTTAGCAGTTTTGCTCCTCACTAGCCATGTGACCTTCTGCCTGGTCAGCAGGCCATCCTATAAAAGGCCAAGTAGTAAATATCACAGGCTTCAAGGGCCACTTTGCAACCCGTCCAACTTTGCCACCACAGTGTGAAGTAGTTACAGGCTATGTGTCAACAAGTGGACGTGACTACGTTCTGGTAAAAGTCTGTGTCTTGGTCTGTTTGGCCTGCTACATTAAAATACTATAAAATGGATAGATTTATAAACAAAGGAAGCATTTCTTGTTGTCCTGATGCTGCAACGTCTGAAACCAAGGTGCAAGCCGACTCTGCATTTTGTAAAAGCCTTTGTCGTAGTTCATAGACGGTGCCCTCTAGCCGTGCCTCACATGGCGGAAAGGTTCTCACTGTCTCATTTACAAGGACACTCATCCCATTCCCTGAGGCTTTGTCTCTATGACCTAATAATCACTTATTAAATGCCTCATCTAATGCCATCACTTTGGTGACCGAGTTTCAATACGTGATTGCAGGGGAGCAGGAGTATTCGGATTATAATACCCTATTTGTAAACTTGAAATTTAAATTTTTGTTATTTTTATATGCCACAATATATTATTATACTTTTGACCTCTTTTCAGTCCTATAAAATATCTAAAAAGGGTCCTTGATTTTCAGGTCGGAACAAAAATTTAGCTGTCCTCTCTTAGGTTGGTGCTTCATTTTCCTAGCTCTCACTTCCTTTCAGTAAATTGGGTTGGGGCATGGTTCAGTAACATAGTGTTAGACATAAATAGACTATTCAGTAAATTGTTGTTGCTGCTGTATTATTTATTAGCATTAAAAAGTGGAGATCCATATGCTACAATGGTCTATATTTATATAGTTTAATATGATTATAGTTTCATATAAATAATACAAAAAAAATCCAGTTCAGTTTCTTTTCTGAGCTTTTCTTATCAAGAATAGTTGAATAAAATTTAATTTAAAAATCTTTTAAAAGCAACTCATTTATTATAAAGTAAATAATTTGGTAATTCTCTTGGATTTTTTAGTGTACATATGTATGATATGTGAATATTATGTTCATGATGTATATACTTGTTTTTTAAAAGTTTATTTTCATTCATGTGTATTGGTGTTTTGCCTGCATATATGTCTGTATGAGGATGTTGGATCATCTGGAGCTGGAGGTATAGACAGTTGCGAGCTGCCATGTGGGTGCTGGGTATTGAACCCAGGTTCTCTGGAAGAGCAGCCAATGCTCTTAACCACCAAGCCATCTCTCCAGCCCGTGATGTATGTACTTGCTAATATAGGTATATGCACAGATGCATGTGAGTTTAAATGCTCATATGTGTATTGAGGTTGATAATGAATGTTCTTCCCAATTGCTATTCACCTCTATTGTTTGAGACAAACTATCTCAGTGAACTTGAAGCTCAGCAATTCGCATAGACCGACTGGTTGATAAGCTTTGGGGATCTGCCTGGTCCCCACCTTTTACTCCCCTGTTCCCTGGTGTGTCTGAGAATGTGTACTCAGGCTCTCATGCTTGCACAGCAGGTTCTTCATAAGGGAGCTTTTAAATCTTGAACTTTCCCAAGAGATAGAAACATATTTGTTACTTATAGTGGACCCACACCTAAGTTCATGTTAATGGGATAACTTTAGGTTCATAGTCTCACTGGAGGTCAGGATGGGGCGGTTGACTATTCCAGAAAGACCAAGTCTATGGTTGAGTGTTGGGTCTCTGGGTCATGTTATTTATTACAACTTCCTGAGTATGAAAGAAGGGGAAGTCTTGGGGTTATATACAATTGGGAGGCCAGTGATTCTGGGGTTGATAATAAACACTGATGTAAAGAGGAGATGCATGTTGAGGATGTAGGTGCTGTCTATGTGGAAACTCCAGACCTTGACATGCCACCCTTTCATTTGGCTGCTTATGACTTGACTTTTTTTCTGTTATTGTTTGTTTTGTTTTTTCTTTGTTTGTTTGTTTTTTGTTGGCAATAGAACTATAATTTGAAGTGTGATGGTTAATTTTAGGTGTCTACTGGATTAAGGAATGCCTAGAGAGATGGGCAAGCACTTTTGGGTATACCTGTGAGGGTGTTTCCAGGGAACATTGGCATATGCATCAGTAGGTTGAATGAAGAGGTTTCACTCTATATGAGTGAGCAACATATTTTTGGTTGGGGCCTAGATAAATGAAAAAAAAGGTAGAGGAAGAGAAAAGGGAAATTTCCCCTAATAGATCCAGGACACTTTCTTTATCTATGTATCTATTAGCTATGTATCTATCTATGATGTATCTATGATCATATATTTACCTATCTATCTACCACCTCTATATCCCATCACTCTATTGATCTATCTATCTATCTATCTATCTATCTATCTATCTTCATCTATCTATCATATCTTTATTTTATTATCTATCATCTATGAATCAAATATCTGTCTGTATCATCATCATCATCTATCATCTGTCTATCTACCTATTATCTATCTATCTATCTATCTATCTATCTATCTATCTATCATCTATTATCTAGAAATAGCCACTCTATTTGTTCTATCTTCTTGAGAACTTTGATTAATAAACCAACAGTTGCACTTTACCAAGTTCTTTGTGTTAGCCTAGCAAGTTATTGAACCTGGAAGAGTAGTGGGAAATCTTGGTTTGGTAGCCAGTTGATCCATGAGTCTTCCTGGCAACCTTAGAACATATGTTGGTATCTAAACTGAGGGCATTCTTGGAATGGACTTCACTATATTGTTCTTCTGCAGTAACTTTTAGCAGTCATTAGCAGAAATGCCTTGTACCATATAATCCCAAATCAAAGAACTTTACATGTTAGTCCTATAAGTTAGCATAGAAGTGATACTTTGAAGCTGATGCTTTAAAAATATAGAGCAATAAAGATACTATGCACTTCATATATAGGGCCCAGAGGCCTTCTCACCAGAAGGCACCATGGAAGCTTCCAAATGAGGGACATAACCAACAGTCCTAACCCTAAAGGATGTCCATGAACCATAGAAACAACCAACATGGTACAGCAACTCTAATGGTGCAGCAGTGGCATGCATGGCTTGGTGGCAACCGATAACTCTCTAATAGGCCTTAAGGCCTGCTGAACAAGAGAGAAATCATGACTAGTAACGGAAACTATCCAGGGCTAATGAAGCCGTGGATCATGGAGGAGAATCTACAACCACCACATTACTAAACCAGCACAGTCCTTAACTACATTCTAAATATTAATCCGTACACCCACAGAGAAGTGTATTCCTCGTTCCTCATCAAGAAATCACCCCTCATCAAGAAATCTTCTTCTTGCAATAGGTGGAGACCATTACAGCGATCCATAACCAGCCAAAGTGGAGAATTATGGGGCCCAGTCCCAAGGTATACATCCATAATACACTTCTTGTACTTAAAGCTCAGGGATCTTTGCAGAAGAAGGGGTGGAGAGATGGTAAGAGCCAGAGGCTCAGGGAGTTGTCCTTGAGATTAAGTCTCCCAGAAGTGCCAGATGCCATGCGGTGAATGAGGATGACACCACTGGCCTGAAAATGTTAATGGGAGGAAGCTCATGACTTCTTAACCCTAGATGAAGAACACTGCAGGCAATGAAGGAATGTGGAGAGCAGGAGAAATAGTCTTCCCCAGGGAAGAGCACATCAATTGCTTGTCCAATACCAAATGGTGATCCCCGAAAACCCAAGGTATCCAATTGCTTTTGTATTTTTTAAAAATAACTGAGTAGTATAACTGTCTTCCAACTATTGCATAAAACTTTCTGATCTCCCAAAGGGGGATGTTTTTACTTCATACCCTCATTTCAGCCCGGGAAGAGGAGGGAACCACTCAGTCTACTTAGCCCCACTGTTAGCTCCATGCTGTGTCAAAGGCAGAGTTGATGAGAACTGTGTTCTGTTTGTGAGTGATGGCTTTGCACTTTGACATCACTGGGATAGGCACATGCTGCCTCTTGAGCTCAGCTGCCACTGGCCCTGGTTGATTTTTGTTTGTACTGCACCTGCACTTGGCAAGTTGGTCCCTGGCTTATTGAGTAGGGCAGGGGTGTTCCCTTAGCACTCTCATTTAGGCTTCCTTTCCAAACTACTCCAGTTCATCTTTTACCACAGTGAGTATCTGTGACATAAGTCATTTACAGGAAGATTTGCAGATTCTTTATGATATTCCTTTGAGAGAGGGTCTCTCTGTGTAGCTCAGGCTGGCTCCAAGCTTGCAAACTTCTTGTCAAAGCCTCCCCATTGTTGGGATTACAGGTGCACACCACCATGCCGTGACATCACCTCAGCTGAAAGATGATTTTGTACCTGACTAGATCTTGTGTGCATCTATGCTTTGGCCAGACTCCAGAGGGGAAAGTGTCAAGGTGGGCTTTAGGTAGAAGGTCTGAATCATGTCTACAAACCCAATTCTGAACCCATATAGTCATAACATACTTTGTCCATAAGCTGATTACATCTCTGTGGTCTCTGTTACAACACTTTCTTTTGGTTAGCAAATCCAGTGGGACCAAATCTTACTTTTACAGAACAGCAGCTTTTCTCAACAGGCTTTTGCTATGAAGGGCAGAGACGTGCCTCCTTTAAAAACCACACACCTTTAATTGTTCTAGTTTGGGAGAGGAAGAATAAACTATAAATAATTTTCACAGTGATGTGTGCATGGGTAATTATTTCTCTAAAAAGAGTAATCGTCAGCAAGCTATTCCTGGTGGGGTGCACAGCGGTGTGCTGGCAATATTGATCGTGGGACTGGAAGCTTGTTATCAGAGGAGGGATTAAAAAGAAGAAACTCACAGCTCATTTGTGCTCAGTGTGAGCCCTTGCTGGCTCCCATCTGCTTGGGTATAGTTCAAGGCATCAAGGTGGAAACTGTGATCAATGGGGCTCATAGTGATCGGACTTCCATTCCTCAACTGTGCCCCGTCTCTTGCTCAGCTGGGGGCAAGTGACAACTGAAATGAACTGAATTCCTCTCAGGAAGATTCCTCGTATAGGTTCTTTTCAGTCAGGGGAAATCTTAGGAGAGGGCCACCTGTGGTAGGACAGATGTCCCCTATTCTGTAACGGTCCACATCTGCTACTCTTCGCAGCCCCCTGGCAAAGTCATTAACACAGATGCTGCTTAATTTTGTGGCAAAGGGATAAGGTGAAGGCTACATCAACTGGGGGACAGGCCTAACTTCCTCTTTTCTCACTTTTCTACCCCAGTTCTTTCTTCAATATTCTGTACTACTGCTTTGGCTGGGGCCTCTGGAGTTACTTCCTCATTCTTTCCCCCTATTTGCTATGGCCAGTTAGCCACCTCCGTCTGACAGATGATCCTAGCAAACATTTTTCCGAAGCGAGCCTCTATTCCAGGATCAAGGTCTTCCCCAGGTAATAATACTCTGCCACCAATTCAAGAAAGACATATTCAGAGTGAGCTGTCTAGAGTTCTCAGACTATTGCCCATCTGAGCCAGCAGGAGCTCTCTCTGTGTCTGTGTCTGTCTGTCTGTCTCTCTCTCTCTCCCACCCCCTCATACAATACTTCCTAACCACAGAGTTGCAGTTTCTCCTCCCTCCACTCTTCCCAGTCTCTCCCACTCCTCCTGTTTATCTTTAGAAATGAGGAGGTCTCCCAAGGATATCAAACAAATACTTCATAACAAGATACAATAAGACTAGGTGTGAACCCTCACATGATGCCTGGGCAAGGCAACCCTGTAGGAGAAAGGGTTCCAAGACCCAGGGAACGTGGTTCCTACCAGGAGCATTTAAAACTCTTGTTATCTGGATCATCTCATGCTAGTTAAATCAGGATCTCTTGGGGTTGATTTTTTTTTATGACTCTCTAGATAAATCCAATGTGTTGTCATGTCTAAACTTCATTGTTCTAAATCACCTATTTAATTTTATTTCTTTCGGGCAAAATTTATTGGGGCTTTCTGATTGCATGTAGAATTAAAACCCCATCTCTTTAAGTTGGATGAACATCTTCTATGATGTGACACTCATCAATATACTTTTTATATTTTCGTGTGTGTGTGTGTGTGTGTGTGTGTGTGTGTGTGTGTGTGTGTGTGTGTGTGTGTGTTGTGCCTGTGTGTGTATATGAATGCTTGCATATATGTAAGCAAATGTATGGATGTGTGTACACATGCATATATGTGTACATGTATGTAGAGAATGGAAGTTGATGTCTAGAATTATTCATGATTCTTTTTCTTTTTCTTTTTCATGATTATTTTTCTACCTTGTTTATCAGACAGGGTCTCTCGGTCAAAGCCAGAGCTTGCCAACAGGGCTGCCCCAGCTAGCCAGCTTGCTTTGGCCATTTTATCTCTGCTTTCTGAGGCTAACATTACAGGTGGGCTAGCGCATAGCCCATTTGGCTTTTATGGGGATTCAGGGGATCTGAACTTGGATCTTCATGTTTTTCAGGCAGGCGCTTTACCATGCGGGGCCTTATCTGCAGCCCTTATCAATATTTTTAGCCCTGTCTCTGCATGGTTCTATTCCTAGTCCTCTTGTCTTGAGTTACTTGCCCTTTCTTTTCTCTGCCAAGCTCTTTCTTGCCCCAGTGATTTTCTTCATGTTTTATTGATCCAGACAGTATCTGCACCGTCTGCTTGCTGTGTTCCAGACATCCCCCTAGGGTGAGTGAAATGCTCAGACATTAGCTGGTGTCTAACAATTCCATTTGCTTCTGTTACTAGTTCCCAGAGTTTTCACAGACCCCACAGGCTAAAAGCACAGCCCCATGGGACTGTCTTGACTTCAGATGCTTATCACAACGTCCAGAAGTCAAGAGCACCTTGACTTCTGATTAATTGTCTATAAAGTGGAATGATTATATCTCTCTGTCTATCAGTCTGCCAATTGTCTTCTGTTTCTTTGGAGATTGCTGACTAACGCAAAGATGCTGAGAAAGGCTTCCAAAATAAGATTTGATTCTCCCAAGATGCTTGAAGTAACCAACTTCAGGTAAAGACATCTAGCTAGTTCTCTGTTTGCATTTACACACCTTTGAAAGTACGCCAAGGTCACAACCATGAAAAGAAAGATGCCTAGCTGGTTGATGCTGTCCTTAATTTTAGACTCCTCATTCATCATATCCACCATGCCTCTTGAGCACGACCCATCCAAGGAGCCACGCCCTCCTTGGTGTAGAAGAAAGAAATGAGTAACATAGCAGTTAGAGGTGTTTCCCATCCCCCGACAGTTTCGTCTAGCAAAGTTGTTCCTGCCCCACATCCGTCTTCACGCTGCCAGCTTTGAACAGAACATCTTATTTCTTTCTTAAGTTATTACAGCATTTAGGGAAGCAAATGAATCTTTTTCTTTTTCTTTTTCTTTTTTTTTTTTAATCACTAAATTTCTGCAGCTCCTGCTTAACAGCGCAAGATGCTTCATCTTGCCTGTGGCATTGCTTCTAGCAGAACACGGTGGCTCTCCTTTGTCCAAAGTCAAACTGTAAATCCAGTTACTTTATAACAATATTGAATGAAATGAAAATCTCTGAAGTTTCTCCTCTGTCTCAGCATTTGGTTGAGAAAAATGAAGTTGCCATTGTCTGAGCTGATGAAGATTAAATGGACTGCCTCTGAATTTAATTGGGTCTCTGTTTGAATAATATCCATGGTGGGTCCTACTGCAATGTTTGGTGATTAATGGTGAGAAGGAACAACAGCAACATCTGGGCCCAAAGCTGTTCTTGGCTTAGAAGGTGTTCATCCCTTTGAGAAGAAGGATTCTCTGCATCATTGTCCAAATAATCATTAGCAGACAGATCAGCTGAGACATTTTAATTAAAATCTCAAAATGTGGGGAGAAGAAAAGTTTTCTAATGCTTTTCAATATCCGAGTTGAAGCAAAGCAAAGCAAAACAAAACAACAACAACAACAACAAAAAAACAAAAGCCCTCTCTTACTAAAGAGGGTAAGAGTTTTCTACTTCCTCAGAGGAAGTGGGGGAGGAGAGAATCAGGAAATAGCCTTTGCTTGTTCAGAGAAGGAAGCCTGGGTGTTGGGACACGCCCAGTCCGTTGTTCTAGCAATGTTTACAAGTGATAGTTAATCAAACTTTGAAGAGTTACAAGTGAAAGTTACTTTTGCCTGGTGTCCATCATGTAAAAATTTTATGCGCTAAATATAACAAAATAACAGTAACGGCAAATATGATGGGTGTGATCTGAACTTGGTTCCTCTTCATTGGCAGTTTGGCTGGATTCGCAATCACTTTGGAGACAAACCTTTGGGCACAGGCGAGGATGTTTTCAGAGAAGGTTAGTGAGGAGAGAGAGGACACACCCTGAATGTGGGTGGCACCAGTCCTTAGGATGAGGTCCTAAACTGAACATGGGGGTGGGGATGGGGTGGATGCTGGGGTAGGTGTGGGTGTGGGGTAGGGGTAGGGGGCAGGGAAGGAGAAGTAGAGGATTCCTGGCATTCAGCTCTGCTTCCTGGCTATAGGTGAAATGTGACCAGCTGCCTCCTCAGAGGCCTGGCTTCCCCACCACGTGAACTGTACCCCCTCAAAGCATAAACACAAACTAATGTACCCCCTTTAATGTTGTTATTTTTTTTACATAGTAATGATAAAAGTAACTAGTGTAATGAGTAATAAGATGACAAAGCAAGAATCTTTTTGAAGTTTTTCTTGTTGAAAATTATAGTGGAATTATTGCAAAAATATTTAAACAAATAAAAGGCTTTTACATCTGTTCTTGTTGTGCCAGGAGTTACAGGCTGCAAGGAAAAGACAGCTAATCAAACACATGAACAAATTACTTGGAGAAGTGTATCTTCATTGGAGATGCTTTAGTCTAATACTCGGACAAAAATATAAAGGATGTATTTAACAGATCTGTTTAGGATTTTATTCTGAGGATAAGTTAAATTTGCTGACATCAGAGAGCAACAAATACAAATAGACTAGGGCATACAAATACTGTATTTATTTCAAATTAACTTCCAAATTATAAGTTTATTTATAGCATAAAGAGACATTCCTGGTCATAAAAGTAGATAGTAAATGAAAATGAGCTATTAGATAAAGCAACATTTTTTATATTCACGTCATTATTTACTATTCTTGTTATGATCAGCAAGCTTACTGCTCTATGTCATTACTATGTTAGTAAGCCTTTTATCATGGTAACAAATTACTCGAGATACTCAATGTAAAAAGATGGAAAGGAGTTTTTCTTTGTCTGATTGTTTTGTTTCGCATAACACTTTGGGATGTTTTAGTTCAAGGTAACTTAGCTCTTTATTGTTGGTTCTGTAGCAAGGTAGCAGATATGCTGTGTGAAATAAGGCAGAGCCAGAAAGAACCACCTCATTTGTGTATGGAATCCGAGAGACTGGAACTCACAGGAGTGGGTGGCTGCATGGGAGAGGGACTGAGAGGAGCATGGGAAGATGTTGGCCAAAACTACAAAGATTCTGTTAGAACAGATAAATTCCAGAGATCTCTTGCCCTCATGAGGACCACAGCTAACAGCAAAGCACATTAAAAATTTTTTTTAAAGGGAATTGATGGTCTTAGAAGTTCTCACTACAGACATAACGTAAGATGATGGTTATGTTGATTTGCTTGACTTGATCATTTTGCAGTGGACACATACACTGAAGCATCACACAGCATACTGTAAATATATACAGTTCAGTTAATCCATTATGTGTTAGTAAAGGTGGAGAAATGTATGTCCTCTGGGCTCTCATTTTCTTAATAGAATAAGGTTGGGCTATAGGGATGTTTAAGGAGATTTTCAGAGTTCTCTCTCTGGCCTTTAATGATACTTGGTGGTGTTAACCTTTCTTATTCTTCTTCTTATTTTTCTTCGTTATTCTCTATTTTTTCAAATGTGTGGATATTGTACTCATTTTTGATCCTTGTGGCTCTTGGTAGTAATGTACAGAAAACAGATGTAAATAACAACAAAACAACTTGGAATAGTTAGGTTTGAAGCAAAGTCTTACTGAGTAGTGTAGGCTGATTATATTTATTGTTATTACTATTGTTCTAGAAATTTCTGTGACACTTCAAAAGAGATGATTCTATTGTAAATTATAAATGAAGCTTCCTAACTAATTTTATTAAAGTTGGGTATATAAGTGATGCCTGAAATGAACTAAAATGCAGTTGATCTTAAAAGGCAGCTGATGGGAGAAAGGGCAAGATGTTCTAGGCTGTTAACATCTTGAGTCTTCCAAAGTCGTAAGTCAACAAAAAGACTGTGTGTGTGTGTGTGTGTGTTTTTATAAGCATCATGCTAAGTGAGTGGTAATGGCTTTGTTGTGTGACTTTGAGGAGTTTGCATTAGCTAAATTGTACTTCAAATGACAAAAGCTAAATGCCATCGGAATGGTGTTCTACAAATAGCAACTGGATCTTCTGAATTATAGTCAGGGCAGGGAGAGAATTAAAGAAAACATCACGTAGTGACAATTCTAGGCCAAGGTATGTTCACTTCAATTACCTCATTCCGTTCCCTCAAACAACCAGTTTGTAGGTTAGGAAACACTGGTGTGGAAGGCTTGTGATTTTCATAACTAGTATTTGCTCCTCTGAATGCTGACCTCCTCAACTGCATTCCCCTCACCCCCACCATAACACAGCATCCCTAGATCACCCAACGAAGGGAGGGACATTTAGTTAAGACAGTAGAGAAATGGAATCAGGAAGGTTTTTAGCAAGTGCTTGAATCTTTGTCTACTTTTCCACTATTCTCCAGAGACTTTCAAAGCTTTTCACTTCCAACCTTGGCATTCTAATCTATAGATGTAGACTAATTTTGCTCTGAGGAAAAGACATGGTTTGTCCTCAAGAGTTATCTTGCTTTCTGATGATCCCTAGAACAAATTCAGATGTGATTCAACCTTTGTTAAATGCTTTTGGGGTGATATTTTCCTCTATGAGGCCATTTGCCTACTCTCAAAATTTAAATCATCACCCCCCCCCTGCCCCCGCACACACATTTAATTTTGAATATCCATACACTTTTGAACCATGTGACATTTAGGGAAAAATTGTCTTTTTTCTTCCTTGAGTCTCTGGAACCCTGCTTGGTTTTCTGCAGTGGGTGGGCCCGTTTCAGCCATCTTGGTGCAGAAGCGACCAGGGTCTGCTTTAGAGGCTAACAACAAAGATATCTCTGGAATATGAGAAATGAAAGCTACTAGATGTCTTTGGTCACAGATAGGAGTAAGTAGCTCTCACGGAAACCAAGCTACAGTGCCCTAAGGGGTCACAAGAGCAATGCACAAGAGCAAATACAGTTTTCTGCCTAGAAAAGTGCTCAAGGCATCTCTACGCAGAAACCGTTCTCAGAGAATAAGCACGTTTCAGTGCATGACACTCTTCAGTCTAGAAAACATCTCCCCCAAGTGTTTCCCTTCAAAGGTGGGCAATAATCCCATGAGGTAGGTCCAAGCTGTTAGCTTGTCATTAGTATGACTGTTCTATTATTATATGGAAAAAATGGAGACATAGAATTCTTAGCCAAGATTCTGTGTCCAAATGTGGAAACTGGGTCTTGTGAACATCAAAGAACTGTTATCACATATTTGTTACCATCTATGAGACAGGATTCCAGGCTCGGTAATTTCCAAGTTGCAGTCCATCACCACCTTTTTGACAGTTTTGATAGTGGTAGCTCATTTTTCACTGTTAGCTTTTTAACGATGCTAGTGAAATACACAACTTCTATTCCTGCAAGACGTTAGAGTCTCTAAGGAGATAGTAATGACTTAATTGCTCTTGCTGACCTCTTAGGTCCACTACCCATTTTTAAACAGGTCCCATGGATAATCTTAAATTGCATTTCCCTGAATTGTGCTGATTGTACTTCTTTGCTCTGTGACCTTGCACAACTAATTTAACCCCCTCTGGGCTCCAAATCTATTGGTAAATAAAGATAATAACAATGCTCACTGCACTGGGTGCATTTCTATATTTAGATTACTTAGAACAGTGTGTGGCACAGTTGCATCCAGTAAATGTCACGTGTTATTATTGTAAGCAAAGTGCTCAGTACTAGCAGGCTCTCAATAGATGGGATTTGCAGATTTAACAAAGAAGGAAGAAAGACAAATGATTGCATTCACAGTTTTCTGGGGTATAGTCCCTGATGACTAGTCAGTAACAGTAACAATAATTTCCACCATCTCAGAGATAAATTGACGCCAGCACAGCCAAATGCCAAACCTCTTCTGATCCTGGACCCACTACTAAAGCTCACCACCATCCATCAAGAGAATGTTGACAAGTCACTGGGGCGTAATTCACATTGCCCATCAGAGCTAGAGCCAGGAATAACCTCTGATGACTGCCTCTTTGATTGGGGTTTGAACCAGTAAACCCAGCCACTCACCTGCACACTTCTCGGTGTTTTGGGCCCCTGTTATAATGAATGGATTCATAGGCACTTTCTTCTGGAAAAAAAAATGACAGCAGCTGCTTTTAGGAAGAATGTTCAAAAAAGCACAGTTGCAAGGATGCTAAACCAAGCGTGTAAGTAAATGTGAATTAAGTCATCACATTCTGTCTAATCTCTAAAGAGAATGCATCTGCCTCTGAGCAAGCTAAGGAAAAAGAAAAGAAAGGATTAAATTATTTGCATGCAGAAGAACTAAATGCTAAGTTTGCCTTTAGGCAAAATGTTTATATTACTTCCAAGTAGGTCTGCAGACAAGCTATTGTGCTTCTGGCTAAGAAGATTAAAAGCCGAGATACCTAGGTCTTTAGAACACAGGGTTCCAACTAGTCTTTGAGGCGGAAAAGGCTCTTACAGACAGACCATAGACCACTGCTGGATGCACTGAGGCTTATGTTGGACCTTTAGGTCCTACTTAGAGAACTAAACAAACTAAAGGTGATTTTCTTTTTCTCTGAAAGATTCCAGAAAACCAGAGAGCAGTTACCCTTTTGGTAATCTATTCCAGAGATTGTGAGGAAGACAGAAGTAGGTGGCCATGGGCAGAAAAACCACAAAGCCTCTCGCTCCATGAGCGCAAATACGAGATTACACGTTCTCCGTTTGCAGTTTGAACCAATCCTTCGTTTTGAAAATATGTAACATTTGTAAGACAGTTGTGTGAAGAGCGTAAAGAGGGATTATAACAGTACATTAAAAAGGGTGTTTTTTTTGTTGTTTTTTTTTTGAGACCATGTCTCAATTATCCCAAGTCATCCTTGCATTTCCTATGTGGCTGAGGGTGATCTTGAACTCTGATTCTCCCGATTCTGCCTCCCTAGTGCTGAGATTACAGACTCTAGTCACCGCACCAAGATGAAAAGGGAGTTTTTTTTTCTCACAATTATGCACACAGGATGTTCCCTTACAGATGTGGTTGATGGTCATGGGTTTGGTTAAGATTGAAAGCCAATCTTCTCTTTCTTGCTTCTCTTCTGTCCCAACCTTCCTTTGGCTTGTTTTTTCATCACTCCAACTTCTTGTTGGAGATAGAATTATGTGACAATAACTGGTAGCAACGATGAGGACAGTCCTTCAAAATACCTACGGGTTTGTTCTGTGCCACGATCTTTCTTTACGCATAGCCTATTTATTTCTAATGGCAGTCTTAAGAATTAGATATTTTTAAAACCCCATTCTGATTCTCACCCAGTCTCATCCCTCCAGTCATGTTCAGACCCATTGCAGATCCAGACTACCGCTGCAGCTATAATTTCTCTAGCCACCGTGGCTGTGGCTGCTGCACCACCTGCCACTACCGCACACTGTAATAGGAACACTCTTCCACTGCACATGGTGCAGCAATCGCAGCCACAGTCACCACGACGGTTGTGCCAACAGTTCTAGTATGGCTGCTATAGATGTGAGAACAGTAACTGTCACCACTGCCATCTAGTCCCACCACTGTTGCTGCTACTGAACACGTGCCCATCATGCCACTTGTAGCTCAGTGGTGAGGAGAATGCTCAACCAGATCCGAGATGATATTTGTTTATAATATAACAACAAGTCTTACATTTTTCTACCCATATAGCCTTAATGACCGGTGTGAATAGAGGCTTTGAGTATGGTGTAAAAGAATCTGGGATCAGACTAGACTGGTCTAGAAGGTAGCATTTTTCTTCTTAAAAGAAGAAACATAAACAACAAAGAACACTTCAAATATTGATTTTTTTTCTGCTATAAAAACCTATGTTGGTTTTTAATAGAATAGAAAAACATTCCTTAACAGTTTTGAGTAAAATTGACAGCAGGGGAGCTGTGCCAAGTAACCCAGTGACTTTGTCTTTTCCTAGTAAATTCAGGTGTGTAGCTTGTGCACACGAAGCTAAAAACGTTGACACACGCTGGCAAGTAATCGACTGGTTGCCATAAATCAAAGGCTGAAGGTTAATGTCATTGTTCAAGCTTGGCTTCTTAGTTCACGTGTCATTTCTTAGAGAAAGGTTTCTCTGCCTGCCCAGGGCTGTAACTAGGTCACTCTTTCCACCCCTGCCTTAGGCCCACTGGTATTTGTAACCGTTACTAATTATCAGTAGTTCATAAAACTGTTGTGATTTTGCAAAGGATAGATGTCTTGAAGGCAGAGGTCATGTCTAGTTAGTTTTCCATTGTTAAATTTCTGGCATTAATACAGACTCCATCTTAAAACTACAAAATGGATGGTATAAAAGGAAACATGGATTTGCATAGGAGGCGGTCCTCCTTGACTTCACCGGGTGCACTGAACAGCCTCTCATGCTTTGCAGTCTCCATCAATCTAGGAGGAGCCCCTACAGTGAGCATCTTATTCCCTGGTTACACACAGCACTTGGAGTTGTTCTCTTATACGGTGCTTCTTTATAAAGAGATGCAATTTTAAAACATTAGAACACTGGTTAAACATTAAAACATCCAGTCCATCTGAGTGCCTTCATCAGCCGCCGAGAACAATTTGAAAGAGGTCCCTGCAAGATGGTGTGGTCCCAGCTTTCTCCAGAGCATGTCTTCTCCTTCCTCTAAGCTCAATGAGGAGAATGGGATGTAGGTAGGAAGAGGGCGCTGAGACCTGTCTGTCATTTCTGAGAGCTGACCGCTTTGTCCTCTGGTAGTTTCCTAGTGGGGGAAACCAGGGTGTCTTCAGGAATTACGTGCTTGCTCCCATTGGCTAGTCCTTTTAATAGAAACTGCAGGGAAAGAGAATCCCCAGGAAACTTCTCTCTGCCTCTTTGGACTTATACTATTTCAGATGGTCCCTGCTGGGTTGTTTAAATAACACACTAAAATTCGTAGTTATCTTAATACTGAGGGAGATGGCAGCATTCCGTATAAGTGGATTTTTTTTTTACAGATAATTGAAACATTATGTCAAGTTAACACTTAAAAAAAAAAACACAACACAGTTTGTTTCACAAAACCTTTTAAAGTACATGATGTTCAAACCCTGTTTGCCTTGTAAAATAGCATAGAATGAGTATATTTCAGTCAGAACCTTGAACACAGGATGACAGACTTTAGCATCTGTGGACGTTGCTAAAGCTTTCCTGGTTGAATTGCTCAGAGGCATGGAAGAAGGGAAGAGAGCTGGCAAGACATTCGGAAGGACACACAGTTGGGTGGACAAGAGACTGCGGTGGGAAAACCCCCAGCTGTGTTTTCCTTACTTTCATAGTTGCCAGTCAGTTTTCAGGATGTGTTTGCCTCTCAAAGTATCAGCTCTTACTGGGGACACTTTTTTAAAGTGGGTGGCAATGATCACAAGGACAGAGACTTAAATATATCTCCTATGGTTCTGCACAATGTCTAGAAAGTACTTAGTAGCGCAGATAGAGGTCATTGATTTGGCCATCTTTGGCTTGAGCAGCCAGGTCATCAGGTCATTAGAAAGCTGTTAAAAAGGAGGGTGGCATTCCTACACTTAAGTTGATTTTGGGAGAGACTAGGGCATCAGGTTATCAATGAAGGACACCAGATTGGCTCCTCAGTGGCCTGGCTTGCTTACCTCTGAGTTCTCAGGCAATTCTGGAAAATAAGAGCCATTGGCTAAGATAAGCATAACAATGTAGCTGTGACAATAAGCAAACTGACAGTAATGATACCTCCATGAGCCACATGTTAAGCTAAGTTTAGGACTTGGATTTGAGATGTTCTGTCACTTATACAGAAATAAATAATTTACATTTGTAAACATTTGCATACTGTCAATGCTAAGGTATATAACACAGCCCCCAGTTGTGACACAGCAACTATACAGTGCCCTGTGTGTAAGAAGCACTATCTAATTTGTAGGGCAGTTATGTGACCCGAATCCTGAGGTGCAAATTGGAGTTAAGCAGGCACAGGGAGAGGTTACTTAGAAAAATGCTTTAAGTGAAGGGGGGAAAAAATCAGACTCAGAAATCTATTAGGGGAGAAAAGGCAGTTCCAGATATTTGCCATGGAGTGAAAAATTTATCTGAAAAAACAATAAAGAGTCTTTAGGACATGTTCAGTTGAATAATGACACAGTCAAACTTGTTTTTAGAAAGTTTTCTTAACTTCCTAATAACAGAAGCTTCAGTTTGTGAAAATGCACAATGGATATGGGCTCCATGAGATTAGGGACTATCCTACTCAGAGCCGAGTGCTCTTGCTGGAGCTGGGGTCATAAAGTAGCTGAGGTTAGGCAAACTGGACAGTAAGAAATACCTTCTAGAGATCCGAGAGACAGGGCATTAAAAAATAGGGGAACTCATGATCCAGAGGGTCCAAGAAACCTAAAGAACATTATGATGTGCGGATCTGGGCCCAGGGGTCCTGCTCAAACTATGGCACTAGCCAAGGACAATACAGGCAGTAAACTTCAAACCCCTACCCAGATCTAGCCAATGGACAGGACATTCTCTACTGTTGAGTGGAGAGTGGGGTCTGAATTTCATGCAAACTCTGGTGCTCCATTTTTGACCATGTCCCCTGGATAGGGAGGCCTGGTGGCACTCAGAGGAAGGACAGCAGGCTATCAAGAAGAGACTTGATACCCTATGAGCATATACAGGGGGAAGAGTCCCCCTCAGTCACAGTCATAGGGGAGGGGAGTAAGGGGAAAATGGGAGGGAGGGAAGAATGGGAGGATACAAGGGATGGGATAACTATTGAGATGTAATATGAATAAATTAATAATAAAAAAGTAGGAGAAGCAGATAGGAGACTAGGAGTCTGAGGATGAGAGGTGTTGGTCCAGAGTTTGTATATTGAGGAGAAAGAACAAAGGGAACTAGTGATAATCACAGGAAGGACTTATCTTCCATTCTCACAGCTCTTTGTGTTGCCTCTCAGTTCAGGTGATGTTAGGAAGGAAGGATGGTAGATAATAGTCTCACTCACATAGTACATAATATTCAGTAACTGTTGTGTGATGAATGGACCATCTAGCCTCTGGGACATAGCAGGGGACAAAGGGGAATCTTTACTCTCAAGATTCTCATCATCATTCCAAAGGAACAAATCTGCAGTATTTTAGGTAATGGCAGGTGCAAAGGTGCTGAGTGAAGCACGGATGGGCAAGGGATAACTTACAATGTGTTTGGTGACATATGACATAGTGACATTCAAACCAGACCCTGAGTTATGGCAGAGAACAAACCTTCTAGATACGTGAGAAAAGAATGTTGTAGGCCAGGTGAAATGACAGGCAAAGGTCCCAAATACAGATTAAATTTGGCATGTGTGAGGTACAGCAAGAGCATCAGGTACAGTGGCTGTGGGTGAGGCACAGAAGAGAAGTAGGATATGGAACCAGAAAGGAAATGAAGAAAGGTTCATGGGGTTTTGTCACCTTTTTTCTATTAATGAAATGTGGCTCTTCTGGAATATTTTTAATAGAGAAACAATGCATTTTATCTCATTCTGGGTGCTACAACAAAATACCCTGGATTGCATGATTTATAAACAAGGGAAATTTATTTCTTATAGTTTTAGAGGCTGGGACAGACTACATGATAAAGTTCTAGAAGATATGGCGTCTTGGGAGTACTCACTGTCTGTGCCATGGTTCCTTTGTGCTGGTGGAAGGAATGACGAAGCTCCTTTAGACTTTTGTAAAGGATAATCAGTCTCACTCACTGGGAGCACAGCCTTTGAAATCTGTCTTAGTCTGTTTTCTGTTTGTGTGAGAAAACATTGACCAACACCAAGTTGGGGAAGGAGATTCTTTTGGTTTTTGCCTTAAATATCTCAGGTCACAGTCCATCGTTAAAAGTGAGTCAGGGAAGGTACTCAAGGCAGGAGTTGAATCAGAGACCAGCAGGAATGCTGCTTACTGACTTGATCCCCATGGCTTGCTCAGTTTGGTTTTTGTATACAACCCAGAATCATCAGTTCAGGGGTGACACAACCCGGGGTGGGCTGGGCCCTCCCTCATCAAATCATTTATTAAGAATATACCCCCATAGACTTGCCTACAGACTAATCTGATGGAGGCATTTTCCCAGACAACCCAAGCTTAGTTTGGCTGACAAAAATCTAACCACCTCCCAAAAGCTACACCTATCTGTTTGTTTATTTATTTATTTATATTTGTAAATTATTATTATCATCAATTTACTTATTTAGGTCTTTTTTCAAGACAAGTTTTTGCTGTGTAGCCCTGGTTGTCCTGGAACTTGCTCTGTAGACCAACCTGGCCTTAAACTTTGACATCTGCCTCCCTCTGCCTCCCAAGTACTGGGATTGAAGGCCTGTGCCACCACACATACTATGTATGCATGCTGTGTGTGTGTGTGTGTGTGTGTGTGTGTGTGTGTGTGTGCATGCGTGCGCACGCGCATGGGGTCATGTGAATACAGTTCATATGCCATGGTGCACCTGTTGAGGTTGAAGGATAGCCTTTTGTGGTGTTCCTCACCATACGCCTTGTTGGAGGCAGGACCTTTTGTCTTTCCCAGCTATTCACAGTTGATTCCTGGGTTATCCTTTTTTTTTTCCCCTTCTATGTTATTGAGACATCAAGTTTTATATGATGTGATAGCTAGCTTTAATGCTCAACCTGATACAACCTAGCCTCACCCGGGAAGAGAGTACCAATGAGGAATTGTCTACATTAAGTCAGGCTATAGGCATGTCTTGGGGGATTGTCTTAATTAAGCTAATTGATGTAGGCATACTAAGCCCACTATGCGTAGCACCTCCACTCTCTAGGCAGTGGATCTTGAGCTGTTTAAAAGCAGAGAAATCAAACGGATCACAAGCCGTTTCTCTCTGATCTTCACGGAGGACGTGATGTGACTAAGCCACTTCGCCTTCATTTTTCTGGAACAACGAACTGTAACCTGGAATTGTGAACTGAAATAAACCCTGGCTGCCTTAAGATGATTTTTGTCTGGTCTATGGGGCCCCCAACACCTGTCCTCGTGCTTTCATGACAAGCAACTTCCTCCTCTGGGGCATTTGCTCTGTCCTATGTCTTTTAATGCTATTGCATAGGGGACCATTTTTCAACTTTTTTTTTTTTTTGGCAGGGGGAGGATACATATATTCAGAGCACAGCAACATGGGGTAACTGATATTAAAAAATGACTCTTAACTGTTTAGTGGCAAATGAGGGATCAAAGATAGAAACAGGGGATCTCGTCAAGAGCTATTGCCAAAGCCCAGGTGGTGAGAGGATGCTGGTTACACAAAGGTCACAGAAGTGGAAGTGCTGTGAAGTGGATGGATTTTGAAGGCGAGGTCAAAAGGAGATTTGCTGTTGGGTTAAATGTAGAAACAGAGAGCAAGGAGATCAAAGTTAAAGATATTTTCAACATGTTGGGCGCAAGCAATTGGACAGAAGCAATAGATAGCACTTCAAGATCTGAAGAGGAAATTCAGCAATTCAGCATAATTTCTGTGCTGTGTATATTGAGTTTGCGATGTCTGCTAGTTAAGTGGCAGCAACTCTTGGCCACGGGAGACATATAGCACTGCTTGAGAAGTGGCCGTGAGTATAACTCTGGTCAGCTCTGAAGGTACCAGTTTTTATTGGGACCCTTGCTCTGGAGGGGAAGTGAAGACAGTATTTTAAGGAGGAAGCAATAATAAGCTTTATAGCACATTGCCAATGTAAAGAGACAAGAGAACTGAGAAATTGTCATGGATATTGAAACAAAGTGGTGGGGGCAAAAATCTAGATCAAAAGAGATTTGGTAGAGAGAAACACGGCCTTGCAAGTATAAATACCTTTTTAAAAATAGAAGATTGTGCCTCCTAGCCCCTCTTCATTGGAGGCAGTCAGGAGAGCTGACGCTGGGGTCATGAAAGCTGGTGAGCTGGCCCTACCCCTCACTGCATGCAGCACTTGGGAGAATGAGCCCTGCACCTCACCAGCACAGTAGAACTAAACTTGGTAGAGAGAGTGAAGGTGAGCTGCCCTTGGGCAAGAGAGGGGAGAGCTGTCCCAGCCCCTTGTAAAGGCTTGGGAAAGTGTGCCCTGTATCTTGATTGGGAAGTATCGTGGAGCTGGCTCTGGAGGCCTGAGTGCAGGTGCTTGCCCCAAGTATATGAGGACAGGAAGAGTTTACCTTGCCTCCTGGCAATGGCAGCATTGGGTGGCCTACCTGAAGCAGTGCTGAAATCTCGCCCACCCTGGTGGTACAGACAAGGGGGAGCCTGCGGGATGATCAGCTCAACTGCCACCGAGGGCTCTGAGTTGGCCCATCCCAGAATGGTTGGGATGTGTGAAAGACTGAATGGGACCAATCTTGGTGATCCAAAGCTGCAGGATAGCTGGGAGGAATCCTGATAAGGATCCAATATTGACAGTGGCACAGAAAGAAGCCATAGATCGACCCATGACTCATTGCAATGAACATTTGCAGGTGAAGATGTCTGGACAGAGGGGTATACTGTAGGACATGATGTAATTTTTAAATGCTTTTTGTTTGATTGTTTATGTGTGTTTATTTTGTGGGGGAGGTTGCAATAGCTAAGGGCAGATATGGGGGAATGGGAAGATGAATGGAACTGGGGTGCATGATGTAAAGCTCACAAAGAATCAATAAAAAGTTTTTTTTTAAAAAAAAATCAAGATTGGCTACAAAATGTAGCACAGGTGGAGAATATATGGTCTGGGCAGGCTTCTTTATCATGCGGATGTTATTGTATTGTATACCTTGTTTATGAGAGAGAGATACAGATAGAGATAAAGATAGAGACAGAGATAGATAGATAACAGAGCAGATCCACTGTACAACAAAGGGACGGGTTTATATAGGAAAGTGAACATTGGAACAACCATCCTTCTAGCACGAGAGAAGGAAGACTATGGCGATGCAGGCACCCATAGGTGGCTTCTGGCTGCTGGCCTATGTGGAATCTCTACTGACTGCTTCCATTTACTCAACATATAAGAAATCAGGTCATGGCTGGTGGCAGAAGGGATCTAGGGAAGAGAAGATACGGAGCATTCCTCTGGAGAGCAGAATCCATGCAATGATTTGGGGAATGTAAGTTGTATTCCAGGGCACAGGGCAGTTCCACTTGGAGTTAGGAACCACTGATGTGAAGTGAAGCCAATCAGCATAATTATATGTTTGTTTATCCAGTGGGTAGGATGCCGGAGATCCAGGTGCAGGCTCAGAGTAGGGTTTGTCATTAGTCAAGGGAGGTTAGAATGTGTGCAGTGTAGTGAGTGGCGCAGTAGGTGTGGACTCTGTGGAAGGGTGAGGAAGGATCGTGCAAATATGAATGGGCTCAGTGCGTGGTGGGAGCTGTGGTACTAGGGAAAGCGAGTTAGAAATTTAGGTGAGGGAATACAGAAAGCAGCATGCACAGTCATTTCATGTTGGTGCTATACGCTGCAAGAAGAGATTCTGAGGGCGGGGGACAGACAGGTCATTGTGTTTCAGAAGACAGTGAAACTGAAAGACAAAGACAGCGGGAGAAAGTTCGAAGAAGATCCTGGCTGGAGTAATTGTGTGTAGTGTGTAGCAAACGGCACTGAGTCACATGGTGCATGTTCAAGAGGTGAGAAGGACCAGTGGGCCCACGGGGAGGATGAGCAGAGTGAGGGTGAGACAGTGTGGCTTTCAGGAGTACTAGGAACATTGGACATTGCACGGTACCCTCCTGTGTCATCAGGACACCATCTTATTCTATACTACCGTTTGGTCGATGACCTTGCTCTGTCTCCTTGACAATCCCAATCTTCTCACGGAGCTGTATCCCCATGATGTTCAGCCCCTCCGTGCCTAATACAGTGCCCATTCTATGGCAACAATTACCATTTGTGGAATTAGATTGCTCCAAATGCAGGGATTTAAAGATCAAGTAGCTAACATCCTTAGAGGATACAACCCTGAAATGAAATTTACATCTAGATTTATTATGTGTACTAAAAGCATAGCACTGTCAGCTAATCATGTACTTGCAATTGTTTCTGGAGTTCCAAAGACATTAAAAAATATAATTTGGTCATAAATATTGCAAAGAAAAGCCTGGGGCTATTCTATTTGCATGGAAAGGTGCTATTTCCCTGTTTTCTGTGCTGCAGGAATAAGAGTATCGGGCAAGAAGTATGGTTTAGAGGCTTGACCATTTCCTGAACTTACCTCCTAGTGTTTGCTCACCCAACATTTGCTCTCTGAAATCTAAAGAACAATTAGTTTTCATTTTGTAGCGGCAATAACTGCAGAAAAGTTAAAAAAAAACAAACAAACATAAAAACAAACAAACGAAAAAATAACAAAACACCCAAAGCTGTAACTTTTCCCCAAAACTCAAGGCAAACTGGGCAATGCAAAAATATTATTCTTTGAAATTTCCTCTCTATGCAGCGGCATTTTATATGATGAATAACAAGCATCACAAGAAAGGAGAAATTTTGATTGAAACTGTAAACTCAACTTAGATGTGCTTCCATAACTTATTTCTGCAGCATCTAAATGTAAATTGTAAGGGCGAAGAACTGTTTTATGCTCTGTCCAAAATTGCCTTTTGAAAACCATGATGCAGTGTCAGCACCGCGGTTCACCACGGACACAGGTGATGGAGGGAGGGCGTCCCCCGGCACCGGAGCGTCTTGCGGGCTATTCATATTCTCCTTGTGCCGTTCAATTACCACTGGCAAGGTGCATAACTAATCAGCTCAGATCAAAGATGCTTGATTTGTTCCTATGCTTCCTCGCCCCTGTCACCTCGTCCCTGTTCTGCCTTTTCTTCTGCCCCTCCTCCCCACTTCTTTTTCTCTCAGACGCTCATAAACCAGAGTCACTTAAAGATAATAGCTTCTTCAAAAATGCAACTCCACAGGATTTAATTAAACTGTACGTTGCAGACTGGCCTGGGGAGCTAAAATACTGTGAGATGAATCTTTGTTCAGTGTGATCATGGGATTCTAGTGGCTTCAAGGTGTCAGAGACCCAAGTGCACTAACAGCCAGGGTTGACTTGTTGGTTGTACAGATTTAGTGGATTAAATGATATGACCTTGACTCTGGCAATGCCCTCTCTCCTGGATTTCGTATCTTCAGGGTGGACTTGAATAGCTACCATAAACTCCAAGGTTACTTTAATAACCCTTCGGGCCTTGAACTCCAATGCCGCAACACTGGGATATTGTTGCAGATATTAAGGTGGAGGCAAGGGAGATTGTTTTGTGAATGGGTGTTCCACATCCCATGATATCCCTCAGAGTCCTGGGACAATGTGAGTTAAAATTCATGCGCACGGATGTTGCTGCATCCCTCCTTAACTTTACATATTATGGACTTCCCATGCAAAGACATTATTCGTCAAAGTCCTTGGCTTCCAGAATTATAATATCTGACACTGACATACTTACTATATGCTAGGGGCTACCAAAACAGCTGGTCTACAGTAGGTTCTTTATGTTTTACAATAGTACCCCATGCTAGGTACTGCTGTTGTCTCTAGATGTGGGCTGGACGTTAGGTAATTTGGCGAAGGGGTTTAACAGCAAATGGATTAGGGATCTCCAGAGAAGCGGAGCAGTAGGCTAAACAGATAGATGGATAAGTAGGCACAGGTAGAGCAAGGATTGGCTTAAAGGAAGCCAGAGCACAGCCAGTCTGAAGAGCCACAGTCAGCAACCTGACAGTGAAGTCAGCTTATTCTGAATCGAAAGGCACAGAGACTTGGGAGAGAGAATTGTGTAATTCTAACCTGAAGGTAGAAAAGAAAACCCAGTTGCCAGCTTGAAGGTAGTCATACAGGAAGAGTTCCTTCTCGTTGTAGTGGGCTCAGACCTCCTGTCTCTCTCATCCTCTACGTTTGGGAAGCTGCTAACCTCCACTTCCTGTTTACTCAGGTAGTTAATTTTATGTCCTTCTCAAGTCTCTGATGGGGTTGAAGACCAGATAGAGTTTAGTTTTACAATTAAGCTTAGTTGTTTAGGAGTTAAGATGTTTTTAGGTCTAGATAGATGTTTTAAGTTGACAGAGATGAGATATGATAGACACTGATTTACATTTAGATTTTTAGACTCACCAACATAGGAAAGATGTTTTCTTCAAAGTTGCCAAATACAAATAGCCAAAACACCATGAATGTAACATTTCTATAATTCCTGGTTATTTCATGGTTCTTCTTGCTGTATGTAGTTTAGTAGTTTATTGTATATATGTGTAATAATATAAATTTATATGTAAAAATTAATAAATATAAAAAATAAGAAAAATTTCCAGGATGAGACTACCCGCACTAGGGAGGGCAATTTCCTTTATTTAGTTTATCTATACAAGTGTTGGTCTCATGTGCAAACCCTTACAAACATGCTCAGACTAAAATCTGACCAAAATCCCTGGGAGCAACTCCTGTCCCACTCAAAGTAACACATAATACAGCACATAGATGATGGGTCCAGGCAGCTTAGCTCCAGAGTTCATAGTCTATTATGCCAACTAATGCATTTGTTCAGATGAGGATTTTATATTTCGCTTTTTCAGAGTTTTTCTTTCTTCCTTTCTTTTTTTTTCTCCTGACTCTGTAGTCAGGGTGGCCTGGCCTCGAACTCATGACTCCCCTTCAGAGTCTTGATTGCTGGATTTCCAGAGTCTATAATCACAGATGACTTCTACTTTTCAAAAAGAACAAGTGCAAACATTTTCTCATAAAAATTGGGAAACTCTGATGGAGAGTTTGCTGCTAGGATGGTTGTTATGTGTTACCTCTTTGTATCACAATAATTAAATACCCAAGAAAACAACCTAAAAGGAGGAAGGTACACCTGGACTCACAGCTTCAGAAGGTTTAGTTTGCTAGGGAGAGCAAAGCATGGTGGAGCCTCTGACTTCATATCACAATGGGCCACAGAGCAGAGACAAGGGCAGTGTTGGTGCTCTCTAATGATTCCCTTCCATCCTATCTGGGCACTAGCCCAAAGGACAGTGCTGCCCACATACTGGGTGGATTTTCCTCCCATCTTTTCTTTCTGTAAATGATCTCACACACCAGAGATACATCTCAACTTCCTAGATGACTCTAGTGTTAGTGAAGTCAACTGTGTAGGTTGGACAAACTTCCTTTTAAGAGAAAAAATATTTTTTCTTTAATATTTCAAAATGGCTCTAACTAGATCTCTGGTTGCCTCACGCTGAAGCTCATGTATTATAAATCTGATGATCTTACAAAGCAGGCAAGGGAAAACAGATATTCTTTTTTTTTCTCCTTTATTAATTTATTCTTGTTACATTTCAATGGTTATCCCATCCCTTGTATCCGCCCATTCTTCCCTCCCTCCCATTTTCCCCTTATTCCCCTCCCCTATGACTGTGCCTGAGGGGGATTACCTCCCCCTGTGTATGCTCATAGGGTATCAAGTCTCTTCTTGGCAACCTGCTGTCCTTCCTCTGAGTGCCACCAGGTCTCCCCCTCCAGGGGACATGGTCAAAGGTGAGGCACCAGAGTATGTGAGAAAGTAATATCCCACTCTCCACTTTACTGTGGAGAGTGTTGAAAACAGATATTCTTTACTGTTCTTTCCTAGAGCCTTACACACGAAGAACTGTTACCTGGCTACAGGTCTCCAGGTTTGGCTCTCTAGCCTGACTCAGCTCCTCTTGGAATATGCCAGTCAATGCGTGGAAGGAAGGACCCTACTATTCTACCAGGTACTTAACACTCAATATAAGTGTATAACAATGTAATAGATGGCAGTCTGTGACAAAGTCTTGAAAAAAAAAAAAAAAGACAGGCTTTCCGGGACAGGTGACATTGAACAGGCAGTTGCATGACATGAGGATAGAAGTAATCAGATGAGAAAAGAGCCACTTGGCAGGAACTGCATGAGTAAAAGTTGGGGATCTTGACTCATTGTTGCATTTAAGGAATAGGATAGTTAGAGTAAAGTGACTATGGCAGGCATAGGAAGGTGAGGATGGGTAGCCTGGACCAGGTGACACAGGGTCTTTAGACTAATGGGAAAGCCTACGACTTTGGATGAGAAGACAGTGGGAAGTTTTGAAAAGGAAATAATATGACTGGGTTCATGTTTTAAAGAACTTCTTTGGTGGGATTTGATGGTGAATCGTCCCCTCAGAGCAAACGTAGAAGCCTCAAAGCTAATTAGACACCCGTTTTCACCATCCAGATGAGAAGTGATGGTGTCACAGATGAGCCAGGTGGCAACGGATGTGTTGAGCAGTATTTGGATCTGGGTTATGTCAGGGAAGTAATGGTGAAGGGGCTTTGTTGGTGTGATCACTGTGTGCTACAAGCCATTTTGGCTTCAATATAAGACCTCTGTAAGGTGAGTTTTGAAGCTTAGTAGAGTTATGTCAAGAGAGCCGTTTGCACTAAGTGGTATCTATGGTCCCTTTCCCCAACACAGTGATTTTAATCCCTGTGCTACAAGCTGCCTGAGCTATAACAACTCAACTCTTTTATCAGCTGCAGTAACACTTTACTCCTCCTGTCTGTGAAGCTTAGCATATCTTTATGTATTTATCTCCTGATCTGAGTGAATTTTAACAGCAACATTCTTAGTCCCTGCAAGAGAAACTGCTGGGAGAAACTCAATGAGTATTCAGCAGATTCATGAAGGTGAAGGATGCTGCGTCACAAAATTAGAGGAAAAACCTTCGAGGACAAGTATCTGTTATGTAAATATGGAGGGAAAGAAGCCATGGGAAAGAAAAAAAAACATGTAACATAATATATTATGTAAATAACCTTCAGAGAAGGCCCATAGAAAGGATTATTTCATTTAGCTGTATCAGTGAAAAATTGCCTGGCTTTATAACAGAAAAAAATTTTCCTCTAATCCACTTTGAAAAATGCTTGCTCCATGTATTATGCATGGCGTTTCCAGGCTGCCAAATTCCTGATGGAGCTGGTGATTAGAAGACAAAGCGGCCTCGCCCAGTTTTTTCTTTCTTGGCTTTGCCTCAGCTTTCCTTCCTCTGAATGGCCTCATGAAAGTCAGAGACAGAGAGCAAGAGAGAGACATGCATCATAGGTAGTTGATCAGGTTAAGGAGGAATAAACAACATGAATGTATGTCAGTCACTGAAAGGCTGGTTGGCAGAAGGGAGAAGGAACGAAGAGGGTCAGGAAGCCCCAGTGGTACCTGCAGAGTTGAAGGTCCACCTTTAATTGCCTCTGTACCACATAAAATGAACCTTTGTTTTATCACAGATACTTATAATGAGCAGATGCTCAATTTTCAACCAGTCACTGTATCATGTTACTTTAGTTGGCCCAGTGAGGACCCAGGGCTGCTGAAAGGCAAGGATATAATGGTTATGTGTGTATATGTATGCATGTAGTGTCATAAAGTGAAAAGTGGTAATTTACTGTGATTGCTTTTGATGTTCACCATAATAGATTCCTTCTGAGCATTCAGGTTGTGCTCCAGCAGGACGTGGGGTAACACAAGTAGACACTATTTAATTCATTGGTGTGAAAGTGAGCAGCCGGGGGAGATAAAGTGGATATTAATCAGAGCAGTATGAGCTTTGAGATACCTACATCTAAATCCATCTCAGGGATCTTCTGGGAAATCAACTCCCTGTTTTCAGCTGGCATGAACAAAAAACACATCCATAGATTCCCAGGAGCCCACGTGGCAACACACTTCTTGGTAGGATACCTCAGAAACAAATCCCAGGGCAAGTCAACACCCTTTGGAACTCATTGGATAAGTTCTTTGGTAGACCATTAATTCTATCAGGTCTCCTGAGTGCTGTTAGTAAGTGCCTCAGGGTACAATGCATGCCTTACCAGCGTCTCCACCACTTTCCATCCTCCTGTGTTCCAGAAGACTTGCAACAACAAAGACAATGAAAGGGCTGTTAATTTCTACATATCTCCTGTGGCATATCCATGTCCATCTACATATCATACACACACACACACACACACACACACACACACACACACACAGAGTAAATAAAAAGTAGTGAAAAGTTGCTTTATATATTATTGACTCTGGGCTGCTGGAAATTATATATATGCTTATATATGTATATATTTTATATATAATAATGTATTAATCCCCAGCATGGGACACACACACACACACACACACACACTTTTCGATAAATGCACTTATTTATGTTATTTCCACCCCTCCCTCTCTTGCCTCCAACTCATCCCATGTTTCCCTAGTCTCTCTCAAATTCATGAACTCTTAGTTTTAAATTCTGATTGGTGTACACACACACACACACACACACACACACACACACACACACACACACACACACATATACAAACACATACAAAACATTCACATACACAAACACACACACTATTAAACAAAGAGAAACACAATCTACCGAGTTTAATATTTCTCATATGTATATGTGTTTAGGGTAGATCACTTGGTTTTGGATAACTAATTAGATGACCTGTCCTGGGGAAGACTTATTCTCTATCTCTTAGCAGTCTTGGTCCATCTTCGTGTGTGTGTGTACGTGTGTGTGTGTGTGTGTGTGTGTGTGTGTGTGTGTACAGGAAGAGAAACTGGCTTGATGTCCATCTTTCCTTGGGAGAGGTCAGGCCTCTGCTTCCAGTGTTCTACTGTTGTCATCTCCCGAGGAACTCTGTCTGAGAAACGGAAGCCACAGAGAATACCAGACAGAGTTCCGCTGCTGCGTGGTCTTGGCATCTGTAGAAAGGCTAAGGGAGGAGAAATAAGGATGATCCGCTCCACTGCTTTTTCTTCTTTTCCTTATGTGGAGATTCTGATGCTTTCCTCAGAGCCTTCCCAGGTGGACAGTTAGATAGTCTTAGTCATACGGCCCTCTTCTTTACTCATCTGCTTAAATCCACGCTGAGGAGGATACAGAACACCAGGGGATGAAGGACAGAGAGCGTTGTCAGTGGAAGGCAACGGCAACCTGAAACCTCAGAGGACAGTGGAAAAGCAGGGCTGGGGAGGCCGTTCTTTTCAGATACTGTCTATCTCTATCGGGTCCTGTGTGCTTGGTGCCCCTGCTGAGCACATGCCCATCCCTCCCCTGTGAAGCACTGGCTTAGATAGCTAGTCCTTTGTCAAGGCAGACCTTTGCCTTTGCAGGTTTTCTTGTTTAATGAACAATACTGAAAATACCCACAAGAAAAAGGATGACAATGCTTTTAGCGGCATCACAAAGTGGCTGTTAAATGAGAGGCAGGTTCATTAGTTGGACCCTTAGTTCCTTTCTGTTGGTGGATTAGTGGGATGAGAGTGAAACTCTCCTTCATGGTACCCAGAATTCTCATGTGAACTGGCAAGTTCTCATGTGAACACGCTCTCTGGATGGGGCGTGTGTGTGTGTGTGTGTGTGTGTGTGTGTGTGTGTGTATGTGTGTGTGCGCGCACACGTGCGCGTGCATGCTTCTGCTCCACTTACAACCAGCAACAGCCAAAAAACTCTCCTGGTTCTCTTAACTTTTCCTTTTGTAAAAAGAAATTGAACCCATTCTTTTTGTTCTTTCGGGTCAGGGAAACAGAGCGCAAGCATTCTTTGTCTGTTCTGTGTAACCAGCTCCTGTTTTATCTGCTTGCCCTGTAATCGGTTCGTGAACTATTCACTAGGGGCGAAGAGGCAAGGTAAGATTGCCCTCCATTCGTCTAGACCACTTCCCCCTACTGTTACAGTATTTGTATTTGAGGGAATTGTAAAATGAGCTTAATATTAATGCAAGAAAAATTATAAACAGAGAGATAAACTCCCTGCACATACTGAAAATCTTTCCTAAATATATGTACATAAATTGTCTCTTTTCTAGGGTTTGGATTTCTTGAGCCATGATTGCTCTTCAGTTTCACTGAAAAGTGTATGAGGTTTCAGAAACCCATCAATCAATCTGTTGATATATATCTTAATAGTAGGATATTTCAGATTTGTTTCCTCAATGACCTGTAGTGAATTTGTATAGATAAGTCAAAAGCGTGCATTTCATCACTTAATAAAGCCTGTTGTCCCTAGAGGGACTTTCTGTGTAGAATTATTGACCTAATTTATACTTCAATTCAATTAATTATTTTAGGAAAATGATCCAATGTGAAGAGCTGTTAAAAATTTTCTCCACATGTTGAATTGGTAAGACCATAAGACAAGATGTGTTTTTGTTAAGTGAACAATTATCAAGGCCAGTCTTTACATGATTTTACAGGCTCAAAATGTTTGTTGGTGTTGAATTTTAGAATTTTATATCTATTGATGTTATGATCTTATTTTTCCTACTCAGTGACTATAATGGCTTCCTGTTACCTGGAACAGGTGAATCTCTCTTATAACCTGGCCTGCCCTTCTTATCACATCCTTATACTTGGCATCTTAGAGTAAAGGAACATTTGGGATTTGCTTAGCTGTCATTCATGACCACCTCAGTTCTGGAACCCCAACTTTCCATTTCCTTTGCAAGCCCTACTTTATGACCCACTACGACCTATGTCTCTTTTGAAATGACTGTTCCTTTTCTTCCAGGGCTAGCATAGTTATTCTCTACAGGGGCTGCACCTTAGCATCTCTGCAGAACTTTATACCTCAGAGCTCGCTTGTCCCCTTCCGTGCATTCATTCTATGCATGTGATTCTCACAGCAATCTGAACGGTGGCTAGCAACACTCTTCCCGGTCTCTCTAGACATGTGTGCTAATGTCTCCTTTCATTCATAGCAGGAAGATGCTTGCTGATACAGGAAAGTGTCAAAGAGAGAGTGAATGGGGCACCTAGCTCACTCTTTGAATCTAGCAATGTAGTGATGCTTAGGAGGTGGTAATTCTTAGGAGACAGGACCTATGGGGAGGCCCTTATTACTGATGCCTGTTCTAGTTCTATATTTGTTACAGTGACAAAACACACTGACCAGAAGCAACCTGACAAAGGAAGGATTTAGTTGGCTTATCATTCTGTTAAGTCAATCATTTCAGGGAGTTAAAAGCAGTAACGCAAGCATCTACTCACACCATCTCCACAGTTAAGGTCAAAGAGAGAATGTGCTGCTTCTACTCAGCTAGTTTTCTTCACTCTTGTACAGTTTAGGTCTCAGAACCTGGGAATGATGCTACCACAGAGGGCTTTTCTACATCAGTTACCAGTCAAGACAATCCCCTGTAGACACAACTACAGTCCAACCAGGTTCAGACAAGTCTTCAACTAGGCTTTCCCCCAGGATTCTAGCTTCTGCCAGGTTGACAGTTAAAAACAATAGTCGCAGATATTGGGAGGGATTGTTGGATCCCAACCTTTCTTGATTTTGTTTTGGAGAGAAGACATCTTTTCCCAGTATGCATCCTGTCATATATCATGAGGTCCTCACTAGAGCATTCATTATGAGGCTTAGACTTTGAGCCTAAAGTCTGTGAGCTTAAGAAAACTTTTCACCAGGCATGGTGGCACGTGCCTTTAATCCCAGCACTTGGGAGGCAGAGGCAGGCAGATTGCTGTGAATTTGAGGCTAGCCTGGTCTACAAAGCAAGTTTAACACAGCCAAGGCTACACCAAGAAACCCTGTCTCGAAACAACAAAACAACAAACAACAACAACAACAACAACAACAACAACAACAACACCCTTCCTTTTCTAATATCCACTTATAAGTGAGTGTATACCATATATGTCTTTCTGGATCTGGGTTATCTCACTCAGGATGATCATTTCTAGTTTCATCCATTTACCTGCAAATTTCAAGATTTCCTTGTTTTTAATAGCTGAGTGTGTTCCATTGTGTAAATGTACCACAGTTTCTTTGTTCATTCTTATTTGAAGGACATCTAGGCTGTTTCCAGATTCTGGTTATTACAAACAACACTGCTATAAACACAGCTGAGCAGATGTCCTTGTTGTATGGTGGAGCATCTTTTGGGTATATGCCCAGGAATGGTATAGCTTTTCTGAGAAAGCCCCAGATTGATTTCCAAAGTAGTCGTACACGTTTGCACTTCCACTAGCAATGGAGGAGTGTTCTCCTTTCTCCACATCCTCACCAGGATGTGTTGCCATTTGAGTTTTTGATCTTAGCCATTCTGACGGGTATAAGATGGAATCTTATTTGCACTTCCATGATGACTAAGGATGTTGAGCATTTCTTTAAAAGTGTTTCTCAGCCATTCAGTGTTCATCTGTTGAGAATTCTCTGTTTAGCTCTGGACCCCATTTTAAAAATTGGGTTACTTGGTTTGGTGATGTTTAATTTCTTTAGTTCTTTATATATTTTAGATATTAGCCCTTTGTTGCATGTAAGGTTGGCAAAGATCTTTTCTGAGTCTGTAGTATGTTGCTTTGCTCTCTTGACAGTGTCCTTAGCTTTACAGAAGCTTTTCAGTTTCATGAGATCCCATTTGTTGTTGATCTGAGAGCCTGAGCTATTGGTGTTCTGCTCAGAAAGTTGTCTCCTGTTCCTATGAGTTCTAGGTTCTTCCCTACTTTTTCTTCTAACAGATTTAGTGTGTCTGGTTTTATGTTGAGGTCTTTAATCCACTTGGACTTTAGTTTTGTGCAGGGTGATAAATATGGATCTATTTGCATTTTTTCTGCTTTGAGAGACTCCACCCAGTGGGGAACAGATGCTGGGCCTTCACTGCTGGACTCTGGGGTGGAGCACTAACAGTGGTATGGAAGAATGGGGGTAATTAAAAGACCCAAAGGGTTCAGGAGCCCCACAAAGAGACCATTAGGGCCAGAAGATCTGGACCAGGGGGACCTGCACAAACTGTTGTATCAACCAATGACAACAAATACAGTAAAACTAGATTCTCTGGCCAGATCTAGCCAATGGACAGCTAATTCTCCACAGCTGTAGGGAGAAAGGGGATTGTCTCTGACATGAACTCTGGTCCTCCAGATTTGATCACTTCCCCTTGATGGGGAGGAAGGGGAATCATGCTATCTGGATGATGCCTGATATGCTGTGGCTGTATGGTGGGGAGAAGCTCCCCTTCTGTCAAGGTCTAGGGGAGGAGAATAGGTCAGAAAAGGGAGGGAACAGGAAGATACAAGCAAGGGGATAACATTCAGCATGTTATCTGAATAAATCATAATAAATTAAAATTTAAAAATGACAACAAAAAAGCCTCCCTTTTCTTTATCAAGTTAGCCTGCCTCAGGTATGTCATTGTGGTAATGTATGTTACTACATGGCTTGTTTGACTAGCATTAAGGGTTTCTTAATGAGGCATAGGGAAGAATTACTCTAAAGAAGGAAGGAAAGAAGGAGAAAGAAGGAAAAGAAAGAAAGAGGTGGGGGGAGGGGAGGAAAAAAGAAGAGAAAAAAAGCAAGCAAGCAAAGGAATTTTATTTGCCTATTTCACTCCCATCTAACATTTCTCATTGGCTCCTGCATATAGAACTTTCGAGGCACGTCTAGACTGTCATCTAATGGCTTCATTCATGTCATTTGGTAAAAGAGATTCTATAAGCAGTGGTGTAGAGTTTTATCAACATTCTTTTTTAGACCATTTCTCTGTGGAGCCTTGGCTGTCCTGGACTCACTTTGTAGACCAGCCTGGCCTTGAGCTCACAGAGATATGCCTGCCTCTGCCTCCCTGAGTGCTGGGATCACAGGAGTGTGCCACCACCGCCCACCTTATCACCGGTCTTATCCGGTAAGTATAACATTAGCCACATTTCTGTCACTGTTAAAAAGTACCTAAGACGTGAGGGTGGGTGAGCTGGCACTGCCTGGGTAACAGCTGGCCCTGCTACGATGTCACGGGAGCAGGAGAGCAGGCCCTGCTCTGAGGACAGGGGATTGGGCCCTAATCCAGGGTTCTGAATGAACCTCACTCCAACATCTACCCCATGTGTGACTTGCTGGAACACATGAAGGGGCCGGACCTGCAGATTCAAAGATTAAGAATCTCTTTGACACATGGCAACAACGGGATATTCGACAACAGTCCCAGTGAGGATCCAGTAACGATAGTGTAGGTCTCCAACCAGACCCATGACTTGTAGCAATGAACATTTGAAAGTAAACATATGTGGACAAAAGGCTATACTGCGTGATACACTACAGCTTCTGTGACAAGATTTTTTGTTTGTTTTATTTTACTGGGGGGAGGAGAGGGATATTGCTGCACGATGTGTAAATCATATACATTCAATAAAAGTATATATATAAGAAAATCACTTTAAAAAGGAACTATTTATTTTGGCCCAGGCTTCAAAGGTTTCAGTTCATGATGTGCTGGTTCGTCTCATGTCATCCTCCATGAGAAGCAGAACTGATCATCATATGACAGCCTAGAAGGGGACAGGAGAGAGGGAGGCGGGGAGGTGGGGGCACAGAGAGACAGAGAGACCAAAAAGGGCAAGCCCTCAGTGACATACTTCCTCTAACTAGGTCCCATCTCTGAAAGTTCCTACCACCCCATGGGAGTGCTTCGAGCTGGGGACCGCTTAAATCCACGAGTATGAGCATTTCAGAGTTGCTCTAAATCCAAACCGAACAGGTACCAGCCTAGAGAAAGAAACAGCTGGTGACAGAATCTTTGATGGCCTGCGGGAGTGTAGTCCCATATGCTGTCTGAAATAGAACTTACACTTCTTTTCCCATCCCCAATTAGTTTCCCGTTCCCTGGATGCTTGGTAAAACTGCCAGCCAGAGTGATCTTACCAAAAGCCAAGCTGTCTGCATGCTTTCTCTAATGTGCTTAAAACAAGTTCATCATAAATAAAGGACAAAATCTCAAGTTCTCACTTGTGTGAGAAGACCTCTCTACTCTTCTCTAGAGAATCCTCTTTATGCTAGAGCTCCAGGATCCTTCCGATTCTTGCTATCCTTGGTACCCACGCCTGCATCCACGTGAAGATCCCGCAAATGCTGTCCTCTGTACCTGCAGTACTCACCCTGATTTCCTCCTGGCTCATTTCCCACCCTTTATTTCTTTGTCGTTTTCAGATTACTTCTCTGTGAGGCATTCTACAGCACCGAGAACTGGGACCGATTCAGTTCTTCTCTCCTGTCTTAGTTTCTTCTAGGCATGCGCAGTCGACACTTGACTGCGTTTCATTGTCTCAGCCATCTTCCAGTCAATATAATGTTATCTCCATGGGAACTGGGACTTTGTCTAGTTTATTGTTGTTTCCTCAGTAACCAGAGAGATGCGGACTCATAGTAAACCTTACGGAGCGAATTGATTCTGGAATATGAAGTTTAGGTACCAGAAGGGTAGAAGACAGCAGCAAGGATAAAGGCATGGACCGTTCATCAGGATGTGTCATCATACAGCTCTATTCCTTTTGTCTCGTTATACTGCAAAGTGATCTATTTGTTATAAACTGAAGAAAACTCCATTTTAAAAAGCCAGTGGCAGCATTAACAATGTGCTTTGTGAGCCGATTTGTCCAAATTCTCGTTCTTTTTTAGACTCAAGGCAGGATCTAGAGGTCTGAGAATTGTTCAGGGTGCCATCGTATTGGGCACTTCCATTCTTAAAGTTTGGTCTGCTGCTTCAGGTCGGTCTGGCTTTTTGGTTGTTGTTGTTGTGCCAGAGACTCGAGCCAGAACCCCTTGGGAACTCAAGTTCTGTGGCTAGAGAGGCAGGTGGCAGGGCAGGGCCGACTCCTTTAGGCAGTCCTCCTTTGTGTGACCGGAGCCTGTGGACCACAGCTCTCCGCGGGGCAATGAGAAGAAAATGTCCTAATAGGGACTTTGGTTTGCAACATCTGTTTCATTTGGGTAATTTTAGATGGCAAAAACCCACCTCACAGAACAGGAGGGCTCCTATCGTCTTACAAATGATTGCTTCGGTGTCTCTAAGCACCCGCCACTGTAATTAATAGAGTGAAAGGGCTGAGAAGAAATAGGAGCCCATTAAGCTCAGGAAGCAGCATGCTTTAGGGCAAACTGACACAGGAGAAGACAGTGTAATGGGTTTTCTCTCTTAGAAAAGCCTCAAATAGGTCTTTCTCTCTCTCTTTAAAAAAATACATAATAGTGAGCTTAAGCATTTTAATATTTAGGTTAACCTTTCCTTATCCAGATTGCTTAATGAAGCCCCAGCACTTCCCAGATGAGAAACAACTTTATCCAAAGAACTTAACAAGGACAAAAAAAAAATCAAATCTTAAATATACCAACCAAGCTGCATTGTTACTGAGATGTTTTCCCAAAGACAACAGTGAACAGAAATTACAGCACTTTGATTCAAATTTCTTGGTGGAAACATGAGGAACATTAGCAGTCAGTAATTGCTCTGTATAGAGGATTTTCTGCTTTCTACCTCTCACAGTCATCTCTAGCCCTTGCAACCAGAGCTTAGTAGGTACATATGGAAATAAAGGGATGCCCATAGATACAGACCTTAATGACAAATGGGAGCTATAGCCATGGGTTTGTAAGATGGGGAGCTCCCCTCCTCTAACAACATTTATTCTATTTTTAATATAAAAACAAAAGCCTTCCCACAGAAAGCAAGAAGTCAGGGTGATTACTGGAGAATTTATGTGAGCTCAAGAGCAATCTAAATGGGCTTTGTCAAGCCTAATGCCTACTTGTGAGGCTCCATGTGGTAAATAGAACACTTTGACATGCATTATCTCATTTGGTCCTCAAAATAATCCCTCCTGAACTGAAGCTCCAAGCCTTCCTGAGACCCAGAAACTGTTTTGAAGATACGTTATTGTCTCCTGGAGCTTGATGCTATTTCAGAGTGGGGATGAAATGTTTTGGGCATCACAGCCTTTGTGATGGTGTGGTCTGTGGATTTCGGTCATCCAACCTTTCTGCCAGGCCTTAGTGTGGGACTCTTGGTTTGCTAAGATCTATTTCTGGGGTGTTGGTATGCTGGAGTGGCATATTTCACTGTGCTAAGGTAATCAGAAGAGAAGGCATTATACTAGGGTGACCAACCTCTTTTGTATCTCAAGGGTGTGGCAGGGCAAAGGTTTATGTCTTGCTTAGAAAGATGACTTCAAATCCAGAGGGCTTACTGGGGGTACTTCATTCGTGTCAGGTGATGAATGCTCCCTACCGAAAGCACGCACTTCTCCAGTCATATTAATGAGACTCTGTGTCGAAGATAATGAGATGCTTGCCCTGGGAATGACAGGCATCATTTCCAGTTACCCAAACACAGAAGGAGAATCTCTTTACGTGCCAGGAAGAGGAAAGCCACTTATGGATGACTCAGGGAATCTCTGCTGCACAAGCTCTTTCTTTTGTCAATCACCATGCAAACATTAAGGTTGGAACTTTAACCTGGCCATAGACAATAGGCAAACCAGTCAAGGCTTGCACTCTTCTTCCACTGAAGGCATTTCTTTGTTTGCTATGTGAAGACAGAAGCCACTCCTTTATAGAACAGTGATGTCTGATCCCTAGTCTTCTGGGAGCAGAAGACTATGGTTATTTCTACATGATTCCAAAGCACCCAGTGTATTCAGTGGACTTAGCAGGTGAGATAAGTTGGCCTGGGAGGTTTGGTAGTGTGTAGAATGGAGAAGTCTCTGACTATCTGTAGTGTTCATCTTCCAGTGTATCAGTGGTCACTGAACAATACTTTGTGGTCCTGGCCTTTCCCTTGTGTAGCCTGGAAAAATGGCAGCTAGTATGAAGAAGAAGAAGAAGAAGAAGAAGAAGAAGAAGAAGAAGAAGAAGAAGAAGAAGAAGACGACGACAAAAGGATGAAGAGCCATGTGTGGTACTTGGTGTTTTACGGCTTCACGCCTGCAACCCAACTTTCATCGACTACAGCTGTGACTTTGACCTTCACAATGGCTGACTTAACCAAAGGAGAGTCGGCTAGCTCCACTTACTAGTGAGCTTCCCTGCTGGTGGCCTTGTCAAAACCGTCATGATGCCGTGCTCAGTCTGCTGCTCTCCACCACACGAGTCAGGCAGAAAAATCCCAGAGTGACTTGCAATGGTCCAGTTCTAGCTACCCAAACTTGAGCCAGTGTCTTGCAGCCTAAGAAATAAGATTTTTGTAAAGAATTTCAGTCTGTTCTGATGCTTGCTGGCAGCCGCTTGCACTGAACTGAGAGAACATGGGCTGGCTGTGGAACGGTCACAATCTTCCTGTGAATTCTGAGCAGCCCTAAGAAATACCCTCATTGATTCGTAATTTGTTCAATATCCTTTATAAAGGGCTTGGGGAACAGAGTGCGTAGTAAACACACAATAGGCTTTTCCACACTGCACTGCTAGAGGTGGCTGTAAATTCTCTAAACACTCTTTACCAGGGCTTTAAGCATTTCTCCTAGTTAATATTAAGGGCGTTCCACCCATCCCATTTACTGGTGCCCTTTAGGATTGTGGAAAAGAACACTTGGCCCTCAATGAGAACAATGGAAAGTAAGTTGAATGAATCCCAGAATGGCATATTTTACTTGAAAAACATGCATTATGCTTTTCCCCAAGTAAACTGCATAGAAAAATGTAAATGAAGCACAAAGCGCTTATGAATTAGGCCTTAAGCATTTTCTTTTTAGCATATAAACTGCCACTAAGGCTGTGATAGGAATGCATTTTCTACTATTTTTCACACTGTAATTACGTTTCCCGAGTAAAACTCAAATGCTTGCTATGGTCCTGTTGCAACCACACCAGACAGGTAATAATTGGAAAATTCAAAGCAGAGACTTATCTCCTAAATGCTAAGAGGTGGGGCTCCTCAGTGTACAGAAGAGTTGACATTAAATATAAAACGGAACCTGGCGATCCTCTGTGATGTTAATTTTGCATCTGGAAATGTGTTTCAAAGCTGCAACCCTTTAAAAAATGTATCAGAATAAAAGACAAATGATAATTCTGTCCCCAACCTTCATCCTAAAATAGCTTATAATCTCCATCCCTGTATCCAACAGACTTCCCGCCCCCACCCGCACATACTCTATTCAGGCATTTAAGTTCTAGAAAAGCAAATTAACTTATTTAAATAGTACTGGAATAAGATGAAGCCCCAAAGAGCAACACTCTCTGGAAACCTTTGTTCAATTGTACACAAAAGGCCACAGAAAAGGACACACATACACACACGCGCACGCGTGCGCGCATACACACACACACACACACACACACACACACACAAACACACACAACTTGTATAAAAAGATTCAAACACAGATCCTTTCCTGTGTCACTAAACTTAGGCAACATTTTAAAAATTATTATGCCATTCCATTCAGTGATTCTAAAGCTTACACTACTTTAAGGATGTATGTATCTACACAGAGAAGAACAAAAGAAAAACACACCTCTTAAGGCTTCTGTGGGAATTAGCAATACCGTGGGGCAGCATAATGTAAACTATGTAGGTTCCACACAAAGACTGTACTATGTTTACAGGAAAACATAGACTTTCAACTTAAGGATACCTCAGGCACGTGACCTCACATTGTCCGGAACTTGGAACAGTGAGAGCTCAGAAGTAATTTCTGATAGGATCTCCCTCAAAATCCTCAGCCTGACTTTTCAACTTGATGTTTTCTGGTGAATGCAAAGCCATGTCCCGTGCCCTTTGATGACTGCTCGTCTGCAGTTGAAGTTCCTACATGTTTCATCAGGACCACACACATCTTTTTCTGTGCCTCTCAAAAGAAATAATACTTTTTGGCCTATGTGCTCTTTCCCCCTGCCCTTACTAACATGTGCATTTGATTACAAAGGCTTCTAAGCAGCTAAACTTTGCGAGCCCGAGTTAAAGTTGCCATCTCCGAACTCATTTATCAACTTCGAATGTACGAAAAAGTGTATAAATATGGGGTCAACTGTAATCCCCAAACTAGAGGTTGTATTTGTATCCTCCAGTAAATGAGACTGTAGCATTACCTTCCAACAACTGGCCAAGAACTAGCAAAACTGGATTAGGAATTGGGCAAGTTTCAGATCTCTGCTCTAACATCTATTGGCAATCTTGAACGCATGCACTTTGAACAGATGTTCCATCTGTGAAGTGGGTAGCATGAAAGATGCAGTGCTTTGGGAGGACTAACTGCCACATAAGCTAGACTTCTATTAGCCCAGCTGTGTAATGGTTTATACACAGAAAGAATTCAATTTTTCCACTCACGGTATTTGACAGTGACCAGGAGTCTCTCTCATTTGGTCATTCAGAGGCCCAGGATAACAGAGGCCCCACCTTCTTCAATATATATTGCTCAGAGCGGTGTTCGTCAATATTTTCTCATTCTCCTTCTTTCCCTCAGGATAAAAACTAAATGAATTAAATGCAATTAATTTACATTAATTAATTTAGTTAAAATCAACTTCTCTCCAATGAGAGACATTAAATCTAAGAAGTGAGATCGTGTCGGTTTGGGAAGGATCCAAACCATCGTAACAGCTCAGATGTGCCTTTTTTTTCTCACAAGCAACAATGTCCACCTGTTGGGAGCCTTGTTACCTTCCTTTACAGCCCCTTTGCTGGAGGTTCCCATGGAGCAGCATGTTAGAAAGGAAGAGGAGATGGGAGGAGAAAGCCTGGAAAGCTCTGATGGTAAATCACAAGTGGTACAAGACTTCTGCATGTAGTCATGGCTCAGAATTTGGTCACGTGGTTGTGTCTAACTCAAGAACACTGGGGACTGTAGATAGGTACATGTTCTTGAGAAGAAAAGACTAGTTCTTTCAGGAATAGCAAGTGTGTTCGTTTGTTTCACTTACTCTATGGATGCTTGTGAGAATTTGATTACCCTTCATAGGGATCAAATGTTTAGTGATATATGCACTATTATGTAAGGTCAACCTGACATGTCATGACTAATCAATGCTGCGAAATGACAAGGCAGACCCCAGGTCTTCATCACATAATGTAAGAGAGAACAGGGGAAGGCTTAGAGTTCAAAGCTGCCTTAGAAGCTTAGGAGCTGACATCTGTGTCATGAATTCCTTCTGGTGCCCTTTCAGTAACGGAGAGGTACTATGTTTCCTTATTAAGTCTTACATCTTTCAAAAGCGTCTATTCAAGCAAAAATTTATATCTTCAGGCCTACAACTAGCCTATCCTCCTTATTAGCTGCTTTGCTTTACAAAATTTTGTACTTAGCAGTCCATTCAACATGCTTGCCTTTGGAGGTTTAACGTCAAATGTATGCCAATTGTCATGGCCCACACCTGTAACTCCTCAGGTGGGAGCTAAAGGCAGGGCCATCAGGAGCTCAAGAGCATCCTTGTCTACAAGGAGAGGTTGAGGCCAGCTTTGGCCACATGAGATTCTGTTTAAATGTGCGTGTGTGTGTGTGTGTGTGTGTGTGTGTGTGTGTGTGTGTGCGCGTGTGTGTGTTTGTGTGTGTGTATGTATGTATGTATGTATGTATGTATGAAAAAATAATTAAGTGTTCATGCTCCTGCAAAAGTCAGAGACCTCTCTTATTTGTAATTGTGTTTCAGCCTGTCTAGACACTGTGCATTTAGTGGGTACTCAATAGTTGTTGAAAAGGTGAAAGTAGACAAGGAAAACAAACACTGTCAGTGGAGACAAATGAACTATATTACGTAGGCAGTGAGTGGAATTAGAGAACAGCCAGGTTTTACAACAGTTATACAACACTGCCGAGGGTGGCAGTGAAGGAGAGATGACTTTGTGGTTGAGAGTTGAAGAACTTTAAGGATTTTCTTATCATGAGTAGGAAGGGGGTTTGTAGAGGAGAACTTAGCAGGTATCAGGTGTGTTGATGAGGGTCTGTTAAGCTATGACAACAATTGGATACTGTCTACCAAATATTGATATCTATCTGGAGCCCGGGGATGTGACCTTCATTGGAGGCAGAGTCCTTGAAGACTTTGAAGAAGCAAGCAAAGATATTCTCCTAGGGCCTTCATAGAGATCACAGCCACAGAAACATTTATTTTGGACATCTGGTCTGTAGAACTGTAGGAGGAAATGATGTTGTTCCAAGAGACTTGGTTTGCTGTTATCTGTTACAGAAGCCTTTCAAATCTGATGCTTCAAATGTTCTTCAAGTGTGGAGACATGGTGGTAGGCATATGCCCTATGAATTGTTTGAGTCCTAAACTGTTCACTGGATGAGATAGAGCTCTCCATGATTTCCGTAAAGGCTGGTGGTGGATAGGCTCAACTGAATACCTTTTGATAGAATTTCACATTGCTGTTCTCCTGAATCTGCCTGCTTTTGGAACTGAGCTGTGTACACACCAAGAATCGATTGGGTTTGCTTCCAATACCATTCTTTCTAATGTACTTGTAATTTTGCAGTATGGTTGTAACACATATTTAATAGATAAATCATAAATACAGAAGGAGTTATTGCTCTCAAAAATAGCCAAATGGTTTTAGAAAGACTGGAAGGTGACTAAAAATGATAAAAATAAAGGAAATTTTGTAGTCAAAGTGCTCAAGTGTCATAATGTTTTAGATATGTTAAGAAAATTGAAACCATTCATTGTAAAGGAGGCATTCTGGGAACGCTTTATACACAAGAGCTTTAAGGATATTTAAGCAATTGCTGCTGGCTCATATATCAGAGATGGGCACATGATTCTGTGTTTGACACTTAAGTAAACTATTTGTGATATGTACTTTTTATAGTTTTCTTCTTGAATCACCTTTTGCTCATTTTTTTTTCTTTCTGGTGACATTGGATGAGAACCTTTCTAATGAAGACTGGTAAAATGAACTTACGTAGGACTATGGACAAATCCCTCCTCAGGGCTCATGGGAGCTTTCTTCCAAATATGATTACTATGGAACAAATTTCCTTCTCATTTGACATGTGGCTGTTTGCCTTTAGACATGGAGTTTCCATTTCCAAAGCCCCGAATTCTGGAGTGGAACTCACACTTCCTCTATAAATAGCATCATAAATGATGCCTTATTTCCAAGGCTTGACCTTTCTGTCTAACTTAGGCTACAGCAGTTGTTATTGGCAGAGTCAGGAATGGAGCACAAGAAAGTTGGTTCTTCAACCCTACAGTCTTCATGGTGTGCTGCACCAAGACAAAGAACTAGGTGTGAGCAGGTGTGGTAGAAATGGCCACACTCTCTCCCCACTTCCTGCCCCTTTTCATTTTCTTCTCTATCATCTCTGTGTCTCTGTCTCTTTCATGTGTGTCTTCTCCACCTTCAGTTTTGTGATACTTGAGATCAAGCCCAAGGCTTTGGGTCTTCTGTTCATGTGATCTACCACTGAGCTACTCTTTGAGCCCTGCTCTTTGTTTCCTCTCTTCTGCTTCCTTCTCTTCCTTCTTCTTGAGCGTATGCTTCAAATTCAAATTCTAATCTCTGATAAAACACTATCCAGTTGTACATGGGAGTGGTCTCTATTTACTTCTACTATATCTGGGTTTCAGATTATTTATTGTTTGAATAAAGATGAGTATTTATGTAATTTTTATGAGTGCAAATCAATTGATTATTGGGAACATGACCTAGAATTTGGAAAATGAGCCATGTGTAAGAAAATGGGCCAAGTGGTAGCATAATTTAGATTGAGGTTGAAATTTTATGATGGATAATTCATGGATAAATAAATTAAAAATTATTTAACAGTTAGCAACTATTGTGAATGAATTCCCACATGCCAGACCAGTGCTGCCTTCTGGCATATGATGAATACAAACAGGACCAACAGTATCACCTTCTATAGGGTTTTTTAAAAAATAGGTATCATTCTTATGTGAGAGTGAAAGGGATTGCCAGGGATGGTAGTTTTAAGCCTTAAAATACCATCAGTATATTTCCTAGCTCATAAAAGGTCACATCAGAGAAGAAAGTGATTGAAGTTCAGGTTCCAAGATTTATGAGTGCTCTTTTCACATTTAAAACACCCAGATAACCACTCAGGTGCATATAAAATGCTTGGGCATAGCTTTTCATTTGAGTTAGGGTAATATGTTGTAAAGAACATGTGATCACCAGTCTCAGCTGTGCAAGTACAGGCTATGTGATTTTCCAAGCTCATATCCTCCTGGTACTAGTTGAGTGAGGATGCCTACTGCCTCCTGCCATTGTAAAATACTCACTTACTATTGAATTTTCAAGGCTGTTCATAGGACTCGCTGCACCCTTTATAGACTTTCTGAGATCCTTCATTACTCTCACCACATAGCATGATATTTGAAGGACAGTTCTGTGGAGGAGACATTATATGATCCCATCTGCCTCCTTTCACCCCATTAGTGCTCCTGTTGGAGGTCAGAGACAAGAAAAGACCATGATTTGCTTACTGGTTTGAAAAATAGAGGAATCAGAAGTGTTTCTCCTGGGCTAGCATGACCAAGAAAGAAATAAAGTCCACCACGGAGCAAATGAAGGTGTGTCCTTAAATACAGGTCTGCAGCATACAGAATGAGACATGAATTCTGTCTGTAAGAGACTGTCAGAGGACCCAGACACACCAAAACATATGGGAGGTCTGGATATTGAATCAGGAAGAATTGAGTATCGGCCATCTCCAATAGAGATCCAATGGGAGTAGAGGGGAGAGGGTATTTTTTTTTTTCTCAGAGAGTAGAGTACCAACCCAAGGATCACAGTATTATAGGCAGGCTTTTTGAAGATAAGAATTTCCTAATGACTTGAGTGATGTATCATTAGAAGGTGAACCTTAGAGAGGAGGGAAACGTTACACATGTATGAAGGTATGTTGGACTGTACACTGGTGGGAGGTGACCTCTGGCTTCCCTTTAGCCATTTAAACTGTGTGAGACTCCTTCCAACTGGCCCGACAGCTTGTTTCTACTATCTTCATTCTGTAGAAAACCAGGAAGCAGATTTTGTACCCTCCAACATCCCATCCCTTCCGTTGCCACACCAACAGAAGACTAAGAATATTTCTGTGAGAGAGGAGCATTGCTACCCCTGTTCAATCACTCTCATCTATAATAGAACGTATGACCTCAAGTCAGGCTAATGGGCACAGAGCAAAGCCCAAGAGGACCTCAGTCTTTACTAAATACTGGGCTCAGTGGTTTCTGAAATGGGGCACACAGAAATGTAGTTTGCATAGAAGTTGGCAGTGGCAGCATTTGCTCCGAAGTGCTAAGATAAGTTTTCCTTGGAGGTACTGCCTGTAAGCTGTGTGACTCCATGGCAACACTTACAAGACAGAAATGTGATCACGGAGGATTCTGCTGCCCTTGATGGTAACATGCTGGCAGTGATTGTAGCAGGACTTGCCAAGCACACATTGACCCTCTGAGTCACATTGGTTCCCATGGAGATTAACACCATCAGCTGTGGGGACAGCAGCCCAGAAGTGCTATTGGTGTTAGACAGAAAGGAGAAAAACGGCAGCATGGCACTCTAGAAATGCAGCAATTGGGATGAAAAAGGAGTGTGGGGTGGCATAGCTCAGGAGAGAAAATGCTTTGTAATTGCATAGCAACCAATTCCTCTAGCTCTTCTTGCAAATGGCTGGGCAGAAAGTGTGCTTCCCGGCAGATAGGCTACGATCTACTTTTATTTATCTGTTTATTTCCTGCAAACTTCCTTCTCATCCCTGATAGCTTATCTCCACAATGGAGAGAGTCTGGGGCCACGTAGTCTCGATTCTGGCACTGTAAAAGTGATTAATATGTTGGGAATCAGGAGCTGGAAGGACACAGATCACTTTGTTATATATTGGTGTGTTTTAATTTCCTTTCTGGATTAAAAAATCCCACCTTATTTTTATTTGAAGAAAACCATGCCTTCAATTTCACCATATGCGGTTATTTCATGTATGTTAATAGGGACACAGGCTTTCTGAGAAGCACTCTCCTTTACCTTTGGAAGTTGTAGTGGGGGTGTGTGAGTTAGCAACAGGGTCTATCTGCACATGCCGACATGAGCTGCAAAGCTCATCCTTTGGGTACCTGAATCTACATCCTCTTTGCCACTTGGAAAGAGGAAAGTCTAGAGATGTATGCATTTCCCCAATTCTCTGCATGCAAATCAGGCTCAGAATACACGAATTGGGGATTATAAGGTGAGGAGTATATGTATTTTCTGTCTCTTTCATATCGGCAGTTGTGGAAAAATACCTATTAGTTGTTGAATGGTCAAGGATAAGAAGAAGAACTGGTTCCTAGCAAGATCAGACTAAATTGCCTCAAAAGTAATAGCTGAAGTGACAATCTATGATGCTGAAGAGAAAGAAGATAATGACTTTCTAAGAAATGGCAAAGTAGTTTGGGAGAAAATTAGCATTAATTAGATATCTAGAGGTGGCAAACATGCTGCAGTTCTTTTTAGTAGTTGAAAGAGATTGCTTCATCTTTGGAGAGCCAGTTTATACAGAAAGAAGTGAGATGAAGGGAGTATGGCTGCAGTCTCAGTTGGGCCATCAATTATGAGCCATGGACTATTGAAGAATAGTGCCTGGCACAACATGAATGACAGTAAGGACAGTGACAGTGTTGTTATTGTTGTTGTTGTTGTTGTTAGTGATGTTGGTCTTGTTAGTATTGGTGGTGGTGGTATTATTAATATTGTTGGTGTTATTGGTATTGTTGTTGTTATTGCTGTTGGGGATGTTTCTGATATTGTTGGTGTTATTGGTATTGTTGTTGGTATTGTTGATGTTGATCTTGTTGGTCTTGTTGTTATTAGTATTGCTGTTGTTGTTAGTGGTGATGTTATTGACATTGTTGGTGTTATTTGTATTGTTGTTGTTGTTGGTATCATTGATGTTGGTCTTATTGGTCTTGTTGTTATTGATGGTGGTGTTATTGATATTGTTAGTGGTGGTGTTATTGATATTGTGGTGTTATTGGCATTGTTGTTGTTTGTGGTGTGCTGCTGATATCTTGTCATAAGAGTCTTCTAAGACTAGCTGTGGCCAGTGGGAGATACAAGAAGTGCTGAAGTTCTTGCTTCATCTTGAAAGGAGGCCAAGATGAATGTCTCAGCTTAGCTCAAGATGGTTTAACAAGAAATGCTCTGACATGAAGGATGCCCAGTCATTTTCTTCCCATCAGACTTTCAAGGGATCAGACATATCTCACATTAAAGAGGTTAATTTTAAATCTTAATTTCACCAGGAGATGCCCTTACAAATACACTCAGAGTAATGTTTGGTCAAATATCTGGTCTCCTCATGGCACAGGCATGTCAATACACAAAGGAAATCATAAAAATATGATTCATAAAAGATCATAACCCCTTGTTTGCAAATTCTGTGGTTATGAAAAGGATGCAATATTATAAAAGCAATTTGCACAGGCCTCCAGGAAGCTCAATGTTATTTGAAACCATCTGAAAGCAGAGACAGGCTTTAGGAATATGTGTTTCTGTGTGCTCTTGGCTTTCTTCCTAAAGACATCTCTTCTCATTCAGCTGCATTGTAGTCATCACAGAGGCAAGGTGGAGCAGTGCTCAAGGCTCAAGGTTGCGATTCTATATCTCTGCCTCCTATTAGCTGTTTGACCTTAGGAGAGTCAACAGACCTTTCTGCATTTCAGTTTCTCATCTGTGAAGTGTCTGTTGTGAAGATGACACACAGCAATGCATGAGAAGTACTTAGACCAAGGCAATCTTGGCACGGTGCACACACAGCAATGACTGCATATAAATGTATGTGTTAATGGAAAACTGAGCATTTAGGACGATATTACATCCTAACCCTTTTCATTTATAAATTGATCTGCCATGAACGTTACCAGAGACTATCTTTAATTGACAGTACTTCCTTAACTTCCAGATCAGCTTTGTGTTTTATGTTCAAGTCTTCCTTAAAAATTGTGTGTGTGTGTGTGTGTGTGTGTGTGTGTGTGTGTGTGTGTGTGTGTGTGCATGTTTAATAGATGCACATAACTCATCAAAGTGCTGAGAGCATATGACTATGAGTATTTAGCCATAGATGGGTCATCTTCCATCAAGGGTGCTGGAAACATCAGGAAAGAGGAAGAAGAAAGAGTGTAATAACCAGTGGATGAAGAGAGAGCTGTGGAATGCTGACTTCTGGATGGATGACCAGTGCACACAGGAGTTGTAGGTGATGCACGAGATCTGGACAGCATCAAATAGGTCACAGTTTTAATATGAATGGGAAGAGGATCCAGGCCCCATCCCTACCTGAGGATCTATTGGCTGTTGATGGCTGCTGAGGGAGGAAGTATCACTCTGTTTGGGGGATATGTCCATTGGTATGTTGAACATGTCTCAGTGGATGACCTCATCCACATTCATGTTTATATGTGCAGCACTAATTAGACTCAAGGGGTTATAAAGAGCAATAAAAAATACATAAATTTGGGAGTGAGACAGGGTGAGAAGCTATAGGAAGAGTTGGATGGTGATAGTGGTGGATGATATGATCAAAAATATATTGTATAAATGTATGAATTTAAAAAAACCAAACCAACCAAACATAAAAAACAAACAAAAACTCCTTTACTGATGAATAATGATGCCACCTTCTACTCCAGAGATGGCTGTGTGCTCCTGTAGTTGGCTGCAATTCCTCCCAGCAGAAAGGAGGAATATTGATTATTAATTAACTAATTTATTTATTCACTTTACATCCCTATCATAGCTCCTTCCCTCCTCTCCTCCAAGTCTCACCCTTCCTTCCCCCTCTCCTCCCCCTATTCCTCAGAAAAGGGGGAGTCCACTCCTCCACCTGCCTAGTTTATCAAGTCGTATCAGGATTGAGTCCTCTTTCCCTGTGGCCTGGGAAGGCACTCCAGTCAGGGGGAAGTAATCACAAAGCAGACAATAGAGTCCATGTCAGAGACAGCCCTTGCTACCCTTACTAGAGGACCCCTAGGAGGCCTGAGCTGCCCATTGACTACATCTATGTAGAGGACATAGGTTCAGTCCATGCACGGTCCTTGGTTGGTGCCTTCAAACTCCACAAGCACCTCTGGTCCCTAGTAAGTTGGCTCTGTTGGTCTTCTTGTGGAGCTCTTGTTGCCTCTAGATCCTTTTATCCTTCTGCCACTTTTCCACTAGACTCCTTATGCTTCGCCCAGTGTTTGCCTGTGGGTCTCAGCATCTGTTTCAATCTGCTGCTGGGTGGAGCCTCTCAGAGGACAACTCTGCTAGGCTCCTGTCTGCAGCATAGCAGAGTATCATAAACAGTGTCAAGGGTTGGCTCTCTCCCATGGGGTGGGTCTTGGATTGGGCCAGGAATTGGTTGGATACAGGAAGGCGACATTTTGACCACCATCCAATCACCTCATCTCCCTGCAGAGAGCGCCAAGCCCTAGACTTTTTGCATTGAGGTCATGTCTCTAGTTTTTGCTCATGGTGTCATCGAAACTGCACTCAAGCTAAAGCTGCGGCTGCTTTTAACTGCTCCTCCAGTGTTTTTCACCCATCTAAAGTTGACCTTTCAAGGACATAGTTTGTTTATTGCTCCTTACAGTAGATGGGCTGCATTAGTGAAAAATAGAATAGCTTAATGACTCTTATAGCCTTTTGGAAAATGTACAGAAAAATACTAGCTTCTTCCATTTCCTGGAGTAGGGAGCTTGGCCCAGATTGCATTGTCCCCACCCTGTTTATTTCAGGTGCCAAGGACCTTCCTATCACCTGCCACAGTCTTACCGGCTTGTCCCTGGGCCTCACTCATCTTCTTGTCATCATTTAGTGGTTTAATCAGCCCTGGAGCACAGTTACTAGTAGTGGCTTTCGTCTAGAAACAGAGGCTTCCAACACTTCATTTTGAGGAAGTGTTTTACTGACCAAGTAACACACTCAATCTCAAATACAGATCTCAGAGACTGAGATACTTTCCTAAGGCTCTATAATATTTCTGCAAGATATTTGTAGTGTGAGAAAATAATTTATAACACTAATGAATTGAATGAAAGTGACCTTGTGTATATTTGTGTCCTTTGGTCAACCTTAGCAATGTCTTCCCAGGTTCTGAAAGAGTTTGTCTCTGCCATGTCTCCCATAGCACTTTGGTGCAGATCTCTCCACCTCTCTTTGCTGCTGTGGCGGAGCTGGTCCTTGTCCCATTGTGACACCGCCTCTAGGTGGAGGTGATGGCGAAGAACTAGCGAAAATGAAATAGCAGAACTAGGCTTTCTGGCACAAGCTGGTGTTGGCTCCTTCCTGTGGAAGCCATGGCTGGCTCTATTCCCTCTCCCGTGCACCATCTCATTCCACCATTTTGGTGCTAGCCAGTGGCACCTATCTAAACGTTTAAAGTTGCACATTTAGCCAATTGTCTGCTGCCCATGACTCCAGATTTTTCTATAATATTCCCATAGGAGCCAACTTGGAATTGGAATCTGTTTTGCTAACTCACCAGTTATAGCAATAATTAGTAATAAAACCCTAGACCCTTCTCACCCCAAAGGATCTTAACAACAAATCCACTACGCAGTGAATCAGATTATCTATCACTTTGAAGACATGTTTTTTCTTTTTCTTTCTTTCTTTCTTTCTTTCTTTCTTTCTTTCTTTCTTTCTTTCTTTCTTTTGTGTGTGTAGGTGTGTCAGTTGAGATTAGCTTGTGTTGCCCTCCCACAGTAGAGAACGGCTGTTCCTTCCTCGTGTTCACATTAGCACACTAGCAGCCCTCCCTAGCCTGGTTTCCCCAGCGTCATAGAGACTTGGTGGAAATGAGATAGTTTTACGCTTTTGTTTGGCCTAGATTTCTCATTCTCCATCCCTAATGCTGTTCATATGCTCTTGTCAGACCCACAGTAACAATGGCTAATGCTGGTCCCTGATATAGCACACTTTAGAGGTTGCCTTGATTCCCTTACATCTCCCTGCCTGGGCACCTCTGGGGACAGGAATCTGGTAACCTTGTTTCCCATAATAGCCCAGTGATCAAACATAAGGCTAAGCACTCACCAGTGTCTCCAGGGCCCCACTCTCACCAAGTGAGTGTAGAGTGATTCCACTCTCTCAACTTCACCGTGCCTTTCGTGGCCCCGAGCCCCAAAGTCCGTGTCCAAGGTGAATTGCAAATAGGTGATAACTGAAAGAGAGTTGGTAACATTTGCTCATCACCTACTATGTACCAGGCCCCCACATGCAGTAACTCTGTTTCTTGAGTTCTGACAGGATCATCTTACTCATTAATTTTGTGCATGAGAAAGGCAAGGTGAAGTCACTGACCCTGAGAGACACAGAGCTGTTGTGGCAGCCTTTGTTTGCCTCAGAGCTTGAATTTATTTTTATCAGTTCAGGATATGTTATTATCACCCTATCCTCATATTTCCTCTGAGGATATTATTAATGTTTACAGCATGGATACAGTGACACTTAGACAAATGTAGCATTTACTTGCATAGTTTCTACCCTGAGGGAGAAAAAACATCTTTTAAAATAAATTAATAAAGTGATTATGGTATCCCCAAGTTTTTTTTTTCTTCAAAAATTTAAAGGAGCTTGTAGGCTAGCCCAGTGGCAAGCCCCAGAATTTAGAAAAGTAGAGCAATTGCCTGCATAGTCCAGAGGGTCAGACACATCTCCAACCTAGTCCTGGTGTCTGGGGCAGCAGCAAGGGTAGGGTGGGGGGTGTGTGTGGATCTGGAGATAGAGAACTGATTTTTTTTTTTTTTTGGTTTTTTGAGACAGGGTTTCTCGATGCAGCCCTGGCTGTTCTGGACTCACTTTGTAGACCAGCCTGGCCTCGAACTCACAGTGATCCACCTGCCTCTGCCTCCCAAGTGCTGGGCTCAAAGGCGTGCGCCACCACGCCAGGCTTGAATTGTCTTTTCTTAAGCAACGGGGAAACACCAAGGCGTGGGCAATCCTATTTTGACAAACATCCAGGAAAGGGTGACACCTGGATGGACAGAGAGGCTCCCCCAAGCCCCGGTCATCACTCAGCATGGCAGAAAGCCATGGGACAGCCACACTACTGATGCCTGGTGAGCATCTGGTACCAGCAGGAGATGTCAGGAGCTTTCCTATGGCGATGGTGGCACACACACAGAAAGGCTAGTGTCCAGAAAACGTGGTGGCTTTGGATACACCAGCAGAATTGGCAGTGATCCCTTAGAGATCTGTGCCTAGCGGGAGAAGCAGTGACATCCAGCCAACACAAGAGTCACCCAACACAATGCTCGATACAAACAGGCTTTGTGCAAGACAGAGTCGGTCCTGGAGATGCAGAAGGCCAGGTGGAGGGCTTTTTTAGGGTGGGTCCTAGCAAGTGGACATATGATCCAATACTCACTTTTGGCTGGGCTTAGCTTGCTTTTGGATACTGATTACCTATTTCTGCTTCGTTGGATAGCTGTGAAGGTTGAATGAGATTGTGTGTGTGTGTGAAAAAACTGCTCAGTGCAGGGTTTACAATACTGACCGAAAGTGTCAATCTCTTTCTCCTTTTTTGAATCTCTGTGGCTAAGGCTGTAAGAATGAACACTCCACTGCAGCATCCAATCTAAAACACACATTTCAGGAAGACCACAACTATGTGTACAGCCCATCAAGAACATTAGATTACAAGCCCACTTAGGTATTTTCTACATTGGAACAGTCCATAATACTTGTGCTAAATGTTTGAGTCCTCTGTATGCATAAAGTCTTTAATCCTGTTAAGTGTGTAATATTGCTATCTGTATTTTATATGTGAGGAACAGGAATCCACAGGGTTTGCTAACTTTGCAAGGTTGCATAACAAGTGACAGCTAAAATTCATATTTAACAGGGCCACATGCATAATCCCTACACCTGTCACTCCTATAGTTCTAGGATGTTCAGGTAATAAAACAAATACTGACTTAGTGTTTTCTCCAGGGATGGCACATTCCTAAGTCCCAGGGGCACACTAGTCACACAGCCTAGGAAAATGCAGCACATGGCCTGACAGCCACACAAAGCAATCCTAGAGTGTTTCAAGATGAGAGCTTTTTCTCAAACAAGGCAGTCCATGAAATTATCCTAACGTAGAAAGGCTATAGTAGCAGAAAGTGCTGGAAGACTCATTTTTGAGCCTTTTATTTATCTAAAAGGCACAGTTACAGCATACATTTGTAGGTAGTTTCAAACTCAAAGATCTCCCTTTATGGGGACCACTGGGAGACAAGGTTTCTAAGAGCTGAGTGCCTGTAACATTGCTTTCTTGAACAAGAGGTTCTGCCTTATTTATGGAGAATGCTTTTCTGATAAGAAACCAAATGTTTGTTTGTTTGGTTGTTTGTTTAGCATCAAGTACAGAAGACCAAATAGAAGTTCTGGGGTTCTTGGTTTTATAATTGGGTTCAATCTCTCTGCAAGGTGATTTCCACCTGGTCTTACTTTTTTTTTTTTTTTTTTAAATCAATCCCGTTTCTCTGGTATGTTTACATGTTTATATCTATCTGAGTACAGCTTTGCTGGTGGACTCCAATCCTTGGTAGTGTACACAGTGAAATTGGAGCTACATTCCCTTAGAGGAGTATCAAGGGGCCCCTGTGCTATCCTGGCTCATCCTGCAAAATGCCAAAGGCTGTGTAATAGCTAATGCTTGATGCAAATGTTTCCTGGCTAGTTGGAAGAGAGAATGTTTTGTAGGGGAAAGTGTTGCTGTTCTTGTGGGTGATTGATTGATGGAGTGATGACAGTACAGCCATAAAGACCATCATTGTGGCACATTTAATATTGAATTTGCTCCATTGAGGGCAAGTTAGACTTTGATAAACACTTGGCAGGAAGGGAGAGCTTATCTCTTGGTGGTGGTCGGGGGCAGGGAAGTTTATTTACAAGAAAGCAGGTGTTCCTATCCATCAGGCCTCCTGAAACTAATCCCCCAGGTCAAGTCTGTTCCCTTTAGATGTCACGCTCTACCACACTCAGCATCTGGCAAGTGTGGGACTCGGCATCTATATCCCCCCAGTGAGGAAAGGAACATATGGAAAATGGTTCTAGGAGATTTCTTTCCTCCTTAGTCTTCACTGCAACCCTAGAAGATGACCACTTCTGATATGCTTCTTTAGACTATGGAGACAACAGAGTACTGGGAGGGTAAGGGTTTGCTCAGGTCACAGAGGAGCTAGGGTACAAGATCAGGTGTGTGTGTGTTTGTGTGTGTGTGTGTGTGTGTGTGTGTGTGTGTGTGTGTGTGAGAGAGAGAGAGAGAGAGAGAGAGAGAGAGAGAGAGAGAGAGAGAGAGAGATACAGACAGACACAGACACAGACACAGACACAGAGAGACAGAGACAGAGACAGACAGAGACAGAGACAGAGACAGAGACAGAGAGACAGAGAGACAGAGAGACAGAGAGAGGAGAGAGGGACCCCCCAAAGTTATGTTTTAAGTTTTAACTACTGTGCCTAAGAGATCCATAAAACAAAAATGCCTCTAACCTATAACCTCCTTGCCCAAGGACAGATACTTCCTGCGATGTTGGAGGCTGTTGTTTATAGGAGATAACTAGCCAGATGTTTTCACTCCCCTGAACAAGTTTGTTTGACCCAAGGGCAACAGACATGCTTGATCACATGTAGGCAGGGCATATGTGAGGATATGTTTGCCCCTGGTTGGACCTGGTGAGCTAGGTGAAAGCTTTATGGGTTCGCCATTATAAACCTCTGCAAAATGTGACTTGTCACCATTTTATAAGAACCACAGAATGGATCTCACCAGAGTCTGTCATCCTGGCTGGTATTTAATTAAAGCTTGCTTCAAGTCTGGCCCAAAATCTGGTAGTGGTCTTATTGGTGCCCAGTGGGTTTAACGCATGACCCTGAATGTGATCACCAAGCTCTCCGAGAACAAGGATGGTACTCAACTCTCTAACAGCAGGGAAGATGATTAGATGTACCACCTTGGCTTTGGGAACAGGAACTAAGGGGAAACTCAGTCGTTTTGGCCATAGGAGCACTAGGGTAGCCCTGTCTTCTGATGCGAGATGTATTGGAAGGTGACAAATCTCTTTGATTTCTGGGCTCGTTGTCAATCTCAAAGGGTCTTTGAGAAGCTTGTATATTGATTGACTACAGTTGCAGGTGTCTTGTGTTGTGATCAGAAGACAAGGTACCCACAGACCACAGTTGCCATGGGTGCAGCCAGAGGGCAGTTTGCTCAGACCAAAAAAAAAAAAAAAAAAAAAAAATCCATCGTTTATCACTGAGGAAATGGCTCTCACTCTGGGTCCACCTTCTTCTGACTGGATTAGGAACAAACACATCAACCTGGGAATGGATGGGACGTGACTCTTCTCTTGATTTGGCTTTAATAACTCAAGAGTTCAGGCTATGGGGTATCTTAAAACTCTACAGTGTGCAAAAAGTCTGTAGTTTTCTTTTCTAAAGATGCAGCATGGATACTGCCAACCTTCGGAGAGAGCACAAGGCTTAAGTACTATCATTGACCTTGGCCTCTCTGAATCCTCTATGGTCACTGTGGAGAAAAGAGAGCCAACATCATCCATTCTGGATTAGAGAGGTCTTGGCAAGACTTACAGGGCACCCTGATGTGCGGGAGGTCTCAAGTCACCACAGGGGGGTGAGGAAAACCTCTGTGTGTCAGAGGGGACAGGGACTAGATAAACAATGCAAGCAGTGTGTTTACAGATATGCAAATAAGCATGCAAATTAGACTCCTGTTGGCTTCATTTAGAATGTAATTTAAAATTAATTAAAAATTAAGAGGTAAATTAGCAGCTAACATTCAACACCATATGGGAAATATACATATTTATCAGAATGGCATGTATGTATGCCACATGGAAGAGAGCTAGTTGTAATGTGTGGTGCTCCTCCATTTTGAAATTGCATAAAACCTATGTATGAAATATGTGATATACTTCAAAGATGAGTTTTTAGCACTGCAAGACTTAAACTTCTTTCCAACTTGAGGATTAAATGTGTGCATTTCCTATGCATTGCATTTTTGGTGAGTGTATACCAGAGGACACAGAAAGTGAAGCGATAGAACAGGTAGAGTTTATGCTATAAAATATTTGTGAACCTCATTTTTCTCAGATGGGGTCACTGAGCACATTCACCCTGGCAGGCTTTTTGCATATTGTTAATATGCGATCTATACTCGCAAACTAATGATTTCCTTCTCTCAGCCACCGTGGAGTTCTGGGTGATTAATGAGTTAATGGCTGCATCCACACAAGGCCAAAACAACTCATTGAAAAGTGAAAAATTCAATCACTCCACCGACTGTTTTGTCTACAAAATAACCAAACAACCTCCAGGATTGATTTTTCTTTTCGCTGAATTGATTGCTATTTTTTGGCAACTTCGTTGAATTAACCAATTGTTTGATACAACCAGAATGTAGCTGAACTCCTTTTGTGAATGTCACAAAACATTTCCTTTTGGAAAAAAAATGTATTTTTAGCTGACTGAGATATTTCTATAGTAACCTTTCTCCATCTCTAAAAATATACACATGGAGAGATTCAACATAGGGAGCCCATGTGAGAAAATTAGAATTATTTCTTACTTTAGTTTTTTGGACAAAGTATTTAATCTTATATTTTAATTGCAAGTTTTCTTTTAAGTATCGCTATGTAGCCCTGGCTGGCATGATCTTATGTAGTCCAGGCTGGCCTTGAACTCATGGCAATCTTCCTACTTCCTCTGAGTGCTGGGATTCCAGGGTATGCCACCATGCCCAGATCATATATTTAAGTTTAATATCAGTGTGCACACAGTTCCTTTACAGTAATAAATAATGCAAAATATACTTATGTATAATATATTAATGTATTGGTGAAAAAATGTAGAGATCAAAGCTCTGAAATCAACCAGAGTAACATGACGAGAGTAGACATACTACAGAAAAGAAAGGAAGAAAGCAACACTAACTGTAATCAAAGCCAACAAGCAAACTCCCTCAAAGAGTGAAAACTTTAGAGGACAGAGAAACCCTCAGCAAATCAGAAGCTTGGAGGTGTTCACTGCTGGCTGGCATGGTCAGTGTGGGGTTGGTGAAGCCAGGCTTCGAACCAAAGCAAAAGGGACTCAAAGGAAAAGGAACAACATCCTCTTGGTTTATCTACACACACACACACACACACACACACACACACACACACACACACACACACACACAACTCTCCTAATGCAAGGAAACCTTCTGAATTATACTTGGCCTTTTCTTTTTGTTTGTCTCTGTTAGCTTTAATTGCTACAGTTTGAAAAAAAAAGGCTAACAGACTGAGGAGAACAGGATCTGCGCAAACACATTAGTGAGCGGCAGGCTGCACAGCACCCTTGAAATGTTGGTAAACATTTGGAAAGGAAATCAAGCAAGCTATACCGCAGAGTCTTTTGCTTTCTATCCAGCCAGTTCAGAGGTTGTGTGCAGGTGTGCACAGAGAAAAGGAGAGACATATGATTATTATTAGCCTCACATGAATAAAAGACTCATATTAGAAAGGATTGAAACGAAGGGAAATTGATATTGAATAGACAAAGCCATGGTGGTCACTTATTCCAATCCTCCTGATGTAGAGCTGAATCTGTCAAAGTAGAGAAGAAGACAACACACTTAAGGTCATTTTATGCTTTAGGCTGGAGGCAAAGATGTTTCTGGATCTCTTGACCTGACTAGAATCTGTCTATCTGTCTGTCTATCTGTCTGTCTGTCTGTATATATGTATGTGTCTTTTTCTTTTTTTAAAGCTAGTCCTGGGAAGTAAAAGTGAAGGCAGAGATGGGCTCTTTGCAGGTGAGGCCAGGCAATGGTAGAAAGCTCAGGCCAGGCTCAGACGTGGTAAAATTTACGCTAGGCGGGCGGCAAAAGGTCAGATGTGCATTCGACTTCGCTGCATTTCCACAGAGTGTCTGCATAACTCTGCCTCCTCTTGCAGGAAAATTGACAGTTTGTCAGCAGGCACTGTGAGATTCTGTGGAGGCCGGGCTACATCCATATGCAGCAGGCATGGCTGAGGTGTTTGCCCACCATCTGCCTCTACCAAGGCAAATAGAACAAGGCAGGCAAATATTTCATATAAGAGCTGTTTTTAGCCATAGAACTCTACCTTTGGGACACAGGTTCCTAGGCCCTTGAAGACCTGGAGTTTTACAGGATTTCAATATAGTGTCTACAGGGATAGGGTGAGGAGTGAAGACGGTAAGGGTAAGCTGGGCTGGGGGGCTAAGGACAGGGATGCATTCTGCAGTTCAGGTGGATTTTATGTTTCCAAGAACATGGGGGTGAGGGCTAAGGGAGAAAAGTGAGGAGGTATGTTCCTTCTGTTGTTGTTGTTGTTGTTGTTATTATTATTATTATTATTATTATTATTATTATTATTATTTATTATGCATATAAGGCACCCAGTAAAGAGTTTGGATTTCTGCTGAAGGCTCTGGGAGGGATGGGGCCTCACCAGTGTGGGTGGCTACAGAGTTAACAAGGCAGACAGCTGTGTATGGCCGGAGGGAGTCCAGCTAGCACCCTTGAAGGATTCCGATTCCCAGGTTCTGAGTTCATGTTAATGAGTGGACTGAGTCCACAGTCAGTGGATACTGCAGTCCCCTCCCCTTAGAACCCCCATCCTGTCACCCTCTGCGCTGAGCTCCATCCCAGCAGTCAAGCCGGGAGAGAAGAGACTTGTTCGAAACGCGGAACAATTTTACCCAGGAGAGACTAGGTATTCCCTAAAGCGGCCGTTTAAATTATTGGATCAAACTAAAGTTAAAGAAGGGTAGACACTTAATTTATTTTTCTCTAACCAGCAGGTAGAAGTCTGGGTAACAGAAGACTATAGATGAAATAAAGACACTGCATTTTCTTGGATAAAATGTCTCTTGGCACCATCACATCCTGGTGGTATTTGAAGGATATGTAGAAATGATCAGTAAGAATAACATCTGAGTCGATGTCGTGGGCTCAAGATGGGCAGCCTGTGTCAGAATACTTTGGTCTCAAGTCTACGTATGCAGATAAACATGCCTGCAATTGGAAAAGAAAAAGAAAGCAATTGCATTCAGCAGTGAAATCCTTTTACTTTTCAATAAACCATAATATTTGGATTGATTGAATTTTCTTTGGCCTTTATATTGGAGTCTGTGTTTACAATGTTGATATGAGTGTGAAAAATTTCCCTCCCAGACTGTCCATTATCTCCTAAGGAGTTGTATTTAAAGACCTTTGTTTTGTTTAAGTCAGGAACGCCTCAGGCTAGAGGTAAGTATATCCCACTGAACAAATGTTGAGGGGTGCCTCCATAATGCGAAGGGCACAGGACGGTCTTTAAAAGGTCAGCAGACGCATGGTGTGCACTCTGATATCTGTTGTACTATGGGACACTTGGGATGAAATGGGAAGGCCAGCAAACACTGTTAGAAATAAAGGTTGGAGGCAAGGAGTAGACAGACAGAGATGCCTTGTGATTTGAGAACACCTGCGTCTTGGGAGGTTTAAGACCAGCGTACATTTCTTGGTCTGATGCTTTGGGCTTGGGAGACCCAGGCTTCTTTATGACTGAGGCCGAATGTGAAGATGCAGAGCTTGCAAGGTTCTCCTAGGGACCTGCGATGTGGAATTGGGAGGCCCGGGGCTGCGCTGTTTTCCTGCTCTGCCTCTCATTAGCTGCCAAGCAGAGACCGGGGACAGCAATTGCTGAGCCTAGAGAGGACCGAAGGAAACCCAGGGCACTCAGCGAAAATGAAGCACAGGTGCTGAGGAGCCCTCCAATGCCTGCCTGCCGTTGAGGGGAGAGGAAAGGTGTCAAAAGCTCAGAAAACCCCCCACCCCCCACTTTGTCTGTGAGTTTCAAGCTCTCCTGGGTATATTGCAGCGCTCTCTGTAGACTGGTATTTTTAATTTGTTATGTGAGTGTAACACCTGTGTTGGTTCATTCTTACACAAATTCCTGTGGTAATTAGTTTCATAGAATTTTGCCACGTTGGCATATTTCCCCTGCTCCCTTCCCTCTTGGGAAAATCAGAACGAGAAGACAGGTACTCTTATCACAGAGTTTTATTAATAAATTTAATTAACATAAAACAACATTAATCCAGCTGCTGGCACCTGAGGCTGGAGAGCTTTCTCTTGTCACATACCACCCCGTTGCTGATCTGGGATCTGCCAGCAAGCATTTGTGCTCTTTTAAGCCAGATTGATTACAGCGTTCTCCACAGAAGTGAATTCCTCCCACCCCCGCCCCTTTTAGACATACAGTTCTGTGAGCTTGGACAAATCCATCCCGTTGTATAATTACCAAAATCCAGAAAGAGATCGTGATTATCTAGAAAGTTTTCTCATGCTCTTTCATAATCTGTATCTTTTCCCATCTTCAGGGCCCAACAGCCACCAGTTCCTGTCACCAGTGTTTGGTCATTAAAAATAAAATCACGTAAGTTCAGGCAGCATGTAGCCTTTCGAGTATGGCCTCTTTGACCCAGTGTTGCCTACTTCCCAGAGTCACCCAAGTTATTGCTTTATCATTTTATTGTTGCAGTTTCCGTTGTAGAGACCAGCCTCGGTTTGTTCATCCGCTTCCTACTCGATAAGCAGGTGTGAATTGTTGCGAGCATCTGGTAATTATGGCTAGGTTCACCTACAGCCAATACTTGCATAGCCATATATGTTCATTTCTCTTGTGAACTTATAGGTGGGATGGCTGTGTCATGTGACCATGTGCTGTATATGACCTGTATAGAAACGTCCAAACTCTCTGCTTTTTATCAGCAATAGGCAGGAGTTGCTCCAAATTTTCCACTAGCACTTTAAATTTTTAATATTTAAAGCATTATCTACTTTTATAGGTGCATTTCACAGATGGATGCCAATGCATATTTTCATGCATTTATTTGCTGCCTGCATTTTTCCATGGAGAACTATCTATGGTGTAGTCACATAGAGACATGAGACAGAAGAGGATCTGGAAACAGACCCTATGCAGGTGGGCAGCCGATTGGCCACAAAAATGTCACAACCAAGTAGCAAAAAGATAGTTTTTCCCAAGTGGGATTGAAATGCCTGGGCAGCAGTGTTACTAAGACCAGAACAACCCACCCCCCCAGGCTAGACCTACACCTAATATAAAAACCATTAGCTCAGAGTGGCCTAAGTGTATATGCCCAAGCTACACAAATTTGAGAGGCAAACACACAGATTTTCGTGGCATAAGTTAAACAAAGCATTCTCATGTAATATAAATACCACAGATCATCATGAAATAAAATTGCTCAAGTGCACCGTAGAAGCTTAGAATTGTCCGTCTTTTGGAAGGTACTTTCCCTGTGTGGGTATGAAGGTGTATGAAGGTGTTCATACGTGTGCATATGGAGGTCAGATATCAACATTGGGTGCCTTCCTCAATTATTCCCCACTTCATTTATTTATTGTCCTTCTCTCTGTATCTTTCTGTCTATCTATTCATCTATCTACCTATCCATCCATCTTCTTGTATGTGTGTGTGTGTGTGTGTGTGTGCCTTGTGGTATGTACATGTGTCTATTTTCATGTATGTATTCACCAGTGTGTAGGTGAATGTGAAGGAGATCAGAGAGTGATGCCAGATATATTTCCCAGTCACTCTCACTTCCTGTTTTGGGATAGGATCTCTCACTACACCTGCAACCCACTGATTTGGCTAGACTGGGTAGCAGCAAGCCCTAGGGATTTTTCTATCTCTCTCTCTTTGCAGTGCTGGTAACACACGTGTACTCCTGCATTTAGCTTTGTATGTGGATACTGGGGAATCTGAACTCAAGTCCTCATGCTTGACCGGCAACAACGCTCCTGAATGAGCCATCTCCTCAGCCCTGACCTGAAAGTCACCATTACTAGTGTTTCAAGATCATGTAAAAAAACCTTGGGCCATATGTACACATGTAACTCTGCAAAGCACTTATTTGATAACCGGCTTATATTTAGAATATACAAGGTATGCTGTCAACTCAATTAATAAAAAGACAGCCTGGTAAAATGGGTGACTGGTACGAGCAGGCTCACCACACGATGTTTCCTTTGGGGTTTCTTCAGTGCTGCTGGCGACAATGCTGAGCAGCATGCATCTTTTAACAGTACGATCTTCTCTGGGATCTGCAGACCCCTGGGTTGTGACTGCCCACCTGCCCTGCCCCAAGTGGACTCTTTTCTTACATACGTTCGTCTCTTTCCTCTCCTGTCTTATCTTTTATTCATCCATATTTTTCCTCTACCAGAAGGAATGCCAGCTTTGGCGCTAATGCCTGTGCATCATGCTAATAAAGGGGCTCTCTCTTATGTTGTGAAGGCATTGGTGCAGCCAGGGAAAAGCTTTGCTGTTTTGCAGGGGAGGGCTGAGTGTAACACGCTGTGTGAGAAGATAAAGTGGCCCTAATGTACCCTGAGGGTTGAGTGGATGCAGAACCAATATGTCTAGACAGGACTCTTGCAGCTGGTGTTTTGGGTGAGCATGTATGGAAGCTTCACACTCTTCCATGTGTCCCAGAGAACGGAACAGAGAAGAGCTGGCAGAGACCCTAACACTTGCAGATGTAAAAATCCCATTTAGCAGTATGACAGAAAGCCATAAGAACCCAAATGGTGTGCTTTTTCTCTTAGGAGGGAGAAAGTGAGGAGGGAGGTAGGGAGAGAGAGAGATGGAGGGAGGAAGATAGAGACAGAATGATGTCTATCTATCACCCAGGAAGGGAGATAAAGAGAGTGATGAGGTGAGGGAAAGGCGGATGGATGTGTTATGTGATCTGAGGGTGGGTATCTGAAGACACAATACGCTATGTCTTGTAGTCTGAACTGTTCAGGCCAGCACCCAGCGAGCGGGGCTGCAGTGACTCAGGTGGAGGGTTTCTCATTGCGATGCTGAGTGGGGCTGTGCCCCGACAGGATGCAGTGTGTTCTTCCTCCTTGGGACACACTTTGAAGATGTGAGCTGGACCACATCTCCTCCTGTAACAGGTCTGGACAGGGAGGCAAAGGGAAGCTGCGGGAGAGCTGGGCAAACGAGCTGTCCTGGAGCCTACGTGCTTGCTGTAGCCTCTTAGGGGCAAGAGGCTGGTGACTCCACACAAGTAACGCCTAAGATAAGTTGCTCGGAATCAGCATCACCACCTCAACCTTTTCTTGATGCAGAACTAGTGGGGGCTAACTTTTCACCTCACCTAAGAAGAAGAGCCAAGAAAAGAGCCTTAGTGCTTGTGGGCTTGCTGAGTAAGGAGAGAGTCCCAGCAAGGACATTCACTTCTCAACTGTGGTACATTTACACTATTGAATACTACTCAGCTATTAAAGACAAGGAAATCCCAATATTTGTGGACAAATGGATGGAACTAGAAATGATTATAACGAGTGAGTTAACCCAGAAGCAGAAAGACTCACATGGTATATACTCACTTTTAATTGGGCACTAGCCCAAAAGGCATGGCCCATGAAAGTCTTCACTTATCAGGAGATTGGGATAGATGTGAGGACATCCTACTGGGACTCTAGGTAAGAGAAATATAGGAGATGAGGAAATAGAAGGGTCCAGAGGGTCCTAGAAACCTACAAGAAGAACAGCGTCATGGGTGGATCGGGGTCCAGGGATGTCTGCTCAAACTATTGCACTAACCAAGGACAATACAAGGAGTAAACATCAAACTGTTACTCTGATCTACCCAATGGACAGGACATTCTCCACAGTTATGTGGAGAGCGGGGGCTGACTCTTACATGAACTCTGGTGCCCCTATTTGACCACCTTCCCTTGGTGGGGAGGCCTGGTGGCACTTGAAGAAAGAATAAGCAGGCGAAGATGAGACTTGATAGCCTAAGACCATATAGTAGGGGAGGAGGTCCCCCTCGGTCATAGAGCTATGGGAGGGGAATAGGGTGAAAGCAGGAGAGAGGGAGGAATGGGAGGATACAAGTCATGGGACAACAATTGAATTGTAATCTGAATAAAAAAAAAAAAAGACATTCACTTCTCCTGGGCTAGAAGTGTGTGCAAGGGAAAGGTCATGGTGTGGGCTTCAAACAGGGACACAGACTCCCCAGGGCTGACTTCAAAGCACACCCAGCAGGCACCCTGGTTAGCCACAGAGAATGGCCCTCACAGTTGTAGAGTTTTCTCCTTAGATTCACTGGCTTGTCACTGCAGTCTATTGGAGGGTTTTTTCCCCTTTTGGTATCTGTTAATTAAAGAAATGCATAAATATATCGTGACCTTAGTGTATTGGTAAATGACCTGAAAAAAAATCATACCTGCACTTTAAATACTTTTAGAGTACCATTGTTTGTGTTAGCCATAAGTGGAGAGAGAAGTTGTCTCCCCTCCCCCAACTCTGAGGCTGGCGAGGCATTCTTACTTTATTTCCTTCTTTCCCTTGTTCCCTTTGTTTCTCTCAGGGTGCTCACACTGCTGCCTGAGAGTACAAAGTGAAGGCTGTGGATCACATTGTGTCTTGGATGGAAAGAACCTGGCCATCCTTAAGTCCACGAACCTCATTGTCTGGGTCCGGAACCTTAGCCCGGTGCTGGGGATGGGACTGTGCCTGGTTTTCGGTTGCTTACCTGGTGATGAAGCTGGGAGTGACCTGGTGTATTTTGACTATGCTCCTGGCCTCTCTATCCTCATAGTGCACTGTGTCTGGCCACAGATTGTGTGTCAGTCTATTGTGTCTATTTTAAATTCTTTTAGTGTCAACTGTGCTGCCCTTCGGATTCAGTTTGTTTGAAATCAGGCTTCAAAGGCTTTGTTTTATGTAGAAAGGGAAATAGGTTGAGTAGAATAAAGCAGTTTCTTTCTTGGTTGGCCGTTTCTTAGTGTGCTGGTGTCCTGGAGAGAATATTGTTCTGGGCCAAGACCCTGGTCAAGACCTGGCTGCAGCCACTTCCCCTCCCCATCAGTAGCATCAGCTGCCATTCCCAAAGTGGCCTGAGGAGGGCAGCCTTGACTTTCTGGTGTTTTATAGTAACTGGAAAAAGCCCTGGCCTTTACCTGGAATGAAATGGGCTGGGTTGTCACCTAAGTGCAAATGCCATTTTAGCACTTCGCTGGTCACGACACCCTTTCTGGCCTTTATAGGAAATGACATATTCCCGTGTTCTCTGTCTCCAACACATGCTTCGGGAAGGTGCAGGCAGTTACTCTGCTTTAAAAGGTTGGAGAGAAAACCAAGATACCTGGACGGCAAATACCAGAGAGTGCAGAGAACACAAATCAGATTATGGCATCACCCAGGCCCTATGCCAAGTGGAGAAGAGAAAGGACCGCTTTTGTATCTTGCTGCTATTAACACGATTTCCATGGCTATTTCTCTTCGCAGGGTCAGAGGGAGATCGAAGGCAGAGAGGCTCTCTCCTAGCCACCCTGGCTTTCATGGTCCACCCCTCTCTCCTTCCCCTTGACCCAGCATACTGGCTTGCCCTCCTTTTCCTTGCCCTTAACTCAGTTCAGCCTTGGTTGTGTCCCTCGAGCACTCATGTCTCTTTATCAGTCCCTGGAGCTGTTCTTGGCACCGTGCAGCTGCCCAGAGGGGCTGCTGAAAGCAAGCCGGAATTACTACCACGGCTGGTGCCAGGGAACCATCGATCTGGCCACGTGTGACAGCTTAGGGAAGGAAGGTTAGAACAATTTTATGGCCCTATTACAGCACCACTTTCTCACAAGACTGAAATTCTGACGAGTGGCTCTGTCCTACCTGCTGCTTCTCAGAGACACTGAAACTTGCTTTTAATTACGGTAATTACTACTCCTAGCCAGGCCTTGCCTGAGGTGGCCAGAGATAGGGAGCATCATCCTTCATGAGCAGGTTTTTCTTCTTGGCATTTTTCTCTCCTCAGCATATGGGATCTGTAGCCATCCTGATGCTGGGACAATGCTCTTACTAAACACAGGTGACGCATTCTACTGTGTTTGCATCCCATTTCTCAAAGCACCTTTGATGGAGGTTATAGTATGTGCCTCCCGTTTTCAGGTCATGGGGCTTAACCATTGTGCTCAGTGCCATATCCCATGAATGGCTGAGCTAAGCCAGACAGGGAACCCAAGCAGTAGCACCCTTCCTTGCCTCTAAGAATTCTACCCCATTATTTCCAGAGAACAAGGCTCACTATGAGCAGAGAGAACACTTACCAGTAAGAAGTCATGAGAGGCACTCAGGAGGCAGAGGCAGAGGCAGAGGCGTTGCTAAGGATTTGTAGTCACCTAGGCTTTATACAGTTCCAGGCTATGTCGGGACATAGAGTGAGACCCTGTCTCCAAAAACAAAACAAAAGCATGAGATTGTGTCACTGCCTCAGTTTCTCCGTAATGATCCAGTCTCTTAAAAATGGGTTGAGTATTATAGACGGCAGGGAGCCCCAGCGTTCCTGGCTTCTCTTCAGGTAAGACCACCTCGTCTAGCCATCTTTACTGTGCTTACTTAGTCATAATTTATCATCATTCTTATTTGCCCCCAAGGGATGCTCAAACAGTGTCCCCACTTTTAAAATGATTAAAAAAAACAAACAAATGCTGATGGTGTGTCTACTACAAGCCATCACTAAGCTCCAGGATGGGGAGAAGGCAATTTTAAAGGCAAGGTCTTTCATCTGGTGTATGAGTGTCTGAAGGAGCCACGGAGAAGCAGGTGCTGCCTTAAGTGTGCCTCTCACTTGCCAACTCAAAACACTCAGGTGAAATTTTGGTTAGACATTTGGTGTGTGCATATGCATGTGTATCTGCATGTGTGTGTCTCTCTGTCTCTGTCTCTCTTTCATTCTGTGTTTCTGTGTCTCTGTCTCTGTCTCTGTCTCTCTCTGTCTCTCTGTCTCTGTCTCTCTCTGTCACTCTTTCGCTCTGTGTCTCTGTCTCTGTCTGTCTGTCTTTCTCTGTGTCTGTGTCTGTGTCTGTCTGTCTGTCTGTCTGTCTCTCTCTCTCTCTCCACACATGGTGGTTTGCACCTACCCTCACCCCTACCTCTCTTGTCTCTGAGAGCCCAGGGAAGGATGTTTACTGAAAAAATATGAGACTATCTTCATAACCTACAATACCGTTTACTTTAAGGATCACTTCTTAGACGAGTCTCAGTCAGTAGACTGCACCCCTTTCGTGCCTGCCCAAGTCATGGTCTCTTTTGGATCCCGACTGCCACACAGACTCCACCTCATAGTTGCAGGAGTGTTTGTGACTGTGCTCTGAACGTTCCTCACACCCTTTTGGAATGTGGAAGGGAGGGCGGCAGGAAGAGAATGTCACATCAGGTGACTGTGCTTTTGAGTGTTCTCCAGTTCCAGAAGCCTGCCATGCTTACCAACAGTTTGCATAATACCTTGTTCATTAAGACCCATAAATTAGCGCTGTTTTAATTGATTTCCTAGAGGCAGTAAATAAAATGACACAGAATGACATCAGATGTGGAAAAATGACACAGGGTGGGTAGCTTTTCTTCCTGCCTGCTTTCTTTTTCTCTGACTCCCCCAGAGTCTGACAACATGTTAGCCAGGCCTTTGTTCAAGCCCATGTGTGAAAACCCAATGCCCTGAGCAGCGTCCAGAGCCCTGGGAGAAGTGAGCTGCTGGGCTTGGCACCCTGAGTAGCCAAAGCCAGCTGTGCTCGCTGAAGGAGTAGGTATACTCAGACCACAAATGAGGTCTGGCCACTTCGCTGATGATGGCAACAACCCTAATTGTGAAATAAAAAATCTCGCTCCCTGGTTACAGCAACTCCAGCCTTTCAGTGTAGGTGTTATTAGCATTGCTCTAGCTTCCTGGCTGGCCGCTGGCCACAACCCTGGCTGCTTTGGGAAAGACAAGGAGGCTAACATTGCAGAGACTCTTTCTGTGCCAGATACTGTACAGAGGTTGCACATGTGCTCGCTCTCTCTCTCTCTCTCTCTCTCTCTCTCTCTCTCTCTCTCTCTCCTATACAGATAAATTGATATCGATTTCTCTGTTTCTGCAGATGAAAGTGGAGAAATTCCGAGAGGTTAATGATCTGGCTCAAGGTCACAGAGCTCCTGAGTAACAGAACCAACATTTAAACCCAGGTCTAGGTGACTTCAAAGAGTTCACATTCTCCATCAAATGATGCTATCCTGAGAGCTTTTAGGTTTTGGTCAGACGACAGCCAGAAAAGGGCTAGCCCTGCGTCTTAAACAGCTCCTCCTACCAACATGAGACCTACCCAGAGAAATCTGAAAGCAGACATGAATAATTCAGTGTTTATGTAAATCTACACACATTTGCATGTAAAGGAAGCCTTAGTTGTGGAGTAAAAAATATTTGCCCTGGGTTTTGTTCACCGGTGTATCTTGGTGCCTGGACAGTGTTTGCTACACCGGACAGGCTCAGTACATCTTTATTTAATAAACTAAGTAATGTCAGTCATCATAAAAGAGAGTCTGGGGGACAGAAGAGCATAGAATTCAGGTGTGTCATTTCCAGAGTCCCACAAAGCAACAGGCTTCAGGCAGTGGCTCACTGTATTTATAAACAAGACTGAACTGATGACATTGAGCAGTGAGGATAGAAACTTCGGTGCGTGTGTGAGTGTGTGTGCGTGTGCGTGTGCGTGCGTGTGCGTGTGCGTGTGCGTGTGTTAGCCCAAAGTATTGACAAAGGAATGAAAACACTGAAGAAATTAAAGACAGAAGGAGAAAGAGAGAACCGAGAATGTGTGGGGAAGGATACCGAGCTTTAGAGAGCTGGAGTCTGGCTTGTCTGCACTTTAAATGGCAATCTCTCTCTTCTGTTTTGTTTTTGGACTACTACAGGGCTTCAGGCTTAACTGGATGCAGACAGCTGCTAGATCTGACCACCAGGGGGCAGAAGAGTTCCAGCTTCACAAAGTCTATTCTATAGATAGGGTAAATCCAGGAGAGAGAGGGGGCGAGGGGGGGAGGGAGAGAGGGAGAGACGGAGAGACAGAGAGACAGAGACAGAGACAGAGAGACAGAAAGAGAGAGAGAGAGAGAGAGAGAGAGAGAGAGAGAGAGAGAGAGAGAGAGAGAGAGAGAGAGAGAGAGAGATTCAGCTAAACCATGTAATTTTTAAGAAAGCAAAGTGAATCGGGCAAGGGAATAGGGGAGGGGAATAGGGAAAAATGAAACCTATTACTTGTGTATTAATTACAAACAAGAAATGAATACTGGGAAAGAAAAAAAGTGAGTCTTATGGAAACAGCAGAAAAATATGTGTTATCTTGATATAGATTTTTTTATTACCCTGTCTCACAAATGGGACCCCCTTATTAGCTGTCCAAATGCAGAGTGGCCAGCCCTGAAATCATATAATCACATACACGCAAACAAAAAATGGGCTCAGCAAGTTGTATTTATATTTTTGTGCACATACATACATACATACATACATACATACATACATACATATATATGTGTACTTGTGGATAGACATATACACAAAAATATACATGTGTATATAACAATAATAATCTTAAAAAAAGAGGTGTTGACTTAAGAGAGGGGGCCTGGAATGTGTTGGAAGGAAGATATCTTTGATGGTTGGAGGAGTAAAAGAGGGGTGATGTAATTTTTATTTCAATTTAAAATATATCTTTAAAAAAGAGAAAAGACAAAAAGTAGTCAATGAGACTACAGAATTTCTCCAATGAATTCATAGTTATTCTTAGGAAATACCAAAGACTACATTATTTAAACACACACACACACACACACACACACACACACACACACACACACACACACGAAATCCAGTCGGCCTGGGAAGAGCACAAGTGAAGCTATCTCATTGTCTACCTGACTGAGCTACCTGACGGAGGACTTGCTGATGGGCTACAGGGACTGAAGGCTAAGCACAATTTCTGGATGAGTCCGTGAGGGTGAATCTGGACGAGGCTGGCAGGAGGTTCAGTAAGGGTCATTGCCTTTTCTGATGTGATTATTGTTTAACCCAGTGACAGACCAGATAACAGGGAAAGCAGGGGAGGGAGGAGCTCTCCCGCCCCTTCTCCTTCTCATTAATTGTAGCTGCACCACTGTGTAGACTTACACCATCAGTTTCCTGGAAGTTCAGCTTGCAGACAGCAGCCTGTGGGACATCCCGGCTTCCACAATTACACCAGCCAGTTCTTCACACGAAGTGTATCTATCTTCCACATTTCACTGGCCAGAGTGCAGTCGATCGAACGGAATGTTTAGATGAATGATGCTGTGTTGTCATCCCCTGTTGGCAACACGCTGGACAGCAGTCTCTAGAGCTCCCTCGTTCTGCATGACCAACTTCGTGCCAACTGAACAAGTTTCCATTTCATTTCCTCTGCCCCTTAATCACCATAATATTCTCTCCTTCCATGACTTTGGTTACTTTGGGTACATTTGTAAATTGAATTCTATAGAGACTGTCCACACATGATTGACTTATTTCACTTAGCATAATATTCCCCTTCATCACTAATGACAAGATTGTGTTCTTGTTGAGGGCTGATCTACACTGTCTGTAAAGCTCTCATTGTGAAATCTGCCAGTCACACATGTACTATCAGTATTTGTATCTATTTACTTTCCTTTTCTGTTATCTGTTGATGGGTATTTGTTGAGGATATATCTAATATTAAATGGCTTAGTCATTAAAACACACACACAGACACACATGCTGACACACGCATGCATGTACACACTAGCATGCATGCACAAGCCAACCAACCTAAACTTCAAACCAAAAGTAAAGTAAAACAGAGTCTCACAAAGGAAACAGGACAGTTTCTTTTTGGAGGTGGGTGACAGAACTCTATTACTTTGCGTGTAACAGTAGCTTTGTGGGTGCATTGCTCCCCAACATATGAAACTATGCACATTAAATATAAGACATTTTGTATATTCAAATACTGATGATTCGTGTGTGTGTGTGTGTGTGTGTGTGTGTGTGTGTTTAGAATTGAATACAGGACCCTGTGCAAGGTAGAGAAAAAAAATCTGTAATTTAAAGCTGTTTTTGGAGAAGCAGTATTTGCAGAGGAAGCTGAGAAATGTCATCCAAGTATGTTCTCCTAGAGGAGGCGCTGATGGTCACCTGGAATCCTCACAGCTCCTCTGCTGTAACCAGATACATTTCCTTTACCCTGAGTAACGATGTCTGTAAATTTCTCGGGATTGACGATCTGATTCTCTCTCTTTCCTGTGACTCAAGACAACTTAAAAAAACATTGATAACTACGGATATTGATGTCTTATGCTGCAGATAACTGGCTCTGTGTCCGACGAGTTTCACAGGATTCCTGTCTACTTGGACAGAATGGATTTTTTTTTTTCTGGGGACAACAAATTCACACATTTCCTTATGAGTGTGGACAGGAATCAGAAGACTGGAGGGGTATTTTAGGAGGAACCCCGAGACTCTGGCTCTGGTATGCTCTGGTGTCTTTTGGGAGAGAGTGAACTGGTCACAGGCAGGAACATACCTGTCTTTGGCTGACTATGCAGTAGGCATTCGATCTGGTGCAGCCAGTATCCTCTGGTGTCTTTATCAGTCTGTCTGCAAAGAGAATGGCTGTCCTTACCTCCTGCTAGGGAGGGGATAAAATTAGCTTCAAAATAAACAGAGTGGAACGAATGGATTTTTTATGCAGAGGGAAAGGAGCTTTGAGCAAGAAACTAATAAGTAGACCATAAATAGAAGAGGGAAGGAAGGGAGAAAATAGACGAACAAAGGAGGAGGTGAGGAGGAAGGTGAGGAGAAGCACCACGTATGATGTGTCACTGCCTCAGAATGCTCCAAGTAATGCTGGGTCAAGCCATTTCTGTCTTAGCCTTTCTCTTGTTATTGTCATGTATCCGTTGCATGTAAGGATGTTTCCTGTAGTATCATCTAATGTACTTTAAGAATGATTTTTCCTATGTCCCACTGCCTTCTAATCCTGCCTCTCTTTCCCAGTATGTCTCTTAGTTCTTTTGGGAAGTTTGCTTCCTTTACCCTGAGTATGCTCATTTCACACACTATCCATTCATCCATCCATACACACACACACACACACACACACACACACACACACACACATACATACACACATACTTACATGATTGTATTTATTTGTATTTCTGACCAACAGCTCTCTTTGTCGGCATTGACATTCTTTTGCCGTTTTCCCTGAGTTATTTGTCTTGGAAGCAGACCTGGAGCATTGCTTTTATTCGTGTAAACTACCTGAAGTCTGTGTAGCTTTAATGTAGAAATAAAATACGCAGGATTGTCCTAGGAGCCCAGTTCATTGCTACTTCCCATTTTTCAGCACTGGCAACTCTGAAGAAGAAATAACACTAGTCTGTACAGACTACTCCTTTAAGTCACATTCATTTGTCTAGTTAATCTCTACTCCCTCTTGGTCAGGTGGACAAGCTGAGCATCATTGTTAGAGCAAGAAACGTATGATAATGATGGAACTCACTATTTGGCTGAGAGATGGAGATGCTCATTCATGTGTGCTTATATTAATGGCATATGCATAAGCCCTGTGCCCTCATTGCTGACTTTGGTAATGTCTTCCTTTTGTTGGAAGTACTTTCCATAGCGTTCACCTATCTACTTATTATCTACCTATTTCTATCTATTATATGTTTACTTTATCTATGTCTGTGTCGACCTCATCTGTCTCTTATCACTTATCATCTACCTATCAATCAATCAGTCTTCTATCTAATCTATCATTAAAATTAAAATGAATAAGGCAATGTCATCTTGCTCTCACTCTATCTTGTGTTTGCTTAGATAGTTTTCAGCCCTCTACTTCCCTCCCCACAACAGTCACATTTGCCTTGGCAATACAGTTGAGATATCCATGGCCTTGACCATGGTCCAGATATATTAACCAAAATAATTAAATTAAATTAACTAGAAAAGATATAAGTAAAATGTAATTAGCATGTTATGTTTAAAATAATTGCTATGCTCTGCCAGGAATGAATGTTTCCAGGCTACTCTGACTCTCATTTAACTTTGGTGTAAATTATGGTCTTTGTAGTTTGTGCCTTAAAAATAAAATCTATATCCTGAGCCTGGGTACTAAGAGATTTTTCAGAGTCACAGACTCACTCACTATTAATAAAAAGAGCTTAAAACATTTAATTGGATTACTTAACATGGTTGTTAATAGCTACCCTTTGTATATCATTTTATCATCATTGTCATCGTTATCATCATCATCATTTATTGAGACCTGATTGTGTCGTAGATGCAAAGTATGATAACATTCTTTTAGAGACGTTAGACAATGTCCTCTGCACCAATTGCCAAAGACTAGACATGCTTCAAACATTTAATTCTCATAAGTAGAGTTCTCATAATTTCATAGGCAAGGAAGCTCTGAGACTCTGTATAATGTGCCGAAAGAGGTCATGCTGGTGAGCGAACTGGGACTCGGATATCAGGGAATACATTCTCCTTTCATTCATATCATGGTGAATTTTAGTGTCAAGGAGCTAATTTTCTACCTGTAGAAAATATCAAACCAAACTCCACTGTGCTGAAGTGGAAGGGCGTCAGCGCTGACATTTGCAGATTAAAGAATGTGGCTGTATATTGAGCGCTTCTTTCATTCCCATCTGGGTCTTGGGTTCTGGGGAATGCTATCTGTGATGCAGGATGTGGGATGCAAGATGCAGGATGCATTAGAGTTTGTTCATGGCAAGGGGTCAAGTTCCAGGTAGGTGCAGTTGGAAGTGGCTGTTCTGATGTGGCTTTCAGAGAGACCGACCTCAGTTGCAGACTTGATTACAAGCTCATGAGGCCCTTGAACTAGTAGTACCCGGCTAACCTGATCCTAGTTCTGATTCACACAGGTGATTATTACTGAGGCTTGAGTATATATATATAGCCTTAATATACTACTGAGAGGTGGGCCCTAGAACAGGTGATAGGGCCAGGAGGCTCAGCTCTTATGAATGGGGTTGGAGGTTATCTAGGGAGTAGGGTTGTCATCTTGAAAGTGAATAAGTTCAGCCCCGTTCTGTCGTTGCTCTTTTGTCCTATGTGAGAAGCAGGAAGCCCTCAGCAGGTATGGTCACTAGATTTTGGACTCTTTCGCCTACAGAACTCTTAGCCAAATAAGTCTCTGTTTGCTGTGCATTATTGTCTTTGGTAGTTTGTCATAAGATTTATGCCACAAACGTATGGTTACAGTACCATTGTTTTCTATGATTAAGCTTTGGAGCAATTTAGTATGAGTCAACAGAGAGCCAGTGTGGTCCCACTAGGGTGTTAATTGCCTGCAGGTAGAATCTCTTTCTTCTCTGTCTTTCACCATCATGCAGGTAACTTTGAAACAGTGGCAGGAACAAACACTGTATGTAGACATTGCCCTACTGATTTGGGGACTTAGAATAAAAGGAGAACAGAGATTATCCTCATTCCATAGAAAGAAAGAGCCCCAAAATGTCTCATTTTGTAATACTAGGAGTCTTGTTCCCAAGCCATTGGTTGAAAGAATGTCTTTTTTTTTTCATGAATGATAGGATTCTACTGTCTCTTGGGAATACTTGCTTACTTTGGTGTATGCTTGCTTCTTTGTAAATGTTTGAGGAAACCACTTGTAACCATCTCTGAAGAGGTAAAAGAAGCAGAATTGGGGCAACAATCTTTTCTTTCACTTCCGGAATACATCTCACATACCCCCCTGCCCCCACCACCTTCTTGTGAGTTACAGCTGAGTACCTCAATTATCACCTTCACAGTGCTTGAGAAACCTACTGTTTGAACCACATGAGATGTTATAAAAAAAAACCTTCTCTATCCAAGGCTGGTGGTTTCCCCAGTGCCCAGACCTGTTTTGACTATTATAGCAATAGGTAGTTTGTGAGCCATAGAAATGTATTTTTATCATTTTGAAGTCCAAGACCAAGGTGTATATGGACTTGATATTTGATAAGGGTTACCTAATTGCTTCCAAGATGGCTCTTGGAATGCAGTATCCTCTGTGGGGGAAGAACACTGTTCACCACATGGCAGAAGAGAAGATGCATGGAGAAAACTCATTCTTCATCTACCTTTCCTGTTGAGACATCCGTCGTATAACCTAAGGAACTCTCATGACTGAGTTACCTCCCATAAGCCCCACTTCCTGCCAGTGTTGCATTGAGAACTGAATTTTCACATGCTTTTTGGGGCAAAATTATTTGAGCATCGAGAGAGATCACCAGAGTCTCTCTTCATCCAGGGAAGAATTACTTGCGAGGAAGAGCAGGCTGAAAGATGCTGAGCATCCTTGTAGTATAATCTTTTATCATAGTTCGGCAGCTATGTTAGTCAAATTTCTGTTACTGTGACAAAATACTTGAGGAATCAGCTTAAAAGGAGGAAAGGTTTGTTTTCACTCATTATTTCAGAGATTTGAGGTCCATGGTTGCTTGGTCCTGTTGGGTCTGTGTTAAGGTGAAAATATACGGCAAAGGAGATCTACTCAGCTAACAACAGGGAAGCTGAGGAAGTGGGCCAATAATGCTTATTTGAGGTGTTCTCCACAATCTCAGGTTTTCCCACTAAGGCAAACCTCCTAAAGGCTTTACCATGTCCCAGTATTACTACATGCTTCATGACACATGCTACGTGTGTCAACTGGACACAAGCTAGGCAATCTAAGAAGAGGAAACCTCACTTGAGAAAATGCCTCCATAAGATGGATCTGTGTGCAAGCCTGTGGGGCATTTTCCTGGTTGATGATTGATGTGAGACAACCCAGCCCATTGTGGGTGGTGTTACCCTCAGGAAAATGGGGGAGGGAGGTGGCAGGGAAGCAAGCTTGTAAACAAGTCTTCTCTGTGGCCTCTGTTTCAGTTCCTGCCTTCAGGTTCCTTCACTGACTTACCTTAATGATGGACTAGACCTTTAAGCTGAAAGAAACTCTTTGCCCCCCAAGTTGCTTTTGGTCACTGTGCTTTATCACAGCAATAGATAAGCAGAGTAGTACAGCAGACAGTCCTTGGAGGATAGTTAACAACTTAGGTCCCCTTCCTAGGGAGGCAAAGGAAGAGTGAAACTAGTGATAGTCAAAACCAAGACCATTTTAGTTTTTTGATATCCTTACTGACAAAGCAAGGGCTCTCTGTTTCTGCATCACGGATTCCTGGGACGGTTAGGTGGAAGGTACTCACAATGAAGGAGGTGGGAAGGCACTGAGCAGAAGGGCCAATTGGACCTACTCTCTTCCCTTCTTCTTCTACTCCTCCTCTACCCGTATTAGATGTTCCTACTGGTAAATGCTTTAGTTCTTTATTTCTCTGTGAACATGTGGTTTACACACAGTTTGAATACTGCTTCACTGTTCAGATAGGACGAGTCTGTGAACTGGGGGGGAGGTGTGCTCACACACATTCCAGGACACAAGGTTCAGTGTGATCAAATTTTCTTATTTATCTCTTCAGGTCAGGGTTGGCAAGTTGAGACCTTAGCACACTTGGAATGCCCATCTTCAGAATAAACATGTAGCATGTATAGTTGAAAACAAATGCTTCATAGGTTGTTGGCTTTGGCTCTGAGAGTGGAAGGGCCACGTCAAAGAGAAACAAGCTAATTTTGGAAAGTGAATCCTAAGAACATGGTGATGAAAACTTGCATTTTGTTTTGCTCTGTGAGCTCCTTGACATTGCTTCAGATGAACTTACCGTGGAGAGAAAAAAGATGTTTGAGTTTTTCAATCCAGTCTCATCTATTTACCGCCAATGTTTTGCAGCATTGTGAGATATTTGGTGTGTGTGTGTGTGTGTGTGTTAATTAAATCTGGCTTTGTCAAGCTAACGAGTCTCTTGCTGTTGGCAAATATGGAAATACTAATCTAGTGTGCTATTTACTGGGCATGGGAAATAAAAGGATAAGATGTTTTATGAGATGAAAACCCAATTTACAATTTCCTGACCCTTATAAAAGATCTTGTTGAATGCTGTTTCAGAAATGACCATAGAAACGAGAGCTTTTCCAGAGCAAAAATTTAAAAGAAAAAAAAATGCCAGCTATGCCACAGACTTTTTTAACCTAAACAAACACAGATTGAAGGAACAATCCACAAGCATTATCTTCATTATTCCACAGCCAACAGCAAAGGCTTACATCCCATTATGGTAATGAGCAACCCTTTGAACTTTGGTTTGTACACTGCCAGGCATGAGCACTTAAGGCTTAGGCAAACAATGTTGTACAATTGCTTTGGGGAGTTGCTAGGATAATACCTCGGCTTGTATTTCTGAGTAGGCTTGATCCTGCCTTCCCAGGCTGCATTTCCCAAAGCAGAGGCTGGGAAGGCATACATCTGGATACAAGAGTGGATTCAGGAACAATGCATCACAGTTATTTCTGCACTTGGTGCTTCCTGGGGGTGGGTAGCAAGCTGGATGAGGAAGGAGGTGATGTGCCCTGGGAAGTCATGACTCTGATATCTATTCTGTGTCTCTGAAACCCTCTAGAGTATTTCAGATCCTCAAGCAGAATCTATACATAGCTCTTCTACACATGTAGAAAATTGACAGCAAACAGTGGGACACAGAGGAAAGCATCATGACTTTGTCTGAAGCTCCGAGTTAGGATCTCAGTACTTTAACTTACCTCCTACTTCTGGAGAGTTCATCTCTTAGCCTCTGTTTTTCCATATACAAAATGGGAGACCCGATAGGAATTCAACACATTATCCCCTCTGTGAATGTCAGATGAGGAGCAGTGCGCAGCAAGCAGAAGCTTCTGAGGAAGTGTGAATCCCAGCAACTGCTGTTTTCATGCCTAATTGAATAGGTTTGTTTTCAAAACTGAAATAAGAAAATTTCAGTTCAAAACCAGTTATGCACTTTGGGGTATGAGGTTGTAGTGAAAAAAATTAGTCCAATTATTTCCTACGACAAGCTGTGCATAAGATCCACTATACATGGTTGTTTATTGTCTACAACCTCATTTATTAGCTTAGGACATTGGCTACATCTTTACTCTTTGAGGTCATTAGTTCATTTGAGAGAAGCAATATGTCTCTGATTTTTTAACCTCATGACTATGGATGAATTTGAACATATAAAAAAGATGCCCCTCACGTGTACAACCCTGGAATATTGTTTAGAAGGCAGACACATCACAGTGGCGAAAACAGATTCTGTATCGCTGGAGGGCTATGCTCTCTCCCTGCTGGAAACCCAGTGGGATGCTGCTTCCCAGTTAGGTGGCTCCAAATGACTGAAGTGTCTTCAGTAGTTTTGTGGATAAGCACAATGTTATGTTCCACTTTCTGCCTGGCTCATCAAACCTCTCATTTGCTCTTAGATGTTTTCTTTCTCATGCCAGCTAGTAGGAATCCATGTGACCAGTGAGGAATATCTAGGAAACCATCTAAAGAAGACAGAAAGAACATCCCATCATCAACCTGCTCTAATGAATCCTTTCAAATTGGGCCAATTTAGTACTTGTCCAATACTGTTGAGTTAATAAGAGATAAACACCTGTCACAGTAGACTGTTATTTAGGGGGTTAATTGTTAGAGTTAGCTCAGAGCCCAATAGGCATGCTCTATTGCCAGAGTGGTAAGAGAAACTCCCTAAGTCTTACGCCTTTGTCAATAATATGGTGTTTGTTGGCTTCCATAAAGCTCCCAACACCAAAGAAAGGCCGGAAGATGAATTAAGAAATTCCATATATTCTGTAATCACATTGTGGTAGTGTATATTTCATAATGCTTTTTTTTTTTTAAGTCTACTGAGGTTGCTCTCTCTGTGCCTAGCATGGAATTGACCTAGTTAATGGGTGAAAATTATCATTACAGTTACTTCTGACTGATTTCCAGCATAATATAAAGAAAGGTTACCGAGACTGAAGCAGGATTTCAGGCTAAGGGGGAAAAGTGATGCAGAGAGCAGGAGAGAACGTGCAGGTGGGAGCTCATTAGATATTGGTGGCATATGAAGGCAGACCCGAATACAAGTCTAGGTATTAAGAAAAGGACCTCATGGGAATTAGTGGTGGGTGTGTTGGCTATGGGGGAAGATTCAATGTATGCTATTTGACATTGGAAGATTACTAAAAATTCTCTGGGCTCAGTTCTAAAACTGTTGAAAGGAGATCTGACCAGCGATTTCTAAGATGGCTTAATTCTAAATATTTGATTCTGAGTCACATGAATGAGAATTTAGTATGCTGATAGGTACACATAGTACCATAATATAATCAATGTCAGAATTGCTCTGACCTCCCAGATACCCCATGGCTCATTAATATGCATCCGTGATGCCATTTTTTTCAGGATCGGTGGTGATGCTTAGTGACATCTTCTACAGATCTGTGTAGGCAGGGTGTCTAGGGTAGCAACATTCAGTTTTAATTGAAACACAGCAAAGTATAGCAGCTGTTTGGCATTAAAGAAAGTTTTAGCCAGTGTTCCAATTCACTAAGGTAAGGAGCAGACAAAAGTCAGAGGCATTTAAGCTAGCCAGCCTAAAACACTCAAGGCTATCTGCAGTCTCCCCAGAAGTGGACATCACCTGGAACATGCTCTACTCCTCATCCCTTAAAAACAGAATAAACAGCAATTTACAGGAGGCCACAAGATGCATTGATATCCACAATACTGGATTCTTAGCTCATCTGCAGCACCCCTGCTGTAATTATGAATTATTATGTCTCAGCCTGTTTTCCATTATAGCTAAAAAAATAGTGTAGCCAGAGATTCAGGTTCCACATAGTGGGAGCAAGAAGTGAATTTTGTTTTTCTCTATCAGCGTGGTTGAGTTTCAGAGTGAGGTCTGAACCTAAAGGCATTCATGTTGAGATGCTGAACCACTGTGGCTCTAATGCCATGGAAGAGCGAGCACGCCGTGGGACGCTGTGCAGCACTTGATCCTGCCTGACTTCTGGGTCTTGAACTATCAACGGAGGAGATATTTATAGCTGCCTCGTGTCAACGTGCTCTTTGACGTTAAGTGAGGCCAGTGCTAGATGCTCACATGCGTCCGACCTCTGAGCTGGGTACCACATGTGCGCCACTGTAATCCCTTCTTCCCTTTTGTTCTTTTTCATAACTTATTCATTCAGCACATATTTGAGGCAGTGTGTTAGACATTTTAATAGGTGCTGGTGATATGGGGGCAAACAGGACGGATTTACGCCCTATACTAACTACCTACTTGGGAAAGACCATGAACAAGTAATTACAAATACAACAGATGAGGGGGTCACAAAGCAAGAGAGCCAGCTGAGCCTTTATTGATGGGTGGAGATTAGTGTGGTGATGGGGAGTAGGAGGAGGCATTTGAAAGGATGGGAGTGGCTTCAGGAAGTGAATTAATGCTGCATGCATTTGTCAAACATGCTTGTGGTCATTTCAGGGGCATTGGTATTTGCATCATGAGAGTGTGAGGACAGGACAGCGAGTTAGAAGACATCCGGCTAAAGGCAGCACCTTTGGTCTGAGTCCAGAAGCGTGTGTGTGTGTGTGTGTGTGTGTGTGTGTGTGTGTGTGTGTGTGTGTGTGTCTGTTCTTTTGAGGAATTTGGAATATATCTTGTAGAAAAAGTCATGAAGGCTTTAAGGATGAAGGCTTTTAAATAAGACCTTAGATGGTCTTATCTTTTAGAAGGATCAGCTGCGTGGAAATGCATTTGAGGGACTGGAACAGGGAGGAAGGACTGTGTGAGCACCGTTCAGGAGTCAATCCATGTGTGGCTCTTGCTTCCCGAGGGCCATTTTCATCAGAGTGCTTAGCATCCAAACACCTCTCAATGCCTAGACTCTTAGATCCTCTGTGGACATTCTTAGAAATGATCTCTTCCTTTGAAAGTCTGTACTTCTGTCGTCTTACAGGGCATGGCTTGTTTTCTATCCTGTATTCCCATGGTATGGTGTGTAACTGGCTTGGAATGCTACTTGCTGGTTTGTTTGTTTGTTTTTCTTTCTTCTATAGCCATTCCTTTTTTTACTGAACTCCTGAAGGGTAGGGAAATAGCTGCATTTGTTGAACTCTTTAGCATCTCGGAAGGTCCCTTAGAACAAATCATTGAGTCTTAACAGCCACAAGGAAAGTTGGAGCCCACTTAATCCTCTTATTTGATGAATGAAGAACTTGAAGCCCAGAGAAATGACTTCTTTGGTACTTCTCCCAGCTGCTAGTTTGTTATCCTTTCAGCTACGCAACAGGGGGATTATTTTTGTGCTTGATGGTGATGAATGAGATACCCAGGACTTTATTAGCGAAGCATCCTTCTGCTATTGTCGTTTAATGGGCGAGGTGATTCTTTGTGGATTAAGGGATGAGTCTTGTGCATTAATACGCTGTCGTTAATAACAAAGGGCCAAGTGAGTGTGCTCTGTCTTCCTCCCACGAGAAAGCTAAGAAAAGTCTGGGCCTCTGAGACGCAGTCAGTGTCGTTACAGCCTTGGTAGGTGCCACCAGCATTGGCACTTTCTCCTCTTTTCTCTTCCCTGAAAATATAGTATAGATCAGCTCTCACCTGGCGGATAAAACGAGAAGGAACTTTTTTCATTTCTAAGCCACGGGTGACATTATATACAACTTATGTCTTTATAGGCCGTCACTATTCACCCCAAAGTGGTAGCGAGGCCGATCAGTGTCTTCACATGTGAAGGGAAGAGGGAAGAGCACACGGGTCAGGGTCGCCTGCTGACCCCAGCACACAGAGGTTTGCCGCTAACAGCTTTTGCTAGGTCTCAATGCTTAAAACAGGCTGCACATGGAATCCGCACATAGATCAGATGGGACGTACAGAAGCACAAACCCTCCCAACTCCTTCTTACGACCCAGTCATCGCTTTGGAGAATCACTTCAAATCCTGCCAGGTTGTTCGAGTCTTCCAAGACGATGCATATCTGGATTGTTTGTGTTCATGATATCGAATCTGAAAGGTCAGATGCTGCCTCAAAGTTAGGGTTTCTATGCAAGCAAATATATAAGAAAGCAAAAACGTTCTTTCAGAATCAACCTGATTCCCGTCTTGGGACTTTTGGTTCCAAATGTTTTATTCTAGAAACGCCTCATCAACAGCATCACCAAGAATATTCTCCATCAACCATCAGTAATTTGGGGGCATGCCTGTTAAGTATAGCTTGAAATATTCAGAGGGATGGTTAGAAATTAAAGGCCTGTGTTGGCTCACAATACCCCTTCAGTCTTTTGGGGTGATATAAAAAGCATGCATAAGAAATGAGGTTATGACTTAAGTTTCTGTGTAAATGAAAAGCGAGACAGCCATAAGTTAGTGTCTCTGAGGCAAAGTTAATGGCCCACTGTGAAGTACATGGCATGTTCTTCAAACCCACAGTTCTTATTTTCTACTCTAAATTATGCGGCCCACTGTAATATAATTACGAATTGAGAGTTTTGCCTGAACCTCTTAAAACTCAAAACTTTGATGTTATAACTGACATAATTTGTTTTCATGTGTCCCACATTTAGCCGAGTGGCTACACGTGATAGTTGGAGCTAAATGCCTGTTGATTTAATCAGTAGTAAACTGGAATCTATAGGACTCATTAAATGGGAAAGAAATTGTGTCACATGGTGACAAGTGACTTTATATGGAAAGTGACATTTTTAATTGGAGACTGATGTGAGTGAGCAGGGTGCCCATACACAGAAAATCCCATAGAGAATGTTTGGAGTGAACAGTAATACAAAGGAGCGTATGTCAAGATTACCTAGACTGATAAAATTAAAGAATTCCTGTGCATGCAGCAAATAAACAAATACATAGTATAAATGAGGTGTTATTCTTTTATTTTAGGGAATGACTAAGGAAAGATGTTGAAAATGGTGTTTTAGGGTGGAGACAAAAGACTGAGAAATGGTGACATGAAGTAAGCTAGAACTGAAATAAACTTGAAGCAAGGACAAAAACTCCCACTATGTGTAGAATTTAGTTTCCCATTGATTTAAAGCATAACCGTCTTGCAAAACCTCCTAATTTGCACAGATGCACACTTGAGATCTCACTTACAAAATAGAAACCTGCAGCAGGGCCTGAGGTCACATGTTTGTAATCTCAGCACTTGCAAGACAGAGACAGGGACATCGTGTGGGTCTCAAAATTAAAAACAAATAAAAATGAATGTAGAATTCTATTTTCACATTACAATTTTACTTGAATACGGTTTTGATGTGTTTGATTACTGAGGGGTCAAATGCTTTGTGCCCACACATCTGTCTCAGATGCCCCTCTCTAGGGTATTCACCCACTTGGTAATAACCCTGTGGTCCTCCAGGGATGTGAGACTGAAGATCTGGGGTCATGCCCAAAAGTCATGACATCACTTTTTAAAAATCCACTTATTTAATTGGGAGATTAATACTGAACAATCAGCTTGGAATAGTTTGCATTTCTGCACGTTGACAAGAATTCTTTGAGCTGTCTAACGTAGGAAGCCAACATCTTTTGGGGACTGGGCTTTATATTTCCTAGTATTCACCTCATTTTTTCTGCCCTGATAGTTAAATAGGATTAGGCAGTACTGGGGAGCCAGGCGATGGTGGTGCATGCTTTTAATCCCACCTCTCGGGAAGCAGAGGCAGACATCTCTGTGAGTTCGAGGCCAGCCTGGTCTACAACATGAGTCCAGGGCAGGGCTCTGTCTGTTACATGGCGAAACTCTACCTCAAACAAAACAAAACAAAAGAGCCCAAAAACAAGAAGAAAGAAAGAAAAACAATAGAGACATAGGGGAAGCACTTTCCCGGAGGTAACTCCTGTTACACGGAACACACCACAGGTGTGATGTAAAGAGAGCGGGCAGAGAATAATAGGACTTTTGGTTGCCTTGGTGGCTTCTGGATCTTGTCCATGAAATCCTTTGTCCTTGACATTTTTATCTCTGATGCCGCAGCCTTATTCTGGAAATTTATTGAAGTTATTTATACAGAAGAAGACGGTTACATATCAAAGGCCAGAGTACTGTTTGCTAGAGGCTTCTTTTAGAGACTATTTTAAGAACCCCAAAAGCAAATTCATCAGTCAGTTCATATTTTCCGCACTGTAATTTAAAGTGATCAATCACCCTTTCAAACATCTTGCTCCAAGTGTGCTAAAGGACCGGCGGATCAGATATTCTGAAAGTATGGACACATGTAATATTGATTTTCAATATCTGGATCACATCAATAATCCTCTCAAGGAAAACCACTCAATGAGACTGTGTTTCTAGTCGCCTTATTCACAGCTGAGATGCAAAGCACTTATGTATGCTACTGATCTATTTTCTCTAACTCTTAGTGATAGTATTTATAATAACAGAATCTCATCATCATCATCACTACTTATTTTTATTATTATTACTTTTTTAAACAGCACTGGTGAAGCCTTGCATTTGGCTTATGTGGATTTTTACTCTAGTAATGTAAATATTTTCCTAATTATTTAGGAGATAGATTGTTGATACTAATTGAATGTCACGTAGGAAACCAACCAACCAATTAACTGCCAACCAACTAACAAACCCGTCTAATCCGACCACCCAGCCAGCTAGCCAGCCAAGCATGGAAGAGTTAAATCAGGAACAGATACCAGAGAGGGAGCCATGGAGAGAAAATACCAAGGCTCACACAGAGGAGAAGACTGAAGCTTAGTTCTGAGCCTCAGCATCTAGGGTCACAGTACTTACCTTGCTTGGATAATATGCGAATAATCAAATCAAATCGGTGCAGCTACCCAGGCAGCATACATCCCAACTCAGCTGGGGGAGAATTTAAATCTCTTCCAGCTGTTCTTCATCTTCCGGCTTCACTCTTCTTATCTGTGCCATTCCCATTTCTTTGTTAATGACAAAGCAGATACTGCTGACTTACATGTGTAGAAATGAGCATATTTGTGATGTCAAATAAGACTCAACTCACGTGCTGGTATAACTGTGTATACTACTCAGAACAGGAAGACAGGTCCTTTCCGCCTCCCCCTCCCCCACCTCCCGCCGCCAGCGACAGAGGAGCTTTCTTACTTTCTGGACTAGATGGAGAGACAAGTAGCCTTTGTGGACGGCTAACTGCATCTATAAATCACTATCTGTATCTAACCCAAACTCATAATGACTCCATAACTGCAGCCCCATTTTACAGACGAGGAACTAAAATTAGGATGGCTAATAGCACACTGGTTAATACCTGAGATTGGTTGTTCTTTCTACCATGTCAGCCGTCCCGATGCATTGCAACTTTACCTCCTTGGATCTTCCCCCGTTAAGAACAGGGCAACTGGACAATCTACAGAAGCGTGAGAGTGGTTTGAGAATCTCACTGCCCACCGCCCAGCCCCCTCTGGCGATGCGATGCTAACAACTGTTCTTTGGAAAAGAGATCCCCTCAAGCCTGGTCAGGGGGAGGCTTCCACTCTGTTACTGATCAACAGGAGCCCTTGCGAACTTGGATTAAGTCTTAATAGATACACTCTTAGGAGACTCCTTCCTGGATGCTGTCTGCACAATGCTTCCCAAGGCGCATGCTTTAAAGAACGGCAGTTGCATAATGCTCTTGAGGGTTTGTCTCAGAACAACAACAAAAAATTACAGAGAGAACAATGCTAACTTATTTAATTTTTTTTTTAAGGCAAGAGAAGTCTCTTACAGCTCCGCAGGAGAGATGGCTAAGTAATCATGGTCATTGGCACTGTTGTTTACTGGCTGAGATGCCAAAGTTACCCATCTGTCAAAAAAATGTGTAGGAGGCTGCTCAAGCCCGGAGCCTCTGACACTGAACATCCCGCTGGGGACTGTGGATGCCACTCCAATGAAAGCTTGCTTCCTGATGGTGCACTGTGTCTGTGAGGAGAAGTTTCCATTCGTCTTCTAGTGGGGAAAAAAGAAGGGGCTTTCATTGCAGCTGAAAAAAAAAAAGCACAGAAAATTGCCTTGATCTTCACAACAAGCGATGCACCCTGAGTGTTACATATATATATGTATTTCATTTTGGACTTTGACAAACCTAAGTCTTTTGAAAATAAGAAAGCACCACCCCTCACCCCAGCACTACTGAGGATGCCTCTAAGATGCAGGGTGTTTAAATGGAATGGAGTTTTAACTCCAACCGTCTATGGGCTATGTTTCAATCTCCCACTCTCCTTTTCCCACACGGAACGTGGTGTGGTGAGATCTTTATAGAGTTATTTGGTTACAATACATTATAGACAATTTGCATGCTTTTGTGATCTACGTTGGAGATTAGCAAATATGCTTGAATATCCTAGGAGCTTTGTTTGAGGTCTGCCTAAGACATACGTAATGTTATTGGGCGTGGGTTATATCATACCTAGAGTCCATGAAACAGTTTCAAGAGCACACATATCGTCTCTGGAGACAAAAATTCTCCATATAGATGAAGGTGTTTTTTTTTTTTTTTTAAAGACTGATTCTTTCCCCGTTGTCCTGTATAAAAAGCAAATACACTTTTACAATTTGTTTTGAATATGTGTTGTCATGGTGACAGGTATCAAACTAGAGAGGATGGGCCTGGCTTGAGGAAATATAGTGAAGGGTTCCCTCTTTATATAAATACCTCAGAGAGCATCCATTGTTGCTGAGCTTAAGATGCTGTTATATGCACGCCTGTGTTGGAGGGAATAAAGCATATTAACTAGTGGCAAGCCATACGGGTGTCCTATGATTCTAGAGTGACTGAAGATGCCAAACAGCGAGTATGTAGGAGGCTCAGCTCAGAGGAAGCATGGGAGGAACCAGGCTTGTCAGTCACTCAGGCTTATTTTCTTCAACAGAAGGAAATGAATGATGCCTGGTCACCCTGAAGTGTCGAGTGAATGTTGTCAGATGACCTGGTCATCTTTCTGCTAGTCTATGATGCCAGCAGTACTGAATCCCCTAAAACCCTGGGCGTTGCTTAAACCCTAATCCTGAGCTGTGCCTCTCAGTGAAGGAAGCTCAGCCTCATGAAAGAGGCCCCATGCACTCTGCATCCTTCTCATCCTCAACCAATAGAATCTGTCCTTATGCTTCTTACAAGTTGTTCCTCATTAAACCCTTGCCCTGAGCTCTGTTTATCAGCCAAAAAGATCTCAGCCAACAAAGAATTGTAAAGGTCACAGGTGCTTTGCTACCCTGCTGGGGAGAGTATTGTGGTGACTGTCACGTGGAAAGCCCTTCCCAAAGTTTTACTGTGTTTAGCTGTTCAAGAAAAACCCTGAGGTCAGACTCTAGAAGTTTTGATCCAGCACCTGCAAAACTGGTGCTGCCTGACTTTCATTCTTCATCTTGTGAGATCATCTCCCCACAGGCCATGAGGAGTGCAAGGGTCCCTGACACAGGTAGATGCCTCTCTTGAGGGCAAAAATCACAATAAAGGCTTGAAGTCAGTTGCTTGGGAAGTGAGCAATAAATTAAATGTCCTCCTAATTTCCTTAATATTATGTAATTGTTTCAAGATGCAGTGATGATGATGTTTGCTCCAGGTGCCCCACTTTCTCCACTGCAATTTCCTGATGTTCTTTGACAGGCATTTCTATGGCTATTAGAAAGATATGCTTCTAGTCACATGGAATATTGGATGACCTGTTGTTCCCTCTCTGTGTTCATTGCTGCCTGCCCCTTCCCCCCCAAAGCTAAGCTGTTGACTCTAATTCAAGCTTTGAGTACATCTCAAATGCCATTCTTTACGGATGCCTGCGTTAACACCTCTTCTATCTGACCCTGTGTCTTTTCAGCAGTTGCATTTGTGAATATGAGTTATTGGAGGCACACAGTCTGTACCTAATGGGACAATTTCCTTAGAGGCTTACACAGTTCCTGTCTTGTGCGTACTGACAACCAGAGATGTTTCCTAAGGGTATTGATGAGACGCTGTTTCATGCACACTGACCAGCAAACCCTGTCTTGAGCTTAGGGAATAGGGATGATTTAAAGAATCAGGAAAAGGGGCCATGTTTCCTAAGAGGTCACAATTGTTTAGGGAAAAGTTAGTTCATACAAAAATGTAATCTCATAATTTGCAAAGGCACACTTGTTTGTTTTCTCTTTTAAATATCACATTATTTAATATTTAATATTTACGAGCACTAGAAGAGTTACAAAGTATGAGTGCAATAATCAAGAGGAAAATCTGTATCAGATTCGTAGACAAATTTTCATGTCTTTGTTGTTTTCTATTTTCAGTTCCCTTCTTTGGACTTATGAGGAAAACAACTGTGCAATCTTCTTTCTTTCTTGTCCCCTTGATCTTGACTTTGCATTTATTGGGCCATTGTATGCTTTTGTTTTGTTGAAGGATTAAAGAAAATGCTAACAATTTGGGGAAAATATTTATGTTTATGATAAATATAAATATGGAGGGTTTTGAAAGTCAACCATGAACCATGGGATGGAGAGGTGGCTTAACGGACAAAGGTGCTTGCTGCCAAAGCTTGACAGAGTGAGTTTGATCTCTGGTGTCCCACACAGTGTGAGAAGAGACTCAGTGTTTTCAGGTTGTCTCTGACTGCCACATCCATGCCATGGCACTCATGTACCCATACCCATACCCAGATGTGTTATGGGTATAAATTAATAAATATGTGTTAAGAAAAACGTTCAAAAGAAAGGCAAATATTTAAAAGTAGAGAGAATGAGAAATAAGCATCCTCCCTATGGTCCTCCTTGTTACTTAGCTTCTTTAGGTCTGTGGATTGTACTATGATTATCCTGTGCTATATGGCTAATATTTGCATATACATGAGTATATCCCATGTGTGTCCTTCTGAGTCTGGGTTTCTTTATCCCAGGCTGATCTTTTCTAGCTCCATCCATTTGCCTGCAAATTTCATGATGTCCTTGTTTTTGACAGCCGAATAGTATTCAATTGTGTAGATGTACCACAGTTTCTTTATCCATTCTTTGGTTGAGGGTCATCTGGGTTGTTTCCAGTTTCTGGCTGTTCCAAATAAAGCTGCTATGAAAGCAGTTGAGCAAATGTCCTTTTTGTATGAAGAGAGGGAATAGGATGGGAGCCTACCATAGATGTCCTCTGAAACACTCCACCTAACAGGCCATGGAAGCAGAAGCTGAGTCTCACAGCCTAACTTTGGGCAGAGCACAGGGAGTCCTATGAAAGAGTCGGGGTATAGAAGGACCCAGAATGGACAGGAGCTCCACAAGAAGACCAACAGAACCAACAAATCTGGGCCCAGGGGGGTCAGCAGAGACTGATGCACCGAACAAGGACAATGCATGGCGGAGGACCTAGGACCCTGCTCAGATGTAGCCAATAGGCAACTCAGTGTCCATAGGGGTCCCTTACTAAGGGGAGCAGGGGCTGTCTCCGTCATAGACTTTGTTGCCTGCTCTTTGATCACTTCTCCCTGGTGGGGCACTGTATCAGGTCGCAGAGGAAGAGGATGCAGGTGGTCCTGATGAGACTTGATAGGCTGGGGTCAGTTGGTAGGGTAGAAGGGCTCCTCTTCTCTGAGGACTAGGGAGGAAGAGGGAAAGAGGGTGGGACCAGGAGGAGATGAGGGAGGGGGCTATGATTGGGTTATAGAGTGAATAAATGTAAACAAAACAAACAAACAAACAAAAGTAGAGAGAAACAAAACTTTGGGGACCATTCCAGAGATCAACAGCTTGTCAAAATACAGATAATTAAGGTACTGCAGGTTATCTAACCCAGCTGTTACATCTACAATGCAACCTCTACACCCAAGACTTAGATAACATCATGGAAGAAGGTGTAGAAAGATCACAATAGCCAGGACACTTACTGGGAGACAGTGTTTTCTAGAGAAGACAGAGATACCAAGCCAATGAAATCTCAACAATGTGGCTTCCTAAACAAGGCTTGAGTAATGACAGGATCAGTTGACATGCTGCACTGAAAGCCAGGACTCCCACCACGTTTCATCCCTAGGTGAAGAAGAACAGGTGGCCAGTGGCTGCTGAAGAGTGGAGAACCACTTTTCTTCAGGGATAGGCATCCCAAAAGGCTGATTTTGGTCAGTTGGGTCAAACCTCATTTGTTTTAAAAGGAAAATTTACCTTTCTTCTGGGAAAAAAAATTCAAAAACGAGGTTGGCGTTCTCTTCTTTTAAAGCCCTGGGATAAATGATAAGGTTATTTGATGAAATACTTAGTTCTTTTATCAGCAAATTATCATAAATATGAAAAAATATTATTTATTATAATCAATATTTTGTTATTCATGGTAGCAAAAAAGTAGTCTATTTAGAAATGGAAGAACAGACTAGAGAAAGTTTCTGAAAACAAAGTATGAAAAGTAGAAGTTAATTATCTTTCCTTAATTTAAAATATTTGGTATCAGTTATATATATTCAGGTTATATAATATGGTTTGCTGAAAGTACACATTGTGTGATGACTGTCACAATTAAATTTATGAATAGATCCAACATCTCCCATGGTGTACACTAAGTTTCCAGGGAACTCACTCACCTCTTATAACTGAAAGTTGCTGTCTTTGAACACTGTCTCCTAATCCACCCAGTTCAGCCCATAAATGCTCTTCTATATTCTGTTCCACGATTTCTCACATGTGTGCAGAATGCTGGGGACTAAAGCTAGGGCCTCACTCATGGCAGGCGAACTCTTTGATCACTGAGCCACATTCCCAGGCCTGAGTTTGACTCCTTCAGATTCCACATACGAGGGAAGAACACAGCACTTATCTGTCTATGTCTGTCTGGCTTATTTCACTTAAGCATAATATCATAAGTTTATTTTTAGTGTCACAAATGGCAGTTTCTTTCGTTTGATGGCTGAATAGTATTCCAGTATCTGTACATTTATATGAGCATATGTATGTGTGTATATCCAGGTTTGTTTATTCATAATTCATCTTCTAATGCATATGTGTGTTATTCCCGTATCTTGCTATCTAGAATGGTGCTGACCTCAGTATAATGGTGTAAGTAGGTCTACAAGATAAAATTTCACTTCCTTTGGTAAATTCCAAAGTAGAGTTGCTGTATTAAGGGATGATTTTATTTTTGGAGGAAACTTCATACTGTTTTGCATGGAGGCTGTTTAAAGAAAAGAAGTTTTTTCCCCCCAGGAATGTATATCCGTGCCTTTAATCCCAGCACTCAGGAAGCAGAGGCAGGCAGATCTTTGTGAGTTCAAGTGCAGAGTACTCTACATAGTGAGACCCTGTGTCAACCAGCCCCCCCAAAAGTAACAATAACAAAAATAGTTTTATTTAAAGATAACATCCTTAGTTAAAAGGCAGAAGTCCATAGCTACAATGTGAAAAAAAAAAAAAAGAAAATCAGAAAAAAAGAAAATATTCACTTTCTCTAATTTACCTACTGAATTTAGGTACAACAGTACAACATACCTGATAAAGCTAATAAAATTTCAAGGGAGTTAAACTACATGTATGATGACAAAGTTTCCTGAATTAAATCCCCAAACCCCTAAACTCTCTCCCAGAATTTTAGCACTCTAGATTCCATGAAATAAACAAATCTGCCAATTGGAAAATGCTTATGATACATTTTGTGTGCTCAGCGTAACACAATGATGAGAAAAGGCAGGTCACATTATTTTGAAGACGCATATGTATGTCAACCTTGGATGGTCAGGTGGCAGTCCTCATCCTGTGACCTGCTTTCACTTGCACATCTTACAGAATAGATGCACAAGGACCTATTCACAGTACACATGAAAAGAGGTATTGAATTCAGGGCAAAATTGGAAATAATCTAAGTATCTAATAATAGAGATATGACTGGTTAAAATTAGACTCTCACTGTATTAGAATACTACATAATGAATGAAGGAACTGATGTGCCAAGGCTGACGTGCTAGCTCACGCCTGTAATCACAGCAGCCGGAAGGTTAATCATGAGGACCATGAGTTTGAGGCTAGCCTGCTCTGCAAACCAAGGCACTGTCACAAAAATTTAAACTGATATTTTTGATCTAGTAATATGTGGATGTTTATAAGATATAGTCTTTGGTTAAAAAAGAAAATCAAAGCCAATACAGTGAGGTATGACTGAAGCTTATCTCAAGAGACTAGAGCAGAGTTGTCTGAGTTCCAGGCCAGCATGTGCCATGCAGAGATGACATTTAATTAATTAATTCTTTTCTCTTCTTTCCTTTATCTCTTATCTTTTCTTGTCTCTCTCTCTCTCTCTCTCTCTCTCTCTCTCTCTCTCTCTCTGTGTGTGTAAGAGAGAGAGAGAGAGAGAGAGAGAGAGAGAGAGAGAGAGAGAGAGACACAGACAGACAGACAGACAGACAGAGACAGAGAGAGAGAAAGAATATCTTCATATATGTGTGTGTTTATTTTTATGCATGTATGTGTACACATGTCTCCAGACCAGAGAGCAACCTTAGTGTCATTTCTCAAGTGTTATGGACATTTTTTGAGACAGGGTTTCTAACCACTGGTGACTCACTATGTTAGGCTGGTTGGTCAGCGAGCTCCAGGTGACTTCTTTAGTGTGCCCCATCTGCTGCTGCACTCTAGTGCTGACAGTGCAGTAGGTACCACCATGTCCACCTCTCTTTTTCTCAGGTAGGTTCTGGGCATCAAACTCAGGTCTTTATGTTTGTAGGGTAAGTACTTTACAGACTGCACCATTTCTCTATCCATCTGTATCTATATTATATCTACATATATACCTATATATATGCTAGCTCTGTTTCTTAACAATTAGACTTTATTATATAATCTAACTATCCTATACAAGAGGGGAAAAGGGCTAAAGGGAAACAAGAGTAAACCTTCTGGTATCTTTTCCAGGGGATGGATTCTCAGGTGTCTCTGGTCTGCATGCTGGTCCAGCCTGTAAGCTGGTTGTCTCCCCAAATCTATGTGTAATCCTGTTCCAAAAACTGTAGCCTTCTTGTCTCCTCTCCATGGTGTTTCCAAGGGACAAAGCCCGCCAAGACTGCTTTCACCTAGGACAAAGCTTACAATCCTTTCCCAGAGTTATAAACAAATTCATGCAACAAATTTTAGATTCTAACAGATCAGACCTCTAGGAAGGGCAGAATTTGAAAATAAGGAATAATGTAACAATTTCAATTGTTACTCTATTGGCACTTCTGCGTGGCTGACTTTCCACAGTCTTTGGGGGGAAAAAGGATTTCCTAGATGATGTTAAAATAACAGAGACACTAAAGCTGAAGCCCAAAGAAGCAAAAGAGCAAACTAATAAAACTCATGCTTCTTTCCAGTCATGTGATTTGGGGTGACTTTTCTTCTGTTTTGTTTCATTCCACAGCTGCTATCATATGGTTAGACTCTTTTCACATTCAAAATTCAGAAAAAAAGTTTCTGTCAGGTGCAGGTCCCTAAAGACAACGGCCTGCAAACTCAATTTTATAAAGCAGAGTAGGAAGAAAGTTGGGGGTGTTCTTGGCTATCCCAGTTGGAGCTGCAGATTGCTTCCAAACTGGAATAGTTTCCATTTACACAAAATGAAAGTTCACATAATTCCAAGCCCTCTGATCTCTCTGCTATTTCTGGTGAAGGGGGGAACAGGGGTTGGGCTAGGAAAGTTGTCACAGAACAAACAATAGGGATTTTCAAGTCTCAGAAGGTTGAGGATCACTGCTTTAAGAACTAACCATCTAAGATAGATGACGTACGACACAGACAGTTACATTAGAAACAAAGACAGGCAGACAACTGTGTGAACACCGAAAAAATGATATATTTAGATTATGCATGAATAATATATCCATGCACACATCTCCTGGGTGAGCTTGTCAAGTCTTCTTGTTCCGTCTGCTTTGCTGTTTATTTTCAAACTGATTTTTATTCTGGAAAATATTTTTGTCTTGCTTTGGACTCTCTGGAAATGGCTGACGATGAAATACTCTTTTCATCCAGTGAGTAGAGGGCTTCTTTTCCCTACGATTACCCCTTTCTCATTTGTAGTTTAATTTAAATCAAATGACGACTGAGCAAAGATAATCCTGTCTACCTTAATGCTCTTTGTGTTGTCTCTACCACGTTTTGGCACCTAATAATAGTTAAATAATTTCCCACCATTACAGGACATATTTTCTCAGATGTCACATACAAACTGGTTTGACAACTCTTCTTACTAAGATCCAGATGGCTAACTGCATTTCTACCCGCGTTATTTTAAAAATAACAAGAACAAGAGCTAAAATAAGGAGAAGAGCAAAATACTCACAACCAGGACTAGATATTTTAGTTTATGAAATTAAACTTGATTCTCTCCTCTTCCTCCCTCAAGTGATTTCCATATGCCTAAACTCCTTTTATGGTTGAAATTCAGAGACAATGACTCAGAAGCAAAACAATCGATGGTTGTTTGCTTTAGACTGGATCTGTCCCTAAAACCTTTCTTCAGGCTCCTGGTTGGTGTTGGAAAAACTGCTGCAGGTTTGTGAGCTGCGGTTTGTGTTTCGAAGTTTGTATGTTTCACCCGGCATGAGAATCCAGCTAGGGTTTTAATAATTCAACATAAAGGAAGAACAGTATTACAGTAGAAAATTACTTTAAGAAAGGTGAATATAACCTTTTATATGAGAAAAACAAGAAGGGTGAGAGGGGAGCCAGATTAGCAGAACACGGAGTAGCAGAGTGACCGGATACACAAAGAGGAATGTCACATTAATAGCAAAGCATAGTGCTCACTGAAGAGGAATGTGGCAGCAATTACCTTTAACTGTGTAATCAGTAGACTTACAGCAAGAAACAATGTATCAGCAAGAAGTTAGAATGGATTGTACTCCTGCAGTGGCTTCATTTTTCCTGTTTCCTTTGAGCTCAAATCCTTAGCCTTCCCCGAGTGTCCGCGCAAGGAGAGTGCTTGAGATCTTTCTTCGTTTTTTAGAAAAATATACTTTATTAATTTTTTCATATTACATCTCAGTTGTTATCCCATCCCTTGTATCCTCCCATTCCTCCCTCCCTCTCATTTTCCCCTTACTCCCCTCCCCTCCCCTATGACTGTGACGGAAGGGGACCTCCTCCCCCTGTATATGCTCATAGGGTATCAAGTCTCTTCTTGGTAGCCCGCGATCCTTCCTCTGAGTGCCACCAGGCCTCCCCATCCAGGGGATGTGGTCAAATATGGGGCACCAGAGTTCATGTGAAAGTCAGACCCCACTCTCCACTCAACTGTGGAGAATGTCCTGTCCACTGGCTAGATCTGGGCAGGGGCTCGATGTTTACTGCACGTATTGTCCTTGGCTGGTGCCATAGTTTGAGCAGATCTTCCTTCGTTTACTCTAACCACTGTTGTCAATGGCAGACAGGTGCTGGAGACCCAGTCTGAGGTTTTGTCTCTGTGCTGTTGTTCACAGCAGGAATATGATCCTGTCTTGGCTAAGGTTACTACTACTGTGACCAAAAGCACTGCACCACGACCAAAAGCAACATGAAGAGGCAAGGGTTTATTTGCCTTATATATCCTGTGTAACAGTCTTTTGAGGGAAACCAAGGCAGGAACTCAAATAGGGAAGGAAGCCAGAGGCAAGGGGTGATGCAGAGGTCATGGAGGAGTGCCACTTACATGCTTGTTCCTTGTGGCTTTCTCAGTAGACTTTCTTATAGAACCCAAGCTTCCGAGTCCAGGAATGGCACCGCCCACAATGGGCTGGGCACGCCCCCATCAATCACTGAGTTAAGAAAATGCTCTATAGGTTTTCCTATAGCCTAATCTTACGGAGGCTTTTTCTCAGTTGAGGTTCCCTCCTCTTTTCAGACGGTCCCTTCCTCTAATTTGTGTCATGTCGACATATAAACTAGCCTGCATAGAGCCAAAGCTCCAGCTTCCCCCTCCCCCTTCCCCCCACCCCCACCCCAGAACCTGGTCCAGGACCTAGGCAATGTTGCTTCTTCTAAATCTCATCTTTGGCTCCCAGAGAGTAGAAGAAAGCTGAGCTCGGCATAGGGTTGCTTTCTCTTACATGGAGTTTTAGGGCAGGTGCTTCCCACAGCCAGCAGCTCAGCTTCCATTTTTCCTTTACCTTCTCTCTCTTCTTATGAAACATATCTATAGAAAAAAATCTTCTATACTCACCGGTTTAAGCTAAATTTCTCCAAGGTTTGAATTGTGACCCATTTTTTTTTTTGCATAACGTGTTCCAACTGTGTTGAAAACTGAGTAGGTGTGAGTGTCTTTGACATCTGAGCTGCTGTTTTTCCAGTGACTACAAAATTACTCACCAAATCACCATTGCCAAGATTTCTCCAATGTCCTAAATCTTTATTTTGAATTAAATATCTGATGCCCTCTTTTCACTTTCATGGTCACTGGACACTGTATGCATGTGATATACAGACAAACATACAGGCAACACACACAAATGTATATTCATAAACACACATATAAACACCATGTCTGTCAAAATAAATGTATTGCATTTTTCTCCACTGGTATGTAGTAGTCAAAACTAAAGAAACAAAGGCCAGCATTTTTAGATGCTGAAGCTCTTAACTATTCTGTGATTGTCAGAAATCAGCTTAATAGAATACAGATTTTGTCCTGGACTCTGGCTTTGGAGGTTTTGGAGCATGGCTCCTTTTAGCTTTGTTATTTTGGGCCCTGGAGAAACAGGAAGTCGCAGTGAGGGCATCTTGCATAGCTTCTCAGCTGCTGGTGGCTGGAAAAGAGAAAGAGTGAGAAGGAGCCAATTGAGGGTTCCAATAGCCTCCTGTATGCCAATCATCAAACTCAGTTCTGCTTGCCTTTGCATTTTAAAGGTTCCATCACCCCCAAAAGTGCCACAGGCTGGTGAAGAAGACATTAGCATGTAGCCTTTAGGGACATTTGACATCCAAATCATCATAGTAAATGTTTTGCAGGCATGAGTTTGTTGGACAGAAGTCGGAAGAATGCTAGGTTTTGTGAATCTGGCCCATATTTCTCGTAAGGACCAGTATGGCAGCATGAGAGAAAGCGTCTCTAGGGAGAAAAATGTCTAATGGAATATGCTTCTCTGTTTCTTTCTTTTGCAACCCACATCCAACCAACCATCAACCACTCTGATTTCTGCATCACAAATGCATCCTCTATCTTTCTACTCCAAAGTAAATCCACATCTCAACTTTCATGACAACATATTTCTCAGTTGGAACAGCATAGTGATCTGCTAATTGTTTTCTTTGTTTCCACATTGGACCACCATCCCCTAGCCTTTCACTTTTTACACAGCAAGGGTCTCAAAAGGTGATTCATAGCATACCACTTCTGTCTTAAGACTTTTCAGTGGTTAACGGCACTTGCTGCTCAGGCAGATTGGCCAGGCTTGACATGGGATTTACAGACACCTGTCACTCCAGTTGCCGATGATCTAGTGCATATTTCTGGCTTGCAAGGGCACCAGGAACATGCACAGTGCACTTAAATACATGTGGGCAAAGCGTTTTTAACAAAGCATTTTTAATTTTTATTAAAAAAAAAAGACTTCTCAGCTCAAGGAAGACACAATGCAAAATCCTCTCTCGGACCCATAAGACCTTGACTGCTATGTGACCACAGTCCCTCACAGAGCTCATATCCCAGCCCCCTTTCCATTGCAGATGCAGTAATTTCTCCATCAATTCTGAAATAGGGCAAGTTCACCCCTATCTCTGGACCATTGTCTCAGCTGTCTACTCGGCAGAGGTCATGTATGAATCTCGTACATCTTCTTGTGATGGTCTCCTTCTAAGAATTTCTGTTTCAGGGCATTGCCCCTGCCCAGAAGTGTTTCTTATGACTTAATGTCCTCCCTAACTACTGCTTGATCGATCTGCTCATCCATTCAGTTTTTCATAGCACAATTGCTGTGTGAAGTCATCTTGTCCTCTTGTTTATCTCTGCATGTGTGATTTGTCTCCTACCACTAGAGCTTAAGCCTCACAAGGGCAGGGACCTTGTCTTTCTTGGCCATTGCTATGATCTCAGGGACTAAAACACTGCCTCGCCACTTACTTGATACTCAGTAAAAAAATTTTTTTAACTGAAGAATGGACCAGGAAATAGACCCACTTAATTTGAACACAAATAAAGCCTTACAAACAAGTCATTCATTCCCAAGCAACTGGCAAAACATACAGGGCAGTTCTGTAGGCAGGATGCTTTGATAAAATGTTTAACCCAACGTGAAATAAGAGGGATTTATTTGGGACAGACCAAAACTTAATGTACTTAAGTCACAGTTTGTTAGATTGTGTTGCTTATGAAGTGGCAAAATAAAGATCAGTCAAAGTGGATGTGCTAGGATGTTTTCTTTTCTTTTATGAAAACAGCACTATGTTAAAATGACTTGGAGCTTGCAGTTCTGTTACAGTGACTCATCAATGTGAAAAATGTGTTTCTGCAGGGTGGGAGAAGAGGCTTAAATTCATAATTCATTTGTTGCAATGTTCATTTATTAAAGCACAGGCATCTCTTCCAGTCTTCCCATTTTGTGACAGGATGCCTTCCCGTTTCCTTTCAGCTTGCTTTGTGCATAGATGTGCAAGCATTATCAATAAGAACATAGGAGATGCAGCTTGTGTGAGCAGAAAGAACACTTTAATATGTCCGTGTGTACTGAGCCTCATGCTATCTTATAGCTCACTATAATTTGGCTTAAGACACGGAGAGACTATTAATGCAAAGAACACATACCTATTTCTTCCTTTCTTTATGGCTTCAGACAGGAATTTTTATCAAGTTTATGTTTGGAAAGATGACTAAAAGAGAGCAGAGAATAAAGCTCACAGAGATCTCTGAATTAATTGAATTATTCAGTTTCATGCCAACCCAAGAAAACAATGGATTCCCTGTGGAGTAGAGGGTATAATCTATGCATTCATCTCTGTGTTCAACCCTGCCCACCAAGGTTCTGAGGAAGCACTGCAGTCATTAAGCCAGTGTGTAAGCCACCAAACTAAACAAAGAGGCTATTTTTACAGAAAGGGATGAGAGGCAAGGCAAAGCATTTTTAAAAATAAAAAATGACTTTTCCTTAAAGCCCAGAAGAGTAGCAGAAGGCTTTACGAACATAAACACAACCAATCTGTCTATTCCAGGGGATAAAGGCTATGTTTCTTAAACATAAAAGAACAAAATTTCTAAGTAGCAAGCGAGTTGGTATCATTTGCATAATGGATTCTATTTACATAAATTCCGTTGCTTATAGCACTCATCTGATAAGACTTGGCGAAAGTGCAAGGCTGAAACAGAGTGAAGAGAAGGCTGCCCTCTGGCTTTTCTCCATTCTCCCAGGTCCGTGTTTCTTCAGGGGTTAATGTGTGCATTTGCACCAAGCTTTGTAACTGTGAGTGTCAAAAAGAGTTAGATGTGGTCATTTCGGTACTCCTTGTGCCCTGTACCCTGTTTTGTTCTCTTTTTATGAAGGTAAAAATGAGTGCATCTGTCAACCACTGGAGCATGTTAACTCCTGTGTGTTGGGACTTGACAGCCACTGGCTGTGAATTTTCTTCCCATAACAACCAAATGAAAATGTCAGCAGTGAATCTTTCTGCTAAGTGCTGGGTTCTTTCTCTCTTGTTGTACTACTTTCTGTTGACCAAGTAGACAATCTGGGTGTTTTACAAGGCAGAGATCCTTGTCTCTAAGGATCCAGCATGTGTGTGCCTAATGTGTAGTCCCTCTAAGAAGATGTGTGCATGTGTGTGTATGTGTGTGTGTATATATCTGTCTCTCTCTCTGTGTGTGTGTGTGTGTGTGTGTGTGTGTGTCTGTCTGTCTTTCCCTCCCTCCCTCCCTCCCTCCCTCCCTCCCTCTCTCCCTCCATGTCTGTCTGTCTGTCTCCTTCCCTCTTCCCTCCCTCCCTCCTTCTCTCTCCCTCCCCCTCCTTCCATCCCTCCCTCTCTCCCTCCATGTCTGTCTGTCTGTCTGTCTGTCTGTCTGTCTGTCTGTCTGTCTGTCTGTCTGTCTCTCTCTCTCTCTCTCTCTCTCTCTCTCTCTCTCTCTTTCTCTCTCTCTCTCTGTGTCTATGTCTATGTGTGTCAGGGGCAGCACTACTGTTCTCTGCCAGATTTTTTGGCTTTTTGCCTTGTTTGCCACAGGCAGTGAGACTTCATCTGTCAGAAACATGTGAAAATGCTAACTGTCCACAGCTTGTCTGTTCCTTCTGACTTGAGGTATCCCAACTGTGGTGAAACGGACAAAACAGGTGTTATTTATCCTTTAATTTCAACACTCTAGAATTCTATAATCACTGACTTACTCTACTTCATCCATAGTAAGGTTGATCCTTGCAAATTTCTAAACTTTTGGATCAATCAAAATTGGATTTGGGGTGCAAGTAAGAATACATTAAAATAAAAGGGCCTTTTCCTCCTTTCTTTTCTACTGCTTGTTTATTTATTTATTTATTTATTTGAGGCAGGGTCTCACCATGTAGACTATGTTAGTCTCCAACTCAAAACAACCCATCTGCCTCTGCTTCCTGAATGCTAGTGTTAGAAGTGTGTACTGCCATGCTGGACCCAATGAAGGTGGGTGCCTTTTAGCAAGATAAGAATCTGTGTTTACACTGTTAAAAAAAAGTCTATAGCTGAACAATGTTTTGCGTTGGTGTGGCTGCTCAGTGATGCACAGAAAATCCAAATTTTCTTTTTCCTTTTCTTCAGAGTAGCATCCTTAATGTGCTTGCTCTAATCCTCGTGCTTGCTGCTTCATAGTGGCAGGATGGCTGTAGCTTCATCCACTAAGGCTGCATTTGATTCAGGAAGAAAGAAAACTGGGGAGAATGAATGGGCCAGGCTAGGAACATCTTCCATCTTCCATGATGAAAGACTCCTCCCCTCTTTCTTTGGTTTAAGTAAATTAATTCAAATGCCTATATACTAAAGGTCCTTTCCCCGTGAGTCTATTGGGAAAGGAGAAACACTTAAGGAGGAAACAGCCTAGATAGGAAGCTATTGAAAAGGATTATTACAAATTGTCATAAGGGCAGATAGCTTCTGGCAGGGGTGTGGGTGAGGGAAGGACTCAGTTTTATTTAAGGGGCTGGCCACTGGGAGTTTGGCCATGTTTCAATGAGTATATGGCCAATACAAACCGGCCTTGTATATGTCTTTCTTTCTTTCTTTCTTTCTTTCTTTCTTTCTTTCTTTCTTTCTTTCTTTTTGTTTATGGCCTGTGGGTGGGTGGAGGGGGCGAGGTTGCGGCAGGGGTGGGGTGGACCAGGGAGGTTACAAAAGTGTGAGGGAGGCAGAACCTGTGAGGGCTGGGACGTGAATGTGACCAGGGTGCATTATGTGAAATTCTCAAATCATCAATAAAAATATTATGTTTAAAAAAAGGCTCAGAGAGGGAGGCAAGGGGGAATGGGAAGATAGAAGTGAAGGGAATAACAATTGAGATATAATCTAAATAAATTATTTAAATTAAAAAAGTTAAAAAGGGTCCTCATGGCAATGTCCTCTCTCTGTCCCTTCTTCCTTTCTTCTCCCCCACCCCGTGGTCCCTACCAGAGATCCCAAGCCTGGGAATAGAAGCTCCGCCTACTGCTCTCCTGCCCAGCCACAGGCTGTCTAGCTTTTTTTTTTTTAAATTAACCAAATCAGAGGTAATTGGGGAGCAAAATTTGTATAACACTGATCCGAGTACATGACAATGCATTCGTCTGGACTGCTGCCAGACCTTGGGGCCCAGAATTCAGCATTTGCACATACACAGCAGCTGACCAACCCCTAACACTGTCTACCATAACATTAAGCCTTACCATAACCCAAACAACAGGGTGCTAGACTCTGGAGTAAACCCTGAAAGAACATGAGCCCAAACAGCTCTTTCCCTCTCTTTAAGTTGATTACTATTTTATTTTTTAATTTAATCACTTTACAGCCTGATACCAGCCCCTCCCCTCTTTCCACCTAGTCTCTTGCTCAAGGATCCCCTCACCTCATTCCCCCCTCTACTTCTTTTCAGAGAAGGGGGCACCCTAAGGGGTATCTCCCCTAAAGGATAACCTGCCTTGGCACCTCAAGTCACCTCAGGACTGAGCACATCCTCTCCCACTGAACCAGGCAAGACAGCCCAGCTAGGGCAAAGGATCTCAAGGTAAGAAACAGAGTCAGAGATAGACCTGACTCCCATTATGTCAAATATTTTGTTGTAGTCAAAGAAAAATACCTCTCTTTGCTCAGCTTTGCAAGGTATTTTTTTTTTCTTTTTTTCTTGTCCTGTTGGCCAGAAGTACATGAACTGGCCACTCCTATCTGCTACTGAGACTGAAGAAATGAGTATTTAGCATTTACAAGCACCTAAAGAAGAGACAGTCAGAAGAGAATGTACCGAGTAAGGCAAGTTATGAGACTGGTCATAATCACTAAGGAATTATAGCTCAGGTATTACAGGCTCCACGAAGAAAGAAATGATTCTGCACTCAAAGTCAGATGCCAATAGTCATTTCTGTAGACACCTCTGGTCTTTTCCCATTCCCGTATTGCCTCTTTACTGTGCATGCTCCATTCTTTCTTTGTTTTCTTCTCAGAAGGGTGACTGACATTCTGGAGAAATTACTGTTTCTGTAACACAGTGGTGTGATTCTCAACTTACTCTGTGTTAAGGGAATGTTATGTTTTTCCCATGGGTTCATGTAGTGGGACCCTTGGCCTCCAAAGAGTGGCATTGTTTCTCAAGCTTACAGAAACTTCAGAAAGTGGCAGGGTTGGGTGATGGCTAGAGGAAGTGGGTCAATGTGTGTGTGTGTGTGTGTGTGTGTGTGTGTGTGTGTGTGTGTGTGTGTCTGTGTGTGTCTGTGTGTGGTCATTTGAAGTTTATATACTAGTCCCTGTTTCTGCGCTGTCTCTGCTCCCTGATCCACATGGCTGTGAGAGCAGTCAGTCTTAAGCTCTGCTACCACGGCATGTAACAGCTTCTCCTAGCCAGCCTTCCAGACCATGATCTGTGGTGTACTTTCACACCGTGAGCCCAGACAAACCCTGTCTTCCTTAGTTGTTTCTGGTCAGTTGTTTGGGCATAACAATGAGAAAAGCACCTCACACAGGGATATTGGTGTGATTTTGAGTAGAACGAAAGGAAATGCTGCTCGGTATTTAAAAAAATTATTTAATTTATTTATTCATATTACAACTCAATTGTTGTCCCCTCACTTGTATCCTCCTGTTCCTCCCTCCCTCCCTCTTTCACCCTATTCCCCTCCCCTATGTCTGTGACAGAAGGGGACCTCCTTTCCCACCATATGGTCACAGCCTATCAAGTCTCATCTTGGTAGCCTGCTCATCCTTTCTCTGAGTGCCACTAGGCCTCTCCACCAAGGGGAACTGGTCAAATATGGGGCACCGTAGTTGATGTCAGAGTCAGTCTCCACTCTCCACACAACTGTGGAGAATGCCCTGTCCATTGGTTAGATCTGAGTAGGGCTCAATGTTTACTGCATGTATTGTCCTTGGTTGGTGCAGTAGTTTGAACAGACTGGCCTGGGTTCAGATTCACCCATCATGATGTTCTTCTTATAGGTTTCTAGGACCCTCTGGATCCTTCTATTTCCCCATTCTCTCATACTTCTCTCACCTAGAGTCCCAATAGGAGGTTCCCACATCTATCCCAATCTCCTGGTAAGTGAAGACTTTCATGGGATATTCCTTTTGGGCTAGTGTCCAATTATAAGTGAGTATATACCATGTGAGTCTTTCTGGGTCTGGATTAACTCACTCAGGATGATCATTTCTAGTTCCATCCATTTGTCCACAAATTTCAGCATTTCCTTCTTTTTAATAGCTGAGTAGTATTCCATAGTGTAAATGTACCACAGTTTCTTTATCTATTCTTTGACTGAGGGACATTTAGGTTGTTTCCAGGTTCTGGCTATTACGAAAAAGGCTGCTATGAACATGGTTGAGCATATGTCCTTGTTGTGTAGTAGAGCATCTTCTGGGTATATTCTGAGGAGTGGAATAGCTGGGTATTGAGGTAGCCCTATTCCCAGTTTTCTGAGAAAGCACCAGATTGATTTCCAAAGTGGTTGTACAAGCTTGCGTTCCCACCAGCAATGAAGGAGTGTTCTCCTTTCTCCACGTTCTTGCCAGCATGTGCTGTCACTTGAGTTTTTTGTCTTAGCCATTCTGATGGGTGTAAGACAGAATCTCAGAGTCATTTTGATTTGCATTTCTCTGATGACTATGGATGTTGAGCATTTCTTTAAGTGTTTCTCGCTGCTCAGTATTTAAATGAGGTTGTAAGTCATGATTTTGGGGTTTGTTAAAATGAAGGATGAAGAACCTTTGCCTCTATGTAGACTTGAATTATTGATTTAATGTAATTTCTTGTCATTTATCTTCCTTCTTTCAGGACACAGACTGAATAGATCAGTGTTAAGACACTTGAAAAAAATGTTATTCTTTTTTACTTCAAGGCATGTGTATGAGGACTCCCTTCCCCTAAGTGTCCCCTAACGTCATGGCAACCCCTGCAGCAAATGACTTCTTTCCTGCTAAGACCTTCCCAACTTGGGATGCCAAGAGAAGAGCTTGCATCTTACAGGGAGAAGGAAAGTTCCCTTCCCTTCTCATCATGAAGCAGGCTGTTGTCAAGGAAAGGTAGCTGGCGGGGTTTCCAGAGTCAGGGCTTCAGCCATGGGTTGGGCAGAGGAGCCGGCTGCTGTTTGACTATTTCACAGTTGTGTGGTTCCTGGAACCCTAGCTGACATGCAGAATAAAAGTAAAATGACTCCTGTCAGAATGATGGCACTGATGACCACTCTGTTGAAAGCCCCCAGTGTTTTCTGCAGACAATCACCCATTTGCAGCTGAATTTACCCTTGAGAAGGTGCTTCCTGAACTGGGGTCCAGTAAGTGATGGGCTGCTATAATGGCTCCAGGGCCCTGAGAATTAGTCAGTATCCACAGGAGAGGGGTGGAGGTGGGGATGGGAGTGAGGGTGAGGGTGAGGGTTGGGGAGTGGGTGTATGTCTATTCGAAAACCTCACCATGTTATGCTGACAGGGAGGGAAAAAAGCTGAAAGCCATAGGAACAAAATGCTCTTTAAGTCTTTTAAAAAAGAGCAGGTGCAGCCAGAGCTCAACTTCAGGGGCCCAAATATGCAAACATTTGACAGGCAAAAAGCTCATCATGATGTTTGTCAATAGAAAGTCAATTTGGGGACAACAGGTGCTTTGTGTTTGTGAGTTTCAAAGTCCCCTTTCTTCCTGAGTTCTCATTTTCAGTCCCTCCCCTGACAGAAATACCAATTATTTGGGGACAGCTGGAACTGCCTAGGGTTGTGCTGACCTAATGAACAGAAATTAGCTAACAGCAGACAGAGCCAGGCATTCCTGCAGATCACACTCAGATGCTGTTGGGAGTATATGCTGTGTCACATGACAGCACCACAGAAAACATTAGCACACCACCCCATGTGTATGTCAATCTGTATTTGAGTGCATCACACCAGAAGGAGTGCATATTTTTCTCATGGTGTGTACACATGTGTATATTTTCAGATCTATGTACATAACCCACTGTATCCCCAGCAACAACAAATCTAAGTGTGTAAAGGACTCCAAGGTAAAGAATGCATAAAGAGTGAAATCACAGTGAAGGGAAAACCAAGTCAGAAAAATGAAGGAAAGTGCCAGAAAAGAATAATGTGTGCATGCAATAGTGCTCTGAACGAGAACTCATTCCATTCATGTGGGTGCAACTTTGACTCTGAGGTTTCCAGTTGCTAGAGAAAGGAGACATTTGATACTATTCTCCTGCCTGTGTAATGGAAGCAAAGCAGTTGCTGGAAAGAAGCACAAAGCTCTGTTATGAGATGAAGTTGGAAAATGATTTCTGTCTGTGTGAGGCAGCCCCATTTCACAGGCTTTCTGTGTTGGGCAACGTGACACTGGTACATAAAGTACTGAAGGTGGGTGGCAAATGAGGTAAACACCAGACAAATGGCAAGCCAACCCACATTGTTCTCATCCCTTGTGATGTTGAGTTCTTATCAACTGGATCCTGACACTTAGGCTCTGAACAATGAAGTAAAGTCACCAAAGGTAGAACTTGTCATCAATATTTTTGGAAAGAATAAATGACATAAAATAGTCTGGTTGAGTCAGAGAGCTGAGCCAAGTCCCTGAAAAATAGGAAAGAGATACGTTTAGGAGGGTCAAATGGCATTCCACCATCGGAATGTTTTCCAACCTCTTAAAAGATGGTCATAGTCATTAGTAGCAGTGCTGTGACCACTCAGTCACCAACAGGAACCAGAGGTAGGAGACACCTGGTCTAGGTGGACAGTTTGGAGGCTGAAGAATGGCTGATCACTGTGGCTGCCCAAGGGCCCTCTTACTCAAAGCCCAGCTATGCCTAGAGCATCCAGCAATGTAGGGGCTGAAGAGATGCCTCAGCAGTTAAGAGTACTTGCTGCTCATGCGGAAGATCCAAGTTCAGTTCCTAGCACCCACGTGGTAGCTCACACCTATCTGTAGTCCAGTTTCAAAGGAATCCAGTGCCTTCTTCTGGCCTCTCAGAGGCAACTCTACATATGCTGTACTTACATGGCTGCAGGCAAAACATTCATACACAGAAAATAAAGTAAGGCATACTCATGAAAAAAAAAGCAAGGGACATTCAGAATCTGTCACTGGGACACTTTCAGGGATGCTGTAAACTGACGTCGACCATGACGTTTTTGACAATTTATCTCCATCTTGTGTTGTTGGAGGAAGTGGGCAAATTTCAAACATATTTGACTAGGAAGCACATTAGATGCTTCCCCTCTGCTTTTAGCATCACCATAACCTGACAGACAGGTCAAAGCTATTCCCAGACCACCAAGGCGTGATAACTGGTTACAGAGGAATAACGAGGCCTCGGAGACAGACGCAAACCCCAATGATCATACTTTGAGCTGATGGGAAATTGAATAGGCAGTTGTAAAATCCTTAACATTAGTTCGAGTTTCCTCTCTAAGTAGGGCATAATATACGGAAATATAGCAATGAGGGAAAAACAAAGGAACCTGGGAAGCAGTTTAAGTCATGACTTGTATACTTTAAGCAACCAATCAGCAAATAAGATAATGAACTAAAATGTCATGATGAGAGGCACGAAACATGATGCTGTGTTCAGGCGCTTGTGAAAGCAAACGTTTCAGGAACAAAAGGAGAAAAAAAAAACACAGAAGAGTTAAGAGACCGACGGACCATTGACTTTCTATATTATTTCTTTTACTGCTGAACAAATAAGCACAAACAAATGTTTTTAGGTCTTTGGAGACGACTTGGCCACCCTCACAGGTAAAGTGCTTCCTTATGAATGTGGAGGTGACCATGTGAGCCTTGTAAAAAGCGCCTGGTACTGCGACAAGAAAATGGCAAAATGGTGAAATGAAAGCGGGAGCTTAGAAACCGTCTATCTCTGGCCCAGCTGTGTTTTTCTTTTCATTTCCTTTCCCAAACTGCCCCCATTACTCCCACTTTCTCTTTATTTCGGACATCAGAAGCAGAGATCAATAGATACTGCTTCCTACAACATTCCTTCATCGTGTAGCGCAAAGAAATAAGGGAACTGGACCAACTGAGGGCCAAGACAGGGCGACCTGGCACAGGGCAGAGTGATTAGACTTTCAAAACGTGTTCAGGGAGAGTTTATGGGTTAATTGCTAGCATATTATATTAAGCAGACCTTTGGGGGGGATTTTATTCTCTCATTGAAACTTGACAGTGCTCTCAAATGGACCTGCAGTAGCTGCTCACTACCTGATAAACTATTGATGTTCAGGAGTAAGATTCTCTCGGCTGACAACATTTATCAAAAGATGCTCAGAATGTGAAAAGAGAGACAGAACACCGGTGGGTGATAGAACACGCGACCTGATTTGTGTTTGTGTGGGTTTTTTTTTTTGTTTGTTTCTGTTGTTTTTGTTATTTCTGGGTTTAGAAAAAGAAGCCTTCTCTGCGTATATTGTTTAGGGACATTGTGTTTTATGGAAGCATCATTCGGGTAACTTCTAAGGATGTAACAAGAGGATTGGTTTCTGTAAGTAACAGCGCAAATGAGTCTGGCTCCAGGTTAGCTGCAGCAAGGTTCACCGAGGCTGCGCAAATCGCGGTGGATGGGCATGCGCCTTGCTTATAGGCTTCTTTGTTTGATGTGTGTGGTCATAGAGTTCTCCTTCTTCACGCCTGTGTTCCACACTCTGGTTGGTGATTTACAAACAGACTTCCCAAGCCGGAACATGACATGCACAGCTTTTCTAAGTTTTAGAACCCTCTCATGTCCATAGCAAACAAGAAAAAAAATAAGGTAAGCCACAGACTTTCTCCTTACAGGCTAACGAGACTGTCAGGAGGTAACCGGGATGAGATGGTTTTTCTAGGACAGTGATCACTTAACACAGTGACATTCCTTTTCATGCAAACATAGTTAATTTCTGTAAGCAAGTTACAATATGCCCACACCCACCGTCACCCCTCCCTGCCCTGCCAACACTCAGGAACTTTTAAGATGAAACCAGGTGAACGGGAGTATAAAAACAAGCATGCCCGGGAGATGCTGAGATGCACGTGGACTTAGGTGTGTCAAGCAGCAAACACAGGGCTGCACAGTCAATGATTAGCATTCATGCTGGTAAAGAAATCACATATTAATATACTGTGTGTTCCTTTATTAGGTGGCTCACTTCTTAACAATAACATGCCTGTGGACTGAAATGTAATTCTTCAGAGAGATTTAAAAGGCTGGGACTACATACAATTTGCCACATTAATCATGTATTAGATCAAATAAATGCCCATTGTGGGCCTTGTATATTCATCAAGGGTTCAGGTACAGTAACACATTCCATTCCAAAAGTGGGAAAGTGAAATCTGAATTGACAAAGAGACCCTAAGAAAAACTAAGAAAAAAAAGGAGATTTTATTTTTCATTTATTCCCCCCCCCCCCCCGCCAACACACCTACCTTTTATTTCTATAATTTGAGGTAAAACTTCAGACTAATCTTTGAGTCATCCATCTGGCTGATTCTATTTGTTGTTATTAATTAGTGCAGGAGATAGAATAATCCAAAACGTGCAGCAATGCTGGGGGATAATTTGAAGGAATTACTACTATTTAATCAGCGTTTGAATGACATTTTTATGCTAGCTCAAGTGTTTGCATCTCTGTGTTGTATAATGCCTGGCAGAAAGAGAGGGGAAGAAAGCCTTTGTTTCTGATTATATAACACATTGCAATGGGTGCTCATGGTTCCCCAAGAGTTACAAGGCTAATCGCCTTTAAATGCTGAGACGCGTTCCCAGGGAGTTAGAATGCATAAGGGCACAGGACTCCTAACGGGTTATCCTTTAAAAGACACCGACATTGGAATAGATTTTCCAGCACTATTCACGCATTCACGTCGTGGCATTGTTTAAAATAACATGATGTGAAGCATGGATTGCATTCATACATGAAAATGAAATGTGAATGCATTCGGCTAATGGAAGGCAAAAGTCAATTGTCATTTAGGTCACTGTGTGACAGTAGGAAATCATTTTAATGAAGCCAGCCCTGTTCAAAACAGTTTGAATCTCAGCATATAAAAGAATATGAGTTCCCAAACAGGATTTCACTGGAGGCGAATACTATCAAGCAAGCAACTCAAGTGTACAGTAAAAGCTCCCACAAGCAAAAGGTTGAATAAGCTTGAATCAACAAAATAGATGGTTTTAAAGCATTTTTTTCCCTACACATTTTTGGTGATTTTAAAAGTCATAGTCAGCTGGCTGCCTGCACGGTGTGAATTTTGGGGACAGAATGATGCTCACGGCAGCCCTTACAATAGTTATAAATGAAGCTGTTTAATTAAAATTCCATCCAAAGAAGAACATTAAAAAAAAAAAAAAGAAAGAAAAAACCCCACAAAGGTATGAATTATGTCATCACCGGAGACTTCCTTTACCTCCTCACACCTTTGTCAGCCCTCAGTTTTGCTTTTCCTCTTCTCTCTTTTAATATTAACAACCAGCTTATTAAGAAATGAGATGCCTAGCAAGCCTACCAGGTAAAGGTGCTTTTTGTGAAAGTTCGAATGGTTGTCCTAATGGGAGAGCCAAGTCTTTTTCAAGAGATAGTGGATTTTGGAAAGGAGCTCAGGAAACTCAGGCTTTAGCTCAACCTGCATTTATTCAAGGCCATACTGTATGCCCCCAGGCGATCACAGAGTCCTGAGTGTGTGCCTGCCCTGGAAGGCTGTAGGGGAAGATGGCAGCCCCAGGGGACTCAGGTCAAGCTCATTGGGCATTTGGTCTGAGGCTACCTATCAGCTAAGGTAAGGACACAGTGGGAGTGCTGGGTACAGACACCCTTGGCTGCTTCCTCTTCCTTTGCTCCATTTGGTTGAGAGGAGCACCCTAGTCAGGGTGGTGAGGCTTACTAACTTGAAGCTAAAGAACAGCTATGTCTGTGGTCTGCCTGAAAGTCAAACCTTGCAGTTCTTTCTTTTATATATTTTAAAATGAATATACATGCTTTCGTTTAAAAATAGGAAACTTTAAATTAATGTAATATACAAAATATTTAGATGAAGATCCTTGGTTCCTAGTCTTTTGTTGTATTCTAGAGTTAAAAAAAATGACTCAAGTTTTATACATCAAGCAGAACAAATGTCAGAAAAAAAGATAAAAGAATGGTTTGTGCCAACATCGTGATGTTGTTGGGCATATCTTAATGGCTTTGGAAAATAATTTCAGCTCCTGCTTTAGTTTTCAAATCTGTAAAATGGGGGTAATGCAACGGTGAGCTTTTAGTTTATGAGAGAAATGATGGCCAAGTGTTTAGTGTATAGCCTAAGATACATTAAATATTGATTATTGAAGAAATATTACACTAACCCATAGAACAAGTGTCATTGGAAGATGAGTCATGAGTTTACAGCTCACTTGCTTTATGACCTATCTAGAGGTAAGCAAGCATCTTCCTACTCTTTCTGCAGAGCTGGATCTGCCTTCACCATGCAAAGCTGCAGCCCCAAACTGTGAGTCAACACGAGCCATCTCATAAGTTGCTTTTTGTCTGTTATTTGGTCACAGTGGCTAGATTATCACATTTGGGCTACATAGGTTAAAGATGTTTGGAAGAACCAGAGTTACCATTTGCTAATGCCTTTCTCAGCCCATATAAAAATAAAGAGGGGAGAAAGAACCCCAAGGTAGCTTTGGGGCAGTATTTGTGCTGAGGGAGCAAGACAGGGTCTCTAGTCAAGGAGGTGACAGAAGAGTACTTACAGGCACTTGAAGCGAACCTTGATATGTCAGGAAAATGTTCAGTAGAGTGTATATGCTAAAAAGTGTATATGCCACCTACACTGAGCCAATATGGCAAGCCTACTGCATGGAGGTCTTGGTAGCAATGAAATGAAAGAAAACTCTCTACTGAAGGATTTTGGGTGCTATATCCATTCATACAAGAAGGATCCAGCGGGTCCTGGAAAACTACAGGCGAGTCTGGGCCCTGGGGTCCTCTGCAAACTATGGCAACAGCCAAGGAAAAAATAGGCAGTAAACCTCGAACCCCTACCCAGACTAGCCGATGGACAGGACATTCTCCACTGGTGAGTGGAGAAGGAGATCTAACTTCCACACAAACTCTGGTGCCCCATATTTGAACATGTCCCTTGGATGGAGATGCTTGGTGGCACTCAGAGGAAAGATAATAGGTCACCAAGGAGAGACTTGATACCCTATGAGCTTATACAGGGGGAGGAGGTCCCCCTCAGTCACAGTCATAGGGGAGGGGAGGGGAGTAGGGGGGAAGTGGGAGGGAGGGAGGAATGGGAGGATACATCGGATGGGCTAACACCTGAGATGTAATATGAATAAATTAATTAAAAAAAAAAGAAGTCAGATCTAGCAGGAGGAGAAGTTTTAGAAGCTATCATATTTCCTTCTGTTGTACACGATGTTCTAGAATTATTTAGTGAAGAAGCAGATATTTCCTTCCCTACTTCAGGTGTCCTATTTTAAGCCTTGTGTTCTACATGAGAAATTGGTCAGAGCTAGAAGTTTTTTTTTTTAACTAGAACACTCCCCTCACCCTCCCCGTCCTACAGCTCAGTGCCTGTGCCCAGAGAAGAATTGTGTTTACATGGATAAGTGAGCAGAAATGACTTCCTCACAACTTGGGAGTTATCCGATCTCTAGCTGTGCACCACAACTCACTTTCCAAGGACTCACATTGTCTTTCCAACCCACAGGAGATCACGCTGGTATAGTACAACGATGACATGCAGAGAAGATGCCCTGGAAGACACATGTCTTCTGGGAGCGCAGGGTACCCCTTTAAAATATATGATCCCTCTTCTTTCCCAAAGTTCAGAGACCATTAGAGAAAAGGGGGAGGGAAGACTACAGGAGGCAGAGGTCAGGGAGGACTGAAATAAAACAGTGTTTTCTGGACATGCCAGGACCACGGCACACTCATGAATGCACAGCCAGGACCCCGGCACACTCATGAATGCACAGCCAGGATCACGGCACACTCATGAATGCACAGTCAGGACCACGGCACACTCATGAATGCACAGCCAGGATCACGGCACACTCATGAATGCACAGCCAGGACCCCGGCACACTCATGAATGCACAGCCAGGATCACGGCACACTCATGAATGCACAGCCAGGACCCCGGCACACTCATGAATGCACAGCCAGGATCACGGCACACTCATGAGTGCACAGCCAGGATCACGGCACACTCATGAATGCACAGCCAGGACCCCGGCACACTCATGAATGCACAGCCAGGATCACGGCACACTCATGAATGCACAGCCAGGACCACGGCACACTCATGAGTGCACAGCCAGGATCACGGCACACTCATGAGTGCACAGCCAGGACCACGGCACACTCATGAATGCACAGCCAGGATCACGGCACACTCATGAATGCACAGCCAGGACCCCGGCACACTCATGAATGCACAGCCAGGATCACGGCACACTCATGAATGCACAGCCAGGACCCCGACACACTCATGAATGCACAGCCAGGACCACGGCACACTCATTAGTGCACAGCCAGGACCACGGCACACTCATGAGTGCACAGCCAGGTCCACGGCACACTCATGAGTGCACAGCCAGGATCACGGCACACTCATGAGTGCACAGCCAGGACCATGGCACACTCATGAGTGCACAGCCAGGATCACGGCACACTCATGAATGCACATCCAGGATCACGGCACACTCATGAGTGCACAGCCAGGATCACGGCACACTCATGAATGCACAGCCAGGGTCATGGCACACTCATGAATGCACAGCCAGGACCACGGCACACTCATTGAATGCACAGCCAGGACCATGGCACACTCATGAGTGTACAGCCAGGATCACGGCACACTCATGAATGCACAGCCAGGATCACGGCATACTCATGAGTGCACAGCCAGGATCACGGCACACTCATGAATGCACAGCCAGGATCACGGCACACTCATGAATGCACAGCCAGGATCACGGCACACTCATGAGTGCATAGCCATTACCACGGCACACTCATGAGTGCATAGCAGCTGGAGTTGCCTGCACAAGACCTGCACAAGATCAAGCCAGTCAGCATCATGCCAAGGAGTGGAATGGGATTCTTGCCCTTCTTCTCCTAACCGGGGGCAAGAGGTAATGTTTGAAAGACTTTTTTTTGAGTTTGGAATCAATATATAGAATATACGAGTCATTTGCAAGAGCTACTGCCTTTTATGTAGTATCTAGAGCAAAAAAAAAAAAAAAAAAAAAAAAAAAAAAAAAAAAGAAAAAAAAAGAAAAAAAAAGAAAAAGATATTCTCCGTTTGATCCAAGATACTGTGAAAATATTAAAAACTCTTCTTGCTCTTATGAGGTAGTGGACCCAAAAAGCTGTGGTTCTAGTGTCTGGAACAAATTGAGATGTTCCCTGGAAATAGGATAATCAGAGTGGAAATGCCTCGGGCTTTGGAAGGAAGCCATGCACTTTTTAGTGAGCAATTATCCTCTCTCTGAAAAATCAAATCAATATAATTTTGAGCTCCTTAATATCATTGGTTGAGGAAGAAAACATTTGATCTTATAATAAAGATGACTCTTATAATATCATAGCACTAGCTATGTGTACTGCTGTGTCAGTCTTGTGTGATGGTAATTTCATGACACAAAGTATACACACTGAGTATTAAGAGGGTTGTCTGAGTATCAGTGGGACCATGGGCAACTGATCCATGGGTATGCTACTGGAGAAGGTGACAGCCCTTCACTCAGATGGACATGGAGGAGGACTTATTGGAAAAAAATGAGTTTTAGAGGGACAATGGGGGATGAGGCAAGATAACGTATGAATGAACTAAAATCTTATTTTATATGTATGTAACTGTCAACACCCCACCCCAAAAACAGACAATGATGGAATAAAATGTGTCAGGAATACAGTTTGAATAATGCAAACTAATATATGATTTATCCGGAAGGGAAGACGAGCTGATACTGAGCATATATCTCACCAGAAGCATGACACTTGATTTGACCAGATGTTCAGAGAAATGTTGAAGGAATGACACCAGCTCATTGGGCACAAGGAGGCCTGAGAGAAGAGTATGCAGACAGACCCTGGGATTGGTTTTTACTTATCTGTATTGATATTTTTATCTATATCTGAATTCTAGTTTCCATATGAATGCTTATTGACTCTCACTGAAGAGAAGATTTTTACTATAGACAAGATGATTTGCATTACGCCTGCGGGTGGCTTTCTTTCCTAACCACTTAGAGGTATTTTCTTCAGAGGACTACTTAACCATGAATGATGAAGATAGAAAATTGGCATGAAATAAAACTTATTTACTGCCAACAAATCTGATTTGATTCCTAGTGTCAGAGTGCAAGTCTGAGGTCACAGGAAAATAGTTCCAGGTGCCCCTTCTAATATTAGTAGCATGTGATAATCTCTTAATTTTGTTAGATTTTCCTTTCTATATAGATAATCTCAACACACGGTGTCACTAATGTGGTTTCAGCAATTGAATGACAAGACAGTTGGTAACAATGGTGAAGAGACTGAGAAGAGATATAGTAATTGATCCTGATTATCTCAATTGTAATATGTTAGTTGCTATGGTACGGATAAAGGAAGAAAAGACTCAGTGTGCCCTCCCAAGCTTAGGTGCCTGAAACCTAATAGTGTAATAGTGTTGGAAACTGGTACCTTTCGGGGAATGTTTAAGTCATAAGGGTTTATCATCCTCAAATGGATCATTGTTTTTATTTAAAGACTTGATGGGAGGTGTTTGGTACTTTCTCCTCTTTCGCATGCATCATATGAAGACATAACATTCTACCTTTCTGAAATGATAGGACTCGACCCATAGTTTCTGAAGCACCCAATAGCCATCACATGGCACTGGACATGTTAGCAACCTTGTTGTTGCATTTGTTACCTTCCAGAAGCAGGAGAAATACATGTCTGCTAAAGAAAACAACAACAACAACAACAACAACAACAACAACAACAACAACAGCAACAACAACAACACCTCAGACCAGAATCACTCAGTTTCAAGTATTTTATTTCAGCAACACAAAACTGATTGCCTAATACAAGATGGGATTCAGAATTTCCTTTCTGATATCTCATGTTGAGCCTGTCAGTGATAGCATCCTGATCATTTGAGCCATGCTGGCTGAGGGTGAAGAGATGAGTTCGTGAAGTCATACACCAGGAGCTGGAGAGATGGATCAACGGTTTAGAGCACTGCTGCTCTCGCAGAGGACCTAGGTTTGGTCCTGTCACTCATACACTTGCTTATAACCGTTGGTAGTACATCTCGTACTAGGGGATATGAAAGCCTCATCTGATCTCTGTGGGCATGCGTGTAGTGCACATACATACATGAACTAAAACACACACACACACACACACACATAAAATAAAATGAATAAATCTAAACAAGCAAACAATATGTAAGGACAGATCTAGAGAGACACCCACCTCACTTTCCTTCCTACCTCACTAGCTTCAGGTTTAACTGTCTCAGTGCCTGGAAGATGAAGTGAGCAGAAGCCAGAGGAATCAACTACTACCAAACATTGTCATCGAGTGGCTCTGCGCGCCTCTCACTTACCCCGTGAGGTCAGCAACAGTGCAAGCAGGGATGCTTCTTCACCAGTGTGGGTTTCAAAGAGAAGGTGGTTGGAGGCATTTCAATTAGCCCCTAGTAAAGAAAGATGCGAGAGAGGAGGAGGGCTTCCATGTCGGCTGCCGGCGAGCTTTGGGGTTGCTGGCCAATGTAGCGTGATAGTCTCTTCTGACTTACACAGCGTGTCTTTGCTTAACAAAAACCTTCTATTAATTTCACGTTCTGGGAACAGGACATCATTACATTGCTCAAGCTGGACCAGAAGTTCTGGGTTTGACTGGTCCTCCTATTTCCGCTCCTGGGACAGGTGAGGCAACAGGTACATACTTTCTTTGCAACTTCCCCAAGCTTTATAAAACAGGTGCTGGGAGTGGATTAACTTTACAGTCAAACCAGCAGGTTATAGAGTAATAAAAGTGAACCAAATAAATCCAGATGAGAAAAGAACTTCCTGGAGCATCTGGATTTGTCTCAGATACAGTGACTGACAATGTACAGAGGACACATTTTGTGATTGGGTGACAGTTAATACTGCTTGAAAGGGCCATTATAGTGGATGCTTTTCAGTTATTCTTGCTAGTCTGTCCATTTTTTCCCTGCTTATTATTTTCATGATGTTATTTAAGAGGTAAAAACTTTTATCCTATCAAAAAGTTGAAAAGTGCCAGATATATACTTGCTCAACCCCTCTAACCTAGGGCACTATCACATGGCCTACTCTCCACCAATCAGATGTGAGTAATTATGCCCCACCCACTTCATCAGAGGGGGAGTTTGGCAGGAATCTGAGCTTCAATTTCTCAGTTACTTTGGTAACCCAATTTCCTAATCCATGCTTCTAATAAATAGGAACTTAGCCCCTTTACCAAGAGGCTGTGAAAGTCTGGGCTTGTCACTGAACCTTCCTGAAACTCAGCCCACTGTCTACAAACCGAGTGAAAACGGGAGTGCATTCTTCTAAGCACCATCCTATGAAATAAAATAAGATCGTTCACACAAAACACATGGTGTGAAACAGCGTGCTTTATGACGACTAAGTGACTGGGAGGACTGGGTGACTGGGAACAGAAGTGTCAGGCGGTGTTCCTGGGAGAAACACTCCAGGCATAGTGGCAATGAAGGCACTTTTGACTCTGGGGTCCTGCTGGCTCCAACCCCTGAGCTCATTTCTCCCACACTGGGGTATGAGGACACACTCCCTTCCCTGTACATGGAACTCCTGTGCGTGCGTCACTTCTGTTCTCCCCACAATTCTGGGAATGGCTCAGCGGTATTTTTAGAAAATTATTTGTCTACAGACTGCCAATTCTTGTTTCTGCTGTTTGGAACTAGACACATTTGCTTTTTCAATAGGTCTAGCATAATTCCTGGTACTCAAAAAAAAAAAAGCATGGCTTTTCAAAATCAGACACGACTAGTTTGATTCCGACTATGCTTATCACTTATAAGCATAAGAGCAAGTTTCTTGGACTCTGATTTTCCTACCTTTCTTCTCCTAAAGGGTTACTTTAATCACAGACAGTAGCTGAGATGACAGACATTTGAAGTAGCTACGGCCTGGCTTCACCTTGGATGAGTCTGCAAGGCAGGTTAATTTCTTCCCTCAAAGCAGACTGGGTGCCTTGGTTTCTTTTATGAAATGAATTGGGTTGTATGGATATCATAAATAGCCACTAGCCTGCATATTAGAATCAATCAAAGAACCATGTGGGGGAGGAAAATGCCTTTGAGAGGACAAAAGCATAATTGGAAAAGGGGATTTCCTTAGCCCCAGGCAAATCTTACCCAAATAGGGGGAATGAGGATAACATAGAAAGAAATCTGTTATATCTTCGATTGCCTTTTGCCTGCATTCTTTAGTAATTGAGTCTGCATTATTTGTAATTTTCTGCATTATTTGTGCCGAGCCCATTAGGCAACCACATCATTAGTATCACACTCACAAGTGCTATCATGCAGGCACAGCCACCAGCCACTTAATGGAAAAACCCACTTTGAATCATGTGGGTGTTTTTCTTTCTTCCAATTTCCTTTCATTTTACTGAGTGCCTCACATGCGAGCACATGTGCGCGCGTGCACATACACACACACACACACACACACACACACACACACGTGTGCCTGGGCTTTCCTATTTCTGATAAAAGATCTAGCTACTAAGTATACCTAAGCTAATGACTCGGTAAAGGTACATTAGCTTGATCAACTCTGGATGTTAGAAATATTTTATTTGCTGTCTTACTGCTATTTTTAAAAGCAGGACTTTGGAGCAAGGAATTTTAAACTTTAGAGTGCATAGAAATTATTTTTTCGAGACAGGGTTTCTCTGTGTAGCCTTGGATGTCCTGGACTCGCTTTGTAAACCAGACTGGCCTCGAACTCAAGTGATTCTCCTGCCTCTGCCTCCTGAGTGCTGGGATTAAAGGCTGCGCCACCATGCCTGACTGAGCGCATAAAAATTAAGACTATTACTAAATAATGTAGATTGCACTGACCAACTCAAGCCCAGATGTGTTTTTTTTTCTGGGCTTTACAATAGTTCCAAAAGGAGAAAACAACCAATATTCAGTGGCCCAGGTACAAGATTTTGCTATTAATTTTCTTATCAACTAGTACTGGTTTCCAACAAGAACTGACAAGCCCCATTCTCTCTCCTATGTATCTTCTATCAGGATACCTTTTCATAATGGAATGCAAAGAGATATCTGGTAATTACACCAAACAAATACTTCAAAGAGTAACTACTTAAACATTTGTGCCTTAGCTTTCCAGATTGTTCAGACATATTTTTTTGAAAAAATATTTATTATTATGATTATTGTTGTGTATGTGTAGTGGTGGTGGTGGTGGTGGTGGTGGTGGTGGTGGTGGTGGTGTGTGTGTGTGTGTGTGTGCGCGTGCGCACATGATGTACCTGAGTGGAGATCAGAGGAAGAATTTGGCAGTTGGTTCAGTCCTTCCATCGTGGGACCTGGGTGTTGAACTTTAGTCATCAGGTTTGCAACACAAATGCCTTTACCTACAGAACCATCTTACCAGTCACCAAAACTTCCTGTAGATTTATAATGTCATATTGAGAAATACTCCCTTTTGGGAAACTAATCCACAATACTTTTAGGTACTGACAGTGCCTGGATCTATGTCTAAAGACAATTGATCATTCTCATTTCTTCAGCAGCTGGTTTCCAAGATTTTTTAAAAACCATCATTTGTCAAACGGATTCTGTATAAAATTAATTTATACCCAAATATCCTACTTAATTCTTACAGTGACCTACAGGATAGACCTGACTGTTCTCGCTGTATAGACAAGCAGAAATTAACTTAGAGAGACTAACATCTATATGATTATTTAGTCTATAATTAGCAGAGATAATTCATTACTATTTAACCGAAGATACACCTCTAAAACCTATCCCTTTATCTATCAACACTGCCTGTCTCTTTAATGGAATAATAAGGTTTTATATTCTGGGGACAAGCTAGGGATAAACTCAACAATAACAGCAACCCAGCTAAACAAACAGATTTTACATTCTCAATTATGTTATGGGGTTGCCGTAAGGAGCAGAGAGCTGAACGGCGGTGGAAGGAGAAGATTGGGAGCTATTATGGCACAGTAACTGTTCTCATGTCAATGACAAAGTGGCAGCAGAACTGCAGGCAGGTGACAGGAGCCTCAGCAGGCTGCTCTGTTTGTGCAACCTTTATGAAACGAAGCCACTGGCAACCACCTGTGGTTTTGTGGTTGTGCCTCCCACAGAGCACTCATTTGATCTTCCCATTAATTAGGTGCACCTTGGCTAGAAGCCATGAGCCAGCAATCCCTGTTTCAAAGCTTAGACTGGGACCCTCCTAGGATGAAAGTGGGATGTTTCGAAGTACAGCATAAATCCTCATGTCATCCTCGTGCAAAATGAATGACATTAATGATATTAATTTATAGGTAACATAGAAACACTATAAGAAAATGACGCAATTCCATTTTTTACTTCTAACTTTTGACACATTTTACTTGAGTACTGTGTCAGTGATCTTCTCGAGGAGATCTTTAATTAGGACAGATTAATTCCATCTTTTCAGAATTAAGAAGACAAGAGATTTTGACTTGCAAAGATGTTTTCTCTAATGTGCTTAGAAGTCTACCAACATTCTTTTCAGATATGGAGACATTACTCTGTTTTTCCTTTTTCCCTCTTCTTCTTAAGTTGGCGGAATATTCAGTGTGACAGGAGATAGTTTCTTGCTTAATTGTTGTTCCTTCCGATGGCAGTGGCACCAAGCTCCTTGTAAAAAGGGTCCAGCTGCCTCCTTTGACTTTCTCCCAAACATGAGCTTTTCATCTCAGCAGTGAGCAAGGCATAACCAGCAGAGACTGTCTCTAACATCTCAGCCTGATCCCTGTGCGCAGTTGCTCCCAGTATACTGTTTCCTCTCCCTGCAGTGGCTAGTCTCCCGCCAGCATGGAGACACCAGCAAATGAATTTTCTATCTTCAGCCATATAATTAACAGTGAAGATGAATTGATAGACTACGACCCATTTGTATAGACTTGATAGGTTTTCTTGTGTGTTATTGAGCATGAATGATCTAGTTTTCTGTATTTTTTTTTTATTGCTCATTTGCTTATGTTAATAGGATGCCCTGATATCATACAGCAGCAACCAAACATTTGTTCAACAGTTCTGTGGGACAGATCACTCCTCATTTAAACTAGTGTGAGGCCATTGGATTCATATGGAGCTAAGCAAAAAAGATCCATAAGAAAGTATATTAGGGACTGCCCCTTTTATGTCACCAATTTTCTTTAATCAACCTAGAAGTTTTTCCCTTACAGTATTTGTGAGTAGATGAGGAAAAATCAAACTTAGGCAAATGCTTTTTTGTTATAAAAGATGAAAAATTCTAAAAGTTCATAGAGTGAAAGCTAATAAGTCTGTTTCTAATTTCTGTAAGTACAAACCCATTGTCAAAAATCAGGGTTGTATAAAACCAGAGACATTAAATCTGTTAGAAGAAAAAGTGGGGAAGAGTCTGGAACTTATTGGCACAGGAGGCAACTTCCTGAACAGAACTCCAACAGCCCAGGCCTAAGGTCACCAATTAATAAACAGGACCTCATGAGGCTGAGAAGCTTCTGTAAGGCAGGAGACACTGTCAACAGAACAAAGTGACAGCCTACAGACTGGGAAAAGATCTTCACCAACCCTACATCTGACAAAGGTCTAATATACAAAATATATAAAGAGCTCAAGAAATTAACCACCACCAAATAAAATAACCCAATTAAGAAATGGGGCTCAGAATTAAACAGACAATTCTCAACAGAGGAATATCGAATGGCTGAGAAAAATTTAAAGAAATGTTCAGCGTCTTTAGTCATCAGAGAAATGCAAATCAAAACGATTCTGAAATTCCATCTTACATCCATCAGAATGGCTAAGATAAAAAACTCAAATGACACCACATGCTGGTGAGGATGTAGAGAAAGGAGAACATTCCTTTATTGCTTTGGGAATGCAAACTTGTACAACCACTTTGGAAATCAATCTGGCATTTTCTCAGAAAACTGTGTATAGGGCTACCTCAAAACCCAGCTATTCTACTCCTTGGAATATACCCAGAAGATGCTCTACCACACAATAAGGACATATGCTCAACCATGTTCATAGCAGCCTTATTTGTAATAGCCAGAACCTGAAAACAACCTAAATGTCCCTCAGTCAAAGAATAGATACAGAAATTGTGGTACATTTACAATATGGAATACTACTCAGCTATTAAAAAGAAGGAAATCCTGAAATTTGTGGGCAAATGGTTGGAACTAGAAATGATCATCCTGAGTGATTAACCCTTCCTATTGGGACTCTGGGTGAGAGAAGTATGGGAGGTATGGGGAAATAGAAGGATCCAGAGGGTCCTAGAAACCTACAAGAAGAACATCATGATGGGCAGATCTGGATCCAGGGCTCTCTGCTCTAACTACTGCACCAGCTAAGGACAATACATGCAGTAAATATTGAACCCCTATTCAGATCCAGCCAATGGGCAGCACATTCTCCAAAGTTGTGTGGAGAGTGAGGACTGACTTTGACATGAACTCTGGTGCCCCTATTTCACCACTTCCCCTTGATGGGGAGGCCTGGTGGCACTCAGAGAAAGGATAAGCAGGCTACCAAGATGAAAGTTGATAGGCTGTGACACTCTGATGGGTGAGGAGGTCCCCTTCTGTCACAGACCTAGGCGAGGGGAATAGGGTGTAAGAGGGAGGGAGGGAGGAACGAGAGGATACAAGTGAGGGGATAACAATTGAGAAGTAATCTGAACAAATTAATAAAAAGAATCAGGGTTTTATGCTTAACTTTCATTTCCATGCATACATGCATATTTGTGTGTATATATGTATCAATGTGGCATCACAAATATATTTGTGTGATGTGTGTGTGTGTGTGTGTGTGTGTGTGTGTGTGTGTGCACGTGTGCACGCACATGCATGCATGCACAGTCTTACGCAGAAGGTGAAGGATAACCTTACAAAGCCTTACTTAAATGCAACCTACCAGTTTTTGAGACAGTGGCTCCCACAGGCCAGGAACATTTCTAAGAGGATAGGCTGGTTAGCCAGAGAGCAGCAGGATCTGCCCCTAACCACATACCCAGTGCTGAGATTAGAAGTAACATCATCATGCAGAGCTCCTTTTTACAAGGGCTCTGGGCATTGAACATGGGTGTTCATGCTTGTCTGGCAAGCACGTGAGCAGCTGATCTACACCCCAGCTCATTTCCATGGTTTGCATATGTTATAAGACTGAAATGACTAATTATGTATTTAAGCTACCATTCTTCTTCTAACCTACATATTCTTGTGCTTATAATTTTAAAATATATTCATCTCAAAGTAGTATTTGATCATCTTTGTATGCCAGGGAGTGTTCACTGGGGTATAGTAGTCAGGAGAAAACTTTCTGCCAGCCTAAGGCTTATGACTAGGGGTAACGGATTGTGGATATTCCTCAGTTCAGTGTACACAGGTCTAAATTATTTAAAAACTACTTTCTGACCTTGCAAGCTTTTTATTCTATAGATTTGTATCAATATTGTTTTACATTTTTATTATCATTGCCAACAAATCTTTATGTAGATATTCACAGATACCATGTTCTTTTCCCAACAGAGTGGATTTTTCAAAACTGGAATTTCTGGAGAAAGAGAAATAAGTTTAGTTTTCATTTCAATATCATCTTAAGTAACTTTCCTACAGATTGTCCTATCCACAAGTGCAGCAACCCCAGTGATGGACAGTGCTTGTCTCTGCCCATCGCAGGAGTCATCCTTTTTTCACAAATTGTCATTAGTGAGAAAAGGAGACCTGTCTAGCAGCCAGTTCACACTTTGCTGATTGCTGTGAGAGAGAGCGTCCCATGCTTATTAGCTCTTTGCTCGTCCTTTAGACTCACGGCAGATTTTCATCTTTGTATTTTTCCATCTATTTTGGTGTATGTTCTCATCTATTAGAGAAAGTAGCCTTTTAACGTCTTCTACATGTTATAACCATTTCTCTCAGTTCCTCATTTTTATTTTATTTCTAGCTTAGTTTTTTTTTCCACATAAAAATTTAAATTTATTATGTAGTTGAAGGTATTTAGGATTTTCTATGTGACTTGTAGTTTCCTCTTTTTTTTCGGTTCAATTTCAGCATTTTAATGTACAGATTTCCTTTAAATGAAAAAAATTTTTGATACACAAACTTGAGTCAGATAGTATGTTGAAGCTGTTTTTTTAAAGCTTTTATAAAGTCAGTTCACTTTCAGATTTAGATACTTTAATTAAGATTTTTCTTATGGACTTGATGTGGGTTTTTTTTCCCTGCATTTTCCTTGCCGTTGGTGGTTAATTCTGCCAAAGTCAACCACTGTGCACATCCTCCCTCCTATGTTCTATAATGCAATAATGCAGTCAAAGAAGCATAGTAGCTGTGCATGGCGGTGCTTTCTTTCTTGTAGTTCTAGCTCTTGAGTGCAGGAGGGGGATGGAAATGGAACACTTGAGACCAGTTTGGATTACAGAATTAGTCTCTGTCTCAAGAAAACAAAGGGAACAAAAGCAGAAGACAGTGAGCAATTGATCGGAGTGGAGACTTCATCGCCATTAGCGACTCATTCGTGCGTGCTCTCTTGAAAACTGTTCCCAAGGAAGTAAAAAATGATGATTTAAAAATAGTTACCTCACTTTCTACCAGCAAAATCTATGTTGACAGTCATGGTTCATGTAAAGATCTAAATTCTTTCAATTTATTTCAGACACGATTAAACACTTTCTGATATAATGATATCACATTGCTTTATAATTGAAATCAGTAACATTCATTGATATTATAGCTTGTCTCTAATATGCCATATAACAATGCGTTGCATTTTTAAAAATATAATTTTATTAATCTCAATAACGTGACTGCCTAGTGAGACCTGAACAAGGACATCAAGACATTCTAACAAGGATGAAGGAATGTCCAAGACGCCTAAGCCCTGCATAAGGAACCACAAGGAACCAAGGAATGTGGACACTGGGAGAAATAATCTTCTTCAGAGAAAAGTACACCAACTGGTTATCCATCATCAAATATCAGGCCAGAAAACACACACACACACACACACACACACACACACACACACACACACACATACACACACACACACACAAATAAGCATTATTTCACAGAGCGAACAGGTTGTACTTTTTCATTGAGGAGTACAGATGTATATCGCAGTAATGAAAAAAGGGGCCAAAATTTGACAGAGAGCAAGGAGAGATATATGAGCCAAGTTAGAGGGAGGAAAGAGAAAGGAGAAATGAGATAATATATTATAATCTCAAAAATTAGAAGAAATAATTAAACCATTTTTGTTAATCCTTTGGAAATGTCATATAATATATTTTGATCACATTCATCTCCTACTTGTCCTCTGATTCCACCCTGATCCACCACCACTATCCATTCCCCAACTCAAGAAGGAAATGAAAACTTCCTAGAATTAAGTGATAATAAAAACATACCATGTCCAAATCTATGGGGTGCAGTGGAGGTAGCCCCCAAAGAGAGGTTTGTAGTTCTAAGTCCTTAATTAAAATATCAGCGTGATCTCAAATATACAACCTGATGATGAATCCTAAAGCATTGGAAAAATAAGAACAAACCAATTCCAAAAGCAGCAGAGGGACAGAGATAACAAGGACCAGGGAAGAAATTAATGACATGAGAATAGAAAAAAAAAAAGGACAAAAAGAATCAATAAACAAAGAATGCAGTCGATTTTGAAATGATAAAAGTGACAAGCTCTTATTTAGATTAATTAATTTGTTTTTTTCAAGATTGTCACATGACAAAAATCATATAGAGCCCTACCATTGCCCTCTTGGTGCAAACATTAGCTAGTTCTCTATGTGAAAGTCACTTAGCTGAGCAATTTGAGAATCAGTTGATATATGGGATATAAGTTAGTTTTATACATGAAAAAGAGCCATGTCAAAAACGTAGTCAAGGGTTAATATTCTTTTTATTTTTAGAGTTAATATTCTTAAGATGGAATTTTATTGCTGAAGCTCCAAGGCCTTTAGTATATTCTTAAGAACTATAGACCTTTCATAGCTGTTTTATTGTAAGCGTTGTCTTCAAAGTTATTTGTTATTAACACTATTTTCCCATTACACATGGGTTTGCAGAGATTATATTCCATAGCATATATTTTAGGGATACATGTTTAACCAAAAGAAGAGAATGAAAATATGAAAAAAATCAGATAACTGAATTTTACTAATTTGTCCTTCTACATGAGAAATTTTTCCTGGTAAAAACTCTTGGCATACTGCTACTTTTTTGGTATGATGTCTCAACAAAAATCTTCCTGTTTTTTCTCAGCATCTCAGCACATCGTCACAAGTTGCCTTCTTAATATGGGACTCAGACCATAAACACCTTCCTAGACATTCAAAATAACAGATACGTCTCACTTTATAGTCCCTGGGTTTCCCTTGGGGGATTATTTTTTTTTCTGGACATATTGAGTGGCTATGAGAGAAATTGCTTATTAAGGTTTATATTCTGCTATTGCAACATTTGTGCTGTAGTAAGAAAAATCCACTATTGGAATTTATACAGAAACGGGTTCCTTTGCTTCTTTATTCTCTTAAATCAATACAGTAATCAATTCTGTTATCTTCTGAGCTTTCTCTAACCCAATTCTATCTGAATGGCATCCAGATGGTTAAAAACCAGTACTTTTCTATCGGGAATGCTCCCTGGGTCAGCAATTCAGCACTTTTTATGTTTTCTCTAGGGAGATGGTGACAAGAATGCTCGAATAATTAACTTTCCTGTCCTGGCTATCTAGCATGATGGCAAGTTCAGGAGGAGCTGGGCTGACTCCTCACTTTTCCTATCAAAAAATACTAAGTGTAACTATGGCTTAGTGCTTTTACGGAAGTAGCTGCCAAGGTCTAGTTAATGAATGAACATTTTCAGTCTTTTTTTCTTTCCTCTCTTGCAGTCTTCTTTTCTAACTTGAACCGTGCTATCTACTGGTTACGATCTGCACTGCAACCCTAATGAAGAAGCAACAAGAGCAGGAAGATGCAGAATTATGACGCTAATAAATAAAATTTGCATATAAAATTAATTTGGCTGGCCTCTAGTTTTTATATCAAAGATATGTCAAATTTTTGTGCCTAGTTTTCATTTCAAATGGTGGCAGAACACGTATATAATATCTCTGAAAATGGATTTTTAAAATGTATTAGTTTTATAAATTCATGGTCAGGAAGCAGGAACCAGGAAATTCAGGTTTTTATTCCTGACAATACTTGGCATTGGTTTGTTTGGTTTCTTTTTAAAAATTAGGGTTGGTAAGTTTCAGTCTATATATCTCATCTGAAGTATGAAATAGTGGCTATCAAAGAATGTGCTTAAATATAGAAGTTTAAATATAGTATACCTCTTACATGTTTATTTAATACCACAATTTGTTTGTGGAGTTGCATTATTTACAATGCATTCAAACAAATTCGGTACTTACGATGTTTTAAGCATTGTAGTATCTACTATGAATATAATGATAATTAATGCAAATTTCTTTCAAAGCAATACACTCTGAAATTTTGTTAAATTGCATATGCACCTATAATTATTCTAGGCTTTTCTCTGATTTAATTTTATGAATTCATCCACATTTTAATAGTTTCATAATTATTCAAGTTCATGTGCTGATCGTTTTTATGGGGAGAAATGTGAGTCACATGATTTAACCAATGGGCTCAATACTCAGGTTCTGTGCAGATGTCTGACTTTCACATTCTTCCTTCCCATCAGTATTTTTAGCAAGAGTTCCTTTTCTCTTGAATATTTTATGCCTTTTCATTTGTTAGATTTATCTTTTATTTTTTTTCACTGAAATAAGTTTGGTTCAGAGTCTCTTCATGCTGCTTTTACTTAGTCCATACCCGAATTATACATTTCAATTATTTCGATCTTATTTTGAGTGGAGAATATAATTTATCTTCAACACCAGTTACGTATTTCTTACTAGGGGGATGATTAGTACTCTGGGGCACATGCAGGCCACTGTCCCATCAGCCCCTTTGCAGGTTGGAGCGGCTGAGCGGTTAGTTCTAGTGTTGTTTCCCGTGAGATGCCAGAGCAGGAGAAATCAGCTTTCATCTCGTGCAGACGTTATGCAGCTATCCACAATCAAGCAAGTGTCTCTCCACTAGAGAATCAGGAAGAACCACAGCGGAACCAAACGGCCACATGGGAAGGACCACTGGGAGGTTTTAGACATCTGTGGTATTGGGAGATGCCAGGAACACGTGAGGACAGTGGTATGGTTCATATCAGCCATACGGTTGGGTGGCACCAAGATCCTCTACAACCTCTTCTTTAGATTTTGGTCTTTGCTGCTGAGGACATTACTGACCCACACAGACCTGAAGCATTTACAGCAGGGTTGCCCTTAGTGTTCATTAGTGTGGACTCTTGTGATCTTCTCTAAAAGAGCATTTCACTACTGACATAATCAATAGCCATCATTTGCTATGGACCCATGAAGAAAACCATGCTGCTTTGACCCTTTTACTAAGAAGAAACCATACTGGACAGAGGTTATAATTCCTCTCATCCCATGTATCCCATGGAGCTCTGTATCCCATGGATATAGGCGTATCCTCTTAATGTATGCTCACACTCTATAACTTGTCTTCATGGCTATGCCACTTACTCCTGAGGCACGAAAACTACTTTAGCAGGAAACTTGGCTGTGCAAAAGACTCCACTGTAGGTATATGTACCCCACACACCATTAGTAATTCTTCAGTAACAGTGCTTGTGTCCTGAGGTACTTGTACCCCTGACACCTCAGGCTACAGATCCACAGTCCTTTCATCTATGCATTCCTTAGACCTGAGTCCCATAGCTACTCTGTGGGTTTTGTATACTAGAAACTGGTGCCACTGGAAGTATGTATATGTATCTACAAGCCAAAGCTAAGCTATGAGCACTATTCTTTACATGATATATTATTTACTTGTCTTGTACTTCAACAAAATACCTGACAGAAGCAAGTTGAGGGAGAAAGAGTTTCTTTTGGCTTACAGTTTTGAGGTACCACAGCAGGGAGGTGTGGCGGCAGGAATTCGAGTCAGCTGGTCACACTGCATCTGTAACCAAGAAGCAGAGAGTGATGGATGATCATGTTCAGCTAGCATTCTTCTTTGTATGAAGCCCAGGATGCCAGCCTATGGCGTGGTGCTTCCCATGCTTGGGGTGGATTTACACACTCAGTTAATCTAGTCTAGGCAAGTCACTGACAGATATGCACAGAGATGTCAAAGTTGACAGTCAGTGTAAATCATCACACAATACTTTTCTGTGTGAGTAAAGAAAGCAGGTGGATCTCAACAAATTCATGCAGGAAGAATCAGCATCTCTCAGCACCACTGGGCATATGCACAGACTTTGTTGTTTGGGATCTCTGCAATGTTCACTACTGCTCATATCAGCTGATTAAACAAATGGAGTCTCTCTCTCTCTCTCTCTCTCTCTCTCTCTCTCTCTCTCTCTCTCTCTGTCTTTGTCTGTCTCTCTCTGTCTCTGTCTCTCTTTCTGTCTCTGTCTCTGTCTTTGTCTGTCTCTCTCTCTATCTGTCTCTCTCTATCTGTCTCACCAGAGATGGGATCATGGCACCTCCAGTACGCTCACACACATTTGAATGTGAAGTTTCTATATCTAAAGCAGTCTATAGTCTGGAAGAGGTGGTGTCATACATCAACACAACTCAATAAAACGTCAATGACACATTATATTGCCAATGAAAACGAATGAATTCTTAACCAGTGACCTCAAAAGAAATGGACAAATAGGAGGGGCCTGAAAAAGAATTTCAGATGGTTGCTAAAAGGATGCTTAGCAGGCAACAAGGAAGTAAAGCTCAGTGGATTTAGAAAAAGTAGTATATAAGACATGAGGTAAAAAAGGAAGGGAGCAGAAGAACAAACTCTTTTTTTTTTTTGCCAGACAATGGGTAAACTTAGAATGTGTGATATTAAGTGAGCACAAACAATCTGAGAAAGGAAACTAATGTGTGTGTGTGTGTGTGTGTGTGTGTGTGTGTGTGTGCACGTGAGCGTGTGTGTGCGAGCGTGTGTGTGTGTGTGTGTGTGTGTGTGTTTGAACAAATGTGTATGGGGATGCACTATACTACATATAAAAGAGAACAAGGAGGGCTAAATAATTACAGAGTGAGGGAGAACTTAAGGCAGGCAATGGGCATGAGCTATGGGAGTGAATACAAAGCTAATTGTTTTTCTACTTCTAACTCTGCCATGGATTTTTCACTTTTGGTGATAGACAAGTGCATAAAACCATATCCCATAGTAAAAATGTAAAATGCAATTTGAAGGCTCACAGCTTCAGAATGACTATTCTTAATTGTATAAAAGTACATTGAAGTGTATAGACTTTGGGGCTGGTTAGCCTTGGTGTGTGATAGGTTTTATTTGCAAGTATTTTATTATAAAGCTCACAAAAGTAAGAAATGAACCAACAATTAACCAACAAATTCTTGGGTGGAAAAAGGTAGTGCTGTATACGATATTTAGAGACCAGATACTTCATGCAAGTGGAAATCAGAGGCAAACCAAGATTGCTATATAGCTATCTATAGTTTATAGTCAGTTTATATACATAAGCTTATTTTTTTTCTAGGTGAAAATTTGTGTATTACAAAGCCACAAAATAATACAGTACTAGAGAGCAATGGGACAGAATAGGAAGTCCACAGTAAAAATAGGCTTGCATGTTCAAGTAATTGGTTTTTCATTTCCAGGAATGAAGAGTTTATTAAGGAATAGTGAGAGATGGAAATCCAGAATAGCTGCTCATGACAGAGAAGAAGTGGCATCAGGGAGGCGAAAAGACAGGATTTTAAAGGTGAAATAGAGAAGGGTACATAGTTGTTTGAAATAATTATCCTGGCTACACGATTTTTCAGAAGGGATGGATTGTCTCAAGATTGAATAGTCAGCTCCTGGGCAGATGGCCTTGAATTGATCCGCACCAACAGGGCTGCAGGTCAGCAGTTTCTAGCTCGACTTTGTTCTGATTGCCAGGCAAGTATGCCTGAAGTGTCTTGACTCCATTCTGTTAAGATCTGATGTAAAAGACTCCATTTTGAGCCTAGCAACGTTCGAATCCCTCTCATCTTTCTTTGTCCAAATCTGAGTGATAACCTTGAAAGCATCAAATGGGCAAAGGCTATGGCAACACTGATTCGAACCTTGTCTAATCAGGATTGAAATCTGAGTCAGTTCACCAGCGTGCCAAACATACCTGTGCTTATGCTAGTGAGCGCCAGCTTGGGGATGATGGACTGGGATGTAGGCACAATAGAGTCTTGACTTAGACTTTATTGGGTAAATACTCAGGAATTTTATAGCTGGGTCAAATAATATTTCTATTTTTCAGGTTTTGAAGAAACTCCACACTGATTCCTATAGTGGCCTCATAAGTTTACATTTCTATCAGTAGTATATAAAAAAATTCTCTTTATGTACATCCTTACCAGCCTCTGTTATCATTTGTTTTCTTAAGAATAGTTATTCTTGTTGGAAGATAGAATGTGAATATAGTTTTAATCTGTATTTTCTTGATGGCTAAGAATGTTGAACATTTTTTATCCTTATTTACTGGCCATTTGTACCTCACCTGAGAATTCTTCATTTTTTTCATTAGTTAATTTACTTACATGTTTGTTTTGTTTTGGTTATTTAGCTTTTTGAGTTCTTTATATAGTCTAATATTAATCCTCTGTTACATGTATATAGTCAGAAAACATTTTCTTCCATTCTGCTATCTTTTCATGTAATTAATTGAAGATGCTTTTAAATTTCACGGAGACTCATCCAAAAAGTATTTGACAAAACTTCAAAAGCAAATAATTGAGAAAGGATAGTTTCTTCAGTCAATGCTGTAGGTGTGGAAAAATGAATAAAAATTTGTGTCCTTGTGTTCTACTTTGCACAAAAATCAACAGAAAATGGGTGAAATAAACCTCAAAATGTAAATCTCATTGATTAAACTGGAGAAAAGCTTAATTTTGAGTAATAATATTTAAATTGACTTGATTAATTTTGTTAATGATTTTCTTGGCTGATAACAAAAATATAGGCAACAAAATAAAAATAGGGTCATTTCAAACAAAACATTTTCCATGTAGTAAAAGAAGCAGTCAACGAAATGAAAACGTAAATCACAGAGTAGGAGGATATTATGTATCTGAAAAATGTTCATTACTCAGCATTTACAAGGAGTACATAATCAGTAGCAATAGCTACAACCCAACTCACATAGCTCAGGTAAAATCATCTCTTTGGAATATTTATTTTATAAAACCTACAAATGGCCAAATATACAAGTATACAAATAAATATCCAGTTGGTATACAAAAGCTGTGCAGCATTGGTAATCAGGAAAATTTAAATCCAAACCCAAGTGAATATAATAAGTATTGCTCCAGTTGTCAAGAAAAAGAAAATCTTTGCAAACAGTTGTAAGTAGGGTTGGGGAGATGTGGAGACTTATCCAAATAATATAACCCAAAGTTACAAAATAAATAAGTTACAAAACAAATCTGGACTAATGCATTTTGAAAATATAGTTAATAATAATATATTGTATCTTTGACATTTCCTATGCATCTTCACACATCAATAAGGTAATCATTTAAGGTGATTAATGTGTTATTTAGACTTATAAGCATTGCACAATGATATACATATATGTAATGATATATGTATCATGTTTTTTATGTTTAATTTTAATTTTATTATATCTTAATGAAGCTAAAATGTTTTATGATTAAATAATAATTAATTGTTTATGAAGTTAAGTTACAGGCAACCTAAGTTCCCTCATTTTTCTATGTATCTGTATTATCTGCGCACAGATTGGGGCTTTTGTCTTGTGGTAAATATTTCCTCCAGGTCAGGAAGGACCTACTAATTAAATAGATCTAAGTAGATCTACTTAGTAGCATATCCATTAAGGTCTTATTCTCCTGGAAGACGCTCCTTGAAAACAGATGAATGCTGTGAGCAATTTGAGAATTTCTACTTTAGGAATTTAAGAATCTTATAGAATTATTTTCTCATATGACAGAGAGATAATTGACTTTTGACGGTGTTTTATTGAATTTGAATAATTTTCTCTAAATTAATAAATGTGCGTGTGAAGAAGTTGTCACGTTCATAAGAGAAATAACGTCCTGAACTTGTCAGACTGAGAATGAAGGAAGATAATCACTTAATGGGAAGAGAAACTGGATACTTGCATCTCATATGTTTCAGGAACCGTTGGCTGCAGATGATGGAAAATCACATGTAAACATTTAAGAAAAATGGCGTTTTACTAGAAAGTGCACCGTACAAGCTCTTTGGTTGGTGGGCCCCCAAGGGCCCAGGTTAGTTCCCTCTGTATGTCTTCTTGTAGAGTTATTGAACCCTCTGGCTCCCTCCATTCTTCCTCACATTCATCCACAAATTCTCTGAGCTCTGGTTATTTTTAGGCTGTGGGTCTCTACATCCGTTTCCATCAGCTGCTGGATGAAGCCTTTCAGAAGACAGTTTTGCTAGGCTCCTGTCTGCAAGCATAGAAAGGAGTCATTAATAGTATCAGGGATTGGCTTTCTTCTGCGGGATGGGTCTCAAGTTCGGCTAGTCATCGGTTTGCCATTCCCTCAATCTCTGTTCCATCTTTATCCCTACATTTCTTCTAGGCAGGACAAAATTTGCCTTAAATAGTTTATGGGTGGGTTGGTGTCCTCCTCCCTCCATTGGAAGTTCTACTGTCTATAGGAGGTAGCAACTTGAGGTTCCATATCCCCCACTGTTAGGTATCTCAGCAAGGGTCACCCCATAGACACCCAGGGTCCTCTCTTGACCCAGAGATGTTCCCCCGCCTATTTCCATTCCCTTTCCAGTCCTACCCTGCTCTCCCCATATATTATTGCGTCGTTATCTCCCCCAACCCCTCTCCCACACAGCTGTTAACCTTCATCTACTTTAGTTGCTTGCTTTATTTCCTTTTTTTTTTGAGTCTGACCCATATCCCCTTACACATACGTAACAGATGTGTAGCATAGTCATCACGTGGGTCCACTAATAACGGGAGTAGGGGTTGTTTCTGACTCTGTTCCCTGCCTTTGGATCACTTCCCCCTAGCTGCCTTGTCTCACCTCGGTGGGACAGGATTCACTTAGTCCTGTTGTGATATTAGGTGCCAGGGTGGGTTGGTACTCCTTAGGGTCCCCCCCCTTCTCTGAGAAGAAGGAGAGGGTGGAATGGTGAGAGGAGAGCATGAGGGTGGGATTGGGAGGAGAGGGGAAGCGGGGCTGGTATCAGGCTGTAAAGTGGTGAAATTTTAAAAAAAAGGGCCCAGTATACATCACAGATTTGGTGGAACTGAAGAAAAACCAGGATCAGGAGGTCAAAGAACATGCGAACCTTCCCTAGAGACATTCTTAGGTAGCTTATTGATCCTGCTTAATAACATGGCCTAAACAAGACAGAACAGCTCATGTGCACGTGCATGAGCCAGTGGATGGTCTGGGAGAAGGAGGCCACTTCTCTATGTTATCCAAGGCTGAGAGTCTCCTCTACTGCATTTGTTCTTCCAGTTCTAGGTATGTAACTTCTGTTTGCTTTATTCTAAATAGTTTCCTGTCATGTATATGTTTCAGCTCTGGAAACAGGCAAAAGATAGGTGATGGCATGGTGTTTCCTTTTAAGACTATGACACAAGTTGCTTGATCTCATTTCTACTCATATTTCTTTCCCTAAACTTAGTTGTAAAACTGTAAAGAGTTTTGGAAGCATGATGTGTGAGATAGTCTCTAATATAGTCTTTTACCCCACTGAAACTTGGGAGTTTCACTGACAAAAGAGACTAAGAGAAAAGATATTAGGTACCAGTAATAACTTTTATTATAGGACTAACACCCCATGGACATAATGCCAAAAACTATGTTGCTTTATTCTTTTTCTGTTTATACCAGTGGGCTTCATTTTATCCCAGTTTGCAGATGAAGAGGCGTTGCTGGTCATGCTAGTAGTTCCTGCTTACACCCCCTAGCAATAAACTGGCCGTTCCCAACAGGTTGATAAAATGTGTTTTATTCCTTTGTTTCTTAGTATATAGCAGGATGGGTATGGCTAGAGAAAGAGGTGGAATTTTAAAGTAGTGATAACCATGCATTTAAGACACATTTATTCAACATTTATATACCAGCCACTCTACATCAGTACCAGAGCTCATCTGCAAATGAAGCTTTATAGGGTGGACTCACATCCGTTGCTTGAGGAGCCTTTGTGCTACAACGGCATACTTGAGTAGTTACACTAGAAATATCGTATTCTTGAACTCTAAAATATTTATCTGGCCTATGACTGAAAATGTTTTTAAGCTCTAGTCTAGATACAAGTGATGAAGATGTACGTAGTCTCCATTAATCTTCTCATTGTAGTTTTAAAATATGTGTGTGTGTGTTATGTGTGTATAGTGTGTAGGGTGAGTGTGTGGTGTGCATGTGTTTTATGTGTGTTGTAATATGCATATACCTGTGTATGAATATAGAGGCCCAGTGTTGACGTCCTGTGTCCGCTTCCATCATTTTCACTTTTCTGAGGGAAGGTCTTTCTCTAAACCTGGAGCTAGCTAACTCTGGCTATTTTTTTCAGGCATCTTGTTTCAGGGATCCCCTATGTCTGCCTCCTGACTGCTGGGGTTACATGTGTCCGTCACACCTGCTGGACTTTGAAATGGGGTTCTGGGATTTGAACTCTGGTCCTCATGCTTGCAGGGCAAGTGTTTTATCTGCCGAGCTCTATTTGTACCCCACACAAGGCCTTTATTCCTATTAGACAAAGGGAGGTATGGCTTGGCTTCTGTGATTCAGTTCTCCATGATTCCTATTGTTTTCCTATGGTAAACAGAAAAGATGACCAAATGGTTTACACATTCATTTTCCACATAGTCTTTCAGTTATCTTTTGAATATCATTTACAACATAGCCAATCCATACAAGGATGGACACACAATTGCAACCCTAGTACAATATCTTTATGAGCTTACAGAAAAGTGTCTTCAAAATCAAAGCCACCTCATATTTTGGTTCTGTCTTGTGCTTGGGTCCTTGTCATTGTTGGGCCGTGGGCATTGTTACTCTCTCTGTTCGTACCACTGGTTTCTTGAACGACCATTCTCCACAGCACCAGCTCCATTTTGGTTGCTTTCTGTTTTCCTTTACTTTTGAAAAAATGAAGACATTAGTTTGGGTGAATTATATGTATTTTTCTCATGTAAGCATCTCTATCATTTTTATTTTGTTCTTCAGTTTTTCTTAAAATTTTACAGATAAGAATTCAGAATGCAGAAATTCTTTCAGTCAGATTGAGGTTACTCATTACGGGTCTCACTCAATCTGCAAAGTGATACAGCACATTAGCTTAACACTCCCATAGCCTCTGCTGCAGAGTGACACCCCGCCAACACCTGATTATAAGAATCAAGATTAGAGCCTTCCTGTAACACAGCCACTGAGAGTTCAGAACTTGTCTGCCTAGAAATATGCTTCCTTCAGTAGGAGATAATTAATATAATGGGAAGTAATGAAGTAGGGGGTAAAGGTACAAGAGCCCCATGGCAGGGAAAATTTATAGTGGGGAGAACTTTATTATGAGAACAGTGTGCATACTAGTAGATTTATCAGAAGGTCAAAATTGAACATCTATCAAGTATGGTGCACGTTCGTTGACTTCATCTTTGGCCCAATCAGGGCTGAGAGGCTGAGTATGGCCTTGTTAGGTTATTAATAATGGGATGATTCCTCTTGGCTTGACAGTTCTCTGGAGGGTTTGTAGCTGTCTTCATTCCTTCTTCTTCTTCTCTCTCTCATCTTTCCTTCCTATTTTCTATCCCTTTTTTCCCCTTTATCCCATAAATAACAATGGGGTCTTCAGTATGTAATAAATTCTGAAAAAGATATTGAGAATATGAACAAGCAATAGAGACCATCTTTACTTTTGTGGACTTGAGTATCTCAGACAACAATAAAGAAAAGGCAGTTATTGCAGGAAAATTAGGCAATGTGAGGGGAAGGAGCCTAAGACAAGAATGTATGCTTTCCCAATTAAAATGTATTGGATATTTTAGTTTTGATCAGTGCCTTGCTTGATCCATATCAAGAGACTCAATCCTTTTGCAGTAGATAGAAATTAACCCAAGGACCCACAACTGCAAACTGTGCAGAGAGTGAGAGATGTCGGAGCACTCAGTCATAAGTGGGATGTCTTTGCCAACCATCCCACCCTTAAGGCTCAGGGAGCTATGTGGAAGAGGAAATGGAAAGATTGTTAACAGCCAAGGAAACTGTCTTCCAGAGACAGCAGGACTGATGCAAATATGGATTTACAGAGACTATCGCATTACACGCGCGCGCGCATGCGCGCGCGCGCACACACACACACACACACACACACACACACACACACACACACAATTCCTGCACAGCTTCAACCCAGACAGGGTTTCAGACTGAACAGGGCTTGGGAAGGATGGACATGAGGTCCCACATCTAGGAAAGAAGCTATTTACAGCCGATTCCTTCTGACAAAGGGAAAGTCAGTTTTCTCCAATGGAGTGTCACTGCCTGTATCAACCATACTCCAGGGCAGGTCTCATAGCCAGGAGTAGCTGTCTAATGCAAAATGTTGCTTTTTCTTTTCTTTTCTTTTTTTTTTTTGTCTAGTTAGTCCTTTGTTTATTTATCTTGATTTTTGTTTCTGTGTGTTCTGTTTTTACTATATTTATGTTTTGAAAGATAAAGAGTAAAAAATCATAAATTTGGGTGGGTAGGAAGGTTGGGGTGACCTGGGAGGAGTTGGGGGTGAGGCAAGGAACATTATTAAAATATATTGTATAATTTTTAACTAAAAATTCATTGGTAATGATTACCTTTTTTATTAATATGTATCTCATTACTCCATTTCTTTCTTTAAATTTAATCAAGCTTTCTAAGTAACTAGGTAAATAGTGGCATCAGGGAATAGTAGTACCTAATAATATGACAGCTACACACCACAATGGTGAACTAGTATCACTAATGTCATGATTTGGGACTAACTACCAATTTAGTCAGTACTTTTTATTGAGAAAAAGTGGTTAGTTATTTGTTAATGTATATAGTATTCATATTCCTTTAAATATATATGTAATCAGTTGTTTGATTATTTGTTTCCAAGGCTCTCCTACTGTTTTGCAATTACAGTAGAGAGACCCTATGCCGGCAGATTGTAGCTACTGTGGAAGGCTCCTAGAGATTGTTGTTAATCTGATTACCTAGGCAGAGGTCATAATAGCAACAGCAATAGTAACAGAAATAGTGATAGCAACAGTGGCTGTAACCAGCAATTAACACTGTCATAGTGCAAAATAATATGTATTTTCTTATGGACCAACTCATTGACTGACATGATGCTCTCATGTTATAAATGAAGTTGCTGAGGTCTATCCATGGAAAATTACTAGATATTGGGATATATATCGGTCTACTGTCTTTCATTGTCATATACCACTGAGTGGTATGCTGTTGAGAACAGATGACAGACCCAGAAATTCCATTACTTGGATTCTAATACCAAATCTCTACTAACAAGCACTTTCCTTCAACTTATATAAGTCAATTACAGAAGTGAGATATAGTGCTATTTACAAGCTATATTTCTTATATATGTTGTCTAAAAAGTTATCTATTTAGTAAACCTTAAGAAATGCTGCAAAATATGTTCTTTCCTCTGAAAATGCTCAAAAAGTGAAAGACAGAAAATAGGAATGGGGCCCTGGCTGAGGAAGGCATTTGGTAGAAGTGGACTGAGGAAGGAGAGGCACTAATGGTGGTGGTGCATGGATACAATCAAATACTTTATATGTGTGAAAAATAAAAGCTAAACAGCAAAATTATGTATAAGAAAAAACAATGAAAATGTAATAAAAAAGGCATGTGTCTAACTTGTTCCAGATCATTCTAGAATTTTGACTGACGAGTCCCCTTTGGATGGAATGGAAGATGTAACAGATTTTCACTGTCTGTAAAATGAGTATTTTATTAAATTACTTTCAGAAACTCTGAACAACATAATCTTTATTATCTTTCAGTATCAAAATGGCTATGATTATAAATATTAGTCACACACAAATATATATTTGCCCATATATTCATATTGACTTCCAACAGCCATACTAAACCAACAAGAGTGTGCTGAACCCACATAGTGTGTAATGCCATGGGTGGGAAGTATACTTTACATTCGCCACAAACAGTCACAGCTTGGAAATATCAAATTTACACTTTGAGGTTCTTCCAACTGGTTTTCTGGCACGTATTCCTTATATTCCCCATGAAGCAAAAGTAGAACTTGCATTACCCATAGCTTATTAGGTGTAATGACAACAATTTTCTATTGAAGTTAACTGAATTACAGTTTTACTTGCAAAAGGGTGTGCATTGTAACCATCACTGAAGTCTTGATGTTAATGGCAGAAGGCAGTGTTCAAGTATTTGCTTTATTATTCTTGAAGTTTTCTGAAAAGATTTGCCTGTGGAACTAGCTTTATTCCATGTTTTTCTAGCTGTTTGAGGAGCTAGTTTAAGCTCAAGCTACTGTGTGTCAATGAATTCCTGTGTTTTTGTGTAACATACAAAGAGGGCTTTCCTGACACCATTTGTACAGACATAGTTCAAGGCCACAAATGTGCCAAGAGTTGCTTTTAGGATACATTGAAGCCCCTCTGTTGAGGGACTTGAGTACCTATTTCAATTTCCACCCACAATCAAGGAGTAAAAAATTAGAGTAGCTCTTTATGAGCATTTCAGGTGTTGAAATTGAACTTATACAACATATTATCCTCAGGTTTTACTCACAATCAAGGACTAAGAAATTAGACTTGCTGAATGGGAAGATGTCTTCCTGCAAAATTGAACAAATGGGCAATTTGACAAAGTGTCATTATAACGTGATGGGCTGGCTAAGACCTTCTGAAATGAGATACACTGTAGAATAAATGAATTCACTGGGAAAAAAATAAAGGAAGAAAAAAATATCTTGTGCAGAAACTCTGAACTGGGTCATTCTCTTCCTAAAAGAATTTTTAATGGTCCTCGTCCTCATCGAAAAGAGACTTAATGGGGTAAGTTGGCTTCTTTTGTGGAATTTTTGTCTGGCACATTCTTCCAGCTTTCCATCAAAATTGTAACTGTTAGTGGCTTAAATTGAAAATTTTGACAGACATTTCTCTGAGTGCTTTTTCACTCTTTGTTAAAAACAGATACCAGGGTCTCTCATTGACCTAGAGGCTCCTTCCCCTTCAGGAAGTGCTTTTGTTCCTTTCCGGTCTTCCCTGGTGGTGACCATGCATGTGGTCCTATGGAGCTTTGTATATGGACCAAATGATCCAAGAAAAATGAGTATTTATCAGTGTAATCAGAAAGTGTAAGGAACAGAAACAGCTCTAGAAGTCCACTCCTCAGAGAACTGTCTAGCATGCTGGTGCAAATGACCAGAGCATCACTCTTCAAGTTTCATCTTTTTCCAGGTGGATGCACTCTTGTGGTCCTCTGCTTCTGTTAGCTTCAGTTTTCTCATCTGTGAAATGGGGATTGTGAACTATGCCCTGGAATCAACAGAGGGAGCAAATATCCAACACCCGGGATATTGTTGTCACCCTGAAGTGTTAGTGATTATCACTGGGTGTGAAGAGTCAAAAGGCTTTCAGGGAACTTGTAAATTCAAGAGCCCATATCCAGTTGGCTCATCAGCAGAGCCTTTGTAGGTCACTGGAAACAAATAAACACCACTTTGTTTCTTCAAAGCTAAGCCCAACACAATTGTTGAAATTGCAGCAGCAGCAGCAACAGCAGCAATTCTCTTCATGGTCATAATGTCACATTATATATATATTTCTGGCTTACTATGGTTTAAGGACACCAGGAACAGGAAGTAAAATCAGCATGGGGTTGATGGCTGAGTGACAACTGTAATTTTCAATATAACAGACTCCTCACTAATGTAAAAGCTACCGTCTGCTTATGCAAAAGTTTAATGAAATATAGGCACAAAGTAGTGTGTTCTTTACAACAAAGAACAAGTGTAGTCACAGAATTTAGCATGTTGAGTTATTCTTTCCAAAAAATCAACCACCTGAGGACCAAAGAATAAGACTCAGAACAGAATTTCTATGCATTCCTCTTCTCTTGAATGTGAGCAAAGCATGTGTACAGCTAAGCTGGGTAGCTGCAGCACGGTGTTGGTAATGTTTCTATTTGTTGAAGAAATGCTAACTATTTGCAGGGATGACAGGAAGGAAAACATAATTCTCATCTGCATGCAGCATAGTCATAACATAAGCTTATGAGCTCAGAGATATGATTTCTGCAAAGGTTGAATTAACTGTTGTGAAAATTGGAGTCCCCTCCTTTGCATAGACCTGGGGACTCCTGTGGCATGACAAAGCTGGCACTTGGCTTGGCAGTGGTGGAGGGTGAGGTGGGCTAGCATTCCCCAGCTTTTGTTCACTGGTGTACATCTGCTGTGGGAGTCTGCTCTTTGGAGAAGGATGTGGAAGTCTGTACAGTGCAGACATCACTCCTTACTCAGAGCTCATCTGAAATAAGAAAAGGTGAGCAGGAGCTTTTATAGCCTTTTCAGCGTACTGTCTCCTCCAGATGACTTCCAATTCCCTGAACTCATGAGAATTTAACTTGGGGGAGGAACCAAAGCTTTATCTTGGAAGCTAGGAAGTTGCTGACTAGTTCCCAGGGTCATGTGACCATTTCCTATTCAGAAAGGGAGACAAGAAAAAGAAAACCATTGAGAAATAATCAGGACGCTGCTTCTCTTCTGAACTGGTTGATGCACATTACACGGAGGAGCAAAATCTTCTCAGTTCAACAGCTCTTTGGTTACTTCACTAAAATGAGTATGGACTGAAGGTGCAGGAGTAGAGTTGAAGATGTAAGTATGGAATGGAGATGATAATTTGGCCGTCACAAGGTTATATTGGGAGAAAAATGGAAAAATGAGTGCATCATGAGTAAAGGCACACTTGTGTGTTCTCTTCTGCATAAAAGAGATCAGCTCCGTGGAGTGACATGTATTGTATGTAAGACATACAATGTGTTGATACATAAGCAAGAGGAATATGATCTATATGCATTAATTATGGTTCTTCAGAAAAACAAAACTAACCAGAAACATAGAGAGTTAGGGTTACTATTGCTTCAATGAAATGACATGACCAAAAGCAAAACTTTAATAGGTTTATAAATACTGAATCACAGTTCATTGAGGGAAGTGAAGGTGGGAACATTGAGGCAGGAGCTGATGCACAGGCCACGGTGGGAAGCTTCTTGCTGGCTCTCTCTTCATGGTTTGCTCAGGTCGTTTTCTTATAAAAAGCCAGGAGGACCACCAGCCCAGAGGATTGGGCCCTCCCACTTTAATCTCTAATTTTAAAAAGACTGTTATAGGAGGCATTTTCTCAGCTGGTATTCCCTCCTCTGAGGTAATTCTAGCTTGTGTCAAGTTGACATAAATGTAGACACACACTAGGCAAGATGGAACTTGTGCTGAGGTGAGGATCATGTGAGGTTCCCTGATATGTCAACTGCAAGCTGGGAGAGCTGGTGGTATAACCCTCAGTCCAAGTGAGGACCGAGAACCAGAGACTCCAAAGTCTGAGAGGCAGAGGCAATGAGTCAAGAGACAAGAAAATTTGCCTTTCTCTTTCTTTTCTCCCTTCCTACCTTCCTTCCTTCTTTCCTTCCTTCCTTCTTTCCTTCTTTCCTTCCTTCCCTCAACCAAAGAACGGATAAACAAACTATGGTTCATCTACACAATGGAATGCTACTCAGCTATCAAAAACAAGGAAACCTTGAACTTTTCAGGCAAGTGGATGGAGCTAGGAAAGATCATCCTGTGTGAAGCAACCCAGACCCAGAAAGACACTAATGGTATATGCTCACTTATAAGTGGATATTAGCTATATAGTGAAGAATAGCTAGGAGGACCTTAGGAAGGATGCTTAATTCTCTTTCAGAAGAGCAAATGGAACTGGAAGCAGTTGAAGAGAGGGAACAGGACAGGAGCCTGCCATAGAGGTCCTCTGAAAGACTCCACCCAGCAGGGGAATCAAAGCATAAGGTGAGTCTCACAGCCAAATTGTAAGCAGAGGGCAAGAAGTCTTATGGAAGAGTAGGGGGATAGAAAGACCTGGAAGGGGAGGGGCAGGAGCTCCACAAGGAGACCAAGAAAGCCAACAAATCAGGGCTCAGGAGGGCTGATTGAAACTGATGCACCAACCAAGGACCATGCATGGAGAGGACATAGGCCTCTTGTTCAGATGTAGTTGATAGGCAGTTCAGACTCCATAGGGGTCTCCTAGTAAGGGGATCAGGGGCTGTCGCTGCTATGGACTCTGTTGCCTGCTCTTTGATCACTTCCTTCTAGCAGGGTGCCTTACCAGGCCACAGAGGAAGAGGATGCAGACAGTCCTGATGAGACTTAGTGGTCTGGGGTCAGTAGATAGAGGAAAAGGGTTCCTCTTCTCTGAGGACTAGGGGAGGAGCATATGAGGGGAAGAGGGAGGGAGGGTGGGAATGGGAGGAGATGAGGGAGGGGGCTACGAATGGGATGTAAAGTGAATAAAAATTTAAAAATATTTTTAAAAATGCCAACCAGAAAAGTGGGTGGTTGCAGTAGAAAGGAAATGCTTTTTGTTGTTATAAGAATAATCAGTTCCAAAGAGCATATTTTAAAACAAAATTATTTATTCACTTTTTAGTGTGTGTGTGTGTGTGTGTGTGTGAGTGTGTGTGTGTGTGTGAGTGTGTGAGTGTGTGTGTGTGTGTGTGTGTGTGTGTGTGTGTATGCACATGCATATGAAAACACGTATCTATGTGTGCCTGCAAAAGCCAGAACAGGCACTGAGCATTCTTCTGGATCACTCTTTGCCCATTTCTTTGAGGCAGGATCTTTCCTGGAAGCTGTTTTTGGTTTGTTTGTTTGTTTGTTTGTTTGTTTTTGTTTTGTTTTGTTTTTTCAGTTTCACTGGAAGCCAGCAAGCCCAGCAGCCATCCTAGCTCTGTTCCCTTTGGGGTTGGGGTTACAGGCCTGTGCAGGATGCTTGGCTTGTTATCTGTGTTGGGGAGCCAAACTGTAACCCACATGATTACATAGCAAACACTCGTAACCGTGGAGACATCTCTCAGATACTATTGTCCTCAGTAAAACCAAGCAATCAGCTTTGGAAGGTTGTTTATCTCATCTGTATTTCTTGACTGAAATGTCCCATTGTAAGAAAAATCCGGAATAATGGAGAGGTTTACAGCAGAACACTTTGTCTGTCTTTAATCCTGTCTTCTCACCCACTGGCTCAGTGTTTGAGAGAGTCAAATATAGCATAAAACTGCTCTATTTAATCTGGTCAGGAGTTCTAATCTGGGTCACTAGTTTGTTTGGGAGAACTGAAAGCCATAGCAAATCTTGCTTTCTAACAAGGCACATCCTTAAGGGATATAAACATAACTTATAACAAAATAATTTTTAATTTGAAAAGCTTTGTTCCTTTTTTATTTCTTTTTTTTTTATTTCTTAAGCATAAGTCAAGGAGACAAAAAAAAAATAGGGAAAAAAAGTATCAAAGACCTTAAACGATCTCCTCTTTTGCCTTTTCTACTATAGAGCAACACAGCAAATAAAAAGTATTCTGGCATTATATCTTTTGGCGTTGTGCACTATTTTATACCTTTTCATTCAATGAAAAGAAACTCCTCTGAGAGTGGAGGGAAGGTCGCTTAGTAAGGTGCAGGTCATAGCCACACAGCTGGAGTGACAGGAGGGCAGCTGGGCTTGGGGAAGAGACCTGGGAGAAACACGTTTGTTAAGCCCACTTGAAGGGTCCCAAGACTGTGAACTCCTTTGTCTTCACTCAGCACGACTGACTCATTAAGAGAAAACACCAGCCCAAGTTTCCTGCACATTACAGTGCATCTCTGAAGGAGAAACCCTTGAACGAAGAGGTGATGGGTGGCCCGCTTCAGTGCGTCAGCTCTTTCCTCTGCAGAGAGGACTTCTTCCATGCCTCCTCCCTTCTCCTACACCTAAGCTTTCTTCCTTTAGCCTGAGACCTTGAGCAAGCTCATTCCACCTTTAAAAGGCAAACACATAACACCTAATCATACGTCTTTCTCGAACTATGGCGCACCCTCAGACAAACAAGCAAAAGGAAAAGCAAAACATAACTTCCCAAACAAAACAAAGCATTTATCGCTTCAGCAGAGTCTCTCGTACTGAGACCTAGAGACCTGCCTCTGATCAGTCTTCATGAAGGGCTGCTGTGTGGGGGGTGGGGTGGGGTGGGGGTGGGGATAGGGGTCTGGGGGGGGTGACCATTGTAGACCAGTTCCTATATGGTCTCTCTGTGTGGTCTGAAGTTACAAAGACAAAGGCTTGTTGGTGAAAAGCAATTTTAAGGAAGAAATCAAAACAATGTACTCCTTTCAAGTGAATGCCTGGCTCTTGTTACCACCTGGGTGTGCTGTATTGCTCCAAATGCCACCAACATTTGTTATTTTACTTTTCTTTTGGCATGCCATAGCATGTCATAGAAACGACAATATTGGGCCAAGCTTCAGTTAAGACAGAGAATAACTTGAGAAGGTCTGTAAGCTGTGTGCCTAGAACTTCAAAATAGGACTTTTTCTTTTCTTTCTTTTCTTCTTCTTCTTTTTTTTTGTCAAGTTTCAAAATTAAAGTAATAGCTGCAATGTCCTCTGTTTTCCAACATAATGCCAACCCCATGTTGTCTGCTTGCTCAAGGGAAAAGGGGGAGGGAAGAATGGGACTGATGAGCTATTGCCTGCTGCTGTTGTCTTTGGAGACCAACCCAAGGAAGATCACCTTTGTTATTAATAAAAAAAAAAAAAAGGTGGGAGCAGCTGGATGTGGCAGCAAATAAAGTGATTCTTGGAGGCTAGGAAACAAAGAAAGTACCGGAGAAAGACGCTTTGCTGACCCTAAGTTTAATAAGTCTATTTCTTTTTTTAGGGATGGCTACTAATGAGCTGGCATGACCTAGGCATCACCTGGCTTTTCCTGGAATCTATAAGTATAGGGCATTATGGCTGTACCTCTACTTTTTTCAGGAGATTAAGCAAGTGTTTGGGAGAGCGTGTCTTTTGAGCACCACCCGGAAACGTTCATTAAACTCCATTTTGTTTATGAATGGGAAGAGAGGAGTGCACATCTTCTCCTGTAAAGATTTATTTGGACGAAAGGTGAGAGAAATTAAAATTGTCTGCACCAAATGTAATGAACAGGTAGCTTAAATTGAGTCATAACTGGCTATTTCCCTTGACTACAAAGGAATCCATGTTAACTTACTTGAAAGAACAGGGTAGAGAAATAGAAAGCTTCACATAGCTTGTTAAGTTAAAAGTTAAAAGCAGGACAAAATGTCATCTCAGGGTTGCCAATACCAACATTCAGGGTAATTTAGTGAAAAGAATTATGAATTAAGAGACAGTGCCACAAAAAGTCACCCCCGAGTATACAATGTCTGCGTTTTAGCTTCCATTCAACTATTGACTGCAGTTTTAAAGTCTTAGCTTTCCTGGGAGAGACTCTCTTTACAGGTGCAATAAAGTTGTGGAAATTGATCATTTCAAAGAGGCCTTTCCAATCTGAGATCTCATAGTTTTCAAAAAAAGATATTGATATCTCTTACTAATTAAGCAGTTCTCGTACCTCACTGATTAATCTTTAAAAACTAAAACCTCATATGATAAAATATTTTTTAAAAGGCAAAACTAGGTAAATCATGTGCAGCATAAATAAGCTTCACTAAGTTGGAAAGCAATCTTGCGTTCTCCGCAGCAACCCTGCCACCCATATGCTCATAAAAACACTGTGGTTGTTTTATTGTTCTCTGTGGCAGTGCCAATCATAGTTAGCACTAATTAATGAAATTCCAGGGTGCTGGTTGCCAGGCGGTTCATGCAATGGGTGAAGCAAACTACAGTGGCAAAGTTTCCATCATTTATATTGCTGTGACAACATTGGCTCAAGTTTCAGAAACAGTGATTCCAGCTCCCGTCCCTGCGAGAACAAATGTAGGGTGATTTATGTTCTGAGCCTCTCTAGCATATTGTCAACACTGTGATGACTGCCAGAGCTCATCCCACAAAGTGCTGACATTTTCTGGGAATCTGCTTGCCTTTACACGGATTCTCTCCAGTAGCTTCCTTTTGCACACACTGCTGACTTTTCCTCCAGGTTTTGATTTTAAGGCCTGAGGATAGGCTATATGGTATTAAAGTCAGCCTGATATTATTAACTCAATTAATGTCAATACAAAATCTTTTGAGATCAGGTCATGCTCAGGAAAGATGATAAAGTCCTTTTAATGGGAATTGGTATGGGCTTAAACAGGGTTTAAATTTAAACTTTTTTTTTTATTTTTGAAAAATTGATAAGAAATTTAGGTAGCAAGTGATCTTATAAGTACAGTTTGACCTACCCTTTTAGGCCAAGACTTTGGCCTGAGTTAGTTGGGCCTGCCTAACTTACAGAATGGTTCAAAGCCAGCCTGGCTAAGTTGATGAGACCTATCTTAAAATTAAAAAATGGAAAAAATAAATTGGGAGCACTCTCCTAATATGCATGAGGTTTAGATTAGTCTCTAGATTCAGTGTGCAAGCACTACACCCACACACCCTTCCACACAAGTACACACACACACACACACACACACACACACACACACACACACACACACTCCATACCATCTCTTGATAAATTTATTCTCTACTCTCATATTGATAAACAGAACATTTTTCTCATTCTGGAGAGACACTTTCTTTAGTCTTCCAGTCCATCCTCTCAGTGTGTGTGTGTGTGTGTGTGTGTGTGTGTGCGTGTGTGTGTGGTGGGTGGTTGGGTACCAAAAGCTATTTTATAGTGAAAATGAATATTTTAAATATCAACTTTAATTTCAGTTTCTGCTTTGTTGTTCTTGTCACTGTAGATTTGCTTTATGTTAAAAAAAATCCTTGTGAGTTTTAATTTTTTTCTCTGAAGGAAATGGGTGGTGACCACGGCCAGTGTAGTTACCTATTAGCCCCTGCTAAATCTCAGTCTGAAGGTAAACACTTCTTGATGCTCTTTCTTTGATTATTAACTTAGATGTAGAGTTGTCACTTTTAAAAGATCCGCAGGAGTTTACTTGTGTGTACGAAGAGACCAAGAACTTCCAATTGTTGGTCAGAGGAACTTCTCAGTGTAGTATGCTACAATTTATTTTTATTTGCTGGCCTTTGGAGTAAGAACAAACTTAGCTGCATTTTCCTTTGGCTTTTTCTTTTGTCTGTAGTCAGCAGCATTAAACTTTTAAAGTCCGCTCTGATGCAGAGAAGACTGAGTGAAACAGTGCATTGGCTGTTTCTGTAGAGCTGGTTCTAGCGTCTCCCTGGGGATCCAGCCAGCCGTGAGATGCAGTGCCTCTGAGGGCAGTGGGTCACACAGGCCAGGAGCAAGGCTTATTGACTCCTGAAATCTGACTTCCTTTGGTGGTCTGTGCAGAGCTCCTGCCTTTCCTCAGTGGATGACTGCAGACTCAAATCCAGGTTGCTCCTGTTCATTACCACTGCGCTGGAAGAACCAGTATACTGTGTCTGTGGCATGCGTTTGTTGTTTATATAATCCACCTTAGTATTGTTTTCATGATTTATGGTGGCCCCATACAAGGAAACAGTAGAAGGCTGCTAGCCTCTTTTCGTTGTTGGGAAGCTGAGAAACAAAGGGATGAAGGCTCTTCCTACAGGAGCATCTTCCTTTGATAGTGTGGTTCAGCACAGTCAGGTGTCACAATTCAGACCTGGAGGATTGGAAATGGCTCTGAAGCACAGGTGTCGTGCCCTGGGATGCTCTGGGATCAGGGATGGGATGCAGGATGGCTGGCAATCCTTCTTTGCTGCCTTGCAGGTCTCACAGACGACTCCTAAAATGGGTTTCAGGATTTAGAAGGACAGTCCAATCCAAGACCAGTTTTCATCCCTCAGTTTTCATATGATTCATCTTGAATTATTCCAGGGTTGTGGTTTCTAGAAATAGCTTTTCCATGTAAATATTACTTCAGCTGAGCTCTTACAGCACTCCGGCTATGAGAATCTTTTAAACTATGAGCTTTTCAAATTGGATGCTATTAGGATTTAGGACTAGTGGGAGCCTGGATTAAGATAGCACCAGCCATAGTGGGTGACTGATAAGTATTTATCAAATGATTGACTGCTTCTATGTATGGCTGTTACATCTTATTATGTAATAAGAAACAAGACTGAAAAACTATTAAGTTAGTAGTTTCATTAACACAACAGTGGGATTTATAGAAATATACTTTTGTTCAGGGGCTTTGGATATGATCAGTAAGTGATCACTTGTACTTGCTCTAAAATTGTTAAAACTGATAAAGTGTGTTGATAGAAAAATAATGAAGGAAGAATACCTTTGCTGGTTGATGAGCAATATCAATATATTATTTAAAGGAACAGGGGAAAAAAGCCTGGCACAGAAATGCCAGACCTGTTTTTCTTTTCTCTCAGCCATTGGATCTTAAGAACTGTAGATGGCAATCCCGCCACAAAAATAGATGGAGTTTGCTAAATTTAGTAGTGGAATTTGCTTTTCCTAGTGGTACAAAATTATTTTGGTTCTAGAGGGCAGCATATAAAGAGAAAAAAAATCATAAAAACAAAAGCAAAATTTAAAGAAATGGAAAACAATATATATATATGTATGTATATATATTTGCTGCTCTTTCTTCATAAGTTTTACTACATCTAAGTTTACAAAATGCAAGTTTGGTCTCATGAGTTAATCAAGAAACACTGTGAAGGCATTTCGAACCATGGATAGTAGAAAATCTTTGTTGCCATGGAAACTAGATACCATACACGGGAACAGGCCACATCATATAGAAGATTTAATTACACTGAAATGATAAATGAATAAAGGCAATTTTTTTAGCCTATTTGTAGCTAAAGTCCATTAGAAGTCCAGTTTCCAAGGCAACTCATGTCTAAAAAGAGTAATAAGAAAAAATATGGAATAAGATGAACTGCATTTCAAAAAGATTTTGGAAAAAAAAATAACAGCCGCTTTGCCGGCTGAGAAGAATATTCCTAATTTTAAAAGAGCCTCACAGAGATGAACTTAGATTTCTTATGAGAATCTTGAGCTATCCACAATGACAATAATGTCGACAATTTCTATACAAAATAAAAAAAATTGTTTGACTGAAAAGTGTTCACGAATCTAAGTTGTAGGATACACTTAGAATGGCATATTTAGACATGTTTTTATTTTGAAGTGAGCTTCAGTTTGACAAAAGATCAAAGCATGGCCGGTAAGCACAGCATGGTGATGTCAGCAAATCACTTTGACTCCAAATGTTGCATTCTTTCACCAAATTTGCTGCTGATTTATGCAACGTGTTCTAGATGAGCCAACAAGAAATAGACCATCTGGAGTGCCCTTTTGGTTTAAGAATGTGAGCACAAAACATTCACTATTCAGTGCTGTCTTTCACAGAGTTGGCATAAGTCTAGGGGCTCAAGGAGTCTTTAAATCAGCATATATATATTCTAAATATTTGGCCAGAAGCTGTAATCCTGCCAACACATTGCATTGCAATGGTAGTGAGCACTTGTTCTAAATAGTGGCATTAAAAGATTGTTTTTGAGACAGTATCTCTCTATGTAGCCCTGGCTGCCCTGGCTTTCCACTTGCTACGTAGACCAGGCTGGCCTTGAACCCACATAGATATACCTGCTTCTGCCTCTGGAATGTTTGGATTAAAGGCATGCGCCACCACCACATCAGGCAGCCGTGGCATTTTAAGTGTGTAGAAAAATCACCTCTACTCCTCTTCTATCATGGAGTAGGATGAGTGATAAGAGGAGCAGGCCTTGGCAGCTAATCCTCAGGGCTGCCACTGTTTATAGTGGCCAATCTGTTTACACTCTGTGCATCCTCACCTTATTTAAACACCCAGGAATTGCCTTTTTTTCCCCACCACTGTGATTAAGTGTTTGAGAAGAGGCAGTGTAAGGGAGGAACAATTTATTCTTTATCACACTTCAGGGGGTGCGGTCCATTATGGCACATGAAAGGACAGCAGCAGTCAGATCCATGGCTGTGAGAGCCTGTGCTTGGGACTTGGAGGAGCAGAGTGAAGAAATGGGACAGGAAGCTACTTGCTATAAGCCCCAAGCCCTAGCCCTGGAGGCCCATTTCCTTCAGATAAGATCAATTTTGTAAGGGTTTCACAATGTCACCACAACAGTACCATAATCAGAGAAACCAATATTCAAAAGCCTGCAGGGATATCTTATACTCCAGTCATAGCAATCCACGGTTGAAGTGTCTGTGGACGGACTTGAACTTTAAAAGACATTTTTGAAGGACGTAGGCTTTAGAATGAGACCAATATAGATTTAAATCTCATATCTGTTCTTTACTAGCTGCTTATCCTTGACCAAGTTACTTAAACTCTTTACTCTTGGCCTCTCAATCAGGAAAATAACCACTACTGGGATATTAACATCGATATATGTAAAGCAGGATTTCTCAGCCTTGCTGAGAAGTATTGATACTTGAGCCAGATAATTCTTCATTTTGAAGACTGCCTGTGTGCTATAGGACAATTACCCACTAGGTGACAGTTGTTAATATTATGTCCCTTTGGGCACCAGCTTTGATCAAAAACAAAACAACAACAACAAAAAGGTAAGTTCTGTAATATGCAGACCATGTACCTCCATTTATCTACAAGTCACCTTTATTTATCACCTTTATTTATCAAAAATTCCATAGATTAAAACATACATTTCTATAAAAACATAAAAGCATTTAATTCCCCCCCAACCTAACATTTCCTATTTAAAAAAAAATGTAGGAGAGATACTGTTTTTTTTTTATGCCAAATTAGCCTATCATCTTGACTAGAAGTTCCCATTTAATCTTTCTGAACCTCACTCTCCCTAAGTATAGCAGTTAGAAGGAGATGGTGTTTACATTGTAAAGATGCTGTGAGGACAGAGACAATGACTATAAAACACATCTTTACTGGACACACAGCAATTGTTCAGTGCCTATTGTTACCATGTAAATCAGTTGCTGTTCTTCTTGCTAAACTTCAGGTGCTTGGTATTGTATCCCTACAATCTATAATTATGTGCATTATTGTGAGTCTTCATCTTACCTCTATCTATTCCTGAGCAGAAATCACATTAAGAAGTTGTGGTAAGTTGTGTCAGAATTATTGAACTATCTACATAGTCTATAAGCTATTTCGTATTTTGAGGCTTGCTGGCCCAATATATTTTGTAGAATAGTGGTTCCAAAACGGAGGTGATTTTTGCTGCCCCCCCCCCGAGGATATTTGATAACACATGGAGACAGTTCTAATGGCATCACAGAGATACCGGCACCTAGTACATAGATGCTGGAGGCGTGGCCCAAGATCCTATAAATAAGGGGATAGCCTCTCACCACCAAAAGTTACTGATCCTAAATTCCAATAATCAAAAATCTAAGTTATCAAATGTTTTCTTGTTTCAAATAAAATTTTTCTTTAAGTCCATTTGCCAGTAACATATGTGATGGATCATGCTATTTCTTGAGTTAATGCAATGCCACTTTGAAATCATGATTAGGACCGACCTCCAGTCTGATTCTCAAAGAACCTTGCCCACAAACCTGGGTTTCTTTACCCGCACAAGGTGAAGAGCATTATTCACATATCAATGTAGCAAAGAAAGACGTTTGAAATGTTGACACAAGATTACAATAGTATAAGAAACGCAACAGCAAAGACTCACATACCGACCTTCACACGTGGACAAAAGTAGACAGTCACACACAACGAAGATGGATGCATAAGAGAGAATGCCATATTACCTAGGGCTGACCTAGAGAGTATTTGACACCTGCAAACACGGCTGTGTTTGCTATGGATACAAAATTTAGCTCTCTCCCAGTTTCCTTACTTTTCAAATCCTCTATTTTGTTTTTTCCATCATATTTTTTTTCTGTAAATTACTGAAGATTGTGAGCATGGGACCTTGTTTGTACTAGGCAAGCTGGCTACAACTGAACTATGGCCCTAGCTTTCTTTTTTACTTTTTGTTGTGAGACAGAATCTCACAAGGTTTTCCAAGCTTGCTTGGAACTCACTCACTGACCTATGCGTGTTTTGAACTTGTGATACTCCTGCCTCAGCCTTCTGAATAACCAAGACTACAGGGTTGTATCACCTATCTGGATTTTTTCATACTGTTTTAATACTTCATTTCTCTACTTTCTATTCTAGACATTTGAGGGAAACTACTTTGACTTTGTGTATTTTCATAACTACAACACGAGGCTTAAAAGGTGCATGGCTAACGCTCACATCTAAGGGCGCTAATATCCCTAACGATATTTAAGGCTGAACAATGGAGCTGACTTAGGCATTGGAGAACGCAAGGAGCAGTTACAAAGTGGGAGAGAAAATATGATCACAGATGGAAGCCCAGTTTCAAACAACATGACAAAATTGCACAGGGCTGGAAAACAATGTCGGCAAACGAAAAAAAAATTGACATACAGCAATCCAAAATGAAATTTGAACAAAGACTGAAGTAATTCCTGTTGTCTCAGAACCAGACAAACATTGCTAGTCTCTGCAAATAGCAATGGCAGTCTCAAAGCCAAGAACACACTTTGCTTATGTGTGTGCTGGTGGTGTCCTGGGTTTCTGATGGTGTGAGCCAACCAGGCAGACTTTTGCCAGGCAGAGATATGCAGCACCCAAAACATTACACTCTGTATAAAAAAAAGATATATTCAAACAGCATCAGATCTTGAATGAACACATCATTTATTGCCAGTGCTCATATGCTCCATTTAGGGAAAGCTGTAGCAGTGGCCCAGACCTAGAGAAATGAAGTGTATTTTTGGTGAGAAATGCACTTCTAAAATTTGTTCAAGTAATTTTCAAGGATTGCCCTAATCGCAGTATTCTGTGCTCCTTCTAATGACAACTAGTTATTTGTAACATTTGTGATTGTGATGTTGCCATCACTTCATATGAAAATCTTTTCTTTACCTTATAGATGAGAAAGCTGAGCTCAAAAAAGGATGAAGGAGCTGATCCAAGATTTTGCAACCCAACAGTGACAGAGCAGGGATTCCAGGCTGGGTCTTTGATGTGCGCTGGCATCATCTGTCAGGGCAAAAGTCTGTCAGGTTCTCAGTCTTTTGGCAGATTTCTTCACGCGGAAACTGCCTTATTTCTACTTTTAACTCTCCACTAACTTGACTATTGTTTGGGTTGCTTTTCTCTCCCTTGACTGCAGGCCTCGCAGAAGCTGCTTCATGGAAAAATGGATTATTTTGGTTGGTGGGCTTCAGCAGATGTCAGCCCAGTGTAGAGCAGAAGACATAGTGATGGGGACAGCTCTCTATCTATCTGTGTTGGTGAGACCATGAGGTGGCATTATATTTGACTAGGAAGGAGAGAGTGGGACTAGAAGTGCTAGGTTTTTATGCCTTAAAAGCTCATCCCTAAGAACCTACGTCCATCCCTAAGAACCTCCGTCTGGCAGCTGGAGTACACAGCCTCTCCAAATACTACCACTGTAAGCTGACCAAGCATTCAAATACACAAGTCCATGGGAAACATTTCAGATTAAAATAATATCAAACATAATTGAGCTTAATTTGAACAAAAGTTTCCATTTTAAATCATAATAAATTCAGACAATTCTCTTGTTATTTAAAACTGACCAGGTACTACATTTTGTGGAAAAATGATACTAGTTTTAATTTCTATTTTTTAGTTTTCTATATCCCCTAGGCCACAAAGCCAGGATCCTTCTGCCTCAGCTTCCAGAGTTCGGGGATTAAAACCATGCTCTATCACTCCTACCATGGTGTCCTTTGGAAATACTTTTTGGGGAGATGGCTCAGTCAGAGAAATGCTTGCTGTGTAAATATGAAGCCATGAGGTTAGATCTTCAGCATGCTCCCACACGAAGCTTTGTATGTGGTGGTGTCTGCAATCTCAGCACTGGGGAGGCAGAGACAGATTATCTTTCGGGCATGGAGGCCTGCTATTACTGTCAAATATGTCAGCTACAGGTTCTGTTTCAAAAATTAAGGTGGAGTGCTACTGAGGCAGAGATTGGTTACAAATCCCTGACTTCTACATTCACGTGCATACACAAACATGCATAAATCACATGTGCATATGCTACACACATACACACACACACACACACACACACACACACACACACACACACACACTTCTATTGATAAGAATCCCAAGGCTTCTCTTTAAACTACCTTAAAATTTAAACTTAAAAATGTGTAAAGAGGGAAAGGAAATATCAAAGCCCTCCCCATCTTTAGTCTCACTTTCAGAGACAGACAGCTCAACCAGTTGTTTATCTAAATTCCTCAGCAACAAATCCATCCTCTTGCTCTGTTTGTGGTGCTATGGCTGGGAGCCGTACTCTGACAAGGCATTTTCCCAGATCGTTTCACCAGGTATCCTCCTGGAAGGGACATGACAGGGTGTGACAGGGAATGATAGGGCTGGGTAGGGCAAGGTGGGGCGTGGCACGGCATGGCGGGGCATGGAGGAGCTTCTCAGTTCTTTCCCTTTCTGTCAATGTTGCATCACTCTCACGAAAGACATAATGTGCACCAAGATAGGAAAGATGTTCTCTTCAAGGTGTCAGAAACAAATAGCCAAAACACCAAGAACATAACATTTATATAATTCCTGATCGTGTCATGGTTCTTCTTGCTATAGGTAGTTTACTGTAAGTTTGTGTAATAATATAAATATATATATGTAAAAAATGAAAATGTTTAATTAATAAAAACATTAAATTTTAATTTGTTCACTTTATGTCTTGATTGTAGCCCCCTCCCTCATTGCCCCCAGTCCCACCCTCCTTCCATCACCCCCTTGCTAGTCTTCAGAAAGGGGGAGCCCTCCTCCCCTACCACCTGGCCTCAGCCTATCATGTCTCATCTGGACTGCCTGCCTTCTCTTCCTCTGTGGCCTGGCAAGGCCGCCCAGCCAGGGGGAAGTGATCCATGAGTAGGCTTCAGGGTCCATGTCAGAGGCAGCCCCTACTCCCCATATTATGGGACTCACAAGGAGACTGTGCTGCCTATCTGGTACATCTCAGCATATCTGAGCAGGGGGTCTAGGTTCTCACCGTGCATGGTCCTTGTTTGGTGCATCACTCTTTGGACATCCAACTCTCCCACCCAGCTTGGAATTTTTGGCTCCATTGGTCTCCTTGTGAAGCTCCTGTTCCCACCTGGTCTTTCTATCCCCTAACTCTTCCATAAATCTCCTCACACTGTACCCCCAACGTTTGGCTGTGGGTCAAAGCAGATGCCCCAGCTGGATGGAGTCTTTCAGAGGACCTCTGTGGTAAGCTCTCCTGCTCCTTCTCTTCAAAAGCTTCTGGTGTCAGAATATTCTCTATCTGTCCTTCTGAATGAGAATTTAGCATTCTCCCTAGGGTCCTCCTTGTTATTTAGCTTCCTTAGGGCTATATATTGTAATGTATTATGTGGTTATTATCCACTTATAAGTGAGTATGTACCATGCATGTCTTTCTGGGTCTGGGTTACCTCATTCAGGATAATCGTTTCTAGTTCCATCCATTTGCCTGCAGGTTTTAATACTACTCAGCTAGTATTGTGTGTTCTTTTGTCAACCCCACAACCAGAGGCTGGCACTCTAGAAACAGTGGAAGCAGATGGGGTTCCCAGACCAATTTTCATCCACACCTCTCTGAGGCCCTTCTGCATGAGGGGAGATTAGAAACATCATCTCTTCCTCTACACTTTCCCAGACCTGTCATGGCAGCTCTTTTGTGCAGTTCTTACTTTTGCATCTCCGCCCCTCCCCCAGTGTTTCTTCTGCATTCTTTCAGCTTCTAATTCTTGTGTCAAATCTTCTCTGTCTGAATTGTGGTTACTTTCTGTTATTCTCATTGAATTTGGGCAGATGCACACCCCGTTCTGTTAATATTCTATTATTTTTTTCTCAGTGGTTGCTTACTTATAAAAATAACATGAACCCTGTTCATATAAAAATAAAATAGTAGCTAGTATTATACACACCTAACTGTGAAGGAGACGACGGTCCCTCCCTGATAGATGCAGGATTTCAGAATAAGAATCTCTGTGGAGTGTTTGCCATACTCTAGAGCTGTCTCCTGAGCTCCCTGGGATTCTTGGGAAGGTAAATGGGCTTGTCTGTGGGCTGAACTTGTGTGCCACATGGCTCATCACATTGAATGACTGGCAGGAATATATTGAAGGAGGCTCTGGTATTTTGTGGGAAAACAATCATGTGGCTTGCTTTGCATTTTCTGATTCAAAATTCACACAAGACAGTGAGGAGATCTGAGAGAAGATAACTTTCCTGAAGATGTGCCATTAGCATCCACTGTTGATGCAGGCAGAAGGTTACTGGGGCAGAGGACAAGACTACACCAGCATCTAGACCTTTGAGCTTCCTTGGTAAGGCAGTGTGACGCCAATGAGGCTTGCCTCTTGTGTACTGTTCTTGAGCCTATATTCAGTGACCCCAGGGTACCTATCTTTTGGGATCTTCACTCATCTTTAATCTATCATTCCATTTGATTCTCACCTCAGTTGAACTTCATGTTTCCTTTAGTCTGGCATCTCCTTCCATTTGGTGTGGAATCTTTAGTGGATCCTGAGAAATAGTACATGTGAAGCAAATATATTTAAACTTTGGATACCTAACAATTTTCTTTGACACAGGGTTTCTCTGTGTAGCCCTGGCTGTCTTGGACTTGCTTTGTAGACCAGACGGGCCTTGAACTCACATCAATCTGCCGGCCTCTGCCTCCCAAGTGCTAACAATCATTTTTATCCTAATCTCCAATGTGATTGACAACTTCCCTGCACTCAGTACATAGATTGAGAGTAAGTTTCAGGGTTCCTTTGGAAGACATTTCCCCACCATTTCCCCCCCCCCAACTTTTCGGCATTTCTATGAAGGATCTGAAGGCATTTCTCCATCCTGTGAATATGAATTATAATTTATCTCTTTTCAAAAACTTATAGACTCTCTTCTTTTCCTCTCTCCCTTTAAAACGCCATGATAAACTCACAGCAAATCTCTTTGTGTGTATTGTGCACCCTTTCAGTTTGGAGACTCATGTCTTATGGAGTTAGGAGAAATGTTCTTGAATTATTTATTTGGTAATTTCCTCCTTTCCTTTATCCAATTTCCTTGTCTGAAGCTTCTAACACAGTATACCTTTTCTCTAATTTTCTACTAGTTTGTGACCTATTTCCCACTTGATTTTTAAATCAGCTTTCTGTAGATTTTCTGTCTCCTCAGTGCCTGTTCCTTTTCCATCTTTGTCTTTGGTTATTCCCGGAGAGGGCGTTGGAATACGTCATCTTCAGCACCTGTGCAGCCTGTTCAGCTTGCTTTCTGTCTCTACGAGGTTGAGCACCCTGAAGCCTTTTACAGCCTTCTGGACTTTAGCTTAGGGCATGTCTTTCTTGCCAATCTAGCTCTTACAAATAATCAATTGTGTTTTTATGTGCTTGGTTCCATTTTGCTCCAAATTGAAAAGAAAAAGCCATACCCACAATTATTTTGAAGGCCTGCCTGTGCTCTAAGCTTGATTGTAAGTGCAGTACTGTGAGGCTTCTGTGTGTCCACAACCCTAAGTTTCAGTGTCTTTAGAGTCTTGAGAGCTATTTCTAAGCGGACTGCAGTTAGTTTTCACTGTCCATATTTGGGATCATCTGTGAGAATATTTCTAGAGAGGATTAAAGTGCAAGGAGGAGCCATTCTGAGTGTGCACAGCCTCAGCCTATGGGCTGGAGCCCTTAGTCGAACAAAAGGAGGAAGAAAGGAAGAAGCCAGCCTATCAGCTTTCTCTGTTTTCTGATTGCAGATATTCTGGGACCAGCTGCCTCAAGCTCCTGCTGTCAGAGCTAGAGCCACCTTCATCACCTTGCCATCCCATAATGGTCTGCACTATCAAGATATGAGCTAAAATAAGCTAACAAGCCCTCCCTCCCACCTCAATCCCCCCTCTCTCCCTCCCTCCTCCCTCCCTCCTATCCTCTTTCTTTCCTTTTATTGGGTAATTCATTATGGTAAAACGAAAGCCAATCAGTACGATGCCTATAGCTATCCTGATTTCTGCTTCTTCATTTATGGCCTCTCTTCTTTCTTCCTTAAACATCTGTGGAATGCCCTTTCCCCCTCTTGTCCTCTTCAAATTTTGTGTTCTGGTTCTCTGCTGGGAACAAACCACAGAACAACTGCAGACTGAACTTACTTGGCTGGACCACAAGCAGCTTAAACACCACAGTTCGTGGATGTCCCCACATTTGCTCCTCCTTTTGCTGTTCCCTGCCTGGACCCCAGATGTGGGCTGAGTGTACTTTCACTTTTTTTTTTCGGTTTACACATTGTTAAAACAGAACTTGTGGTCTGTGGTAAGTAGGTTAGATTCTCAAAGTTTGGGTCATCCAGGTACTGTGGACCTGGGTTTTAAGCAGCAAATTAGTAGCCATCAATATTGGCATAGACGTTTGAGAACACGACAGCAAATGAGAAGGATTTTGCCCATTTACTCTTCCTTATTCTCTTTCAAATTCATGGCCTTCTTTTTCATTAACTGTTGTTATATGTGTGTATGTACACACACACACACACACACACACACACACACACACACACACACACACAGTCCTAAATATAATCTTCTCAGTCTGTTTAATATTACTTGTATGTATGTTTTCAGAACTGATTATTTGCTGGTTTCCTTTCCTAGTGAAGACTGTTTCTCCTACTCTTAGTTGCCTGTAGTTCCTGGTGTTGGGTCCAGGCCTGGTGGTCATTTCCCCATCCAGTTTGTGTTCATCTGCACATAGGAGAACGCAGGGAAGGGTACAAGTCTTATGAAATTTCAAAGGCCCCCCTGACTGACACATCTCCTCCCACAAGGCGATTACTCCTAGTCCTTTACTATAATGTATAATTTAGTATTCCTAGAAAGGGTGATTTTTTTCAGAAGAGAAATGCAAAAATTTAAGTTAAGTAAATCAAATGAGATCTCACAATTATGATTTTTTGGGCAAAGTACTAGGTACTCCCTTTAACCTACGCAAGTCCATCCAAAATAACCTCATCCCAGGTAATAACTTGATGTCAGCTGAAAGATTGGTGCCTATTAATAACAACCAGCTTAAAGTCTTTCGAGATTTTTTTTTTCAGGTAAAAGAAGAAAGTGATGAAAAGCAAAGGAGAACAGCATTGTTTATGTGTATGCTTGTTTATGTAGGTGCACACACATAGGAGCATATGCATATGATACAGCACACATGTTAGCTACGTAATGACTTCTCTCGGGAGAATTTGAAACCATTTCTTGAAATTTTAGTCACTATTTTACCTTCTAAAAGTTCATTTTTAGGCCAGCCAGCTACTTCTCAGGAGAGGGAGCTGGGTAGGTCTTGATCGGTTCACATTGCCAGCACACATTGTTGAGAATGATGAATCCCAACATCTTAATGGCAATTTTCGGGGAACATCACTTCTCTGGAATATATTCTCCAAACAAAATTAGTGGAGAAGGTCAAATGGCTTGTTTATTGCACATTGTTTACTATAGAAATGCATTAAATGCCGTTCTAAGAGTCTCACTGAAAAACTGTTTACCACTGTCACGTTGCTCTTGTGGTGTTGGAGGTAGAGTGCCGGCCTGCTGAGAAAAGGAGTGGTGGCTGGGCACCAGGGCAAAGGTGTGATGCATCGAGGGGCCAGCTACTCTGTCCGGAAGCAGTCTCACATGTGCCAGGCTCTCACTTCACTTTGGTTGCCTCTATCTACTTTTCTTCAACTCTGATTTTTTTGTCTGAAGATCCCAATGTCCTAGTAAAGTCTTAACTCAAGATCATTGAGACAGATCTCACCTCGCAGTCTTAGTATTTCAGTCTTTATAGAAGGATACATGTGAGACAAATAAGTCATGTTGTTAATTGTTTATCTTTTCATAATTTGACCTAGGAAAGTACCACTCTAACAGATTTATTCATCTATAGGAAGAGGAGGTAGTAAAAGTTCATTAGAGGATTGCACCTTGTCTTCCCAACCATATCCTTATGAATTGCCTCAATATTGGTTCAATATCCTGAGTGTTAAGTTTTGATTAACTTATTTGGACAAAAACCCTTTTAATAAAGAGAAAATCTAGGGATAGCGAGAAATTCATGGTAATTGGTGGCAACTGAGACGTAGAATGGCTGGTTTTCTTGGTTGGCTTTAGATTTAGGAAGACCCTGGTTGTAGTGTGGACTCCACCATCTACTGAGCATGTCACATTGATCCATAAGATACAGTTTTCACTGAAAATATAGGTAGTCTGACCGAGTAGATGGAGGTGGAAATAGCGCCACGAGTGATAAGGTTTGGCAGCCATGCTTAGCTGTCCTTCCACACAGTGGCCTACTTGTAGAATTCCTAGTTATTCGGGAGGAATATGTTGCCTTTGCTTAAACTGAACTTGAGTTGTGCTTGATAAATAGGAGATCCTAACTACAAAATATAGTGTTAATGTGTTGGACAGCAACAGACAATAAAGGAAGAAGGGGTAGGCGTATCGTTGTGTGGAGGTGAGTAACTGCAGTGGAAGCCACGGAGGTCTGACTGAGAAAGATATCTTTAAGCAAAGGCCTGAGGGATGGATGGATGGAAGAGGACCACAGAGATACTTTGGGTGAGGGGCATTCTTGGCAGAAGGAATGAATAAAAATGCTCAGGAGTACTTTATAATGATGGCAAGGATGGATATGTCTCTAGACTATAGAGAAGAGGTCAACCATATGACATAACATTAGACAGTAAGGCAAGGTAAGAAGACTGATGGTCTTGAGGCGACTATATTTTGGCTTTATTATAAATTATGTGGGAAGCTGATAGAAGGGTGAGTGTAGAGAGATGGCATCATCTGAATTCTGGTTCTAAGGGGGTCAGAGGCCACTGTTTTGAACATAAACTAAGGTGAGAGCTAATGGCCAGTTCAGGGACACAAAGGCTATAAACAAGTTGGAAAGAAATGAACAAATTCGGTGAATAAAAGTAAAAGCTTAAATATATTTATTCCAGGTTAATATGCTGAAGCTCTAACTCCCAAGGTGTGAATGTATTTGGTGATAGAGGCTTGAAAGAAGTAACAAAGATCCAACGAGGGCAGAAGAGTGAGGTCATAGCCTGGTAGGCGGGATGCTATTATAGCCCTGGCTCTCAGCCTTCTTAATGCTATGGCTGACCCTTTAATAGAGTTCCTCATGTTGTGGAGACGCCCAATGATAATATTATTTTTTATTGCTACTTCACAACTGTAATTTTTCTACTGCTATGAGTTGTGATGTAACTATTTTCAGATCTAGAGGTTTGCCAGCGGGTCACAAGCCACAGGTTGAAAACCACAGCCTTACAGGAAGGAGATTAGACATGGAAATCCCTGTGTGTGTTTCATATGAAGACATAGCAAGGGAGGACTCGCATCAGAAACCAATCGTACTGACATTCTGATTTTGGACTTCCTGGTCCACGAGAAAATAAGATTCTGACCCTTAAACCTCTCAGTGTGTGGTATTTTACTATGGCAGCCCAAGCAACCAAATATATAATTTCAACATTGTCATTAGGTGATGGGAAAATTAATGTGGACAGATAACAAACTTTGTTGACACAGAATGCTCTCAGAGGTAAAGTATGCCACGGTGAGAAATTTTACTACCAATTATTTGAAATAATTAACAATGAAACTCAAGCTATGACCAACATTCCCCAAATGAACGAATTCATAGTAGCAAGGAGCTGAGGGATTTGATAATCATATCTACTGGGTTGCGCACAAAATCGTAAGTGTGCAGCCCCTTTGATTTCATTATTAACCTTTTGTTGTGCAGAGCCTGTGAATTTTAGCTAAGGCATAAGATGGGCTAAGTTACATGTGCTGAAACAGGTAGAGGCACAGGATGGTCAGAACTAGGGTGCTTACAAATGAGAGCTCTACTGAGTTACAAACCGAAGACTGCACCTCTGACGTGTTCCTTAGGCCACAGACATGTCTCCATTTAACCGCTGACACAGTCCGCTGATCATATCATCATGTTCAAAAGCCAAGGGAAGGTTACTCAAATTTAAGGCAAGAAGCTTATTTCTATTTATGTCTGTGGCCATCACTGACCAGATAGAAAAGAATATCTATGACTAGACCCACTGCAGAATAGCTAAGAAATTACTTGTATTCTTCTTAAATCATTGCACTGTTTTTTTTCTGTCTTTAGTAAGCATATATACATGTCTATATGTTTCTCTCTACATGTATTTGTTTAATTCAATTTATGTAGATTATATTAAGATTCCCTGAATCTAATAAGTTCAGATTCACTTAGATTAAATTGAAACTATATTAAAATCCCCTCTGCTTATGAACATACGGAGGAAAACAGAAAGCAAGCAGCTTTGGAGCTTACTGGCCTGTGGTAGATCTGCTCTGATTAAATTCAGTTTAGGATAATACTCAATGAGTTTAATTTGCATCTAGAAAATTTGTTATACACAAAGCCGGTAGCTACTTGTGATCTAATATTTCCCCTTTCTTTTATTCATCTGATAAGCAATGATCACGGTTCATTTGGAGGCATCCCTGGAGGTTCTTGTGAAATGATCCTGCTGTCCCTCAGGAGACCCCAGGGAGTGGCTGGTCTTCTCAGATTCCTTTGATTAGAGTTTTGTCCCTGACCCTCTGTGTGTAATATCACAGCTCAGTGCCTGTCAATATTTAAATAGACGCCCCTGAAGGAGCCCCAGTCCCTTATATTATCTCTCAGGGATGATTTTCATGGCCCCAGCGCTTTGCACGACCTTTATGCTCTGATATTTTGAAGAAAGATTGGATGGCATGGTGTTGGCTATGATGATGAAGGTTACTAAAATGACAAATAACGGACCCTTTAATAAGATTTAAAACAGGTTTATTGAGCTGTGAGGTTGTCAGCGGTAATGAGATTTTATTCTCGTTTTCTCACATCTCTTTTAATTTACAGCAGTGTTGGGAAAAATTGTTTTTAAGGGCCACCGAAATATGATTCATGGCGTCTGCTCACAGATATCTTAAGCTCATTAGAAAATTATGAAGATGCATAATGCCCAGGGTAAACTAAAGGCTCATAAACCATTTTGCTTAAGGTAAAATTGATTTCAAATGTGCTGGGGAAGTGAATATTAGTTAGCTTTAGATTAATTCTCCTTAGCTTCGAGACCACATTGTAAGGGGGCAAGGTACTTCTTTAAATTAAAGATGGCATAATTAAAAGTGCAATAAATTGAAGAAATTACATTATTTGATATAATTTCTATGCAGTCTGGCTGCGCTGTCTGATTCTGTTATGGTATTATCAATGAGTGGTGACGACTAGGTGCTGGATTTAACTATATTATTCTCCACTGTAATCACCCTTTATTATAATACTTATCTGCAGGGGGACATCGATCAGAAAATGCCCATTAATTACACTGTTAATGGTCAGCAAGAGAGAGGATTACTCTAGGATGAATAGAAAATGAGCTTTAAATACCCCTGGGAGAGCCGCATAGCTACAGCAGTGGTACAGGGTAGTGCCGGATTGGTAGGCAAAACTGTGAGCCAGAAACCAGCAGGCAACTTGCATTATTGACCTCTTTTGCCTGGAAAACTTCAGGGGCCAAAAGCCCAGTATTAACCAGTGGTTCTTGTCTGGCTTGGCAAGCCATGCAGAATTTAGTTTTCTGACAGTGTGCAGAGGTAAAAAAATGTTTCAAAATGATACATTTTCATTTTTTTTTAGAGTTTTGGTTATTTCTTTCTGTTTTGAAAAAGAAAGAAAGAAAGAAAGAAAGAAAGAAAGAAAGAAAGAATCCAAGACATGAATCCAAATCTCTTTTACTTGAATGTAAAACAGGCTGAAGAATAATGAATTTTAGATTAGTTCTTTCTAAGTATTTAGGAGGTTAATGGGTGCATTCATTCAGTATACTCATGCATTCAGGTTTTTCTTCTAATCCTTAAGTGCTTTATTTAGAATTATTACAGTGCTTTCTAATATTGAATGCTATATGTTAAACACCATATGTCTTAATCCATTGGACTTAATTCTTGTTACATTGGCATTAAAATTACATTCTTGTTATATTTAGGCTATATGTAAAGTTTACAAAAAGAAACAAATTTATCAAATTTTGCTCTATATTTGCAGCATGGGGCACAAGTTTGAAAGTCTGAGAAAAGGGAGGCGAAGTGATTATAAGTTGCTTTGATAGAGGAATGATAAGGACAAAACTACGTAAAACTGGATAATTATGGCCTACTCGCCTACTCACTGGAAGAATTGGGGCAAAAGTTGATTTTTAAGGGAGATGGGACAGACAGAGCGAGCTGGGGACCGGTAAACACTTTAAAAAGAAATGGGATGATTTTTCCTTCTCACCCTACCTCACTACCAGCCTGACAGGGTGAGGACATTTCTGAACTACCTCCAAGGTAAGCAGCACTCATCCCCGAGAAGAAGCCGCCGCAGATAAAGGAAGAAGCAAGGACACACTGGTGCCTTGACTCAAATGCATGAAAAACTGACAATAATTGCTTTCTAATTAGTTTCTAATAATAGAATAATTAGTTTCTAAAGAGACATACAACTCAGTTTTTCAACTCATTTCTTTGGGATTTCTGCCAAACAACTTCATTTTTATTTTCTTGATTGTGTGGAGGTACTGTTTTAGGCGTGAGGGAGACAATGCTTCCATTTCCTATGGATGCCAAATATGGGACAAATTACCACTCAGCACACCTATTAGTGAGAAATTAAAATACTATTACATTGGTTCTGAATGGTTTCTTTTATTACAAAGATATATTTAATTAGGCATTTAAAAATGAAGTGTTCCTAGAAATTTGGAAGTAATTTTATTATTTCCATAACTCTCTTGCCAAATTAATTAGGTATTGAGGGCCAAGTATGTAGTTTGAAATCATCGGATTAATGCAAATGACATTTTGTATGTGAAATTAAATAGAAGACTTTGAGAGATTTCCTAATTTAATCTGAAAGGCAATTGTGAAAATAGTTCTCCATACTGAAATTAAAGATGTTCTTTAAAATTAATTCTAAAGTTAAAGGACATGCATTACTTCAGATTAAATGCTAAAGGACAAAGATTGATGGTGAAAAATCTTTAATTAGTAAGAAGGAATCGAGTGGAAAATTATTAAGTTGTACCTTCATAAATCTTTAATACTAATTGATTGGTGCCCTATATTTAAGAATATAATCATCAGAGTATAAATAAACTGTATAACCTTTTTAAATAGTGGGTTAAAACATTTCACCAGACCTTTGAAAGGCACATCTTCCTGAGGCCATTAGCCAACTCTCTTCTGAGAATATGCACTGCTGTTTGAGTAGGAAAACAAAATTCTCATGAAATTGTGAAAGATTCTCTTAATTTTTGATTTTGTTTTTCTCTCTTACAAGTATCACACCAGATATTTCATAATTACTAAATTTACCAGTGCCATTAAAAATGTGATTTCTCAGATTCTCCTTAAATAGTCATTTAGGAACATGCCTAAGGGTTTATTTTTAATCTGATGCCTACATTTCTCAGAAGTGTCAATACTTGTCCATCTTCACGCTGTGGTCACACTGTGGTCACACTGTGGCTATTTTTTATATGAACGACTTTATTAATAAACATCACCAGGAATTGTTCTCTCATCTTCAGTAATTATGACTGAAAAGTAAGTACAGAATATAAACTAAAATGTATTTTTATGAGCAGGTAAGTGCTTAAAGAAAATTTATTCATCGATTTTCCTCTTGGGGAAGTCATTGAGAGAAGTACCTTTATCAAACAGTTTTTGCTGTATAGTGACACTCAATGTCATGTGTAAGTAATGAAAATAGCTCATCACCTTCTGGGAATGAGAAAATTAGAATAGTTTGTGTTGTTTCTTGAAGTGGAAGTTTCTGGTTTCTTTTTTTAACTCAGTTGTCTCATGATGTTTTTCTGCAAACTGTCTTGTGAGAGGGCGTGTGATATTTTGCTGAAAACAGACATGTGAGAGAGGAATATCAAATGGCTGAGAAACCCTTAAAGGAAATGCTCAATGTTCTTAGTCATCAGGGAAATTCAAATCAAAATCACTCTGAGATTCCATCTTACACCCTTCAGAATGGCTAAGATCAAAAATTCAAGTGACAGCACATGCTGGCGAGGATGTGGAGAAAGGGGAACACCTCCATTGCTGGCGGAAGTGCAAACCTGTACAACCACTTTGGAAATCAACGTGGAGCTTTCTCAGAAAATTAGGAATAGCTCTACGTTAATATCTAGTTATATCACTCCTGGGCATATACCCAAAAGACACTACCATACAACAAGGACATTTGTTCAACCATGTTCGTAGCAGGTTATTTGTAATAGTCAGAATCTAGAAACAACCTAGATGTCCCTCAACTGAAGAATGGATAAAGAAACTGTGGTACATTTATACAATGGAATACTACCCAACTATGAAAAACAAGAAAATCTTGAAATTTGCAGGCAAATGGATGGAACTAGAAATGAGCATCCTGAATGAGTTAACCCAGACCCAGAAAGATATGCATGGTATATGCTTAGCTCGTAGCAGAAACGTTTACCAGAGATGGGGAAAACATAGGTTTCATTACAATGTACAGAAGAATTAAATTTGGTTAAGACAATACTCAGGACAATATCTGCTTAGAAACAAAGTTTTAATATGATTATTTGCAATAAATACATGGTCGTCTCTTCAATCCAAATCCTATTTTTTTTAGAATGCCAGGCAAATACAATCTATACTAGCAAAAATATCTGGGAGTTTAATTAAAGGAGTTTAATTATGGTTGAAGGCATCACATTCATTCCAAACACCCAGTAGTTTTGAATGGTGCGAAATTGGGCTTAGAAAAGAGTATCACCAAAAAAGGGGACAGAGTAGAACTGGTACCCTAGTTTCTTCTGCTGGCTGATGAGTGACCTTAGAAAACTGACATGTAGTGACATGCATCTTTCATTCTTCTCTTTGAGTGGACAGTGCTGCTTACGCTCCACCCTGCAGGCTGCAGTTCTGTCAGTGAACATTACCTGAAAGGAAAATACAGCTGTTCTATTTATACAAGCATGTCAGCTGTGGGTTAGCTGTTTATTGAAGCTTTGCTTTTTGAGGCGGCTGGGTTGGGGGAGGGGACTCGTAACTAGACTACATTTCCTAGACTCATGCGCATAGATGTGTCTATGTCACTGAATTGTAGCTGACAGAACACGTACTGAATGATGGTTCCTACTTCTGAGGCTGGCTCATAAAAATTTACACTCACACTTGCAAATTCAATTTATTTTCTTACTGGCTTGATGACATGAGAATGGTAATATTAGAAGTCGAATACGGAAAATAATAGGTCTATTTGCAAGGTATTTGCTACGCATTAAGAATTACTGTTTTCAGTGTTGTACCACAAAGAAACAAACATATTCTCTTTCCTTTCGTTCCCCCTCACTTGCCCATTTTCCTTTTTCTTAGAGAAGATTCTATGAACACTGTTAGGGATACCTGCATAGGTAGCTCATCACAGATTCAGGGAAGGACAGGTCTTAATTTATGCCATTATCTCTTTGTTTATGTGTTAACTTGGGTAACTTACATTGCTGCTGTGACTGTCTTCTCCTTATATGACGGTGGCAATATCTGTGTTCCTTATAACACAAATGGAGCTAGCCAATGATTCTATGGGCTTTAGCAGAGACAGTACTTAATGATTGGTAGCTGTTGCTATTAAGCAAAGATATTTCCATCATAAAGGCTTCCACAAGCAAAAAAAAACAAAAAACAAACAAAACCAAAAAACAAAAAAACCAAAAAAAAAAAAAAACCCAACTTTGTTTACTTGGAATTTTAATCATTGTCTTTATCTGCAGGATGTTTTCTTAATTTTTAAGTTGTGTCAAACTATTTGTGAACTTTGGCGGTAAAACTGTGTATTCTGTCCTGATTCCCCTTTTGTTTTCATATCCTCATCTGTAATACCTCTAAACGGTCACCCTGTTTTGTAGGGGATAAAGGGTCATGTGAATACTGTATTTGCTGCAATTAATTAAGAAGAATTTTTAAAAGAGATGAATGGTGAACAGACATTTGAAAGAAGCGAAACATTGATGGAACCATCAAGAAACGAATTTGTAGGTCAGAGGGTGGGGAATGGTATGAGGAAAGAGACGGAGATGAAAATGAGCAAACCACACGTGGGAGACGGCAGCCAGATATTGCTGGTGAGAGTGGAGAGGCTGTGGTGAGAAGTAATAAGAAATAAAGTTTGGATGGAATCCTGGGGGGGTGTAATATTAGTGGAAAGCTCTGAGGACCAGAGAAGGCTCGGGGTGTGCATAATGAGTGACACCGAAGCCTTGGGGATCCCCGAGAATGAAAGACACCTCACGGAACTGGAGCTAGAGAAAAATCATTAGACTGCCAGTGAGTGCGTGGGCTTTTATGAAGAGACTGGAGACGGAAAGACCTAGCCAGAGGCCATCGCTCCTGTTCAGACTTGAGCTGAAGAGGACTCTAGCCTGGGTAACTGTGGGTGTGAGGGAAATGTAGATTAAAATAACATTTTTTCTTATTTGAGTGTTAAAGGGATGTTGCACTGGCATGGTATTTGAAGGGAGGCATGGGTGAGGACAGTGGAAGAAGAAAGCCGAGGTTTGTCAATAGGGTTTAGGATATGGTCAATGGTCATGTGTGCAAAACTTACATATAGATTTTGATAATAAAAAAACTAGGACTAAACACATAGCATTGCACCAGAGAAGGACAATTAACACAAATAAATATTTGTAACACTCTCCAGAATTACAATCTTGGGCAGTCTTAAGCCACAGAATATTTTTGTTTGATTTTGCACGTGAACACAGAACACTACTCCAGCTAGGAATGGCATATGTGCATGATTCCTGGACTTGTGCATCTAGGCTTAGCTTTTCCTCTAAGCCTCACCTTAATCACCTTGAGGTTGGAGATATCAGATGGAGTTTCCGTGACAACTGGTGCACATTGACACATGTCAGAGATCCCAGCATCTCTTCAGTGTGGGGGGTGCAGGATGATGCAGGGACTTTCTCAGCTGGGGATTGCCTCATGTGCCATGCATCATGACTTGGTACGGGATCAGAATTTCTAGTGAAACCAGTGGTGCACGATGAATTCCTAGCACTGTGCTCAAATTTTTTTTTTGCATGTGGCATCTCTTAAACACGATTGCCTTTGCACTTTATGCAAATAACGCAGTCAGTATTGGAAACAAATCCTCCTCCACCACCACCAAAAAGCTTCTGTGGATATCAGTTACAAATATCTTTCTCAACTTTCTCTGTGAAGAAGGGAGGGGAAAATGGTGCCCTTTCAAGTTTGATCAGATCACAGAATTACTGTTATCTTTGACACCTTTAAGGTACCTTTAACTGTGAAGTAAAGTGTAAATTAGCAAGGAAAACATGTTTAGTTTTTTTGGATAACATAGGGAAGTTTCTACAGTTCACATCCAGCTGTTTTTTTTTTTTTTGACTTGTAAGTGTTCTGATTTTCATAGTGCTGACAAAACTTTTCTAAAACGAGGACTAGCTAATAAATGTAAGGTACAAGCTCCTGCCACATCTTCTGATTGATTTCATACAGACTGTCATTTATTATTTATATGTATCATGTATCAATAGTAAGCACATTATATATCTACTGTACACACTATATATATATATTTATAACATTTGCATCTTTAAAAATTTTAATTGGCTGTTTCTATTTATATTTTTATCTATGCATACGGCTGTGCACACATGTCTACATGTTCATTTGTGTACGAGTTTGTGTGTGTGTGTGTGTGGTGTGCATGTGGAAACGGGAAGAGAATATTAGGTATCATCTCTCAGGCTTCATGTATCTTTTATTTATTGTTTTTGGGGCAGAGGTTTTTACCAGCCTAGAGCTTGCCAAGTAGGGTAGACTTCTGGAGGGGAGGCCCCAGGGATTTACCTCTCCAGTCCTGGGATTATGTGCACATGCCACCACATTCAGCTTTGATAACCACACACATGTAAAGAATATATTCTAATTATATCCATCATTTCATCTCTTATTCCTCATCCATTCCTGTTGGATCCCCTCCTCTACTATCCTTCTTTCTACTCTTGTATCTTTTTTTTTTTTGCTTTTGTGTAGATCTTCCACAGGCATCCACAACTGCTGTGTGTTCACGAGTGAGATACCCGTCCTATATCCCGAAGACAGTGTTTCTTCTCCATCTTCTGGCTCTAATGATATATCTGTCCCTTCTTCTATGATACTTCCTGGGTCTTGGCTGGGATGATATAGGGTTGAGCTTTCAACGAGCACTTGTTCTTAGCACTTTGACCAGTTCTGAGACTGCATTAACTGTTGCCTACTGTGAATGGAAATGTAAGTGTTTAGAACTCCACTTGGCTATATGTGCTAAGTTGAAGTACCAATTTTAAAAATAGTTTTTAATTTTTAGAGATTATAATTTCATATGCTTCTTGCTATTTCTCCCCTAAAACCCTACCACGTCCCCCACCCCAACTTATTCTCTTCCAAATTCATAGCATCTATCTATCTATCTCTCTATCTCTCTCTCTATCTATCTATCATCCATCTATCTATCTATCTATTCAAAAATATAAAAGTGCAGCCTATTCAGCTTGAATAATGTTACTTGTGGGTGCATGTTTTCAGGTATTGGTTAAACAACTTGTGTTTTCTCTTGCTCTAGACACTCCTTAGTTGTGTGTGGTCCTTTCTCTAGGGTTGGGACCTCATGAGTTTTCCCTCTTCATGTTTTCATATCTACTCATGTTGTCCTTGTTTAGATCATGTTTAAGTGAGACTTTATGACTGCAGCTTCCGGCATTCCTAAGAGATACAATCTCACAGCGAACTTCCTGACCCTTTTTCATTCTAACAGTCTTTCTGCTCTTCTGCATCTGATCTCTGAGTCAGAGGTGCAGGAGTTTGCAAATGTACCAGCTAAGATGGGGCTACACAACTATGTAATTTGATTGGTTGCGATCTTCTGTAAAGGTCTCCTTGATGAGATATGAGAACATGCCTTGTATATAGGCAGAAGGAAACACATTTAGAATATACTTAGGGATTTTTATAGTTCAGTAAAGTAACACACCTGTGATTTTTTTTTTTAAAACATGGGTTCTTTGGATTGAATTCTGGTCCTCATGTTTTCAAGGCAGGCACCTTACTGACTTTACCATCTCCTCAGTGACTGGACATTATTATTGTTCATTCTAATGATTTTAGCTAAAGTATTATAAAGTAGTTATTTTGTTTTATTTTTTTTTTAAGATAGGGTCTTACTATGTCTACCAGCTGGCCTCAGATTAACAGAAATGTATGTCTTTCTACCTTCCAAGTGCTGAGATTGAAGTGATATGCCAACCATGCGCAGGTCTCAATCTGTTTTTAAAGCTATGTTTGCATGGTCTGAAGACTTAGGTGCAATGTGCATGTTATGCTAGTGTTTAATTACCTGCTTGAGTTCCTATTATTACAAAAATATTCTTTTCCTTATAAGTAATTTGTAGCAAGCATAGGCTTTGCGATGACATAATCCCTGCTACTTGAGAGGCCACAGTGAGCAACTTTCTGAGACTATGTTTCCAAATAAAAAAAATTAAAATGAGGACAAGAGATATAGCAATTTTGTAGAGTACTTGCTTAGCATGGGTGAGGTCCCAGGTTCAGGTGTATACCATATATACACAAGCAGCAAACAGTAAGATATGTTATGTTATAACATATCAAGCCTCGCAAATATGGCTGAGAAACAATGGCTGTTTGTCTCAGTGGTATTATTGCTTTGCTGGAAGAGCCTAGCATCAAACTGTCCTATAAATTCTTATCTCTGAACCTACAGATCAGTGAAATGCTCAGAGTTCATCAGGAAAGTTTCTCTGTGTAGTAGCTAGTGGGGAATGCAGAAGTTCCCAACTGGTCAAAGGTCAGAGAACAAGCATCCGCGGAGTAGTTAGCCTTAACTGTGATGCCATTATCACAAACCCCTATCCCCTGTTCAAGAAATAGCACAGAACAAAAGATGGAAAGATTCTAAAGAGCCAGAGGCTGAGGAGTATCTGCAAGAAACTGTCTTCTGAATATGACAGGACTCCCAGCAGCCGTGGTTCCCTCCATAAGACCCACACAAGATCAAACTAGTACATACTGTAGCATGGAGGGAAGCAGGTGTCAGAAGCCTCCACTTCTTGCTGAGGAGTATGTAGACAACTGATGCCTACTTGGGAGTGAGTCGGCTTCCTTCTGAGGTGTGGCTCCTTGTCAGTCAGCCATATTCTGGTAGTTGGTCTCAGTGTGTTAATAATACACAGGGCATGGAGTGGAGAGAGAGAGAGAGCTCGGATCTGGGAGGAGTCAGGGGGAGGAGTAGGGGGTTAAATATGATCAAAGTACTTTGTATGGATGGATGACATCCTCAAAGAATCAATAAAAATGTTATATTTTAAAAAGAAATTGCTTATAGCAAAATAATGTAGGCGAAATATGTGCAATTTGGGAACACAGTGACACACTGTGACTTTGGGAAGAATATTTTTTTAAGATAATAAACTCGACATCAGAAAAGAATATACTTAATTAGAAGAAAACTATATAAAATGAGTGAGTGAAGTATTTCCCAAATGAAATATTTTTGTATTTGATCCTCTGTCTGTAGAATTAGATCGAGTCCTGATGTGTGGCCAGTGTGCAAGCAGAAGAAATCCTCATCTTCAAGCACACTGAAATGCCAGAAAGTGGGTTCTATATTCTCAGTTCATTCAATGGCTATTGGGGCCACAAAGTGCTTTTCAAATTGCATTCCACAGTTTTCAAAAGCATCTTTGAATGCAGCAGCTTTTTGAAATTAAGTGATTTTGACACTCAAGTGTCTGTAAAAACTGGCTGAGAATTTCTTAAGCCATGAATTGGAAACAGGCTTTTCTCCTTCACCCCGCTTTAAGAATTTTAGTGCAAGCACTAAAAAGAAGTGGAGGGTTGTTTCTCAGTGAAGTGTCTCACAACCCTGGGACCAACGCATGGAGAAGAGACTGTTCTCCAGTCTCTAGGTGGCTGAGTCTGGCTCTCTTGGGTACTCTTTGCTTCTCTGCCGTCTTGGAGAAGTGCTATGTCTCCTGATAAAGACACTTTCAACTATAGCCCTTCCCTGCTCCACTCTTGACCTCCGCTTCAGCACACACATTTCTAAACCCAACTTCCAAATATTTCTGATGCAGAGGCATCAAGGATACTAGGAGAACATGGCCCATGGACATCAACTAAGCAGGGTGCATAAGGATTCAGAGAGACTGAAGCAGTCGGTAATCCTGAAGACTGTATGAGTCTGCACTAGGTCATGGTTAATGGATTGTTAGATTATTCTTTGGGGGTGGGAGGGACTCAAAACAGTGGAACTGGATGTATCAGACTCTTTCATCTACTCTTAGGACCCTTCTTCTCTTACTGGGTTGCTGTGTCCAGCCTTGATTGGAGCTTTTGTGCCCATCTTATTGCATATTGTTATGCCATGTTCAGTTGACATCCTTGAGAGGCCTGCTCTTTTCTAAAGGGAAAAGGAGAAGCAGATTTGCTGTAGAGGGAAGTTGGGAAGGGTGGGAGGCATGTAGGGAAGGGAAAAATCCCATTTATTTTCTTTTTTTAGTATAATATAACCTAAGTTGTAAATGTTTTTATTTCCACCATTGTGTGTGTGTGTGTGTGTGTGTGTGGGGTGCAGACGGAGATGAGATGAAAGCAGTATCCAAGCTTTATGAATACATGGTTTTGGCTGATCCCAGAGCATCTCTAACTATCTTTAGGCCTGGAAGCTTATGTCCCCCTCTGTACAATCTAATCTTCTGTAATCCTGGGCCTGGAAGCTCACCCTTTCTAGTTCTTTCTGAATTCTGGCTGGCTGGTTCAACTCACCTGTTCTGGCTCAAAACTCTTCTCTTAGCTGATTAATTCAAATTGGCTTCTCTCAGATTCTCATTGAATTCTCTGGTTGGAAAAACTGCCTCTGAACTCCACAAAATGAAATGCACTGACTGTACTGATTACAGGAAATGAACGCAGCTGAACAGAAGTGAATGAAACTGCATGAACTCAACTGAACTCAACTCCACTTAACTGAACTCAATTGCACTCAATTAAAGTACACAGAATCCAATTCTCCCTTTCTTCACTGCTCTTAAGTAGCTTCTCTTTCTTGTCTATTCTTCTGAGAGTTGAGTATATCCTATCTCTGACTCATTTTGTCAAATATTTCTCTGATTCATCACTTTGTCTGCCCCTCAATTAGATGTCATTGTTTGGGATTACAGGTGTGTACTAAGAGTGTGTCTATATTCCAGACAGATCACACAGACCTAGATCTTTGGATAATGATTCCTTGCCAGGGCAGGTATGTTGATGGATTAAAATTCCTCCACTGTAAGTGCTATTGAAAAAATATTTGTTAAACTTTTCAGAAAACTGATTATTTTCTTCTCAAAATGTTGGAGGAATATCCAAAATTAAGGTTCTGAGGTTGAACCTACCATGTGGGATATTGAGAAGGAGATTATTTTTGTGACTAAATAGATTATTCTCAAAGATAGAGGAACTATGTAGTAACCAGGACTTGGGGAGCGGACTATGGAAAAATATAAAAACTGAAGGAAACAAATCTTTAAAAGAAGAAAAGTCTGAAGTGGGTTTCCTTATAATAAACAAATTTAAAATGCTTGTTCCAATTTAAGAATTTAAAAATATCTAAGAATGGATTTGAAAGTCATTGTTTGTGATTAGAGTGTTGTATTAGCTCTTGAGTCTTCCTGATCTTCTGAAGTTTATTACTTATTCAGCTCCTCCACCATGTCCCAACTCCACTGTCAATCACCCTTTGCACGAACATGCATTGAGTGCTTTTGAAATCAAGCACTTAAGCTAAGGAGAGATGGCTCAGCAGCCGTTAGTGCTTTCCGTTTTTGCAAAAGATCAGGGTTCATTTCTTAGCACATATGTTGGGTAGCTCAAAATTGCCAGTAACTCTAGCTCAAAGAGATTTCATGCCTACTTCCTGCTTCTGAGGGTATATGTACAAATGTGTACACATTCTCTGCCTCTCCTCTCCATCTCTGTCTCTGTCTGTCTGTCTGTCTGTCTGTCTGTCTCTTTTTTTCCACACACACACAATTTTTTTTATCATGATACTTTGGGTGCTGAAGACATGACTCAGCTGTTAGGAGTGTATACTGCTTTTGCAGAGAACTCATGTATGGTTCTCAGCCCTCACACTGGGCAGCTCACAACTACCTGTAACTTCAGCTCTTGGTGATCAGACACCTTCTTTTTTGCCTCCAGGGACACCTACTCTTACATTCCCATGCTCCTCAAAATAAAAAGAAAGGCAAATCTTTAAAATCAAGCACCAAAGTTGTTGCTCCTACCTGACTAAGAGTAAAGGGCAAAAATATATGAAAAATGACTAACAAACAGGTAATTATCAGCCACCATTCCTGAAGATTCTCTTCAGTTCTCTCTGTCCTCTTCGCAAATCATTTCTTCCCTATACAATGCCTCCGTTTGAAGAACTGGAATATGAATCTTTCGAGGAACATTTGCCCAGGAATAGCAGTGTTTCTTCTGCCTTCCGGAAGATGTGGAAATGGTGGGAAAACATATGCAAGCCACTTTAGGAATGGAAATCTATGTTGTGCAGGTGATTGTAATCATGGCAGGAATTTGAGGGAGATTCCGGGGTAGAGGTATATACAAGGCACTCAGTATTTCACTCTGTGTCAGGGCAACAGGGGAAGGCAAGAACATTCAACCTCTGTATTACGACTTTGCAAATAGCAGCCTATACAACACCTAATTCAAATAATTAAAGGCTATTTATCAACTCACAAAATAGAAAGTCTGTTTCTTTAGGGAAATTAAAACTGAAATGATTTTCACATGATGATAATGTTTCATTGTGCAGCTATGGTAGTTGTGTCTCCGTTCATGGAGAGCCAATCTCCCTTTGCTGTGTAGCATTAGCCTCCCATCTGATCAGACTAAGCATGACATTCTTTGAGCCTTGTCATCTATGAATGATGAACCCTCTGGGAGAAGGAAATCATGTGGTGGACAGGGCTGGATCACACCCTACCCCAGAAAGGAGTGAACTTAGCTCCAAGACCATATCAGCTGTCACTGGAGACTGAGTGGGAGTAGGAAGTGCTGTCAGCAAAGTAGGAGGAACTAATTTTAAGTATCTGTTTACTCTACGTCTAGAGAAAAGAATGACATTTCACAGACTGAGGAATTCTATCAATGAAGTTTGGTAAGAAGGAATATTTCCTATTCACCTCCTCTTTATATATGCTTAAAATATACTATGCTGTACAGCTTTAGATTTATTGATGACAATGCAACTATCAAACATCATGTATATCACATGCTTAGGGCAAATGTTTCAAATGTGTATTCATAAGTCTCTTTACAACTAAGATGGAAAGACCAACTCAGATAATTTAAAGCTTTTGAAATACTCTGGGTGACTAGATATGAACTTACATTAAATTTGCCAGCCAAATTTTAAGGTATAAGTGGGGCAGCAGAAATCAGGAAAGCAAAGGAGTCAAAAGGAAATTACAATAGAAGCTGAGGTTATGTAATCCATTATTTATCAATTTTATTTCATCTCAAGGATCTTACTAAAAACGTGTTTCATATTCAAAGAACATTGTGACACTATTTTTGAATAGAAGCCTATAGTCAAAAAGGAAATCATACATTCTGCTGACATCTTATTTATTCTTTAAATTTTACTACTTCAAATAAAAATCTGCAACTGTCAGTGTTTCATCCAGTTTTATTTTTTACCTTCCCTTTCCCGCTTCACAGAGTACTGGGATCAGGCTTCTACCTCCCCTGCGAAGGAGATCTGTTTTGTAAACAATTGATGTGCACTGCTGACAGCTCAGACAGAACTTGGAGATTCAGAATGAAGAAGGAATAGAAAATTATTGCTAAAATCTATGTGGGTCCAAAAGGGTGAAATACATTTCACAAAATATTTTGTATTATATGTTGTTGTTGTTCATCTGATCATCTTAGAAGGATTCACGTGTACAGATGTATATGTCTGTTGTAATTGATAGAAAAGATTACCACTCAAATAGTCAGGATGTATACTTTCTGTAAAGTGATGCCAAGATGCAGTTTTGAGAATTAAGCCTATAATTGCATTATCTTTTAAAGCCATCATGCCCTTCCACGAGATGATATGGCTTGGTGATGTCACCATCCAAACAGCTGCATCTTAGAGACACAGGCTTTGTTTGTATGCACTGTTTGAGGAGACAGGAGAAGAGGAAGAGAAAGATTGGGAAAATTGTGTCAAAAATGAAACTGAGTCAAAATGATGGCAGCAGAAGCAAAGATATCCAAATGAAATTGAGTACTTCTAAGTGGAAGAGTAAATGGAAGAGGATGACCTGATTTTGGAGAATGGTCAAGTATGATTGGCCAACTGCTTTTCAAAAGAGACTAGGTGTCTTGTAGGTTTCAGAGTACACTTAACATAAACTTCTGCTTTCTCCTTTTTTCACAGCCTGGGTTGGAGTCTACCTACACTGGAGATTACCTCAACCCTGTCAAAGGTTAAGATTTTAAGGTCTAGTCAGTAGATATTTTAGGCATCGCATATTGTACAGTTTCTATTTTGGCTACTCAAATTTGTTTCAATTAATTACTTACTTAATTATTTTTTTCCAAATTTGTTGGTGGAGGACACAAAATTAGCCACATAAATGAATGAACATGATGGTGCTCCAATAAATGAGTAACATTTATGTACTTTTACATATTATTTGATGTTTAAGGATTTTCAGCAATTTAAAAGCATGAAACTAATTTTCGGCTTGAAGGCAAAACAAAAACAGCCTTCGATCTGATTTGGCCTGGAGGTACATGGTTTGCTGATCTATTGTACAGATCATAAGTGGCCTTTTTTTGGGGGGGGATATGAGTGTGTGACATTTTCTTTGTTTATTCTTCTCTTGGAGAGAAGGCAAATACACAAAGCTAGGCACTTCATGTTAACGTAAGTGGATTTTGTCTGTAACTTTTTTGTAATTAACTAATTGGCTATTTGTTTATTTCCAGAGGGGATTTAGCTGTTGTTATTCTTTTCCCTTCAAGTTGAGATCAAAAAAGATCTTTAAGACTTGGGAAGAATTTAAAAAGTTCAGGAATTAAATCAAATTTACAAGTCCGAGGAAGCTCTTCAGTAGCAGTATTAACAAACCCCCTTCTGGGAATTATATAAGCCCTATCAAGTCTTGTGAGAGGAGACTCTAGGACCACCGAAGCTATCTGCAAGTCCTGGTTCATAACTGCCCAGAAGTCACACAATGCCTGGTTAGGGCGGAAGTCATTGTGGTTCTAAGTGGATGATAATTTAGTATGGCTGGTCACAGGTTTGTGTGTAAGACATTATACAGGAGAATATTGGAAAGATGGAACCAGAGGCGTTGCTGCTGAGCAGAATAGGTCCTACCTCAGAAGAAGGTGTCCTGGGGGTTTTTACAGTAGGAGAATAATTTGATTAGCGTTTTACTTTAAGTGATTTACTGCTTAGACCAGAGGCTTGCAAGGGAAGGAAGACAACGGGATGTCCACCGGACACGTCTTTACTTGTTGAAGCTGTTTCCCATGTAGTAGCGCAGAGAGGGAGACTGGTTTACAAAGGACTGCATGAGGGGGAGGGGAAGCGTGTTAGTTAGCGTCCAGCTGCTATAAAATACCAGCGAGAGGCATTTAAATGAAGGAAAGTTTGATTTGGGCTCATCCTTTCAGAGGTTTTAGTCCATGGCTGTTTGGCTCCATTGCCTTTAGGGCTACAGTGAGGAAGAAACATCATGGTGGGATGATGAGACAGAGCAGGGGTGCCTCGTGGCAGTCAGGAAGCAGATACACAGACTGATAAAAAGGCTGGAAAAGCAAAGCCCCGCTAATGCTTGCCCTTGCTGCCTTCCTTCTTCCTATCTGGCCTTGCTGCCAGAAACGGCATAGTAGATGCACGTGTCAATAACGAGGGAAGTGGAGGGTGTACCTGGGCGGGCACTAAAGGTGCTGCTCACTCTCCGGAGTGTTTTCCTCTTCAGTTTCTTCCTTCAGAGACACACTTAGAGACTGGAACAGAAGCGAGTCTGTTAGTGGATTCCAGACCCAGTCAAACTGACAAGCAAGACCAGTGAGTATGCTATGCCAGGAAATCACAGGCTTTGTGGCTCAGTAAAAAGGGCTCAAGAGCTAAAAGTGTTAAGACTTTAAGGAAAATGTATACATTTGCATACATATGCATACACAGGGAAATCATGAAGCTAGTGATTCTAGAAGTTGGATGTATTACAAGAGTAACTTGTTTTAGTTCAGGTTTAAATATGTCAAAATCCGTATGTTTAGCACCTTTGTTTAGCATATGCCGCTAACATATTTTGCCTTCTCTCCTCTAACATTTGGTTTCTGAGAAACAAAACACAGGAGCTGGGTGTTTGATTCACAGAAGTAACATTGTCTCACTGTCTGAATTGCTGCACCTCTTGTCTACCTAGAGAAGAAAATTCTTTAGGAAAAGAAAACAGCTTCTGACTCCAGCCTTCCCCTTCAAGTTCCCTGTGGGATTGGACATATGTGCCTCTGCACCCTGGCTGTCCTCTCAGCGGCTCCATTATTCTGTCAGCTTTGATGATCTGCCTTCCAACCTGCTCACATTTTATAATTTAGAGAATTAGGAACAGTTTCTGGTGACGGCACCTCCTCCAGTGATTTGCTTTATTGGTGTCTGTGGATGCCAGGGAGGCTTTCAGTCACAGTCCCTGGGACTGCCACATTCTGTAGTACCGGGGACCACACTACTCCCCCGGCAGATGATGCCCACAGAATTAAAGAGGTGGCTCACCTGCTTCTGATGAGCTGTGGGAGGCAAGCCACCATTCCCTGCCTCCCTTCCTGTCTTCCTTTTGCCTCCTTGTTTCATTTCTTCCATTTTTATTGCCACTAGGTGTAACTTCAAGCTTACCACATGTGCGTCGGTCCCCAAAATAATGACTCTGAGACATAATTATTTATGAACAAATGCCTAGGCCATAAGCTTTGGCTGATTTCCTGACTAGCTCATAACTTATTTTACCTGTTTATTTTATTCTATGTGTGCTACATGGCTGATTTCCTCTCTTCAGCTTCATATGCCACTCTTCCTCAGAGTCTGGGGTGAATCTCCCTCTGACACTATCCCAGAGTTCATTTCTCTGTGCCAGAACTCCCACCTCTCATTTCCTGCCTCAGCTAATAGGCCATCAGCTTTTTTTATTGACAGGTGATGCTTTCATATAGTACACAAGAGATTCTCTCTAGAATGAGGCTCAGCATCGGTGAAGACAAGTAAGTCAGATGCTACATCAAATATGTTAAATAGAAGGCAGGGTGTCAGGGCCCAGGAACATAGAAGCTTTCATAACTGATAAGGGCCCGGAAGCATGTGAGGGAAGCCACTGGCACTTGGGGCCTACTGAAGAAAAAGAAGAAGAAGAAGAAGAAGAAGAAGAAGAAGAAGAAGAAGAAGAAGAAGAAGAAGAAGAAGAAGAAGATGCTGAAGCACTCATCTGAGATCACTGTAGTGGTACCCAGAGCACCATATCTGTAGTCACCAGACTAAAGGGCTCTAAGTTTATCCAGACATGCTAATGGCCCGCTGACAGCTTCTAGCTCAGGCATTATGGAAAAAATACAAGGATATACTGCCTAGCTTCCCTAATGTGACGTTAATATAATGGGACAGTGGCAATGACAACGAGAAGATGGCACCGTGACACGTCTCTGAGTCTCTATCAAGTCAATGATGAATGTGCTGACGTCTACCCTCCAAAGCCCGATACTCTGAATATGCAGACCATGTGTTCATTTTCTAAGATGATAAGTTTTACTGAGAAGCTATGCTAGGGACAAGACTACTTAGTCCTGTCACAAAGTAGCTGACTCCAAGGTTGGCTATATCACAGCTCCTCCCAAGTCCCTAGGTTGTTCACATCTTACTATAGGAAAGTATGACATATAGTAATTTCCAGAAATATAAACACTGTCCCCTAATATACGTATTATAATATCATTACATTTTATGCTCCTTTTAAAATAAAATAAGAATGTCATACTCTATGAGGTAATCACTTGGAGATAAGTTACCTTGAGTTACAGCATCCCCTGTGAGTGAATAAAAGCCTTCCATCATAAGTGGAACCAAGTATTACACAAGGAAACATCTTAAAAACCTCAGAGTGTCTCTGTTCAGTTTGTGCCATATATCATCACACTAAAAAGCAGCTTTTCAATAGGATTAAGCACCAAGAGACGATGGGAGATTCAGTGAAATTGGGAATTTCCTATTTTCTTCCTGTTAGGGACAAGTAACTTGCCAGAATGCATCTGGTAGCTAATGAGAGACGAACATCGTATGAGATAAGAAATTAGCAGCCTGAACCTAGCCATTGCATTAAAACTATTCACTGTCCTTTAGAGGTTTTGTTTTTCTCCATAGGACAGATCGAAATTTAGACGAGAGAGAAGTCAGTAGTAGCAAGTCATGTTAAAATGGTGCGTTTATAGCACTGAGTGACCATGCATCTCTACATGGCCTTCCCAATGGTCAGTGAGGTTTCCGCAGTAAGATACCATACACGTGGCTTAAACAACAGAAGCTCTTCTCCCGTTGGTTTAGGAGACTAGAATGTCCACGAATGAGGCTTTAATGTGATTCAGTGTCTCTGTCCCTGGTTTATAGACAGCTGATATTTTTGCTCTGATTTCAGGTAGTGGAGAGACAGCCAGAAAGGAGGGAGGAGAAGGAGGGGAGGCAGGGGGATGGGAGTCGGGGGCCAAAGGAAGGTAGGGGCGCAGTCATCCTCTTCTTCTAAGTATGGGGTTAAGTTCTGACTCCACGGTCTTGTTGAACTTAAATGCCTTTTATGGGACATGTTACTGTTACGGAAGACGCCCTGCCATTTCATCACAACCCCTAATGACACAAGCAGAAGAGCCTTACCATGGCCAAAGCATGGCTTCTTTAACTTCAGGACACAAAGTTATCTCACACAGTGGGCACTCTTTTTTTTTTTTTTTTTTTTTGGGTAATGTTTTTAATTGAGATAAAATAACATCACTTTGTCTTCCCTGCCCTCTCGCTAGCCCTTGAGTTTCATCACTTCAAACCCTCATTCTCAATTTGATAGCCTTTTTATCTTTGGCTAAATTTCTTATATATAATATATGGAAAGTGTTTTATGTATAGCTGTGTGTATGAATGTATTCATATGCACCAGTGTATGTAAGTAGGGTCTGGGAAGTCAGTGTTTGTTGTGGGAATGCACATAGTTTTAAGGCTTTATTCTGCATTGGGCACTTCTCTTTTTTTTAGTCTTTCCATAATTTTCTTGTTATTTCGTACCCAAGTATCTGTTTTTTAAATTTTATTTACTTTAAACCAATCAGTCTGTCTGTCTGTCTATCTATCTATCTATCTATCTATCTATCTATCTATCTATCTATCTATCTATCTTTGTTTATGTAGAGGTCAAAGGACTGCTTCCTGGAATTGGTTACTTCCTTTCACCTTGTGGGTGCCGGGGTCTGAGCTCAAGTTGTCAGTCTTGGAGGCAAGTATACTTAGCAGCTGAGCCATTTCCTTGGCCTTGGGTATCTTTGTGCATTCTGCTTGTTCGGTCTGTAGTCCTAGCCTTTCCTTCACCTGGGAAGGCATTCTAAAACAAGCTGATTTCTACTCCTTTTTCACAGTTCTGATTTCTGTCATAATTTATGCTTTTTTTTTGTTCCCATGGGACCTGGTGTGAACATCAGGTTTTCCATGTATATTTGTGCCTTAATTATTTGCTTGCAAGTTTTCTGAAAAGGCTTAAACCAAGCAGAGTGACCTTATGCAATTTAATATCTCTTGAGTTGGCCAGAAGTCTCAGTACAGAGTAACTACTCATTAACTGATGAATGAAGGAGTGAAAAAAGCTTGGGAGCAGGCAATTTCTAATTGTAATGATAAAATGAATAACACAGAACTAACTTCACATTTATCCCTACTTAATTACTTTATAACTGCAACAGTGTTTGAACATTTTTATCATAATTCTATAAAAAGGATAGGAATTATAGATCTTTCATAATGCCTTGCCCAGTGCCAAGTATTCTACTGGGTGCTACTGCACAATCTGAAACTCTTATAATAATGAATCAGGTGGCCAATATAGATACTCTACCTCCCAATGTATCCATTCTCCCCAGTTTACCTTGCAAATCCAGATGCGTAGATACGCCCCAATGGTTATGGGGTTAAAGAGGAAATGGTCATAATTTTTATTTAGTATTTTCCATATAACTGCACCTCATTATCTGCAGTACCTCATTATATATGATCTATTTTATAACCATTTAGTTCTCCTTAGCAGGCCCATTTTTATTTCTTTATGCTGGCTGTCTAAACTCTCAACTTTATGACTCCATTACCTCAGCTCTCCGAGGTCCGCTGTCCCACTCCCATGTGGATATTGTAACTTGGCTGTTTCCAGATCAGCATTTCTAATAAATCCTTCACACACAGACAGACAGCAGCAGCACTGCACATAGCATGTCAGGATTTCATATCACATCACTAGACTCTCATTAGATCCTTGTGAGAGAAATTACCACTGTGCCTTCTTCAGGCACATTGGCATTAATGAAGTTAGGAAATGACTCCCACAGATGTTTGACACTCAATCAATCCCACTTAATTTAATTACACTCCTCAAGGAAAGACAAAGGAGATGTTCTTGCAGTCCAACCCTTGCTTTTTATTTTCTCAATCGCTTTTTACCCCCCTTCTGATTTACTTGATCCTCGCTGAGAAATGTCAGTGTAATTAACTGAAGTTATAATTATTTAAAAGTGGACTTTGTTATAATACCTTGTGTCATTTTCCTCATCTCCACCCTTAGCACACTGCATGTGTGTGAGTACTCTCTTATGGAAATCGAGTGGTAGAGTGGGCAGAGAGCTGCTGCTGGCCTCCGAATGATCCGCCACTTCTTACGTGTGTAATTAAGGACACTGATGGCTCTGGTATTTATAACCTTCTGTCTTGAAAGTTTGTTCACTAAGACACTTCGTGGGCTTCTCTTGTAATTAAACAGATCCTTGGAATTTGTAAAAAATGCCAGTCTCAAAAATGGTAAACTAGAGTTATAAAGTGACAAAATTAAAAGAAACCCAGAAATTATATGGCATTTCCTTCTCTATCATTATGTATGATGTCCCTTAATCTTGGCGATGTCTTAGTGATGTGGGTATGATTACTATTACAGAGATAAGGGAATCAGGATAAAGACAAGTTAAGTCATTAACTGTCCAAGGTTTTACTTTTAATAGACAGTGATCCTAAAATTTGACATTCATTAGTTCAGTTGATAAACAACTACTGCCAGCACATTTATGTTTCAAACCATTTCTAACACTAAAGAGGCTGAAAAGGAAATAGATGACCACCGAGCTGCTTGGAGAGAGGTTTACAAAGGATGACAGCCTCTTCGGAGACTGATCAAACTCCCCATGATATAACAAAGACACTGTGACAGGCATGGGTGGGGCGAATCAGGAGTCTGGCATAGCTATTGAAGTTGAAGGGAATTGATCGGGGACTTTTTCCCTTGTGAAGAAGATGATCGATTTGGGTTTTAGAAAGGTCTGATTGAGTTTTAACATGGGCCATGTCAAGCAAGCCTCATGGTGACCATCAGCAACTTCGGTTCCAGTGAATCTGATGGCCAGGGCCAGGGGGCATACATGTGGTGCACAGACAGGCAAAGCACCCATAAACATGTAAGAAAATGCCTCACAGGATGGACTCTGTGGCCACAAACCAACATCATACACATAGGAAGAGAGGTTTAATGGGACAGGAAGATAGTAGTTTGCACTTGAACTTAATTTTCCTGCTAATGGGGCATTGAGATTGTCTCTGGATCTACAGGAAGACTTCCGTTTCAGATGTGTTCATGAAGAGACTGGGATTAAAGAGATTTCTCATTGAGAATGGTTAACAGAGGAAGTAGAGAGAACTGAAAGAAACACTCGTGCTTTTAATAGTGAACGGCTCTGATTCATCAAGGGGGGAATATGGAAGTCATTCATCCAGGCATTAGCTTTGTGCCTGTGAGAAAGTACTGACATAGGGTAGAAGGATGATTAGATTGGCTTCAGAACTCAGCTTCTGTTTATGCTTAACTCATAGCTTCTCTATGGAGCAAGGATCCACAGCTCATTCAGAATTTCAGATGCCCTGTCACTGAAGGCAAGTAGTAGCAGACCCCTCTTGAGCTTCTTGGTCTCTACTGAAACATGTGACAGAGTCTTAGAGTCCAGGGTCTTGGGTTGAATGGTAACCAGAGACAGACACAGTGAATGGTCATATTCCTTGTACGGACAGGCTCATGTGGTCTACGATCATTGCCTGTATCTCAAAGCTTCTCTAATCCTAAGAAGAGCAGGTTTGAGAGCCTTCAATAGCATCCCCTCTGTCTCTTCTAGTACTCCTTCCTGGACTGATTCTTGGGCTTGTGCCTCCTTTTGATGATCAATGAGGTGATCCATATCAGAAATACCTGGCTCATAAAACAATTGTCCTTAAATCCTGGCATGGTAGCTCATGCCTTTAATCCCAACACTCTGGAGGCAGAGGCAGGCAAATCTTGGAGTGTGAGGCCCTGTAGAGGAGTTTTAATCTAGCAACATGGCTGGTCTGGCAAGGGATCACATTCAAAGACCTTCCAGGCTTATGTGATCCAGCTGGAATGCTGGCGTGCTCGGGATTACAGTAGAATCTGGCTGCAATGCAGATAATCCCTTGTCACACACCTTTAATCCCAAACAGTGAGGGTAAGGTTAGTTCATAGAAGGAAGCTGGTAAGTTTGAAAGTGACATCTAATTGAGGGGCAAGCAAAGCGATGAATCAGAGAAGTATTTGGCAGAATGAGTAAGAGAGAGGATGCACCCAACTTTCATGAGAAGAAGACAGGAGAGAGAGGCTATTAAAGAACCATCTTAGGGAGAGCAAAAGAAAGTATTTACCAAGAGTTTCTTACAGGGACTATTTTACAGAGACAAGTTTCAGAGGGAGCAATCTGGACACAGGTGAAGACAGAATGACCCAGAGAAAAAGAAGGAACCAGAAGATTAAAACATATTGTCAGAATTAGTTTGAGGCCAGTCAGAAGCCAAGAAAAGCCAGTTTGCGTAATTCAGCTTGGAGAGGAGTTTTGGTCAGAACAGCTGAGTTGAACCAGCCCAGTCAGAGTTCAGAAAGAGCTAGGAAGGCTTAGGAATGGCTCCCTGCTCATTATGTCATCTGAGGAAGTAAAGACAACGTCTTTACAAGCACAAGCCAGACAAAATCCAGGCATTGGTAGAGGAGGTGGGCACGAAGTACTGCTCCTAGACAAGGGGCTATTGGCGAGATGCAGCTGCTTGGAGAGCAAAAGGGATGGAGGATTGGAGGGATGAAGGGAAGGGAGTGGATGGGAGGATGGGAAGGGGGAGGGAGAGGAAGATAGTTTTCTCCAAGACTGTGGCTTGGTAAGTTGACCAAGTTGTAGTGGAAGGCTACATAGTCACGAATATGTGGGCAGCAGAAACTGGACTTGATGGGTTAAGAAAAAATCAGGACACAAAGCTGAGTGTGTAGCAGAAGGGGGTGATCTGGGAAGTCTTGGGGGGCAGAGAGGGTGACTGTAATCCAAACACCTTGCACAACATTTTTTAAGAACTAAGAAAATATATAAAGACAACTGCTAGTACACCTTTATGAAAGACAGCAGTAAAAGTGGAACTCATGTAGCCTATCTAACAAGAAGCTTCTCACTCGATGTCATCTCTTATCTTTTATTTCTTACTTTGTTAAGGTGGATTGAGTTTGATTTGAAGTTTTTCTCAGGGATTTGTGTACATTTATGGTAAGTGTTTGCAGTTCTTTGAAGCATGGCTGATCTAACATTTCCCTCCATCTCTCCACCTCAAATTAGTCTGTTTCTTGTCCTATATTTTCACACTGTATGAGGGGATGAAAGACTCTGTAGGGATTATTTGTGCCAGGAGGGATTCAGAACACAAGTGTAATTGACTTAGAAAAAGTGTCTTCCCCCTTAAAATTACTTATAATAGATACTGAGGCTACCGGTACAATGCAGGCTGCCCAGTTCAATTTGAATTTCAAACTAAGAGTGGATTCTCTTTAGTCTATGTGGGTCTCAATTATCACTGGGTGAGGAATGAGCTGATGAGGTAGGAGAAAAGCCTGGGACCTCTAACTCACGTTACACACTGGCAGGCCTGAATGTACAGTGAATCACATAGGCATGGCTGTGGTCTTGGGGTCCAGTCAAGAGAGTAGGACTCAACTTGAGTCACCATGGCACTTGTGAATTGTTTAGGACATTCCTTTATTCATATGACCTTATTGTATGTATATGGGTGTTTTGCCTGTATGGATGTCTATGTACTATGTGAGAGCCTGGTGCCCACAGAGTTTGGAAGAGGGCACTGGATACTCTAGAGCGGGGGCTCTAGCTAGTCGTGAGCCATCTGTGGGGGTTAGAAATGGAACCTCAGTTCTCCTCAAGAACAGCAGGTACTCTTAGCCCAATTAGTGCTCTCTCCCTCTCCCTCTCCCTCTCCCTCTCCCTCTCCCTCTCCCTCTCCATCTCCCAAGGTGTTTGCTCAGCAGTTTCCAGGATTCTTTGTTCACACCAGCTGGCTTGATCTGCACTTGACTCCTGAAACATTTAGAACCCAAGATTCTTACTGTATTTCTATCATGCAAGGCAGATCAAAGAGTGGTTGTCACCCTCCCTCAGCCTAATGAGGACTCAGCCACTTTTGTTCTGTTTGGTGACAGTCTTGTCCTGCTGTTTCATACAGAATTCTATTTTTAGCTTCTATCTCAGGCTTTCTCCCAAGGATTTTTACCTTGAGGTTTTCCTCCCACTTCTGTTCTGTCTCCACCATTCATACTCAGGTGTGTTCTGTCAGGTAGAGAGCCCTTCTTCACAAACCTGGGGTCTGCAGTGAGATGGCTGGGGTGGGAGGATTAACAAGACACAAGCTTGATATTTGAAAACTAATTTCCATTTTGAAGCTAAGATTCTTGAATATTTACATTGTGGCAGATCTATCCTTAAAGTTTTAGAGACACCATCAACTGTGAAAAGGAGATAAAAAAGCAAAAAGTAATTAAAGAACATTGAAGACAGACAATTTTTGTACTAAGCTTAGCCATGTCACTTGCTCACCATGGTCCCCTCCCCCCACGGGGCAGGGGGGGGGGAGTTACTTAATTCAGTACATGGCAGTTTTTCATCTGTGATGTGTGCCTAATGATAGTATTCTGCCACCAAGAGTTTTTGCAAGGCTCCAATGAGGTACTATAAGAACCCATCAGAAACAGTGCTGGACATATTGTGAGAACTCTATAAAAGTCACCGTTACTGTAGTTTAACTTTAAAGAAATCTAAAGGCTATTTTTCTTAGCATCATTCTGATTAATAGATGAGAATTCCAAAGTTTCAGAGGCAGCCTGTACATCTATTCAAAGATGTATATCTGCTAAGTTTTTCTGCAATTACCAGCATATCTAGCTGGACTGTAATGGAGGTCATAAGTATTAGTCTTAAAAAATGTCACAGCTTATCCAAGACTGAGTCTATTGGATAAATTCATCTCACCTAAGAGAGCTGTAGCATGTCTGAAGTTTCCAGGTCAGATTTTTAAAAATATATTTTATTAATTTATTCATATTACATCTCAATTATTATCCCATCCCTTGTATCCTCCCATTCCTCCCTCCATCCCATTTTCCCCTTACTCCCCTCCTCTATGACTGTGACAGAGGGGGACCTCCTCCCCCTGTACATGCTCATAGGGTATCAGGTCTCTTCTTAGTAGCCTGCTATCCTTCCTCTGGGTGCCACCAGGCCTCCCCATCCAGATATAGAGCACCAGAGTATGTGTGAAAGTCAGACCCCACTCTCCACTCAACTGTGAAGAACATCCTGTCCCTTGGCTAGATCTGGGTAGGGGTTCGAAGTTTACTGCACGTATTGTCCTTGGCTATTGCCATAATTTGCGCAGGATCCCTGGGACCAGATTTGTCCATCATAATGTTGTTCTTGTAGGTTTCGAGGACTCTCTGGATCCTTTTATTTGTCCATTATCCCATACTTCTCTCACCTAGAGTCCCAATAGAGTATCCTCCCCTCTGACCCACTTTCATGGTGAGTGAAGACTTTCATTGGACATGACCCTTGTGCTAGTGTCTAGATTTAAGTGAGTATATACCATTTGACTCTTTCTGCTTCTAGGTTAACTCACTCATTATGATCATTTCTAGTTCAATCCATTTGTCCACAAATTTCAGGAATTCCTTATTTTTAATAGCTGAGTAGTATTTCATAGTGTAAATGTACCACGGTTTCTTTATCCATTCTTCTACTGAGGGACACTTAGGCAGTTTCCATGTTCTGGCTATTATGAATAAGGCTGTAAACATGCTTGAACAAATCTTCTTTTTGTAAGCTGGCACATCTTTTAGGTATATTCCAAGGAGTGGAACAGCTGAGTCTTGAGGAAGCCCTATTCCTAGTTTTCTGAGATAGCACCAGATAGATATCCAAAGTGGCTATACTAGTTTGTATTCTCACCAGCAATGGAGTATTCCTCTCTCTCCACATCCTTGTCAGCATGTGGTGTCACGTGAATTTTTGAAATTAGCCATTCTGATGGGTGTAAAATGGAATCTCAGAATTGTTTTGGTTTGCATTTCCCTGATGACTAAGGAGGTTGAGCATTTCTTTAAGTGTTTCTCAGCCTTTTGATATTCCTCTGTTAAGAATTCTGTTTAGTTCCAAGACCCATTTCTCAATTGGGTTATTTGGTTTGGTGGTGTTTAATTTCTTGAGTTCTTTATATATTTTGGGTATTAGACCTTTGTCAGAAGTAAGGTTGGTGAAGATCTTTTCCCAGTCTGTAGGCTGTCACTATGTTCTGATGACAGTGTCTCCTGCCTTACAGAAGCTTCTCAGCCTCATGAGGTCCCATTTATTAATTCTTGACCTTAAACCTTGGACTGTTGGAGTTCTGTTCAGGAAGTTGTCTCCTGTGCCAATGTGTTCCAGGCTCTTCCCCACTTTTTCTTCTACCCAGTTTAATATCTCTGGTTTTATGTTGAGGTTTTTGATCCCTTTGGACTTGCGTTTTGTGCATGGTGATAAATATGGGTACAATTGCATTTTTTACATGTAGCTATCCAGTTAGACCAGCACCATTTGTTGAAGATGCTAGCCCTTTTCCATTGAATAGATTTGGCTTCTTTGTCAAAAATCAAGTGACCATATATGTGTAGATTCATATCTGGATCTTTGATTCGATTCCACTGATCAACCAGCCGATTGCTGTGCCAGTACCATGCTGTTTTAATTACTGCTGCTTTATAGTACAGCTTGAGATCAGGTATGGAGATTCCTCCAGACGATCTTTTATTGTACAAGATTGTTTTAGCTATTCTGGGTTTTTTGTTTTTCCATATGAAGTTCAGAATTGAACTTTCAATGTCTTTAAAAATTGTGTAGGTATTTTGATAGGGATTGCACTGAATCTGTAGATTGCTTTTGGTAAGATGACCATTTTTACTATGTTAATTCCCCTGATCCATGAGCAAGGAAGATCATTCCATCTTCTCATGTCATGTTCAATCACTTTCTTCAGAGTTTTGAAACCAAGTCCTTCACTTGCTTGGTTAGAGTAACTCCTAAATATTTTATATTGCTTGTGGCTAATGTGAAAGGTGTATTTTTCCTAATTTCTTATTCTATATGACTGTCATTTGTATATAGGAAGGCTACAGACTTTTTTGAGTTAAGTTTGTATCCAGCCAATTTCCTGAAGGTGTTTATCAGCTGTAGGAGTTCTCTGGTGGAATTTTGGAGGTCACTTATGTACACTATCATATCATCTGTAAGGCGGAATAATTTGACTTCCTCCCTTCCCATTTGGATACCCTTGATCTAGAACTTCCAGAACAATATTGAAGAGATATGGAGAGAGTGGGCAGCCTTGCCTTATTCCCGATTTTAGAGAAATTTCCTTCTTAAGTATCTCACCATTTAATTTGATTTTGGCTATTGGCTTGCTGTACATATCCTTTATTATGTTTAGGTATATGCCTTGTATCCCTGATCTCGCCAAAACTTTAAACATGAATGGGTGTTGGATTTTGTCAAATGCTTTTTCTTCATCTAAGGAGATGATCATGTGGTTTTTAATTTTCAGTTTGTTTATATGGTGAATTACATTGATGTATTTCCATATATACAACCATCCCTGGATGCCTGGGATGATGTCTACCTGGTCATGGTGAATGATATCTTTGATGTGTTCTTGTATTCGTTTTGCAAGTATTTTATTGAGTATTTTTGCACCAATGTTCATAAGAGAAATTGGCCTGAAATTCTCTTTCTTTGTTGGGTCTTTGTGAGGTTTAATTATCAATGTGACTAGGGCCTTAAAAAATGAATTTGGTAATGTTCCATCCATTTCTGTCCTTTGGAGTAGTTTGAAGAGTATCGATATTAGCACATCCTTGAAGGTCTGGTAGAATTCTGCACTGAAACCATCTGGCCCTGGGCTTTTTTTTTTTTTGTTGGGAGACTATCAATGATTGCTTCTATTTCTATACAGGAAATGGGACTATTTAGCTTGTTTATCTGTTCTTCACTCAATTTTTGCAAGTGGAATTGATCAAGAAAATCGCCCATTTCCCTTAGATTTTCAACTTTTGAGGCATATATGCCCTCAAAGTAGTATCTTATGATACTTTGTATATCTCTAGTGTCAGTTGTTATGTCCCTTTTCATTTCTGATTTTGTTGATTTTGATACTGTCTCTCTGCCTTTTAGTTAGTTTGGCTAAGGGTTTGTCTATCTTGTTGACTTTCTCAAAGAACCAGCTCTTGGTTTTGTTGATTCTTTGGACTGTTTTCTTAGTTTCTAATTTATCAATTTCAGCCCTGAGTTTGATTATTTCCAGACCTGTACTCCTCTTGGGTGTTTCTGCTTCTTTTTTACTAAGGCTTCCAGCTGTGTCATTAAATTGCTTATGTTGGATGCTTCCAATTTCTTTTTAAAGGCACTTAGTGCTATCAATTTTCCTCTTAGCACTGCTTTCAATATATCCCACAAATTAGGGTACGTTGTTCCTTCATTTTCATTGAATTTCAGGAAGTCCTTATTTTCTTTCTTTCCTTCTTCCTTGACCCAGGTTTCATTAAGAGAGTTGTGTAGTTTCCAGGTACATGTAGCCTTTTTGTTATTTCTTCCCTGACCCAGGTGTCATTAAGTAGAGAGTTGTTTAGTTTCCATGTATATGTAGGCTTTTTGTTATTTTTGTTGTTGTTGAAGTGCAGCCTAAGACCACAGTGATCTGATAGGATACAAGGTATTATTTCAATCCTCTTGTATCTGTTAAGGCTTGCTTTATGACCTACTGTGTGATCAATTTTGGAGAAGGTTCCATGGGGTGCAGAGAAGAAGGTATATTTCTTTTCGTTTGTGTGAAAGGTTCTATAGATATCTGTTAGATCCATTGATTCATGGCATTGGTTAATGATGTTGTTTCTCGGCTTAGTTTCCGTTTCACTGACCTATCCTTCAGTGAGAGTGCGGTGTTGAAGTCTCCCACTATTATTGTGTGGGGATTGATGTGTGGTTTAAGTTTCATTAATAGATCTTTTACAAAAAAAATGTGGGTCCCCTTGTATTGGGAGCATAGATATTCAAAATTGTGATTTCATCTTGGTTGACTTTACCTTTGATGAGTATGAAGTGTCCTTCCTCATCCCTTTTGATTAATTTTGATTGAAAGTCTATTTTGTTAGATATTAAAATGGCTATGCCTGCTTGCTTCTTGTGACTATTTGCTTGGAATTTTTTTTTATCCTTTTATTCTGAGGTAATGTCTATCTTTATGAGTGAGCCATGTTTCTTGAATGCAGAAGAATGTTAGGTCTTGTTTATACATTCATTCAGTCAGTCTGTGTCTTTTTATTGGAGAATTGAGACCATTGATGTTGAGAGATATTAATGACCAGTGACTGTTAAGAGTCTTAATTTTGATGTTGGTTCCAGTCGAGCGTTTATGTGGTTGTGTTTTTGCCATGGTGCAGTTATCTATTTCCTGTG